>NC_136690.1:3489575-4152387 GCF_903797595.1 Erithacus rubecula | reverse complement strand
TTATGGCTCATTCCCCCCTTTTTTATAAAATTAGTAAGCTCTTTTACTAGTACCTAAGTCCTTTATCCTCATACTGAGGCACTCTGTCTCTTAAAGCCGCACTGTATGCTCTCGTCAATGAAGTTAGAATTGCTAGTCGTTGCAATATCCTCCAATTCCAAATGAACATTTTAATAGACATAATCATACTAACACCAACTAAAATGAATAGTACAATAATTGGATGAAACAATGTGTTGAGTATTCCAGTTCCTTAAGGTGACCATCCGAAGAGCACATCCCATCAACAGTAAGAGATGTCTACTTCCAATCTTTTGAAAGCTCTTCTTATAGTTTCTGTGTCGTGGTGTGGTGTGATCAGAGTATTTCTCCCTTTGTTGTTAATTTCTTTGAGAATCTCCTTTAAGTCCTCATGCTTCAATAGCTGCTTGACTAAAGTCAAATTCATCCCGATAGGTACAGGCAATATTTCCTGTACTGAAGTCTGATTCACTTTTATATATTGGTGCGATATCACAGGTGCTTGATAAGAAAAGTCACAACCTTCAATTCTAACAAAGTTGCAAATACACAGATTGGACTGGGTTTCATTTATAGTTAATTTGTCTGCCCGAATTGTGGAGCATGGTGTTCTGAGACACACACAACCCTGGCCTGTGTACACAAATAAGGTTGTCCGGTTGGCCAAGTGCACTTCAAAGTGACAAATGCTTTGCTCTGTATCCAGGCAAGTATCTTGGTCATTATTTATGTTTCCGTCACATATAAACCCCAATTGTTTCCTCAGTGTACAAGACTCTATATTAATAGTCTGCCATTTCCTTTTGGCCTTCTGTGCCCATTTCCTGTGCTCGGAAGGGTATAGGATGGCTCCTTCATGGTTCAATCCTAGGTAATTATTGGATGTGTCAGATTCACTGATGCATTATGTATAGTTAGAACAAAGGCAGTTACAGTACTTGTTACAGGATCATAAGTGAAATTAACTAGGACCCACATGAATGGAGCTCTTTTTCTAAATCAGAAGCATTATCCCAAACTATTCTGGGAATCTCTGCATGGAATATGCCTTCACCATCTTCCCTGATAATCGAAGCAGCTACGGATTGCATCCCTAATTGTGCATGTACACATCTAAGCGCTAAGGACATGTTTTTATTAGCCACTCCCATTGAATTCACTATTAGTTCGTGGTCTTGTTCTTCTGTACCTTTCCACTCCCGTAATATTTTGGAAAATTTCCACTGACTAGGACCTAAGGCTAGTAGAGAAGGTTGTAAAGGTTGTTGTAATTTAACTGTGTCACTACCAGTTGCAGCCAATTTATTCATTAACACATCTGAGTCCATAGTGTTCAAAATTCCCAATCCTGTCCCTAGTATCCCAGTAAGATCACTTTTCCATCTGAGCATATTAGGCGCAGTTTCTGTAGCCAAGTGGTCCGATCCATAAAGGAAGGGGTAAGGATTGGGGTACATCCTTATTGTATAGCAGAAGCATTTACTTCTATTTCCATTTCTACTCGCTTCAGGGACCACTCTGGATTCAGTAATAGTCTTTGGGTCCCTACTCTCTTAATAGCATAAGGTCCAATTTTGGTAATTATTGGCTGAATTGTACTCCTTGAGGTAGTTTGGGTTCGAGTGACTGTGGTTTCTTCTGGTCTCTGGGTCAGTGGATTTTCTACAGTCTCATCTATTTGGGGTTCAACGCAATCCTGAGTAATATTGTAATCTAATCTACACCCCTTAACTTCACACCTTCAATTTTAAGTCTAAACTCAGGACAGGTAGACAAACAGATCTCACAACATCCAGAATCAATTCAAAGTCGTTCCATAGGATTCTGGTGGTACTTATGAAATCCAACCTGAACAAACGCTTACTCACAACCCCAAACCTTTCTCCCTTCCCTGACAGTTGAAATGGTAACCTTCATCATTTGGGATAACATCCTACGAGAGTAAGCGTCATAAGCTTTTCCATGGCAAAAAAATCTTCCATTTGTACTATATACATGCGGTGCTGCATTAACTTTGGTCACAGTTATGGCCATAATCATGAGAAATACAGTTCTCCAGGCTAACATTTCTATCCAAAATCTATTCATCTTTCCTAAGTAAGTTTCAAATTCAATTCATTATCACCCAGTGTTGCTTTTCAAGGAGCATCTGGAGCCTTCTTTACTTGCATATGACGAATCCAAGCCTTCTGTTCCTCAATCTTGATTGCAGTATTAGTGGTGAGAAGCACCTGTAACGCTCCTTCCCACTGAGGCTCCAGAGTCTTTTCTGTAAAAGACTTAAAATACACATCATCTCCAGGTTGTGTGTCATGTACTGGGCCATCTAGTTCTCTGCTCGAGCTCCAGCCACATGCTTCTCAATTTCTCTGAGTTGTTTGTTCAGGGCTGCCATGTACCTGTGTAGGGTTTCTTCCCCTACTTGGGCCAGTGTTCCCTGTTGTACCCCATATGGCCTTCCATAGAGAATCTCAAAAGGATTCAGTTTCTCTTTTGCCCTCAGTTTAGTCCAAATCCATGACAATGCTAATGGAAGAGCCTGGGACCAAGGTAATTGAGCTTCTTTTCCTAATCTTGCAATTTGCCGTTTTATCAAATAATTCACTTTTTCTACCTGGCCACTTGACTGAGGGTGATGGGGGTGTGAAGTTCCCAATCTATATCAAACAGGTCGCTAATTTGCTGTACAACCTTCGAAATGAAATGTGGTCCTCTGTCTGAGGATAGTGTGGATGGAACTCCGAAGCGTGGTATCATTTCTTGTAACAGTACTTTGGTGACCTCTTGTGCTTTGGCAGTTCTGGTAGGAAAGGCTTCTGGCATCCTGAGAAGGTGTCTATTAACACCAATAAGTATCAGTACACCCCATTCCTTGGAAGTGAGTTTCCCCATCCCTGTCCTTTGGGATTTTCAAATTCAGACCACATCAAACCTTGAAACACTTGGTCTGGGGCTGTTTCTTACAAATTGGGCTGCTGAATTGCTGAGGTCTCTTCCAACTCAGCTCTCTGATGATCCTGGGACAATTCTGGTCCCTGTTTTAGATAAAAGCATGTATTTTTGGGACGGGAGACCTCCAGGGCTGTACAAGACCTGCAGCTTGTGGGGTGATTAGCTGGGTCATTTGAGTACTTTTAAGAAATGTCAAAGTTTTCCTACTGCAAGAGAGCAGGAATTACCTGCAATTGTACAGTGACAGAAGAAGAAATATTGATCTTTCCCTCTATTTGTGTCACCAATATTCAGTCTGGTTTTTCATGTCCTTCTTCATTCATGAGTTTCCACCTCTCCTATTTAAATGGCCATGTCTATGGACATCTCTTAACTAGACCAGCTCAATCTACGGCCTTCCCATTGCTCCCAGATTTCCTCCTCTACCTCCACTCTGGGAACTCCAATGCCTCTCAATAGAGTATCTTCCCACTTTGAGCTACAGGGAGTTGCCTAGTCTTTCAGAACTTTAAATAACTCATTAGTCAACATCTTAATTGCACTTATGTCTTTTACAATTACCTTTGTCTATATCTAAAAATACTGTTTTATGGATATCCCTTGTGGATAAGTGGGCACATCAGATGCTGCTGGGTCTTCTCATATGGCTGAGAGAAGAGTTTTGATGCTCTTAAAATTATACGCTGTTTACAATTTTTTATGTTGGCCATGAAGATGAACTTTTCTGTGCCTCTGAGTCTCACCAGTTCCTGACCCCCCAAGAACCAAAACTAATACATTGCTGAGGTCCCTTCCAGACTGAGCTCCCTGATGATACCAGGATGGTGCTACTCCCAATTTTGGAATGGGCTGGAGCAGATGTTTATAGGACAGGAGCCCTGGGGCTGTAGGGGACCTGACACTTGCAAAGTGCATGAGCACATCTCATTAGCTGGGTTACTTGAGTACTTTAAGAAATGTCAAAGGTTTCCCACCAGGAGATAACAGAAACTTCCTGGAAGTGTACTGAGGCAGGAGAAGAAACACTGCCCTTCCCCTCTACCTGTGTTACCATTATACTGTCTATTATTTCATGTCCCTCTTCATTTGGGTGTTTCCACCTCTCCTGTTTAAATGGCCATGTCTAAGGCCATCTCTTCACTAGACCAGCTGGTTCTATGGCCTTCCCATTCTTCCCAGATTTCCTCTTCCAGTTCTTCTCTAATCATTCCACATCAGTCAACATCTTAATTCTGTTCATATTTATCAGAGAATCACCCTTTCTAATGTATTTGTTTAAAATTATTCCTGTAATGAAATCCCTTGTGCATGGTGGATACATTAGATACTGCTTTGACATTGCACACAGCTGAGGGAAGAATTTTTATGCTTATTAAATTATATCATTGTTGTATTTTTTAAGTTGGCCATGAAGAGAAACTTTCTGTGCCTCTGAGTCTCACAAGTTCCTGACTCCAGAGGACACAAACCTGATGAGTTGTGGTTCCCACTGCACTGGAGGCACTTGCACCTCCCACCATACCCACAGCAGAGCACCCTTGACCAGGAAAGGGCCTGGCAATGCAGGGATAAAGGAAACAGGACAGACTGTGGGGATCAGGGGCAGGACACGGCCAGGGATTTGGGGTGGTTGTGTGTTGGGAGCCTAGCTGCAGCTCTGACACTCACCCCAGTGTATCGCAAGACGCCGGGACAATGAAAAGGCAAAACATAGGTCATGGTGTCCTTGTGACTGTTCAGAGAAGGAAAACAAAGTCATAAAGCATTTACAGTGACTGCTCAAGGATTTAGGAAAGCACATCTGGAGAGACAAGATCCTGTTTTGACTATAGTAGAACTACTTCAAAGAGATGATTTTGCAATAGCTTTATTTGATTTATGTTATCCTAGATGTACCTATTAATAAGTAGCTTTTATAGAAAGGAAAACATTGTAACCAATCAGATTGTATGTTAGAAAAGGTATCCCTTATACACTAATGTATAAAAAGAGGTAGTTAAGACAATAAAGTGGACTCTTTTGCAGCAAAAAGATCTCGGTGTCTGAGTCTCATTCCTAAGGGGCTGCAACATCCTGGTGAGCCCGACATGATCGTGAAAGAGTTAAACGCTGACTCCTGAACAAGCAGCTGCGGCCGGATGCCCGAGAGCGGCGTGTGTGGCCACAAATCGACCGGTGAGTCAGAGCCGAACGTCCGCTGCAGCTTATAAGCTGGATTTTGCGAGATGGGGGGTACTGTCTCTGCCCTAGAAAAGGCAACAGTGGACTCAGTATTAGACTTGGCAAAAAGGAATGGAGAAACTTTGAATCGGACACAGTTAGTCGACCTCCTTTATTGGGCAAAATGGCGTGGGTTTCTAAAAGATACTGTTGATATATTTCGAGTAGAGACGTGGCAGGCAGTAGGAGCTGATTTATGGGAAGCTGTCCAAACTGGCAATAAAGAAGCTAAGTCACTTGCTCCTGTATTCAGACAAATGCGCCATCTAATTGATAAACTTACAGCAGAAACGGAGGTCAAACTAGCGGCTCGAACAATGGTATCTGCAGCAGCGGAGAAGGTGTCGCTCTCTATAGAGCCATATCCCTCCACCGCGGAGCCACAGTCGCTTTCCTCTGACCCTGGCGCGTCTGATCTATCATCTTTTGAACATCTGCCTGACCCACCTCCACCTGAAAATGTAGCAGCCCCAGTTCAGAAAGGACCGTATGATGATATCAGACCCCCTTGGGTACCCGAGCCTTCTCAGCCATCTGCCCCTCCTGCCCCACCAGTAGAGAAAAAATCGAGAAGCGACACTGATCCTGCTTTAGTTCCTCTGCCAAGTGATATGGAGGTGAACACCCCTGTTGTTGATGATGCTTCTGCATTCTGGGTACAGTTAGAAGATCAGAAGAACGCTATGCTACAGTTACAAGAAGAGATGAAACGGTTAGATAAAGGGTCTTCTTCTAAAGCAATAAGGAAAGCATATAAGCAGGCACACGATGCTATCGTGACTGGTTTAAAAACTTTGGAGGATAACTCCAAACCAGTGACATTGGCAGACCAAATGGATAGGAGACGCAGAACCTTGCAATTAATGTATGACAATGCTTTTGATTTGCCCACTGCTCAGAACTATTTGAAGGCAAAAAATTTACTGATTCTATCCCCAGAAGAAGCTGAGCGCTGGATAAAAACTTCTGATAGTGCAGCAGCGCCATCTACCGGAATTGTGGACACTGTTGCAAATTGGGTAATGGGTAAAAATGATTGGGGAAAAGCTGGGGGAATGGGCCTGGGACCGGGTGATCCAGGCTCGAATATTGCTACTTCTGACCCGCCCAGGGATCATTCCTTTGATATGCTTAAGAGGTGGAAAGGAGCAATAACTAATGCTGAGCTGCGAGGTGATTTTCAAATAATAGCAGCTCCTGTAACTCGCACGGCAAATGGAGACATGTATCAGCCTTTAGATTGGAACCTTATTGCTAAGGTTCAAAAGGCGGTCATGGATTATGGGGTTGATAATCGGCTAGTTCGACGACAGGTAGAAGCTATATTGAAATATCAAGAGTTAGTTCCTGCAGACATAAAAACTATTTTTGAACTCATTTTGGGTCCTACTAGTTATATGTTGTTTCTTAATAAGTGGCAGGAATAACTGGCAGAAAAACAACTAGAAAATATGCATCTGCCACAGGGTGATCCATTAAGGTTTGCAAGTCTGGATATGCTGATGGGACAAGGTCAATATACTGATCCGCAGCGACAAGCTGCAATGCATACTCGGGTGATTGCTCAGAGTAAGGTTGCTGCTTTAGAGGCGTTTTCTTTACTCCCTCAGGTTGGAAAACCAAAACAACCTTACTTGCATTTAAGACAAGAGGATAACAAACCTTATTTAAAATTTGTAGACCATATAAGAGAGGGAGTGGAATCAGCACCTGACATACCTTTGCCTTTAAAGGATACAATGGTAAAGGAAATTGCCCTGCAAAATGCTAATGCTACTTGCAAGCATTTGCTAGCCACTTTGCCACCTAACATGACACTGCTACAAATGATTTAAATTTGCTCTCGAGCCCCTATTGAAGTGGAAAAAGAGAAGGCAAAGATTCATGCCACTGCCCTTGCAGCAGCCTTAACAAAAGCTAACACCCTTAATAAAAAAGATACAGCTTTTTCAGATGCGTGTTACAACTGTGGTCATAAAGGTCATACTTGTAAACATTGTCTGTTACGGTCACAGAAAACTGCAGTATCCTGATCAGTTTTTACTGGAGTATGCAAAAGATGTGATTGCTGGTTGGTACTTCAGACATTAACGATCAGGTTGTGTGGACTTCTGAAGCATTGGAAAGCATTTTGCAAAAACTACAAAATTCTTATGTGTATAGACATAATCCAAATCTGGAAGTGGGGATTTATGTTTTGCATCACTCATCAGAATTTATGGCTATTGTGGGACAGTGTGAGCCAGACAAGAAAAGCTTTTTTCATTTAGAATGGGTTTTTGTATCTAGTGTGTCAAATCTAACACTTGTACATAGGCTTGACTTGTAAGGACAACTGTTGCTAAAAGCACGAAAAAGAATTAGGTTGGTTTATGGCAAAGAACCCGGCTTGATTTGTTTGTCCGTGTTGTCCTTGCAATTGACGGAAGAATGGCAACAGATTTCCATTACGTTTGCCACTGCAACTTTGGGTATTTGCTTTGATAATCACTTTCAAACTTCACCTTTATTTGCTACAAATTTACCAATACGATTGACTTCTGTGCGAGCACTGTCGCCTCTGAAGGATGCAGTGACTGTTTTCACGGATGCTAGTGGCAAGAGTGGCAAATATGGTTATGCACATTTTGCCCAGGGTAACTGGAACACTGTTGTTCATTCAGAGAAGGATGCCTCAGTACAATTATTGGAATTAAAGGCAGTAGTCCTAGCATTTTCTGATTTTCATGACAAACCTTTTAACCTTATTTGTGATTCCCTATATGTTGCTTCCATTTTAGAACGGATAAGTGATTCAGTGATGGGGAAAATTTCTAATGAAAAGATTGCATTCGCTTTGTGTACATTGATGAACCTCATTTCTTGCCGTACTGTACAGTATTTTTCTACTCATGTTCGCAGTCATTTACCGTTCCCAGGAATTATATCTGAAGGAAACCGAAGGATTGACGCTGCGGTATCAGCTGTGGTTGGCTTGAAACCATTTGAAGTCGCTCGACTTTCACATTCGTTTTTTCATCAACCTTCTTTATCGTTCCAGAAAGAGTTTCGCATCTCACGAATTGATGCTAGGAGCATCGTTACAGCTTGCCCTGATTGTGCAAGGCTGCCCCCTTTACAGGAGATGGGCGTTAATCCACGAGGGTTACAATCCCGTGAGTTGGTTCAAACAGATGTGACGGTGGTTCCAGAATTTGGGAAACAGAAATATGTGCATGTTACAATAGATACCTTTAGCAAATTGGTTTGGGCAACGCCCTTGACTTCTCAAAAATCCAGAGCTTCTTGCCGTCATTGGATAGAATCATTTGCAGTGCTAGGACTTCCGAAGCGGATAAAGACAGATAATGGGCCTAATTATACGAGTTCCTATGCCCAGGACTTCTTTCATCGATGGGGCATTGAACATATTACAGGAGTGCCCTATAACAGTGGAGGTCAAGGTATTATTGAACGAAAACATCAACATCTTAAACGTTTGTTCCGTCTTTTTAGACGGGAGGGGGAGATCCTCCTCTCCCCTTCTGAAATTGTTTCTAAAGCTTTGTATGTACATAATTGGAAACTATGGATTTCTCAACCACATGGAATGTCTCCTATGAGACCAATAGATGCTCATTTTTCGCAACATGACAAACGATTTGATCGGGTACTTGTATCCTTGTGGGATCCAGTCATAAAAAAATGGGAAGGTCCAGTCAAGTTACTTACTTGGGGGCAGGGATATGCATGTGTATTGACAGGAGATAAGTCAAAGTGGATTCCTGCAAAGTGGGTGAAGCCGTGGTTGCGTGACAGTGACCCTAGAGCACCTGCAGTGTTGGGAGACGCCGGAGGAGACGAAGCAACGGTATCAGACCAGACTGAAGAGGTGGAAAAACAGGATTCGATGGATCAAGGTGTTGATAGCCAAGGAACTGAGCATTGAGGAATCTTACTTTCCTGACATTCCTTCTTCTCAAACTATTGTGAATCTTATCTGGAACTTACACTCCTTGCGAGTATCCAAAATTTTTTCACCAGAGTGTGAATGTTCCATCTGGGTTGAGGGCCAATTTGCTTGTGGAAGGTGTGGCAATATATTTACTTCTCATAATATACATAGTGTTTTTGAAGGTTGTTCCTTTTGTTTGTATAATACTAATGTGTTATTTGATGATCCTTTGTTTCCTTTAAATAGATGTCTTAAAACAAGACATGATCATGCTTCAGCGTATGCCTTATTTGAAAGTATAGAAGAACACGAATTAGCTTTATATACTTAGCATTTAGCTCGGCCTATAGAGGTTTTATTAACACTTAACCGAACAAAAGTTTTAAAATCTAAGTATCTTATTGATTGTGGGAAACATTATAAAGATGAATTTAAATTTGCTGAAGTTATGCCTTGGTGTGTGCAAACTCGTAGCCATGTCAACTGAACAAGCTGCGTCATTTCCACACAACAATTTTTGGCTGGCCTGGGCTGATAAAACCAATGTTAAAGACTTTTGCCTGCACCTCAAAGCCGCAGCAGACCCATTTAGAACATGCTTGATCAGATCTCCTTTTTCAGTATCTAGACTTGCCTCTGGCTGTGTTACAGGCAATGCTAGTTACTGCACTGCGAAATACATAAGTACACTTAACCAGGCATTACCTTGGGATCCACAAGAATTCAACCTTTTGGATAGTTGATCGTTAAATCACAGCAGTTGTATTTATTTTGGCCATTTTTCCTGGACAACAAATAAACAAATAGGCAAAATTGGGTAATACCCAAAAAAAATTATAATGTTTCTGAATATTGTGGCTCTTCACCTTATGGATAGGGTATGGGGCACATCCATCTGAACATTTCCAAGCCCCTATCTCTACCTTCTGATGTTTATCTTATTTGCGGTGACAGGGCATGGCAAGGTATTCCTCATTATGCTATGGGAGGACCATGTTACTTGGGCCAACTTTCTTTACTTACACCTACACAAGGCCTCATCAGAACTCTAAACAACACTCGTACCAAAAGAGAAGCTATGCAGCTGGCACCAGACTGTGACGATGAGGTAGAACTTTGGAGCCGGACTGCCAGAATATTTGCTTCCATGGTTCCTTTTGTAGCAAGTGCCCAAGCCTTAACTCAAATTCAGCATCTTGCTTGTTGGGTAGTAAAGCAATCTAATGTCACCACTTCTATAATTACTCAAATGGCCCAAGACACTAATAGCTTACGACAGGCAGTGTTGCAAAACAGGGCTGCCATAGACTAATTGCTATTAACACAAAGTCGGGGATGTGAAGAATTTGAAGGAATGTGTTGTTTCAATCTGTCTGATCACAGCGCTTCCATACAAGAGCAACTTCAATGGCTACAAGATCATACATCAAAGATTACTGTAAACCATTACCCGTTCGATGATTGGTTGCTTTCTTTTGGTATTTCACCTTGGCTTAAGGACATTATCATAGGAGTTATAGTTGTTATACTAATAATCATTGTAGTTATTATTATGGGACCTTGTCTCATGCCATGTTTTTCTTTTCAAATAAAACAAATTGCAGACACTGTCTTTGAAAAGAGAGGGAGAGATGTTGGGAGCCTAGCTGCAGCTCTGACACTCGCCTCAGTGTATCGCAAGACGCCGGGACAATGAAAAGGCAAAACATAGGTCATGGTGTCCTTGTGACTGTTCAGAGAAGGAAAACAAAGTCATAAAGCATTTACAGTGACTGCTCAAGGATTTAGGAAAGCACATCTGGAGAGACAAGATCCTGTTTTGACTATAGTAGAACTACTTCAAAGAGATGATTTTGCAATAGCTTTATTTGATTTATGTTATCCTAGATGTACCTATTAATAAGTAGCTTTTATAGAAAGGAAAACATTGTAACCAATCAGATTGTATGTTAGAAAAGGTATCCCTTATACACTAATGCATAAAAAGAGGTAGTTAAGACAATAAAGTGGACTCTTTTGCAGCAAAAAGATCTCGGTGTCTGAGTCTCATTCCTAAGGGGCTGCAACAGTTGTGAGCCCAGGGCAGGAGCTGGCCCTCGGCCTTGGGGAACCTCATCCAATTGCCCTGGGCCCATGGCTCCAGCCTGTGCAGATCCCTCTGCAGAGCTTCCTGCCCTGCAGCACAGCCACACTCCCAGCCAGCCTGGGCTCACCTGGCATCTGACTGAGGGTGCCCTCGGTGGCCTTGTCTGGATCAGCAATAAAGAGATTGAACTGCCCTGGCCCCAATCCTGAGCTCTGGGGACACCCCTGGATGTGGCTCCATTGCCCAGCACTCCTTGGGCTGGGCTTTTGGTTTTTTTTATGGAGCTGTGTGTCACGGTGTGACTAAAAGGTTTGCCAATTTTAAATATTTAATTTCCTTTAGGGATAGGATTTAGGAGAAAAGAGAACTCAGGCTCAAAACTTAAAATGAAAGTACAAGAAGAAATTTATTAATAACGAAGGAAAAAATTATTCAGAATATGTTTCCTAGATTATTCCCTCCTCCCTTCACTCCATATTTCTGACCAACCACATACAGAGAACACTTCAGTCAGTTATCCACTCAAATAATCATTTTAGTTCACTTAAGAGATACAAGTTCCTTTTTCTGCTTTAGACTTAGTGGGTGTCTTGACCTTCACAGTCTGCATTTGCCGGGGACCTACAGAACTATGAATTTTCTTCCCATTCCCACAGTCCTTCCAGAGCCGTGTTATGGGTTATGATGCATACATGGGGTGCTACTTTTAAAGGCAGGCTGCTAAAAAACAAAATCCTCTTCATCATCTTCTCTATCAAATGTCTCTGTTCATATTCCAGTCTCAAAACAGAGAGCTCAATTTCCCAAGGCAAGGAAAGTCTTCAACTCAAGCACCCATCCTCCCCAAGTATATTTCACAGTTTAAAGGAATTTTAGTAAAGTCACAATCCCCTCATAGCCCCACAAAAAGAAACGTTTTCAGCTACTTATCAGTTGCATCTTTTCAATCTCTTCCCATCAGGAACTTTATCTTCATTCCGCCGATTTCTGTGGACTCCATGCTTTATCCCTTCTCATTAAGGGGGTTCAGGAGATCGAGAATCTTATCCAGGCATAACGATGTTAAAATTGTATCCAGATCGTTAAGAGGAAAGCATGCGGCCGGTGCCGGGGAGTCCATACGGCCCCGCCGAGCCAAACCGGGGCCGGACTAAGGGCTCCCTGCAGAACCAGTGCTGGGCAGGGGTGCCCAGCCGAGTCCCCCGCAGAGTCAGGCCGCGCCCCAGACCAAGCCCAGAGCAGGGCCGGGGTGCCAGCCGGAGCCCCCTGCTCCTCTGGAGACCGGAAGCCGAAAGACCCACCAGAACTTCATTCACTGTGATTTGTGAAAGCGAAATAACTTTTCATTGGTTTCCCGAACTGTCCATCACCCAATCAGCTCTCTGATTGGTGCCAGCAGCTCACCAGGGAAGCTCCCAGAGACGGGAGAGTCCCTCCCACTCCCCAGCCTCATGGTGCTTGCCCTGAGGGGAATCCACCCCTCCCCCCAAGCACGTGAAACGAACACACTGTGCCTGCCCTTGGTTTGTTTGCTGAAAATAAATGATCATCCCTCTGTTTCTTGGGCAGCTCCTTCTCCAAGGAAAGTGTGTGGGAGTTGTTGCCAAGGAGCTGAAAGCAGCAGGCACAGCCTGGGGTGGAGGAAGCTCAGATTTGCACAAGGCTGCTCTGAGTGCCAGGGCTTGGATGAGGGAAATGGTGGGGTGGGGGTAGGGACAGAGGCTGAATGACTGTCAGCCATAAAGGGTCCTGATTTTCATATCTGTTCAGACTGCAATAGAAGGCGCTTGGGATCAATATCAACTGAAAAGTGCTAATATTAATCTATAAACAAATAAAGAATAAATGGGAAAAAAGATCATCTCTATTTTTGTTTTTAAATGAAATATGTTTTGAATGGAGTGAAATCTTAGACAAGTCTTGCCTTATGCTCAGGTTTCTGGCAGCAGCTCTGTTTCTGGCCACCTGCACCCCAAATTGCTCTTGCTCCCAAATTCTTTAGCATGGCTAATTAGGTCTATTGAATTAAATGGAATTGTTTACTGAATGGCCTTAAGATTAACAGACGAGACTTTAAACAGACTACTTACTGCACAGGATAAACAAAAGAAGTACAGGTACATACAGACACTGCACAATGAAGTTTCCTATATTACAGGTAGTGAAGAAATAGCAGAAATCAGGAATCAATGTCACTTGCCACCAAACTGGTGAAGGAATACACACAGAACTCTTTCACTCATCTTCCAGAAAAGTAACCACAAAGATGCATCCAGACTTGGGGGATAAGCCCTACCTGTTTCCAGGGACTATGCAGAAGACTTCTGCTTTGTGAGAATTTTGTGCAACATTTATAGTTTGTAAAGTGAAGTGTGTGTCATTCAGGAATTCAAGACTTGTCTCCCTTCAGTCTGCTCTCAAGGCAAGATGTTCACGGTCAGCTGGGAATTCCACCTCCCCGGCGCCAGAGAGAACTCAGGACAGGGCAGATGTCCAGTCTGGGTTGTCTCAGCAATTCCTGAAGGGGGAAGATGCCCTGAGTTATGGCCCAGCTGATGGACAGAATAGATGAGCTCTGCTGTACCATAGGGGAAGTCCTGGTGCAAGAACCTCATAGAACCAAGGGTGCGTTGTAACATTGTGATGCCTCCTGGAAACAAGCAGACCATGGTGACACCAATGAACTTCATGGAACAAAGGGTCCATTGTGATACTTTGGAGCTACAGATACCATTGTTGAGTACAGAACCTCATAGAATCAAATGTCCATTATGGCAGACCAAGGCCTCATAGAACCAAAATGGCATTGTGACACTCTGGAGCCCCATGGACCCAAATCTCCATTGTGACAGTACAGATCCTCATGGAATCAAGGGGTCTTTGTGACACTGCAAGGCCTCAGGGAACCAAGGAGTCCAAAGGTCTCAACATTCCTTGCAGGATTCTGCCTTGGGAAAGGAGAACCTGCTTGGTGGCACCTTGGGCTTGACACACACCTGAGAAGCGTGTCTGTTTGCAGTCGGGAAAATCAGGAGTTTTAGATTGCTTCAAAAGAGCCAGGAAAAAGCCCTGTTTGCTTGAGTGCAGCCAGATCTCCAAGCAAAGCAGGTTCCAGGTGAGTGAGGACCGACATATGGGGTTGGGGAATGTGGAGTGACGTTGTCCATATTGGGCCAGACCTCAAAGCACAACTTGTCTGAGCAGGCCAGACCTTCTGAGGAGAGACCCTGGATTAATATCAATCAGAGAATGCTGCAATCACCTCTGCTCCAAAGAGAACAGTAATAAAATATACTCTTTAAAGTAATAACAAATGTTTCTAGGAAACTCTTTGAATTAGTTCTCCATAACTGGAGTTGAAAACCATTGTAATGAACTGCACTGGACCAGAGGGAAATCAAGGCAATGCTGTGGTTTTTCAGTTCTTGCTTGATCCCAGTGAGCCCTGGTGTGCATTTGGTGCTACCAAGGAGCTCCAAATAATATTTTGGAAATATTGGCTGTCTCTCTGCAGTGCTGCCATTGCAAGTAGCTGCCTCTGTGCCAGGAGCCCAGCCTGGGTCAGAAGCACAGAAACAGCGCAAGGACTTTAATGAACCTTTGGGGGGTTGGGGCAGGGTCCCTGAACATCAGTCCCTGAGAGGGATTTGGAGAAACCTCTCAAGAATTCCAAGTCAGATTCAACCTCCAAAGCTTCTTCTACTTTAGTGAGTCTCACTGATAAACATGAAGGAGAAGGTTTCCCAAGGGTCGAATTAGAGGAGAAATTGATGACAATCATGCCAGGTTAGAAAAAAATAGGGTAAAGGAAGAAAAGAAACCTCTCAATTCAAAGTCCAAGGTTTCCTGAAGTTCTAATGGGTCCCACTGAGGGACATGACTGAGGTGTCCCCAGGTGCAGGTTTCTTGTTTACATGTTATATTTTTAAAGTGTGGGTTTATTGCTTTTATGATACATTTTTTTAAGGTTGGGCTTATTTTTTTAATGATACATTTTTTGGTGGGATTTTTTTCTTTTTCTGAATGAGGCAGAGAGACGGGACTTCTGAGTTGCTTTAGAAAGTGTGGTTTATTTTCTATACAGGCAGAAAGGTGAAGCTTGTATTACAGATGATCAGAGCATGGCTTAGAAGTCACAAGACTTACAACTACAAGGTCTTTTAAGGATTTGTTAACCAAGAAAACACTGTCAACAGAGATATTTGTGTTTCTAATTCAATACTAAGAAACTTCGTCTTATTGACTCATACCACAGTGTGAACTTTCTTAACCAATTATATCAGAACACACAAACTAACATTGCTGCACTCTGAAATCTCTTGTTGCCTTTGTTACTACCTATATTTTTTTATATCTTAAATTCTAAAGCTAAAGCTATCTCAACTCTGCTTTATTTTAAGCTTTGGCTTAAAAGCTCTGTGTTCTGAGAACTTCTTGCATTCTGATTTTCAACACCCAGGTTCCAGTTAGAACAGAACACTGGAGGCCGTGGTGACGTGTGGGAACAAACAAGGGAAAGGTGTCTCTGGGGCTGAGCAAACCTGGATGTGTTTCAGGAATGCAAAGGTCCAAGGCCTGAGCCCCAGCCCCTGGCAAGGCAGATCCTGTCCCTCCCTCATTGCTCAGGGCTCTTCCCAGGGCCACTGGGCTCTGAGGATGTGCAATGCCAAGGGCAGGACCATGGGACGGTCCCTGCCAGGCTGCTGAGCAGGGACAAGGAGGCAATGAGGCCCCAGCACAGCAAGGCTCACTTGTCCCCTGCTGGCCTTAGGCCCAGGGCCAGCAGCCATGGCCCAAGTGCTGCAGGAGTTGGCTCTGGCAGGGCGTTTCAGCTGCTGCCCATCCCTGTGCCCTCTGCAGCCCAGGCTGTCCTACGGTGTCCATGCACTGCGCTTCTGTCCCTGTAGGCTGTCATTATCCCCCGGCTGCCCCACCTTGCTGGTCCTTTCCTTTGCTGCCAGCTCTGGGTTCTGCCTGCCTCTGCCTGGACACACAAAGCCTTGGGCTGCTCCAGACTCCTTCTGGGGGACGTGTTGCACCACAACCCTGCCCTGGGAGAGAAATTGACCTTAATTCTTTCTTTCTCTGTCTGTTGTCTGCTGTCTGAAGGATCCACTGCCCCTAAAAACACCCTTACATCCCTCCCAGGGCCCTCCTCTGCTGTCCTCTGTCTCCACTCCACTGAGTACAGAGCTCCATCATTCATATAGAGTGTACATGTGCTTGCAGCCTCCCAATCCTACCTTGGGATATTATTGGACTCTCTCTTATGTGGTGGCAAATAAAAATCTTCTTGTCACAGTCTAAGAAAATCACCAGAGGACAAGGCAGCATCACCTGTGTGTCCTGGCTACTTTTGTCTGGGCACAATCCTTGGGTAGATGCAATTTTTGATGAAGATTCCCAGTTTCAGCCATTGACACCTTGGCGAGAACAGTAGTTCTTTTCCACTGGAAGGAAAGCACTGAGCCCCAGTGTTTGGTTCTAGATGAGAGAGCCCTCAGGAGGCCAAGGCAAACCAGATTAGTGCTGACAGATTTTTTCTGGGAGCTATCCTTGGATATACAGAATTTTAGAGGTGCAATATCAATTTCTAACATGGATGTCTGAAGAAGAATGATCGTTCTTTTCCACAGGAAGGAAAGCACGGAACATCGGTATTTCAGGGACATATGAAAGGTGGTCATCAGAAGCCAAGGCAAGGCAGACCTCTCTATCCTGGCAGCTTTTGTCTGAAAGGAAGCTTTGGATATAAGGAATTTTTTGGTGGAATTCACCATTCAGCCATTCCTGCATAGATATGAAGGATGGTTCTTTCTCATAGGAAGGAAAGCACAAAGCCCAAGTGTTTGAAAGCAGAAGAGGAGACTGGTTGTTCACAGGAGGCCAAGCCAGCCAGACCTTTTGGTCCTGGCAGCTTTTTTCATGGAGAAATCCTTGGATATACAGCATTTGGGGGAGTGAATCTGAATTTTCACCATGGACACCTTGATGAAATGGAAGATTCTTTTCCATAGGATGGAAAACACTGAGCCCCAGTGTTTCAAAAGCAGGTGAAAGGCAGCCCCCAAGAGGTAAAGGGCAGCCAGACCTGTCTGTCCTGTCAGCTTTCACTTGGGAACTATTCTTGGGTGTAGAGAGTTGTCAAGGTGGAATCCCAGTTTAAACCATGGATGTCTGGATGAGATTAATTTTTTTTTTTTCCATAGGAAAGAAAAGCATGAAGTCCAAGTGTTCTGGAAAAAGATGAGAGGTGGCCACCCATGGGCCAAGCCAGCCTGACCTATTTCTTCTGACACCTTTCATTTGGGGGCCATCCTTGGACACAGGTTTTGGAGGTGGAATCTCAAGTTTGGCCATGGGTGCCATGTTGGATTCCCAAAATTGGTCATGGGCACCTGGAGAAGCACAGTTCTTTTCCAAAGAAAAGAAAGCACAGAACCCCAATGTTTTAGTAGCAGATGAGAAGAGACCCTCAACATCCCAAAGTAAGCCAGACATGTCAGGGGGCCCCTGGGAGGCCAAATCAGCCTGACCTTTCTATGTTCCCTCAGTTCCATGAGGCACCAGAGTGTCACAATGGTCTCTTTGCTTCCATGAGGTTCCATGGTGTCTCCAGGGTGTCCCTGAACCCACATTGTCACAACTGACCCACGGTTCCATGAGGTTCTACAGTGTCACCATGGTCGTTGTCAGAGGCTGGATGAGATCAATGTCCCAGACACCTCAGGATGAGCTGTCAGTCAGTCACACAGTGGGCCGGTGCTGACACAGGCTCTGATTGCCCGAGCAATCACAAGTCCCACCTGGGGGGAGGCCCACGAAGGCCCAGGGGCTCAAAACAGGGAGCAGGCGCTGAGCCCATGGTCTGTGCCCTGCCTTCAGCTGGGGGCTGTGTCTCACCCACACTGGAACCCTAGGAGTTGGTAGCCATCTGTGTGTCTTTCTACAGAGCTTCTGTCTTTCTGTCTCTCTCTCTCTCCTCTCCTAATGCTCTTTATATAGAACAGTTTTGGTTATCTCAACAACTGAAGTGTTTAAAGATTTCTAAGGTTATATGGGTTAAGTTTATGAAGTTCCTGCAATGATAAGTGTTTTATGTTGAATTAGATGTTGTATTAAATCCTTTTCAAGCATTCCTTGATTTTCTACAATTTGCCAGTAAAATTTTGTGTCATTTTGACCTCTTGAGAATATCTGGCTGGGGTTTCTTTTGTGCACCAAGCCCGAGTACAGGAACCTTTGGTCACCCCCAGCATTTCAGTGTTCTGGGGTGTTACAGCCTTGCAGGCTCACAGTTGCCTCTTGTCTCCATGAGCCCCTGCAGTGTCACACTGGCCTTTGGTTCATGAGCATCTGGAGTGTCACACAGGTTGATGCCTTTTGTCCTTGCTGCCCCTCCCATCCCACTGCCCAAGGACCAGCACTGAGCCACCCGCGAGGGACAGGCGCTGCTGGGCCAGGCCTGGGCTCAGGCCTTGGCCTTTCTGCTGCCTCCAACCAGCTCAGGCTTTGCTCAGTTCCCTGCTCAAAGCCTTTGGCTCCTGCAATCCTGCCCTCAAGGATCTGCTCTCACCTGTCCTTGGGAAGCCTATGGCAGTCTCTGCCCTCATTGGGACCAGCGATGCTCCAAGGGACTTGGAGTTTTGCTTCTGACTCCTTGAGCAGCTTCTTCAACCTTCTCTCAGTGCCTGCAGGTCCTGGACTCAGCCCCAAATCTACCATGGGACTGATTAAAAATTACAGAAAGCTCTCAGGAGCTCTTTGTCTTCTTTCAATTGTCTTCAAATCTCCAGGTCTTATGTAGCTCATTGGAGTAATTTTGGATATTTCTTGAGGAAGAAGACTTCAAAGGGCACCTCAAGATCTTTTTTTTAATCAATGGAATATTTTTTTAGTTCAGAGTGCATGTGACTGAAGCATTTTCCAAGTGATCTTGATGCTGAATGCCTCCTTTGGAGGTCTGGGCACACAGAAGAATGAGCCCCTTGTGGGCTGACCATTATTGGACAAGCTGCTCCTCACCCCCAGCCTCACCATATCTGACATCACCCGCCTGGGTCTGACATCCCTGTTTCCTGCATCAGAACCTTTAAGGATTTGCTCAATGTTTATGCAAAGCATTTTTATCCTCACGGAACCAAGGAGACCCTTGTGACACAGCAGGGGCTCATGGAACCAAGGAGACAATTGTGACTGTTCAGAGCCTCACAGAAACAAGACTCCATTGTGACACTGAGGGGAATTACAGAATCAAGGAGATCATGGTGACACAGTGAGGCCACATGGAATCAATGGCCCATTGTGACAGTGCAGATCTAACGAGACCATGGTGACACTGTGGGGCCTCATGGATCCAAGGGACCACTGTGACACTGAAGAACTTCATGGAACCCAGGGTCCAGTGTGACATAACAGCGCCTCATTGGAACAAAGGAGCCATTGTTGACAGCATAGAAGCTCATGGAACCAAGGGGCTGTGGTGACACAGCAGGGCCACATGGAACCAAGCACACCAGTGACATTTAGGAACCCTATGGAACCGAGGGTCCATTATGGCACTGCAGAAACAAGGAGACCATTGTGACACAATGGAAGCTTGGGCCATTGTGACACTCCAAGGCCTTGTTGAACCAGGGAGACCATTGTGACACTCCAAAACCACATGGCACTAAGGGTTTATTGTGACACAGCAGGGTCCCATGGAACCAATTGTCCATTGTGACAATGTGGATCCTAGGAGTTCATGGTGACACTAGGGAAGCTCATGGAACCAATGGTCCATTGTGACAAATCAAGGTCTCGTGGAACCAAGGGGTCATGGTGACACTCTGGGCCCCCATTGAACCAAATATTCATTATGACACTCCAGGGCTGCTTGTAACCAATTGTCCATTGTGATACTGCAGACTCAAGAGACCGTGGTGACACCATGCAATTCATGGAACCAAGGGGCTGTTGTGAAACTACAAGGGGTGTAATGAAGTCAAGGACACCACCTATACTGCAATCGACAGGATAGAAACTTTTGAACACAGTTTTGAGTATTTGAAGGCAGGTATTCTTTATTGCAGCATGGTGGCCACTTGTGCAATCCTTCATCCAACTGAGCGCACTGAGCATCGAATGAACAGCGTTTTTATCAGACACACTGATTGGCTATTCCCTCTTCCTTTGACTCTATTTGACATAGTTGCACCTGTTATTGAAAGTCCTTATATGTTTCTTTGGGGTCTTCAACATCCGGTGTCCTTTATAGGTGGCTCTTCCTCGATCCTTGCTTTTGAGAAATGGCAATTTCCTTGTTTTGCATAATTTCTGGTTTATCAGCCTTTTAGAGATGAGCTGGCATCCTGCTTACATTATATGTGGCTTCTGTTTGCCTCAGATACATTCTTTATCCATTTCTCCAAGGTTGTTCTGTTCTGTTCTACTGTTCTGATAAGTGTAAATGTTGTTCTGTTCTCCTGTCCTTGTCACAGTGGTCGCCCTGCATGAAGTGTCTGAAACCCCCTCCAACCCATGGGCGTGGAGTGGGCAAGTGTTCCCGAGGGAACAGGGATGAGACAGCTGTGCAGGACTGACCCAAGCAATAAGCTGAGAGAAATGGGGGGCAAAAGGTGTAGGGGATTGATTTATTTTTAAAGACATTTTTCTTTCAGAACATCATGAAGAATCCTCAGCTGCCACAAGATTGTTAAACATTTTCCGCTGCTAGGAGATATCTTGTGGATTTGCTTTACTTCTGTTTGTGGCCTTTGCTATTTTGTGGTGGTTTTGTGTTAATGTGGGTGGGGTTTTGCTTTAGGGTTTGTTTCTTTTCTTTTGGGTAGGGTTTGAATTTTTTTTTCCACTGGGTCTTTTACTTTTGAACTGCCTTTCTTCTGATGCACAAGTCTTTTCTGCCTATTCTTCCTTGGGGCTTGGTTGGCACCTGATGGCAAGAGATATTTACCCAACTCAGTCATCTTGCTCAATTGTGTTTTGCAGTCACCATTAACTAGATGAGATTGATCACAGACTCCCTGCAATTTGGTAGCATCCACAAAGGAATTGAAAGTGCATTTCATGCCATTCTAGAGATAAAAGAAATGTTCCAGTGATGGTCAATAGCTGGTCACTGAGAGATGTCACCAGGGAGTGGCTGCCAAGAGGACTCTGTGCCATGAATGACATTGGACCCTCATTGTTCAGCCAAATTCCCACCCACCCCATGTTCCACTCCTGCAGCCCAGCTCTCTCCAATCTGGCTCTGAGGAGAGCACAGCAGACCATGTCCCAGGCCTGGCTAAAGTCTGGGCACACAACATCCCCTTCTTTTCCCTCCATGGGGGTTCTGCAATCCCTGCCTTGTGCTACCAGTGCCTGGAATGGCTGCAGGAGGATTTGCCACATGCCCTTCCCTGCTGAGCCTGAGCAGTCTGTGACTGTCCCAGTGCCCCTCCCTGCCCTGTTTGCAGACTGGTTCCATGTCTGCCCTTTCCAAGTGCCCAGGACACTCTGGGACGGCTCTGGGCTTTCTGAGAGGTTTGAGAGAGGTCCCACAATGACCACAGCCCAGCCTTGTCAAAATCCCTGACACCAAAGGCCTTTTCCACATTCCTCAGCTCCAGGTCAGTGGCCAGAACACAGCACAGCCCTGTACAGGTCCTTGGGGTGCTGCAGAAGGGAGGCAGTTCTGATTTCTCCTAACAGACCCCCACCCCAATGCAGTCTCCATGCAGTCATTTGCTGTCTTGAGAATGTTTCCCTGGACCCTCCCTGCCAGGGGTGTTTCTCTCTATGCAGTCCTAGCCACAGCCCAGTAAGGAATTCAGATGTTTTCCCAGAGTGAAGTGGCCTCAAGGCACTGTTTGTGCCACGCCTGAGTGCTGAGGATGGTGTTTGTGCTCACTTGGGTTCATCTCCCCCTCTTACACACACACAGTACACTGCTGAAATCTTATCAGTACAGAGCAAACATGGCCTGCTGGCCTGGTCACTTGGTGTCCCTCCATGCAGGGACAAACAACCTCCTGCAAGTGGGGCAGAGGCCAGTGCTGGGTATTGTGATTTGCAGGGGCTGGTGTGGAACAATTGCCCTGGGGCACCTTCCCAGGCTGTCCCCAGAAAAAAGACACAGCCCAGGCCCTGCTCTGCTGCTCCCTCAGGTCCATCCCAGGAGCTCTGGCTGTGCCAGGACACTGCTGCATGCCCCCTGCACACTGTGCCTCTGCCCCAGGCACTGGGCTTTGCTTTGCCAGGGCATTCCTGGAGCACATTCCTGACAGCAGCTCTGGAGGAGAGCAAAGCCTTCCTGCCCTGCCCTCAGGAGATCCTTCTGCTGGTGGAGCTGCTGTGCTGGAGCACAGCTGTGTCCCACCAGTGCCCATGGACTGTTCCTGCCTGTGCTCACAGCATGGACCTGCAGCAGGACAGTGACTAAGCTGCCAGAGCACTGTGGCCTCACAGCCACAGAAGGGCTGGCAAGGAGAGGGTGGAGTTGGGGAGATGTGATGTGGGAAGAGCGAGGGCCGTGGTCCCTGACTGTGTTGCTGTTCTGGGAGTGTCTTCCCTCCACCTCTGCTCACAGACACTGCCCCCTGCAGAGACAGAGAAGGGCTGAGGAAGAATCCTGGACACACAGGACAGGGCAGGCACTTTTTTTTTTTTATTTAAATGCACAGGGAAAAGAGCTCTTGCAAGTGTTTTTGTTTCAGAAGAAAAGTAGGTATTAATAGAGTAATAGTACAACATCTTATACAAAACAGCAACAGTAGAATAATTTACTAAAGAAAAAATGGACAAATACAGAGGGAAAAAAAAGAGATGGTAAAGAATTACATTCTAAAGGCTCAGCAGAATAAAAGAGTGTTTAATGCTTCTGAGAATACAGAGTCATCATAATTCTCAAGGCACCCTTGAGCTCCTGGTTCCTCAGGCTGTAGATGAGAGGGTTGAAGACTAGAGGAACCACTGAGTACAAAACTGGCAGGGACAGATCCAGGGATGAGGTTGAGAGGGAGGCGGGCTTCAGGTGAGCAAACACTGCAGTGCTGAGGAACAAAAAGACCACAGCCAGGTGAGGGAGGAAGGTGGAAAAGACTTTGTGCCGTCCCGGCTCAGAGGGGATCCTCAGCACAGCCCTGAAGATCTGCACATAGAAGAAAAGAAAGAACACAAAACAAATGAGTCCTGAACAGACACAAACAGCAAGAAGCCCAATCTCCCTGAGATAGAATTTGGAACAAGACAGTTTGAGGATCTGTGAGATTTCACAGAAGAACTGGCCCAGGGCATTGCCCTGGCACAGGGGCAGGGAAAATGTATTGGCCCTGTGCAGCAGAGCATTAAGAAAGCCACTGGCCCAGGCAGCTGCTGCCATGTGGGCACACGCTCTGCTGCCCAGGAGGGTCCCATAGTGCAAGGGTTTGCAGATGGACACGTAGCGGTCGTAGCACATGATGGTCAGGAGGGAAAGCTCTGCTCCAAGGAAGAACAGAAAGAAAAAGGTCTGTGCAGCACATCCTGAGTAGATGTTCCTGGTGTCCCAGAGGGAATTGTGTATGGCTTTGGGGACAGTGGTGCAGATGGAACCCAGGTCGCTGAGGGCCAGGTTGAGCAAGAAGAAGAGCATGGGGGTGTGCAGGTGGTGGTCGCAGGCTATGGCGCTGATGATGAGGCCATTGCCCAGGAGGGCAGCCAGGGAGATGCCCAGGAAGAGGCAGAACTGCAGGAGCTGCAGCTGCCGTGTGTCTGCCAGTACCAGCAGGAGGAAGTGCCTGAGAGAGCTGCTGTTGGACATTTGCTGTTTCATGGCATGGGGATCTGTAAAAAAGTTAATCATGGAATAGTTCAGTTTTGAGAGGACTTTAAATATCCCAGTCCAGCTTGGTGGCACTTTCCCCCCACTGCTTGCTCAGGGCTCTGCTGCCTGGAGCTGTTCCTGCCAGCAGCTGCTTCCCTGTGTCCAGTGCTGGGCCCTGCCAGTGCTGCCAGAGCCCAGTCCAGCCCTGGGGGCTCAGTACTGCCCTGCAGACCCCTCCCAGCAAACTTTCCTGCTCAGAGCCAGCTCTTCCTCTGCAGGCTCTGATGGCAGTATCACAGCAACCCTGAGGAGACGGGAAATGCGATACTGATGCTGCCTGTAAAGGACCTTGTGCTCATTTCTCTCTTCACGTTATTAAATGTGGAGATTTTTTTTTCTTTTTCTCAACCTGAACTGAGAGATGAATATCTGTGCTATTTCCCATCCAGGCAACCCAGAGCAGTAGATTTACTAACAGCTCCTGCCTTCTGTGGTCCCTGTCTAATATAATGCAAAATGTTCTGGAGTTAAAGGTCATGCTAGAGGCATGACACATGAGTCCTGAACAATACAGCATCCTCACCACACAAGGAGAATACTTCCAAGCCTTACCAGCTGTCTTCTTCCACCCAGACCTTGTCCACCAGTGCTGTGAGCAGCTCCCAGGGCTGGCTGAGAGCTTTCCCTGGCAGGCAGAAGAGTCCCTGATCCAGCACAGCGCCCTGGGCTGCAGAACCCTGCTCTGCAGGACAGCCCTGGGCACCCCGTGGCTACTCTACACAAGAGATAAAAAGAATGTACTCACAGAGTCTGTAGGCATTGGGATGTTGCAGCTTTAGGAGATCACTCCAGGAGCTGCAGCTGCATTGTCCTGTAGCCTGAGGCTTCCTGTGTCAAGGGCTGGGAGTGATTCTGCCCCAGTCACTTGTGAGCATCTTCCCAGCCCTGACTGATTGAAGCTCTCTGTGCTGTGCCTGGGGTGGCTGCAGGCATGTCCCAGCCCTCCTGGGTTGGGAGAAGAGCTGCTCTTCAAGAGAAATGTGGTTTTGAAGCTCTTCTTGGTTTCCAAGTGCTCCTTCTGTTCCAGGAGCCTGGCCCAGCTCAGCAGCACAGACACAGCACGAGGACTTTAATGACCCTCTCAGGGCTTGTGTTCTGTTTGCGTCAGACTCAGTGCCTGAGAGAGTGTTCAAAAAAACTTCTCAAGAACTCAAAGTGAGATTTAAAGTCCAAAGTTTCTTGAAGTTGTAATGGGTCCAACTGAGGGATATGATTGAGAAAATGACCCCAGGTTCCAGTTAGAGCAGAACACTGGAGGCTGCGACAACAGGTGGGGACAAACAAGGGAAAAGTGTATCTGATGCTGAACAAACCTGGATGTGTAGAATGACGTGTCCATGTAAGGTTAGGATTGGACTACATTGGACCTGAGCTCTGGAAAAATGATGCCCAGTTTAACACCAAATTAGTGGCAAGAAGTCTTAGTCTGCTATTTTGGAGATTTTGTGACATCAGGGCCTCACCAAGAAGTCAGCTGTTGCACTACGGAACGTCAAGGAACAAAGCGACTTTTTGACACTGTGGAGCTGTTCTATGGGGCTGCGTGGAAACAGAAATCCATTTTGACAGAGTGGGGTCACATGGAACCTATGGTCCATTGTTATACTGCAGATCCAAGGAGGCCATGGTGACCCTGTGGAACCTCCTGCAGCCATGGGTGCATTGTGACACTGCAGGGCCTCACAGAACCAAGGAGTCCAGTGTGACACTGCAAAACCTCACGGAACCACGGTGACCATGTTATACTACAGAACCTCTTGGAACAAAGGATCCATGGTGACACTGCAGAACTGTTGCTGAGAGTATGAAAACTCATGGAGCCAAAAGTCCATTGTGACCAAGAGACCACTGTAGAACTGCATGGCACCATGGATCCAGGGGACCATTGTGACACTGTGGGGCCTCATGGCACCAAGGACAGCACTGTGGCACTGCATGGTCCCAAGGGGCCGGTGTGAAGCAGCAGGGCTGTGTGGAACCAAGAGGCCATTGTGGCATTACAGGGCCTCGTGCAGCCAAAGGGCCGTTGTGATCCTGCAGGGCATCGTGGACCCATGGAGACCATTGTGGCACTGCCAGACCCCATGGAATCATGGAGACCATTGTGCTGCTGTGGGTTCCCTCAGAACCAAGAGGGCATGGAAAAGGTCTGGCACGCTTGGCCTCCCATGGACCACCAGACAGGTCAAGATCAATTTGGCAGGTTGAGGGCTACCTCTCATCAGCCCCTGGAGCACTGGGGCTCTGCGCTTTCCTTCCTATGGAAAAGAACTGTCTGTCTTTCCTGGTGCCCATGGCCAAAATTGGTATCGCCCCTAAAAAACTCCCTGCATGCAAGGGTTTCTCTTAGACAAAAGCTGCCATGACAACCAGATATGGCTGTCTTTGGCTCTGGTGGTCAGCTCTCATCTGCCCCTGAAACACTGAGTCTCTATTCCTTGCTTCCTATGGAAAAAAACTGGCTTTATCATTCAGGGACAATGGCCAAAACTGGGATTTGGACTCCCAGATTCTATCTGTCCAAGGATTGCTCCCAGACAAAAGTATCCAGAACAGAGAGGTCTGGCTGGTCTTGTTCCTCTGGTGATTTTCTTAGAATATGAGCTCAATGTTATCAATTGTAAATACTTAGGGGAGGGCCCAGAGAACTCCCAAGGTGAGGTATGCAGGCTTCAGGCACATGACCACAGTATAGGGACAAAGGAGCTCTGTGCTCAGTGGAGTGGAGACTGAGGACAGTGGAGGAGAGCCATCAGAGTGTTTAAAGAGTTTTTTCAGAGACACTTTTGATATAGCGTAAAACAGCCTAAGAAAGAAACAATTAATGCAAAGTGCAGCTGGGATAGTCCAGATTGGATGCAAGACGAGAGGAAATTCCCTCCCAGGGTAGGGCTGTGGTGCAACACATCCCCTCGAAAAAATCTTGAGCAGCCCAAGGCTTCCCATGTTCTTCTTCCTGCTCAACCTGGGCCTCAACGACCTGGGCTCCATCTGCACCACTGTCCCCAAAACCATACACAATTCCCTCTGGGACACCAGGAACATCTTCTACTCAGGATGAGTTGCTCAGGTATTTCTCTTTTTGTTCTTCATTGGAGCGGATTACAACTTCCTGACCATCATGTGCTATGACCTTTGTGTCCATCTGCAAACCCCTGCACTACGGGACCCTCCTGGGCAGCAGAGCTTGTGCCCACATGGCAGAAGCTGCCTGGGCCAGTGGCTTTCTCAATGCTCTGCTGCTCACAGGCAATGCATTTTCCCTGCCACTTTGCCAGGGCAATGTCCTGGGCCAGTTCTTCTGTGAAATCCCACAGATCCTCAAGCTTTCCTGCTCACACTCAAACTTCAGGGAACTTGGGCTTCTTGCTGTTAGTGCTTGTTTAGCACTCACTTGTTTTCTGTTCATTATATTCTCCTATGTGCAGATCTTCAGGACTGTGTTGAGAATCCCCTCTGAGCAGGGATGGCACAAAGACTTTTCCACCTTCCTCCCTCACCTGGCTGTGGTCTCCTGTTTACCAGGACTGGGTTTTTTGCCTACCTGAAGGCCCCCTCCATCTCCTCCCCATCTCTGGATCTAGTGGTGTCTGTTCTGTACTCGGTGGTACCTCCAGCCCTGCATCACCACACCCTGCTGACCACACCATTCCTGATCCAGGCCAGGAACCATTGTCCTTCTTGGCCACTTGGGCACACTGCTGGCTCATGTACAGCCTGCTGTCCATCAGTGCCCCCAGGTCCCTTTCTGCCTGGCCTCTGTTCAGCCACTCTGTCTCCAGCCTGTAGAACTGCAGGGGTTGTTGTGGCCAAAGTGCAGGACCCAGCACTTGGTCTTGTTATGCTTAACCTTATTGGATTTGTGCCCTGTTTCCAGCTTGGTTAGGTCCCTCTGCAGAGCCCTCCTACCCTCCAGAAGAATCACACTCACACACCAGTCCACTGTATGACTGGTTGACAGCTCATCCCAAGATGTCTGGGACATTGATCTCATCCAGCCTCTGACAGCCACCATGGTGACACTGCAGAACCTCATGGAAGCATGGGTCAGTGGTGACAAGGACAGTAGCAGATCCAAGGACACCATGGAAACACCATGGAGCCTCATGGAACCAGAGACCATTGTGACATTCTTGTGCCTCATGGATTCAGGGGGACCATTGTGACTCCAGACCCCTATGGAACCAAGGGTCAAGGATGAAGCTCTGGGGCTCATAGAACCAAGGAGACATTGTGAAACTGAAATAGGGGGAATTAAAATTAAAATTAATGAGTTAAGGGTAAATGGAGGATGCTTTAACTAGAAGGGGACTGACAAGATTCTCTGTGTGCTTAACTTTCACTGTCCTTGCAAGAACAGGAGGACAGAGCAAGGCTTCAAGATAAGATAGAGGGCCAAGAATGTGCAAGCAGGATGGAAGAGAGAGGCCCCTTCCAGATAACAGGGATTCCTTAGACCCCTGAGCCAGCAAAAACTGGAATCAAGGTCTGGAAAGGAACCTAAGACTAATATGCAAAGAAGGTGAGGTTAAAAGTTCAAACTGAGAGGAAGACTGCTTACTTCATCCCAGACAGCCACCATAACAACCAACTAGGAGCAGTGTGCAGTCACAAAGTGCCGTGAAACTAATTTTAATATGAAGCAGGGACAGGGGGGATTAGGAAATGAATATATATTAGGTGCATTGTGCAATCCTAGTTTGTAGCGAATAAAAAGAGAGGCGCAGGTCACCAAAGGTGTGCATGTTTTTGGAGGAGCTATCCCCCATGTACCTCAGTGCTCAATAAAATACATACCTATAACTTACTTTGTGGATTATAAAGTTTTTCTGTGCATCAATTAGGGTGACCCTGCTGCTCCCCTGAGATTTTGGGGTGCCCTCCTTGCCCACCTCTGAGCTGGAGCCAGTGCAGAATGCCACCTGATGCCCACACAGACCAGAGCGCCTGGGTGTACCTGTGCTGCATTATCTCCTGAGGTAACTTGGGGCTCCCTCCCACCTCTGGGGCCCTCACCTGGAGTTTTGGGCAACCCTGAATGTTGGGGTGCCCCCTGACAGCCCCCCCACCACGGAGGGTCATCTGTGTCCACGTTGACTAAAAGGATGCAACAGTGGCCATTATCTTTTCCCAGCCCATCCAGGAGGATCGGGACACTTGGGTGCTCCAAACATCACCTGGACATCCCCAAAAATCACCTAAATACACCTGGGTAGCCCCCAGTATATCCTGGATCACCGCAAAAATCACTTGGATACACCTGGGTACCTCTTGGATAACTGGATCACCCAAAACCCCTAGGGCCCCCCCAAACTGGTGTCCCAAAAATCCTCATTGCTTTGACTGGGTGGACCTGGTGTCCCTAAATCTGCTTTGACTATAATGGTTAGAGCTGGTGTCCCTAAATTCCCATTAACTTCAATGGCTAAACCCAGTGTCCCAAAAATTTTGTTGCTAAAAATGTGGATTTTGGCCTCAGAATTCCCAGAATTTGGACTGAAAATGGAGATTTTTGGGCTTACCTGGAGGCAAAACTCCAGCACAGGTCGCAGGTGTGGGATCAGGGATTTGGAATTGGCTTCTAGGAATTCATCCAGGACTTCCAGAAAATCAGCATCATGATCCTGGGAGGGAAATTCCTGGAATTGAGCGCAACATTTCCCCCAGATTTACCCAAATTTCCCCATTTTAGCACCAAAGTTCCACAAAAGTCCTGTTGAATTTAATGGATAGGCTGGGTGTCCCTAAATCCACCTAGACTTAAACAGGGTAGACCTGGTGTCTCTCAATCCCTATTGACTTCTTTCGGGTAGACCAGGTATCTCTGAATCCCTACTGATTTCAATTGGCAGACTTGATATCCAAAATATGCCTGTCAGAAGATTATTATAACAAAAGATGGGCAACTCAGAGACATTGTAAAAGACAGTTTATTGCTTTATGGCACCAGTCTCATAGAAGGGTGAGACATTAAAGGTGTTACACCAAATGCCATAATATTGGAAACCATCTCATTCTTAGTTACAGTGCCTTATACTAGTTTTTTAGCCAATCACATATTTCTATGAACTTTGCTAACGTCTTTTACACCAATAATTAATTGCTTTGCTTCCCATGGCTTTGCTGCCATGTGCATTTTTCAACCAATCATATAACACTTCGCAAACTTGCAATGATACATCTTAAACTTCTAACTAACTAACTAACTAACTAACTAACACCACCCTGTCGCCCAGACCATGGCACTCAGTGCCACATCCAGTCCATGCTGAAACTCTTCCAGGGACAGTGACTCATCCACCTCCCTGGGAAGCCCATTCAAATGCCCAGTCACCTTCTTTGTGAAGAATATTTATTAATGTCCAGCCTAAACATTCTTTGGTACAGCTTTAAGGCTGTGTCCTCTTGTCCTGTCGCTGTTCCCTGGGGAAAGAGCCCAACTCCACCTGGCTGTACCCTCCTGTCAGGGAGATGTAGAGAGTGATGAGATCTCCTCTGAGTCTCCTCCAGGATAAACATCCCCAATTCCCTCAGCTACTCCTCACAGGACGTGTGTTCCAGATGCCTCACCAGCCTTGTAGCCCTTCTCTGGACACTCTCCAGCTCCTCCATGTCCTTCCTAGACTGGGAACCCAGAACTAGACACAGCACTCAAGGTGCTGCCCAGCCAGTGCCGAGCACAGGTGAAGAATCACTGCCCTGGCCCTGCTGTTTGCACAGTTTGTGGTCCATAGAAGTCTGAGGGGTTGGATGAGGGAAATGGTGAGGAGGGGATGGGGATGGGGACAAAGAGTGATTGATTGTCAGTCATGAAGGGTCTCGATTTTCATATCTATTCAGACTGCATTAGATGGTGATGGGGGTCAATATCAGTTGGACAGTTCTGATATCCATCTATGTCCTGGTTTGAAAGGACAGGTGTCTGCCAGTAAGGGCAGAAGTTTCCCTTTGAAACAGAGACTTTGGTTCCACTCCCCCCCAAGTATTATAATTGTTTGAATCAAGGACTCTGAGGCAGAGATAAGGGGGTGGGAATAACAGCTCTTTTACTAATATATCTAACTGTACAAGCAGAAAACAACAGCAGTTGTTAAAATTGCGAACAGAACAGAATAGATAACTCGGTGTCAGTCCCTTTAGATGCAAGCACGCTATTTCTGTGCTTAGTCCAGGGCCCGGAGCTGCCGAGGGCAGACGGGAACGGAGGCGGGAGGGGGAGGCAGCGGCCACACTGGTCTCGGGCGGGAACGGGCTGGAGCGGGCGGCTCCTCGCTCACCGTTTGTGTCCAGGTGATCAGCTGTGTCCGCAGAGGCAGGAGGCTGGAACGGGGCAGATGCAGGGCAGGTGATCGCAGAGGGTCTGGCTCTCCTGTGCTCCGGCCGCGTGACCTGAAGATTCGGGCGTCCTCCTCCGATCTCGCCGGAAAAAACAAGTCCCCTCCCGGAAGCCTCAGAGGCCCCTCCGGGAGCCACGGAAATTGACACCTTTTGTCTGGACTCATCAGAGACCCTGGGTGTAACCCGGCCAGCTCCATTGGCATGATAATGGGAAAAATTCTTTCAATTGACACAGTAGTAGAAAAAACACTCAACCCCCAACAATCTATAAACAGGAAAAAAAACAGGAGAAATCACTTCTCTCGGCATTGTTTTCAATATAGTATATTCACTTGGAATACACTTTTGAAATCTATCCAATTTACCACCAAGGTTTGAAAACTTAAATTATCCCCAGGAGGTTTTCTTATGGGTGTTTTTAACAAATGCTTATGAGTCTTTGTCACTGGATTCCAGAACTGAAGTGCTCGAGAAAGAAGAGGCCTCTGGAGTAGTAAAATTCATCAGCATCCTCCAAGTGGCTGAGGATCCATCCTCATCAGAGTAGGAATGATGGAACAGAAATAGGAACAGGTGACGCACTGATCACCTGCTGACTGATCGCACCCCCTGACTGATCACACCCGCTGACCTTACCCACTGACCACATGCCACTCACCACCCAAATGACCATACCTGCAATGATCACACCCACTGATCATAACCACTACACACACTCACTGACCACACCCATATCCTAGAAACCAGTGCCAACACCCCACTGACCATACCCACTGATCACCCCAATGACAAATCCCATTGACCACACCTCACTGACGAACCCAACGACAACCCCTCCGAAAATACTGAGCACACACAATCCTGATTATTTCTGTTCTCTCCTCTAAATTATTTGAAATCTCCCTTCTCCAATAGCTCAAACAGCTGGCTGCTTCCTTCTCCTATTTGACCAGGCAGAAATTCCACAAATACACCCTTGTATCTCAAATACTAAAAGTTAAACTACAAGAGGAGCCTTATAGTTCATTTTATCAAGCTGGCACCATTCCCAGTCTTTTTCAATAATATCCAAATTGTCTGGCTTTAAAACTTTTTCACAGACTGGACTCACTATCTCGAACTGATCATGTGCTACTTCCCAATTATAGTATCTCGGGAGCTCCAGGGCACATCTGGGGCACATAGGTCCCCTTTTATTAGATATACAATACCATCTCTTGTTGCACCCTCTACAGTGGAGAAGGACCCAACTTGGATGTCACCCTGGTCCACAATGAAAAATAATCCGCCCACACAAAAAGCAAGAAGTTACCCTCAGTCCCCACCGTTTTGGGTTTCTGAGATTACTCTCAACTGGTGGCAATTCCCAGTCAAAAGCCAAATAATTATTTGTTCAAAGATAGCCCTTTCAGAAACTGTCCAGGAAACACCCAAGACATGAGCACTCATCAAGTATTGATGATTAAAATAACCAGAGCCATCAGGAAAGCTACATCTGAATGCAGGCTTCCCCATAAACCGAGATCTGCATTCACCAAATTCATCGTTTCCCAGACATGGTTTTGTCCAGCCCAATGCATACATGAATATGCGCAACAACGGAAAGAAAGGAAGACCTCTGTTCCAGGCTAGGAAAAGCTGTATAGAAACTGGACTGACCAAGGCGGCTTTGTGAGCACTGGGGGATCCAATGCGATAGTGGCTGGATCAGAGTGTGCTCACCTGGCTCCGATCCCGGGCTCAGCACTGTCCCTTTTTGAATGTGGGTAAGGGGAACCATATTTCAGTCACAAAATAAATTATCGCTTATTCTAATTGTATTTAATTCGGCTTAATCTTGTTTTTGCTTATAATGCCCTCATCTACAGCCTGAGGAACCAGGAGCTTGAGGATGCCCTGATGAATATGACCACTCTATGTTTCCAGAAACAATCAAGTGCCTGTTTGTTTCTGCATAGCACTCAGAATGGAACTCATTACAGACTGCCCAGACTGCTTAGTTCCATGTGTTTCTGTTTGGTGCATTCTACTTTTCCATTTATTTTTTTTTAACTTTTCATAGTATTTTCCATAAAGGGATGCCTTTAGTCACAGTACTGCTACATCAGTATCTACTGTGCTTGTGTTCAGCATAGACAGTAAGGAGCCATGATCATTGTGCATTGAGGTAAAATAAAGTGCCCTGCTCTTCCCTGTGTGACCCAGGTGCTTCCCCAGCCCTTCTCTGTCTCTGCAAGGGCAGTGCCTGTGAGCAGAGGTGGAGGGACTCCCAGCACAGCAGCACAGCCAGGGACCATGGCCCTGGCTCTTCCCACATCACATCTTCCTAACTCCACCCTCTCCTTGCCAGCCCTTCTGTGGCTGTAAGGCTGCAGTGCTCTGGCAGCTTGGTCACTGTCCTGCTGTGTGTCCGTGCTGTGAGCACAGGCAGGAACAGGCCATGGGCACTGGTGGGACACAGCTGCGCTCCAGCACAGCAGCTCCACCAGCAAAGGGATCTCTTGAGGGCAGAGCAGGAAGGCTTTGCTCTCCTCCAGTCACTGTCAGGAACAGGCCAAAGGAACAGACTCTGAAGAGGCACCGTGTGTTCCCTGTTCTCCCAGGGCTCACTGGGATGAGATCAGGGTCCCAGTGTTGCCTTCAGAGGACTCAGGCCTGGGTCAGGTTTTGTTTGTTGGTGGTCAGTGCCCATCAGATGGTAAATGGTCTGTGCTGAACCTTGCTGGGGTTCTGCAACTTGTGACAGGGCTGATGTCAGGGCAATGTTTGTCTGCAGGGTCTTGGGAGCTGCCAGGAGAGCACAGGGGACCTGCAGGGACAGGGTGTGCCAGGGAGCAGCAGGGAGTGGAGCTCACTGGGCACAGGCCTGTCCAGGCTGGGTCACCCCAAGATCAAGGACTGAGTGTCTGCTGTGACCCAGGAGAGCTCTGCAGCCCCATGGACACAGCAGGCACAGGGAAAGGAGTCTGGGCACTGAGTGCTCTGAGCCTCAGGCACCTTCCCCAGGAGGATGCGGGGCAGTCCCCAGGCCATCTGGCAGCCCTGGAACAAGGCAGGCACCCCTGAGCCCCTGCACAGCCCCAGCAGAGCTCTGGGGCCAAATTTCTGCTGCTGTGCTGGGCAGCAGGGCTGGCCCTGGGGCTGCAGGAGCTGAGCATCTGCTGATCATTCCAGAGTGGCTGTGCCTGACCTGCAGAGCCTCCAGTTCTGCCTGCAGGAGGTGACCCTGGCTGATCAACCCCCAGAGCCTGGCACAGGGACAAGGGGCCAGGGCTGTGTGACCAGGACATCAAGGACGTGGATTATCCAGGTCACTGTGGCCCAATTTGGGTTCCCCAGGGCAGGAAAGATGTCTGGCAGCTGGAGCAGGGTGAGGGAAGGGCCTCCAAGGTGGGGCTGGAGCCCTTTGGCTGTGAGGAGAGGCTGAGGGAGCTGGGCTTGTCCAGCCCAGGGCAGGGAAGGCTGAGGGGCTGCTCATCCAGCAAGGACAGGAAGAGTTTAAATGAGTCAGGCTGGTTTCAGCATTTCCTCAACACCAAAAGCAGCATGACTTACCTTTCTCCATCCACTACTGAAAGCTTTGCATATAGGACATTTTTCAAGCCATTTTCACCGCACTCCAGGCAGAGCATCCTGGTACAACACCTTGATTGTGTTTGTATCTATCACAGCATCATCTTTCTGATGCAAAAATCAAAGGGTTAAGAGATTAGTTGAGGAATAGAAGCTATACATATAATGATCAGAGTAGAAGCAATGTAAAAAGTTAATAATCAGTGGCTGAGCCAGTAGAGATAAGAAAATAAAGCACTTGCTTGGCTTTGTTGTGTCAAGTTGGGCAGTTGAAATATTGTTGAAGTGAAGAAACCATAACTGCGCCTGGGCCCTGCAACCAGCCAGAACCAGGCTGGGAGCTTGAACTACAGTCAAAGGGCCTGAGAACATAGGAACAAGATCAAGGTGAAAAGCTGAAGGCAAGGAAGGCTCCCTGACTTCATCATTAGGAGGCCACTGACCCATTTCAAACACCCACTGACCCATTTGAAGGAAAGAACTGCGCAAGGACTGTGCAAAAGAACTTTGAGCTAATTTTAATACAAAGTGAGGGTATGGGGTGTTAGGTAATTCATATCTATAGGCATACTGGGTAACTATATGAATATGTAAGATTTTGATGGAAAAAATAAGGCAAGAGCCCTGGGTATTTTGCACATCCTTGTGGGAGATTTCTCCTGGGCATGCCCAGCATTGCAATAAATGTACCAAGTTCTAACTTAAACTGGTTGGAGAGTCCTTTTTTCTCTATCAATTGGTGAGTCTGCCATGAGAAACTCTGTTTGGCTGCAAGAGCAACCTGGGCTATGGATGTCTCTGGGACCTTCCTGGAGGGACCTCTGGTCCCCAGCTGCTCATCATGGGGACAGGCAAGACATGTTGCTGGACTGCAGACAAAATTGTATGTTTAAAATTATGTGCATGCCTGTCAGGCCTACACATGTCTAAAAGGCAGCTGACAAGATGCAGAAGACGTTCTGTGCTCAGAGCAAGCCAGGGCAGTTTTGCTTGTAATCATCAGGAGGGTGCAGTGGCCACAGAAAGGGTTTGTTCTGTCGGGGAGATCAACCAGCAGTTCTTTGGGTGAACTGGGCAAATCCTTGTTTATTGCTGCTATTTTAATCATTGTTATTTCAATTGGGTCCTGCCTGTGTGATTGATGATATATACTTAGTAAGAAGAGAGCGGGAACTTGGATCTGTATTTTCGTTTTGGGCAACTGAAACGGCTGGAGAAGGACAAAGCGATTGGGTGATCATTTAAAATTGCTGTATACTGTGTGCTGTGTTGAAAAGAGGTGGATACTTTGTCCCTTAATAAAGAGATACCCTTCTCTGCAGTGATTTTGACTTTGGGATTTAGGTTGTGTGTGGGGAATTCCTGTTTACGGGGGAAGGTATTTCCTGTAACACTTGGTGTTTGGGCTTAGCCGGTCCCCTGCCGCCGCTGGTCATTGTGTATTTTAGAGTAAGATTGACATCTTGTGACAAAAGTTACAATTGCAGCAAACTGGTAATTTTTTTCTGTGTTTTCTGTGTTGTTATTCTGGCTGTGTTGTTGGCTGCTGTGTTGTGGTTTGCTGATAGAAGTGGCTGTTGAAGCTCGAGCCCAGACTGAAGGAGCCTGGCTGTCTGGGCAGGCTCTTACTAGATGGTTTCAGCTTGAGCTAGGAGAGTTTGTGAATACAGAGAGGAGCTGGAGTGCTGTAAGGCGAGAGGATGGTAGAACAGATAGGGTATTCTGGGAGAAGTATACTCGAGCCAAACTAGCACTTATTTGGCTTTTAACTGGGAAGTACTCCCAGCTGAGAGAGGAAGAAAGAACGGTGTAAGTCTGGCAAGATAAATGAAAGGAATTTCCATCCTGCAGTGCTGTGTCCCTGACCCTTGGGAATTCAAGATTTAAGGGGGTCGTATTTGCGGACTGTCAGAGTTACAGTGTGGTGATTTGAGCATTTTTTTAAATCGTGGCTAGACGAATAGAAGGGATCCCCCTCCCTCAGTGGTTTGGGCTGGATCCTTGGGAATTTGTGAATCCAGTGAACTATTGGAGAGAAAGAGGAAATTATCAAGTTTATCTGGATGGAATATACAGAACCTCAGCAGGGAGGTTGGTAGCTTTGGACTGGGAACAGCCTGCACAAGAGGGTCCGGACACTCAAGAGAGAAGAGGAATAGCTTCCTTTTATGGGTGTTACGAGGCTTTTGAGGCTTCTAGAAGTTGGCACTCTGTCTGGTTACTGTTACAGTGCAGGACTAGTGAAAAAGGTTGGTATTGTCCTCTGAGAGAGAGCAAGGTCTATGCCCTCAGTCAAAATTGAGACATCCTAGCCAAGCTGATTTTGAACCTAAGATCCTGAAGTTTGTGTGTGGAAAATCACATTTAATACCTGCAACTCAGGCATGCGTGTGGGAGGAAGATTGGGAAAGGGCTGTGAGGCTGTGTGGAGAGAGATTTGGGTGGAAACAGGATAAGACAAGAAGGAGGAGGTAATGAGTACTAGTCAAAGCAAGGAGATTTCTAAGGCTAGTCCTTTAGCCTGTATTTTCACACACTAGAAAGAGTAAGTAGGGTATGGGGGCACTGAAAAATAGCAAAGTTTGATCAACTTTCACAGACATATCCCTCAGTAGAATCCATTAAAACTTCAAGAAAATTTGGAGTTTCAATTTAACTTTGAATTCTTGAGAAGTTTCTTTAACACACTGATGAAACACTAATCTTAGAAAATTAGAACTTTAGTGACCTTGCTGAAAACAATTAAAAAATTAGAAGGGAGTAGTTATCTGAAAATTAAATAAGTAATTGTCTGTCATTTCATGTCTGCTCAGCTGCGCTTACAATAGGAAAAGACGAAACTAGGGAGCAGAACCAAAGAAACATAGACAATGCAACTAGAAACCCATTCTTTGGAAAATTGGACTATCCCCAGAAATCATTTGTATTGTCAGTGATAGAAAAGGTCAAGAGTTTAGGGTGAGGAAGACTCACCTTGCTTCCTCCTTTTAAGACCCCTCCCCACGAAAACGACCCCAGACTTAATTTAAGAAGTCAATCACGCATGCTTAATAGCTATTCAAGCTAATTATCATAGGAAGCGGGGGATGGGAGGAGCTGTTATTATGAATATGTATTTGTTTGATTCCTCTGCTAATAAATAGACTTTGTAATCACCTGTGATTTTGCAGTGCATATTAGAGGATTACCTCACGCTGCTGCCCAGCACTGAATAAACATACACTTTCTAACTTTAAACTGTTAGAGAGTCTTTTGTCCATCACAGTTATCGGTATTAGACCAATACTCATATTTTGGTAATTCACTGAGGGACTTAATCTGATGTAAACAGCACCAAATCCCTGTGAGGGTCATTAAAATCCTCGTGCTGTGTCTGTGCTGCTGAGCTGGGCTGGCCTCCTGGCACAGAGGCAGCTCTCAAGCTCAACCAAGAAGAGCTTCAAAAAGACATTTCTGCTGAGGAGCAGGTCCTCTCCCAGCCCAGTACAGCTGAGGGCACAGCCTGCAGGCACTGAGGGGACAGGAGCCAGGCACAGACAGGCTAAAGGCAATCAGCACTGGGAAGACATTGAGCTGAGATTTCACTTGGGGAAACATCTCCACAGCCCTGGACATGGTGAGTCTGTGGGTGCAGAGCAATGTCCCCTGTGCTGCTGGAGAGATCTCCTGGAGCCAGCACACCCCACAGCCTGGGGGATGTGTCAGGAAGACTCTCCCAGTTTCTCTGAGGAAGAGGAGGAGGAGGAAGAGGAGGATGTGGGGCTGCAGCCAGGGCATCGTCAGAGGGACAGGGCAGGATGGCTCCTGCTGCCAGCTATGGCTGCAGGGGCTGAAGATGGGGCTGCAGCCAGGGCTGCCCAGGGCTGTCCTGCAGAGCAGCCAGCTCCTCCAGCCCTCAGGACTCCTGGCCAGCCCAGGGCATGTGCCACCTGCCAGGGGCAGCTCAGCCTGCCTGGGACCTCCCTATGGACTATGGGGAGAAGTTGGAGGTGGAAGGAGCCACCCCCATCAGGGCAGATTCCTCCTGCTGTGCAGATGGTGGTGCATGGCAAGGGCTGCTCTCAGCTTTCTCATCAAGGGGGTGGAAAGGGGCTGTCAGGTGTGTCTGTGTCACTGAGACTCCAGCACTGTCCCACTGGGAATCAGCAGATCTGCCTCAAATCTCCCTCACAAAGTGCCTCCTCACCCTCTTCTGCCTACAGACAGCAGCAGCAGCACCTTGGCATGCAGCATCTCAGATTGTCTGAGCTGCCCTTAAGGCCCTACTGGCAGGGAGATGCCCCTGGGCAGTGCCCTGTGCTGGGAGGGCTGTGCAGGGCAGAGCTGAGCCCCTAGGGCTGGGCTGAGCTCTGGGAGCACTGGCAGAGACAAGTTTTGGTTGCTGAGAAATAGCTCCCAGTAGGCACAACTCCAGGCAGTAGAGAGCCACACCAGCCCTGAATATCCCTCCCTGTCCATCTGCAGAGGAAAAAAGGTCGGGGTTTAGAGAGATTTATTTTGAAAGTGGAGCTGGAAAAAGATTTTTAAGAAAATTTTACGTGTGACAACCCTGTAAAAGCAGGAGGCAATGAGCAACGGGCAGATGTGTAGGACCAGCAGGTCTGACTGCACTGGGGCACAGGGAGGCCTTTCATCCCAAAGGGATTCTAAAAGCTCTGGCTAAGAGTAATGCTGAATTTGAGCTAGCAACTCAGCAACAAAACCATAAACTCAAAAATAAAAAAAATTTTACAAATTACAACCAAAGTATGAGAAAATAAATTGAAAGAATTCTAAAGAATATTTTGTAGAATTGGTTCAAAGGATTTCTTCCCACCTTGTCAAAGCCTTCTTTCAACAGCTCAGAATGCCCAGAGTAGAGTGATGTCCAACAACAGCTCCATCAGCCACTTCTTCCTGCTTCCATTGGCAGACACACGGCAGCTGCAGCTCCTGCAGTTCTGCCTCTTCCTGGGTATCTCATTGGCTGCCCTCCTGGTCAATGGCCTCATCATCAGCGCCGTAGTCTGCGGCCACCACCTGCACACCCCCATGCTCTTCTTCTTGCTCAACCTGGCCCTCAGCGACCTAGGTTCCATCTGCACCACTGTCCCCAAAGCCATACACAATTCCCTCTGGGACACCAGGAACATCTACTCAGGATGTGCTGCACAGACCTTTTTCTTTCTGTTCTTCCTTGGAGCAGAGCTTTCCCTCCTGACCATCATGTGCTACGACCGCTACGTGTCCATCTGCAAACCCCTGCACTACGGGACCCTCCTGGGCTACAGAGCGTGTGCCCACATGGCAGCAGCTGCCTGGGCCAGTGGCTTTCTCAATGCTCTGCTGCACAGGGCCAATACATTTTCCCTGCCCCTGTGCCAGGGCAATGCCCTGGGCCAGTTCTTCTGTGAAATCCCACAGATCCTCAAACTCTCCTGTGCACACTCCTACCTGAGGGAGCTTGGTCTCATTGCTGTTAGTGCCTGTTTGGTATTTGGGTGTTTTGTGTTCATTGTTTTCTCCTACGTGCAGATCCTCACGGCCGTGCTGAGTATCCCCTCTGAGCAGGGATGGCACAAAGCCTTTTCCACCTGCCTTCCTCACCTGGCTGTGGTCTCCCTTTTTGTCATTACTGCCACATTTGCCAACATAAAGCCGACCTCCATCTCCTCCCCATCCCTGGATCTGTCCTTGTCAGTTCTGTACTCGGTGGTGCCTCCAGCCCTGAACCCCCTCATCTACAGCCTCAGGAACCAGGAGCTCAAGGCCGCATTGTGGAGACTAATGACTGGCTGTTTTCAAGAACATTAAAGCGCTGGCAAATTTCTGAATATAACTTGTAATAAAAGTAATCTTTGATACTTCTTGTTGGTTTCAATTTGAAGCTTTTTTTTCTTTGATCTACTTTTATTTTAAAATATTGTCCACAAAAATGTCATTCTTTGTGCCATTTCCCACTTTGTTTTTCTCCACCTTCCCTATGACCACAAACTCTGTCAATGAGGAGCTGCACTGTCAGTGGCTTTAAATTAAGTAAAGGATCTCCCAGCAAAGTTTTCTCCAGAGATGCCCCTTTTGTTTCCTTCTCTGGAGCAACAGCAGCAATGTCTCTGTGCAGAGCTCGGGGCAAATCAGTGCTGACACAGCATGGTGCTGCTGTGAGGAGGTGGACCTGAGTGATCACAAATGCCATCAGCCCCTGGGGCCAGGAAGGGCTGGGGGACAGGTGGGGAAACAACACAGGTTTTTTCTGGAGGCCTCTGAAAGTCTGTTCCTATTAGCTGTGAGTTTCCTGTCCCACTGCAGATGTTGTTGCTCTAAGCCAGGGATGCCTGGTAGTCACCACCAAACTGCCCTGAGCATTTCCTTTGCTTCAGCTTTGATTTCTTTACACTTCCTTGTAAAAATTTCTTCCTCTTGCCCAGCCCTGTTCCCTCCCCTGCAAACAGCCCATCCCAGCTTGCCCTTTCTTCTCTTGCCCCCCCTCCCCACTTCACTTCTTGGCACCACAGGAACATCCCTTGGGGAGCAGGATCATCCTACAAGTGCTGCAGGAATTGCCTGCAGGGTCCTGCAGTGCCTCGTGCTGCTCCCTTGCCAGAGGCACCACAGACCAGGGGGGCACATCTGGGCTGCTGTGTCTGGGTGTGGGACTCCCTGTTCTGGGCAATGAGGAGGGGCTGGAGAGGTTCTGCAGGACTGATGGGCTGTGGGGCTGTGTGGAGAAGCTGAGGGACCTGGGCTGCTGGAGTTTCTGAAGAGGAGGTCCAGGCCTCATCCTGCAACTGCTCCAGGGGTGGTTTTAGAGAATCGCTAAGTCAGCCAGGCTGGAAAAGACCTTGGAAATCATCAAGTCCAACCTGTGTTCTGACACTACCTTGTGCCCCGTGAGCCTCCTCTTCTCCAGGACAAACAACCCCAGCTCCCTCAGCCATTCCTCACAGGACTTGTGTTCCAGACCCTTCACCAGCCTTGTTGCCCTTCTCTGGACACACTCCAGCCCCTCCATGTCATTCCTAAAATGGTGGGCCCAGAACTGGACACAGCACTCGAGGTGCTGCCCAACCAGTGCTGAGCACAGGGGAAGAATGACTGCCCTGGTCCTGCTGGCCACACCATTCCTGACCCAGGCCAGGAGCCTTTGGATTTCTTGGCCACCTGGGCACACTGCTGGTGCATGTCCAGCCTGCTATCCATCAGTGCCCCCAGGTCCCTTTCTGCCTGGCCACTCTCCAGCCACTCTGTCCCCAGCCTGTAGACCTGCAGGGGTTGTTGTGGCTAAAGTGCAGGAGTCAGCACTTGGTCTTGTTAAACCTCACCTTGTTGGATTTGGGCCCTTGATCCAGTCTGTCCAGGTCCTTCTGCAGAGCCCTCCTACCCTCCGGCAGCGCCACACTCACACCCAGCTTGGTGTCATCTGAACATTTGCTGATGGTGTACTCAATGCCCTCATCCAGATCAGCAATGCAGATATTGAAATCCACACTGGCTGGCTTTGATCCCTCAGCCATTCTGCAGGTGCCCTGTGATGGCACTCAATGTGATCTGTTCCATCACCTTTGTGGGCACCGATGTCAGGCTGACAGGCCTGGAGTTCCCCAGATCCTCCTTCCAGCCCTTCTTGGGGATGGGCACACATTGTCACCTCCAGTCCTCTGGGACCTCCCTGGTGAGCAGGACTGATGATAAATGATGGAGAGTAGCTTGGGGAGCTCATCCAGCAGATCGCTCATTCCCCTAGATTCCTCATTCCCATCTGCTCCCAGAGACACCTGTGAGCATCTGAGTGGCTCAGCAGGTCCCCAGCTGCTTCCTCCTGGATTACAGGGGGTCTGTTTTGCTCTCCGTCCCCATCTGTCCCCTCAGGAGAACACTTGTCCTCAGGACAACCTGTCTTATTGTTGAAAACTGAGGCAAAGTAGGAGTTACATTTCTCAGACTTTACCTCATCTTTGGTAACCATATTCCCTCCAATAAGGAATGGAAATTCTCCTTGACCATCCTTTTCCCATTATTGCATTGATAAAACAATTTTTGTTATCCTTCACAGAAGTTGTCAGGTTAAGTCCTAATTGAGGTTTCAGCTCTCTAATTATATTTCTGCATGACCCAACAGCATCCTTAAACATTTCCTTAGTTGCCTGCCTCTCAGTCCAAAGGTGATGCAGCTTCTTTTCTCCCTGAGTCCCTGGAAAAAGCTCCGTGGCCAGCCAGACAAGTTATTTTCATTGCTAGCTGATTTTTGGCACATGGGACAGGCTGTTTCTGCTCTCTCAAGATTTCTTTCTTGAAGTGTCTCCATCCTTCTTGCAATACTTGGTTTTTAAAGACTGTTTCCCTTAAAAAAATCAGCACCTGATTATCTAAATCTGCATCTTGAATAGTCCAAAGACTACCCTCTATAATTCCAGAGTAGAAGTTTTGTTGATGTCCCTCCTTCTTTCATAGATTATTGAAAAACTCAATCATTTCATGGACACTGTACCCCAAACAGCCTCTGAACACCATATCTCCCACCAGCTCCTCTCTGTTTATGAACAGCAGGAGACAGAGCTTTACTTGGGAGTGGGAAGAGAAGGAAACCTCCCCAAAGTGCAGCCTGGAAGGTTCAGCCTGGAGGTGAGGAAACAGCAAAGTCACTGCCAGGGCAGATTGTTGGTGGCTGAGGTGTCCCAGCGTGAGGCGGGGCCATGCCATGGCTCAGTGTGCCAGGAGCCGGCAGCGCTGGGTGCAAGGAGCCCAGGGAGGGCACAGCAATGCTGGGCTGAGAAATGCTGGGGGGACAGCAAGATGGGCGTGTGCAGCCGGCCAGGGCAAAGGAGCAGCATGCACAGGGGCATAGGCTGCAGGAGAGATGGCCAAGGCCTAGGCAGGGCTGGCAGGGCCAGAGGCATCCAGGCCTTTGTGCCCTGGGCTGGGCAGCGCCTCTGGAGCCCCACAGAAGGAACTTTGCAGGGGCTGCACTTTGCTGCTACCTCGGCCCTCCCTGAGCAGGCTGGCAGGGCTTGCAGGTTGATGCCATTTGTCCTTGCTGCCCCTCCCATCCCACTGCCCCAGGAAAAGCCCCGAGCCACCCGTGAGGGACAGGCCCTGCTGGGCCAGGCCTGGGCTCAGGCCTTGGCCTTTCTGCTGCCTCCAACCAGCCCAGGCCTTGCTCAGCATTGCAGTTTGGCTGCTGCAATCCTGCCCTCAAGGATCTGCTCTCACCAGTGCCTGGGGAGCATTTGGCAGTCCTTGCCCTCAGTGGGGCCAGTGATGCTCTAAGGGACTTAGAGTTTTGTTTCTGACTCCTTGAGCAACTTCTTCAACCTTCTCTCAGTGCCTCAGGGTCCTAGACTCAGCCGCAAATCTCCCCAAAGTGGGGGTCATTAAAATACAAAAAGATTACAGGAGCTTTTTGTCTTCCTTTGTATTCAAGTCTCCAGGGCTTGTGCAACTGATTTGAGTCAGCTTGGAGTTTTGTCAAGGAAGGAGATTTCAAAATGCATCACATGATTTTTCTTTTTTTAATCAATATTTTAATTTTTCAGTTCAGGCTAGAGGCGACTTAAGCATTCCTTAAGTTATCTCAATGCTGAATGTCTCCTTAGGAGGTTTGGGCACAGACCAACAATGAGCTTCTGGCAGCTGACTCCATTTGGACAAACTGCTCCTCAACCCCAACCTCACCGTGTCTGAAATTTGCCACGTAGGACCGAAATCCCAAAACATTTAAACAAAATTATGCATTTTTCTTTGTAAATAAAATGTATAAAAGTAATTTATAATTACAAGTGGTAATAATAGTTAAAAGTATAATATTAGTTTTCTTTTTTATTATTATGTTATTCTATATTTTATTATCTTATATTTGTGCAAAAACCGCTACATTTTTAGCAAGCAAAAAAATTTTGGTTCATTGGTTCTAAGTAACACAATTCCCTTCATTAGTTAATTGACCAGTATTGGCTATTCAGTTCTCCCACTTCGTGTTTATTAGTCCTTTTTATAGTCCTTTCGTATTTTTTAAAATTATTTTCTCAGGCAGGGTAAACGGGGCCACTTCGTGGTCAGTGTAGACATTTCTGGGGCAGTTTTGGGCCTGGGGAGGGTATTTAGAAAGAACTTGAGGGTCTAGAGGACACTTGGGGAAGCTGGGTGGGCACTCAAAGAGACACTAAGGAACAATGAGGAAAACATCAGGCACCGTGGGGAGTTCTTGGGGGTCCAGGGAGGCACTTGGAGGTCAGGGAGGCTGCAGCTTCCCCCCGCACTCCAAGCAGTGCTGCCTCCTTTTGGAGAAAACCAAATACTGCAGCCCCCTCCCCCGAGGAGCTCTGCACCCTTGTGGACACAGTCCGGTACTGCAACCCACACCTGATCAGTGCTGCCTCCTTGTGGAGAAAGTCCGGTACAGCAGGCCCCCCCCTTAGCAGTGCTTCCCCCTTGTGGACCCTGCATGGTACTGCAGCCACCCCTTCCTAAGAGGTGATACCCTCTAGTGGACACGGACCAGTACTGCAGACTCCCACTTGTTCAGTGCTGTCCCCTTGTGGACAAAACCTGGCAATGCAGGACCCCTCTTCCCAAGCAGTGGTGCCCAATTTTGGACGTAGACTGTAACTGCAGTCTTCCCCCTGAGCAGTTCTGTCCCTGTGTGGACACTGCATGGTACTGCAGCTCCCATCCCTGAGCTGTGTTACCCCCTTGTAGGCGCAGGATGGTACTGCAGCCCCCTGCTTCTGAACAGAACTGTCCCCTGGTGGACACAACATGGAACTGCAGCTCACCCCCCTTCTCCAAGCAGTGCTTCCCCATTGTGGACACAGCATGGTACTGCAGCCCCCATCTTCTGAGCAGTGATGCCCTCTTGTGGACATATACCTGTACTGCAGCCTCCCTCTGCTCTGAGCAGTGCTACTTCCTTGTGGACTGCAGCCTCGCCCCAGGTCAGTTCTTCCCCATGTGAACATAACCCGGTACTTCAGCACCCCCTTCCCCGAAGTAGTAGTGCCCAAATTTGGACACAGACTGGCACTGCAGCCTTCCCCCCAAGCAGGTCTGCCACCCTGTGGACACAGCATGGCACTGCAGCCCCCCTCCATGAGCACTGCTGCATTCTTGTGCACACAGCATGGTACTGCAGCCCCACCACCTGAACAGTGATTCCCCCTTCTGGACAAAACCTAGTACTGCAGCCTGGCACCTGAGCAGTGCTGCCCCCTGTGGACACAGTTTGATGCTGCAGCTCCCCCATTCTGAGCAGTGCTGCCCTCTTGTGGACACAACCTGGTAGTGCAGCCCCCCCCCCCCCCCAGCAGTTCTCACCCCTTGTAGACACAGAATGATACTCCAGCACCCCCCGCAACATGAGAAGTGCTGCCCCCTTGTGGACGCAGCATGGTACTGCAGTCCCCTCCTTTTCTGAGTAGTGTTACCCCATTCCGGACACAACCCAGTGCTGCAGCCCCCCCTTTTGAGCAGTGCTGTCCTCTTGTGGACACAGCATGGTCCTGCAGCCCGCCCCCCAAGCAGTGCTGCCCTATTGTGGACACAACCCGATACTGTACCCACTCCCTCCTTCAGCAGAGCTGCTCCCTTGTGCATGCAGCCCAGTACTGCAGCCGCCCTGCCCCCTGCGCCAAGCAGTCTAGCCCCTTTGTGGACAAAATACTGTCCCCTCTCCCCAAAATTGCTTCCCACTTGTGGATAGAGCCTGGTACTGCAGCCCACCCTTTCAAACAGTGTTGCACCATTGTGGACAGAAGCCAGTACTGCAGCCTCCCTCCGGGAGCAGTCCTGCCTCCTTGTGACAAAGCATGGTACTGCAGTCCCCAGCTTCTGAGCAGTGCTGCCCCTTTGTGGACATAGGTCAGTACAGCAGCCCTCCCATGGGGCAGTGCTGCACCCTTTTGGACACAGCATGGTACTGCAGCCCCCATCCCCCAAGCAGTACTGCCTTCTTGTGGACACAATCTGGTATTGCAGTTCCACCCTCCAAACAGTGCTGTCCAATTGTGGTCACAGCATGCTACTGCAACCCCCCTCTTCCCCAAGCAGTGCTGCACCCTTTGTGGACATAACTTGGTACTGCAGTCCCCCTCCCAAGTAGTTCTCATGCTTTGTAGACACAGCATGATACTCCAGCATCCCCCCCCCCCCCACCACCCCCGCCTTGAGGAGTGCTACCCTCTTGTGGACATGCACACGGGGTTTTCTCTCTTGAGGTTTCAGAGAGTGCACACTCCTTCTATCCTAAACACCTGGCCTCACATTGCCCTCTTCCTTTCCCCATTGCCCAAGGTACTGGGAAGGTACAGCCTTCCCAACCTGCCTGCCCAATATTCGCTCTTGAACCTGACATTTCTCCCCACAGTTGAGATTTTCAGGCTTGTGCAGACCTTTGTCAGTTTCATGAGCCAAAGTTTCTGGGCCCAGTATCAAACCTGCTGCCCAAAGTCAGTAGAAATGTTACGACCCATTTCAAAGACCTTAGCACTCATGCCTTCACCCATCAAATGATTTGTAAAGACATTAGCACACATCTTTCCACTCACATTGATGTTTCCTATGCTGATGACAGTCTTTTAAGCCCAGCCTTCAGCCTGACCTCTCTGCTGTTGTAGTTCTATGGACAGAGGTTATTGTCTCTTCCCCCTTCCATGGACAGGCCGGTGTTCAGCCATCTCAAGGACAGCAGGGCCTCACCCCACAACACTGTGCCATGGGAAGACAAAAAAACATCATTCCAAAAGTCCCGTCCTCCTTCTTCCCAGGCATTTGGCCCTAGCAGCGGGGCTTGCTGCTGGGTGCCACAGGGAAAAGAAGACCCCTGTGACACTGTGGGGCCACATGAAACAAAACATCCATTGTGACTCTACAGAACCTCACAGAACCAAGGGGCCTTATTGGCAATGCAAGGCCCCAGGAAACCAAGGAATCCAAAGGTCTCAAACATTCCTTGCATGGTTCTGCCTTGGGAATATAAATCTCCATGGTGGCATCTTGACACACACTTGGGAAGGGTGTCTGTTTGAAGTGGGGAAACTTTTAGAAATTTCAGATTGCTTCGAAAAGATAAAAGGAAGAAAAATCCTGTTTGCTTGAGTGCAGCCAGTTCTCCAAGCAAAGCAGGTCCCAGGTGAGTGAGGACAGACAGGATGGGGTTGGGCAGTGTGGAGCAAAGTTATCTACATTGAGTCAGACCTCAAGGCACAGCTTCTCTGAGCAGCCCAGACCTTCTGAGGAAAGACCCTGGATGAATATCAATCACAGAATGCTGCAATCAACTCCTCTCTAAAGAGAAACAGTAATAAAAGACATGCTTTAAAATACGAACACTTACTTCTAACAAGCTCTTTTAAATATTTCTTCATAACTGTAGAAAATCTTCCTAATGAACTGCACCAGAGCAGAGGGAAATCAAGGCAGAGTCATGGTTTTGTCAAGACTTGCTTGACCCCAATGAGCCCTGTGGTGCATTTAGTGCTAAGCCCTTGAACCTCAGAGCCTGAGAAGAGATTGCACAAACATTTCCAGGAATCAAAGTCAGAAGAAAAACACAAAGTGTCTCAAAGCATTAATGGGTCCCACTGAGGTCCATCCCCAACACAGGCTCCTCATCAACTCCTTAAGGAAGGGAATTTGTGGCCAGGATTGCCAAAAACTGCACGGAGACTCAGAGAAGAAAGAAGAAAGGGAAATACTTTAAAAAACCTGAAGTACCTTGAAGCATTAATGAGCCCACTGAGTGTTGTTGCTGAGAAAGGCTCTCAAGGGACTAAAGCAGATAATTGGAGGCCTTGGTTGCACAAAGCTTTCAGACACTCCAATGCAAAAGCAAAATTCAAAGCCCTCTGAAAAACCTGCAGTCCCTGGGAGCATCAAGGAGCCCCCAGGGCCATTCCTGATCAAGGCTCCCCAGGGACTGGTCCCAGCAGATCCCTGAGGCCACTGGGATGTGGGGGGGATGCTGAGGGCAGGACAAGGGGTGACAGTGCCCAGCCTTGCTGGGGCTGTGCCAGGAGGCCCTAGTGGCTCAGGACAAGGTGTCTCCTCCCAGCCCTTGGTGGCAGACTGTGGTGTACTCCAGGGCACCAAGACTTGGCTTCTCTTTGTCCCCACCTGTCATCTCTGCCTACATTTCTCTGCTCTGATTGAGGCTTAGGGACACTTTCTCAGTTGTGTCCCTCAGTGGGACCCATTAAAACTTTAAGAAACTTTGGAGTTTGATTTTGACTTTGAGTTCTTGAGAGGTTTCTCCAGCTCCCTCTGAGGTGCTGATGTTCAGGGCCTCAGCACAAACCCCAAGAGGGTCATTAAAGTCCTCGTGCTGTGTCTGTGCTGCTGAGCTGGGCTGGGCTCCTGGCACAGAGGCAGCTCCTGGCAAGGGCAGCGCTACAGACACAGCTCTGCCCAGGAGCAGCTCCTGTGCACAGGCTGGGGCACTGCCTGCAGCCACCCTGGGCACAGAACAGAGGCACAGAGGGGTTAAACTCAGCCTGGGCTGGGAGCACAGAGCACAGCTCACTGAGGGCTCGCTAGAGCAGAAATCCTCAGTGTTTGAAACAGTCACTTTCTGGCTGTGGGAAGATAAACTGCAGCTCCTGCAGGGATCTCCTGAAGCTGGCACATCCCACAGCTTTCAGGACCTTCCAGGAAGACTCTCAGAGCTTCTGCAGTGCAGGGGATGTGGCCCTAGGGCAGGGCTGGGTTTTCCTGCTGCAGCACCCGAGGCACAGCCCCAGGCAGCTCCCTGTGTCCAGGCTCTGCTGCAGGGTTGAGCAGCCGGGGCTGCAGCCAGGGGTGCCCAGGGCTGTCCTGCAGAGCAGGGTCCTGCAGCCCAGGGCACTGTGCTGGGGCAAGGACTCTGCTGTCTGCCAGGGACAGCTCTCAGCCAGCCCAGGAGCTGCCCACAGAACTGGGGGTGAAGTTGTGGGGCAAGGAGCAATGCTGAGCAGGGCAGGTGCTGCTGCTGAGAGGTGCTGGGTGGAGCAGGGCTGCTCCCAGCTCCAGACCAGCCTGAGCACAGCTCTGGAAAACACTTCCCAAAAGAAGGTGAGCCTGAGATTGCTGTAAAGATCAGGAGAGTTCCTGAGAGTGTTTTCAATTTCCTACTTGGAGAAGGATGAGAAAGTTGACATGATGACAAAACGATTTTTGGTTTTTATTCTTTTTTCATAAAATTTTAACTTTGTAAACTAATATTATATAGTTATATAACTATAAACCTTAATTATCTCTGGTACACCTCCGAACTTTTCTTTTAGATTTGTGAACAATAAGCTGACCTTCTAAATACATTCCTGAAATACTGCGTAGTCCTTTTATCAGGAGGAAGATCTATAAGAACAATGCTTTGGTTTATAACCAGAATATTTGTAACAACAAAATAAGAGTGAAGAAACTGTTGGGCCTACTCAAATGGGTTTACGCAGGGTTATGTAACAGGGGCAACTGACTCTCCTATCGGATGTTCCTGTTAAATACTCTAATTAGTCAACCATAATAAACTGTTACAATCAAGGGCTGGGTTTGCCCCATTCCCACTCAAATATACAGAAACTTCCAAAAAATGGTCTGTTTTTTACTTTAGTGTTCTAAAACTGTTTCAAGGGGGTTTTCTCTTTTGATTACAGACAACAAGGGGACAAGAGGAGCAGAACAAGAATTTTACTCAGAGAATCACAGAGCATTCTGATTTGAAAGGGACACACAGTATCACCAAAGTACTGTTCAAACATTTACAGGAACTCCAGATCTGTAACTTTGGATGGTCAGTCTCTATGCTGGGAACCTCCCAAAGGGCTTTCAGCCACTCCTCAGCCCTGGGCAGCACCAACATCTCCTATTCAGGGCCCAGCAGGGCTCTCCTGAGCTGCCCTTGCCCACCTGCAGACAGACCCTGCCCCAGGCAGGGCCCTGCAGACAGGCAGGTTTCTGTGGGACAGGTGAGGGCACAGAGGGTGGGATGGGCTCTGTAAGCCTGGCAGGGACAGGGCAGCTCTCAGAAGGGAATTGTCCAGGCCCAGGGAAATGTTCAGGGAAGGAGAGGGGACTGAAGAGAGCAATGTTGGGGGCAGGAGGGCACTGTTGGTGTGTGGGAGGTGCCGTACACAGATGGGTAACAGGAACACTGCCCTGAGTGCCCGACTGTCTCTGCCCTGCCCTCCCAGGCACAGCACCACAACATCTCTTCTTTCTGCACTCCTCTGATACTGTCATTGTAAACTGCAGCTCTCAGGGAGGCTCTGAGATTGCAGCAGCTGAGTCAGGCACTGCCCTTGGGATTCCTGCCAGGCAGAAGTGTCCATGGGAATGGGGTGTCCATGGGAATGGGGTGTCCAAGCTTCCCTAGAACCTGTGGGACTGTGGGCAAAGAAGTCCATGGGAAACTGGAAGGAGCTGAACCCCCTCCCCGAGATCCCATCATGGGCACACCTGGGGGTCTCCTTGCTGCGTCCTTCCAAGCTCTGAGCTGCCCACCTGGGTGCAAATCTGTGCCAGAGCCTCTTGGAGTTCCCTGAGTGTCCCACGGGGAAGTGCAGAGATGCCACAGATGAGGAAATGCTGTTGGGTTTGCCAAGGGAGCCGTGAGTGTCCTTGGCAGAAGGGGGTGCTGAGACCTTGCTCAGAGACCTTTAGAGAAGGTGAGACATTCAGGGATCCCTCTGCTCTGGGCAGGGTCTGGTTTATCCCAGGGTGACACAGGAGTGTGATTCTGCTCTGATTCCACCCAAAGGTGTAAACTCAGAGTAGTTGGGAACAAGCCCATTCAGCCCCTCACCTTGCCCAGAGCCATAGGGAATCTTCTTCCTCTCACATCTCCCACTGGCAAACCGAGTGCAGCAGAATTTCTGGGGATTTCTATCCTCAGAGAACCAGGAATGATAAGTGGGTAGGGAAATAATGGTTAAAATTCCTTCCTGCTCTCCATGTGCCTAAGAAGTGGGACATCAGAAACATCTCCTACTCAGGATGTGCTGTGCAGCCCCTTTTTTTTCTGTTTTTCATTTCAGCAGAGCTTTCCCTCCTGACCATCATGTGCTATGACCGCTACGTGTCCATCTGCAAACCCCCGCACTACGGGACCCTCCTGGGCAGCAGAGCTTGTGCCCACATGGCAGCAGCTGCCTGGGTCAGTGGCTTTCTCTATTCATTGTTGCACACAGCCAATACATTTTCCCTGTCCCTGTGCCATGGCAATGCCCTGGGCCAGTTCTTCTGTGAAATCCCACACATCCTCAAGCTCTCCTCTTCTAAATCCTACCTCAGGGAACTTGGGCTTCTTGTATTTTCCATTTCTTTACATTTGGCTGTTTTGTGTTCATTGCTTTCTCCTATGTGCAGATCCTCAGGGCTGTGCTGAGGATCCCCTCTGAGCAGGGACGGCACAAAGCCTTTTCCACCTGTCTCCCTCACCTGGCCGTGGTCTCCCTGTTTATCAGCACTGGTATATTTACCTACCTAAAGGCCCCCTCCATGTCCTCCCCATCCCTGGATCTGTCCCTGTCAGTTCTGTACTCGGTGGTTCCTCCAGCCCTGAAACCCCTCATCTACAGCCTCAGGAACCAGGAACTCAAGTATGGCCTGAGGAAAACTATGACTTTATTATTTCAGAAGCAATAAACTCTCTAATTTCTGCTCCAGAACCTTCAGAATGTAGCTCTTTTCAGTCTCAACCTTTTTTTTCCCCTATTTGTCCATTTTTCCATTGGGACCTTTTCTTCTTCTTTCTCTAGTGTTATAATGTTTCATACAACATCCTGTGATACTACTCTGTTGAGGGTTGGGTTTTTTGTTCCAGTTTACAGAATTTTTCCAATTATCATGCTAACGGAGCCTTCAGGTTACACCCAGGATCTTTTGACGACTCTAGACAAAAGGGTATGTGGGGGCTAACTTCCGGGGCAGGGAGCAACTCATGCATCCAGCGAGCTTGGAGGAGGAGGACCCCCAGTCTCCAGCCCACGTGGTAGGAACAGAGGGTTGCCAAACACTCTGCGATCAACTGCCCCTGCGTCTCCCCTGCTCTAGCCTCCTACCTCTGAGGACACAGCTAATCACCGGGATGCAAACCCGGTGAGCGAGGAGCTGCCCTCAGCCTGCTCCCACCTGAGAGACAACGCGGCCGCTGCTGCCCCCAGTCCTCCTGCTCTTGCCTGCTCTCCACAGCTGTGCAGGCTCTGCCACGTGTTACACTATCGGGACTGAGCGCAGAGAGAGTGTGCCTGTGGCTAAAGAAAGGACTGGAACTGAGTTATCTGTTCTGTTTTGTTGCTAATTTTAGTAACTACTGTTTCTTTCTGCTTGTATGGATAGATATATTAGTAAAGATCTGCTATTCCTACCCCCTTGTCTCTGCCTTAGAATTCTTGATTCAATTATAGCACTTGGGAGGAAGCGAAATTAAATTCTCTATTTCAAAGAGGAGCTTCTGTCTTTATTGGCAGACACCTGTCCTTCAAACCTGGACAGATTTTGGCAACCTAAATGTGTGGCAGAGGGCATTGAGAGGTGAGTTAAGACAGGAGTAACAGCTTGTAAGTGGCAACATGTTGTCCAGTTAAATCTGCCTTGGGCTCCATGTGGTTACAGATATCTCTCTCCCATTTGCAATTATTTGAATATGGGCCCCCTCACCAAAATTACTGTAGCTATTATCTAATTCATTTGGTGGCTTGATTATGTCAGGAATTCATAGTTTTAAAATTTCTTTTGGAAAGTGGCCACATGGGTCCAGAGCTAACTCTGTGTGTTTCTGGGGTTATTTCAATATAATGGTACTTCTTGTGAGGCAATGAATGCAAGGGAAATTTTCTCCCAAACCATCACCCAGTTTTTTGAGGCTACCCCACCGGTTTTCAAGGATTTCAGATCTGCTTTAATTGCTAATGTTATTATACAGTGGCTGGTGTTGCTGATAGGCCTGTTCTACTTAGCATTCAGAGAAAAGGGAATATTGGCTTGGATAACAACCCTGATATCTACCCCAGGAAATAGAAGTGCTGTCCCAGAGCCTGACCTAGCCCCAGGGACTAGAGATGTTGCCCCAGAACGTGCCTATGCCCCAGGGACTAGGGATGCTGCCCCAGAGCCTGACCATGCTCCAGAGCCAGATGCTGCCCCACAGCCCACTGCAGAAATGAGACACCCAGAGTGGATAAGGGTTCTAGTCAAGGAGATAGGCCAGATGTTGAAGGAGCATGGCCAGATATTGAAGAAGCACTTTTCCCTAGCAAGTCAGAAACCCTCCCCCTGCCCTAAAGAGGGAGAGTCGGATGGTGTTGCAGCCAGCAGCAGTTGCCCCTGTGGAAACTAGAAAATCTAAGATGAATACAAGGCACCTAGATAATGAGGATCAGCAAGGAGGGCCCTCACAACCATCAAGGGAGCCAGAGGTTGAGATCATCACCGAGTCCGTCTCGTACAATAGTCTCCGTAACCTGCGTAATGACATTGCACAACGGGGCCATGAGGCTTTTACAACCTGGTTACTTTGGGTCAGGAACCTTACGGGAATAGGTGTGCAACTGGATGGAACTGAGGCCAGGAATTTGGGATCTTTGGCCCAGGACTCAGGTGTGGACCAGATATTCGTAAGGGAGCAAGGCCTGCTTTCCCTCTGGGAACGGCTTTTAATGAGTGTGAGAGAGAGGTTTGTCAATAAAGAAAGAATGCAGGAGCACCACCATAGAATGTGCTGGAAGACACTTGAGGAAGGGATCCAGCAGCTGAGAGAAGTGGCAGTGTTGGAGGTACACTTTGGGAGGGATGGACAGCATGACAATGACCCTGATAAGGTCAGGTGCACAGGGGAGATGTTGTGGAATCTGGCAATCCTGGGGCCATCTCAATATACCACCTTCATAGCAATGATTAATGCTGATAACCACTGAAAAACGGGGTTCTGTTGCCAACAAGTTCAGAAATTTTGAGAGTATGGTGAATGGCCCAATGCAGGCTAATATCTCTGCCGTTGTCAAGGACCTCCAAGAGGAGATGAGGGAGATGAGAGAGGAGGTGAGGAAGATCAGTGCAGCACTAGTACGAGTCACAGGCCCCAAAGTTAGAACCCAACACTCTCCAGCTAGGGAGAGAGGGTACACCCCACAAGCTGACCTGTGGTTCTTCCAGTGAGACCATGGGGAAGACATGGGAAAATGGGATGGGAAACCCACCTCTGTCCTGGCAGCACAGGTGCATCAACTCAGGGAGGGAAGCACTAACAAATAGAGTTTTACTAAAGTGAAGGTAGCCTCAATCTCCCATGATAAAGGTGCAGGGTATTACAGAAGGGAGAATGATCTGTCAGATCCCCTGGAAGGAACCTTCACTATGTATACCCAGGAAAAGAATAATAATCAGGGTTAGAGGGGCCCTGCCTCTAGCCGGGGAGAGATGATAGGGATGACAGGATCTATTAGATAGTGTGGGCATGATGGCCTGGCACATCAGAGCCACACAAACATAAAGTGCTAGTTGATACTGGTTCACAATGCACCCTAATACAATCAGAACACCTGGAGAAAGAACCTGTTTCCATTGTTGGGGTGACAGGGGCATCACAGGAATGCACTTTGCTGGAAGCTGAGATTAGCCTGACAGGGAAGGGGGGGCAGAAACATCCAATTGTAACTGACCCAGGGGCATCGCACTTTCTAGGCATGTACTTTCTCAGGAACAGCTACTACAAAGACCCAAAGGGGTTCAGGTGGGCTTTTGGAATAGCTGCTGTAGGGACAGAGAGCATTAAGCAGTTGAACACCTTGCCTGGACTGTCAGAAAACCCCTCTGCAGTGGGAATCCTGAAAGTGACAGAGCAACAGGTACCAATTGCCACCATGACAGTGCACTGCTGGCAGTACTGGACAGATCAAGATGCTGTGATCCCCATCCACAAGGTGATCCGTGATCTGGACAGCCAAGGGGTGGTCAGCAAAAGCCACTCACCCTTCAACAGTCCCATCTGGCCTGTGCGCAACTGTCATGGTGTGACTTGGGTTTTGCCAATTTTAATACATTTAATTTCTTTTAGAGATAGGATTTAGGAGTAGAGAAAAGGCAGGCTCAAAACTTAAAAGGGTATAAGAAGAAATTTATTAATAACACAAAACAAGAATTCAGAATAAGATTCCTAGATTATTCCCTCCTTCCCCTCGCTTCATCCCACATTCCTTAACAACAACATACAGAGAATACTTCAGTTAGTTATCTACTTAAATAATCATTTCAGTTCACTTAGGAGAGAAAAGTTCCTTTTTTAGTTTAGGCTTAGGGGGTGTCTACACCTTCACAATCTACATCCGCCTGGGAAAATAGTGCAGATTATGACTCTCCTCCCATTTTCACAGTCCTTCTAGAGCTGTGCTATGGGTTATGTTACACACTTGGGGTACCACTTTTAAAGGCAGGCTGCTGAAAAACAAAATTGTCTTCATCTTCTTCTCTATCAAATGTCTCTGTTCATATTCCAGTCCCAGATGAGAGAAAGCTCCATTTCCCCGAGGCAAAAAGTCTCTAGTCAAGCATCCAAACCTCCCCAAGTATATTTCACAGTTTAAAGGAATTTTAGTGTAGTCACAATCCCCTTATCCCACAAAAATTATTTTCAACTAGTTATCAGTTGCATCTTTTCAATCTCTTCCCACCAGGAACTTTATCTTCATTCCACTGACCTCTGTAATCTCCATGCTTTATTTCTTCTCATTCAGGGGAGCTCAGGAGATAGAGAATTGTTTCCAGGCATTAAAAAGAGTTAAAATTGTATCCAGATCATGAAGAAGCCACGTGGGCAGCTGGAGGCCTCTTCTCTCAGAACGGGGAGGGGGAAAGGGAGAGCCTTTGGTGGCTCCCTCATTCCCCCACTTGGCCATGCCGCGTGGAGAGGGGAGCCGAGCCGAGCAGAGCTGAGCAGAGCTGGGGGACACCAGGGCAGAGGCCGGGGCTATGCCGGAGCCATGCAGTCGGGGCCAAGCAAAGCCAGGGTCCCCCAGGACAGGGCCAGACCAGGAGCTACCTGCAGAGCCAGTGCCAGGCTGGGGTGCCGGGTTGGGCCCCCTGCAGAGCTGGTGCCATGGTGCCAGGCCAGGGTGCCGGGCCAGGCCCCAGCCTGAGCCTGGAGCCAAACCGGGGGCCCAGTGCCCTGTCCAGAGCCCATCACGCCTCCTGGGAGCCGGAAGTCAAAAGAGAAAGGGTTAACTTGATCCAATGTTATTTGTGAAAGCGAAATAACTTTTAATTGGTTTCCCTAGCTGTCCACTACTAAATCAGCGCTCTGATTGATCCCCGCAGCTCACAGGGGAAGCCCCATAGATGGGAGAGCCCTCCCACTCCCTGGCCTTGTGTAGCTTCCCTCAGGCGAATCCACCCCTCCCCCCTAGCACGTGAAACCAACACAGCAAGTCTGATGGAGAATGGAGATTGACTGTGGGCTATCGTGCATTGAATGAAGTAACTCCGCCGCTGAGCGCTGCTGTGTCGAACATGCTGGAACTCCATTACGAGCTGGAGTCCAAGGCAGAAAGGTGGCATGCCACCATTGACATTGCCAATGCATTTTTCTCCATTCCTCTGGGAACAGAGTGCAGGTGCCTGGTGAGACCCGAGGCCAACCACTGGGATTCTGGAGCAGAAGTTACAGAGGGTCTGAAGCCAATTACACTACCACAGAGAAGGAAATCTTGGCTGCCTATGAAGGAGTCCAAGCTGCCTCAGCGGTGATTGGCATGGAAACACAACTTCTCCTGGCACCCCGACTGTCGGTGCTGGGGTGGATATTTAAAGCAAAGGTTCCCTCTACCAACCACGACACCAACACCACGTGGAGCAAGTGGATTGCCCTCATAACACAGCGCGCCCATATTGGAAACCCAAATTACCCTGGGATTTTGGAGATAATTGCAAACTGGTCAGAAGGTAAGGTTTTTGGTCTCACTGATGAAGAGAAACAGAAGCAAGTGACCCGAGCTGAAGAAAGGTAGAAAAAGGCTAACTGTCAACATAGAGGAAAACCAGTCTGGGCTGCTGATGAGTGGAAAGACATTGCCACTCGGGTAGAGAAGCTACTCGTGAACGTCCGTCATGTGGATGCCCATGTTCCCAAGAGTTGGGCTAAAGAAGAACACCAACACAACAAGCACATAGATCAGGCCGCACAGATAGAGGTCTCAAAGATAGACTTAGATTGGGAACACAATAGAGAATTGTTCATAGCTCGATGGGCCCATGATGCATCAGGTCATCAGGGCAGAGATGCCACCTATATGTGGGCACGAGACCGAGGGATGGAACAAACCATGGACAGTATTTCTTAGGTTATCCATGACTGTGAGACGTGCTGCCATCAAGCAAGCCAAGCAGGTGAAGCCCCTCTGGTATGGGGGGCAATGGTCCAAGTATAAGTACGGAGAGGCCTGGCAGATTGACTACATCACACTGCCTCAAACCTGCCAAGGCAAGCGCTACATGCTGACCATGGTGGAAGCCACCACTGAATGGTTGGAGACCTATCCGGTGCCTCACACCACTGCTCAGAACCATCCTGGTTCTTGAGAAACAAGTCCTTTGGAGGCATGGTACCCCTGTGAGGACTGAGTCAGACAATGGGACTCATTTCAAGAATAGCCTTATAAACACCTGGGGTAGAGAACACGGCATTGAGTGGGTGTACCATATTCCCTACCATGCACCAGCGGCTGGGAAAGTCAAATGGTGCAATGGCCTGCTTAAAACCACCTTAAAGACACTTGGCAGGGGGACTTTCAAGAACTGGGAGATTAATTTACCAAAGGCCACATGGTTAGTGAATACTAGATGTCCTACTAACTGAGTAGGCTCTGCCCAGTCTGAGCCCTTGGGAACACCAGATGGAGATAAGGTTCCAGTGGTACACCTGAGACGTATGTTAGGAAAAACTGTTTGCATGAACTCTGCCTCCAGCAATGACAATCCTGTTCGTGGGGTGGTTTTCACTCAAGGACCAGGTTGCACTTGGTGGGTGATGCAAAAAGATGGAGTGACCCGATACATACCCCAAGGAGACCTTGTTCTAGGGTGAACTATCTATGATACTGTACCTTTATCTGCAACTGCATGTATGTATGTGATTTAAAAGTTGCAATTTGATGTAGCATGTTGGCATGGGAAAAAATTTGGGGTGCATAATGTTGACGGTTGGGGTTTGTTCTCTTGCTGTCCCAGTTTAAAGAATTTTCCCCATTATTATGCTAAGGGAGTCTGCCGGGTTACACCCAGGCTCTTTTCAGGACCCTAGACAAAGGGTTAAGTGTGGGCTGGCTTCCAGGGACTGCTCTCTCACCAGCAAGGTCTGAGGAGGAGGACTGCCCGTCCCCAGCCCACGAAGTCAGAATGCCAGGAAGCAAGGCTCTCTGCAGTCAGACTGCCCTGCACCTGCTCCACATCCAGTGTGCTACCTCTAAGACCACAGGCTGACCACCAAAAATCCAAATGGTGAGTGGAGAGCCCTTCCTCCACCTTTTTCTCCTATGTTGGACACAGCTACTGCTGTTGCTTTTCCCTGCTCCTGTCTGCCACCTCCGCAGCAGCATGGACCCGACCCCGCCTTCCACCACAGGGACTGAGCGCAGGCAGTGTGTCTGTGGCTGGAAAAAGAACTGGAACTGAGTTATTTGCTTGGTTTAGTTGTTAATTTTCATAGCTGTTGTTGTTTCTGTTTGTCCAGTTTAATATATTAATAAAGAGCTGTTATTCCTATGCCCTTATCTCTGCCTGAGAGTTCCTGATTCAAAAATTATAATACTCGGGAGGGAGGGGGGTTACATTCTCTATTTCAAAGAGGAGATTCTGCCTTTATTGGCAGACACCTGTCCTTCCAAAAAGAACATTTAGGTTTTCCCCATGTCATAAAACCCATAATGATCCTGCATACATTTCACAGAAAACAAATTTCTTAAAGCTCTGGGGAGTGTTACACTGCACTGGCATTTGAAAAAATAGCAACAGGACAAGCCATGTGTCCTGGTTTGAAAGGACAGGTGTCTGCCAGTAGGGGCAGAAGTTTCCCTTTTTGGAATAGAGACTTTGGTTCCACTCCCCTCCCCCAAGTATTACGATTGTTTGAATCAAGGACTCTGAGGCAGAGATAAAGGGGGTGGGAATAACAGCTCTTCTACTAATATATCTAACTATACAAACAGAAAACAATAGCAGTTGTTAAAATTGCTAACAGAACGAAATAGATAACTCGTTGTCAGTCCCTTTAGATGCAAGCACGCTGTCTCTGTGCTTAGTCCAGAGCCCGGATTTGCCAGAGGGCAGACGGGAACGAAGGCAGGAGGGAGGGGGGAGGGGCGGCAGCGGCCACGCCGGTCTCGGGCGGGAACGGGCTCACCCTCACCGAGGGCGTCGGCTCCTCGCTCACCGTGTGTGTCCGGAAGATCAGCTGTGTCCGCAGAGGCAGGAGGCTGGAAACGGGGCAGATGCAGGGCAGGTGATCGCAGAGGGTCTGGCTCTGCTGTGCTCGGCCGCGTGGCTGAAAGATCCCAGGCGTGTCCTCCTCCCGGCTCACCGGAAACGCGAGTGCCCTCCCGGAAGCCTCAGAGGCCCCTCCGGGGGCCGCCCCACCCACCCCCTTTGTCTGGACCCATCAGGGACCCTGGGTGTAACCCGGCCAGCTCCATTGGCATGATAATGGGAAAAATTCTTACAATTGACACAGTAACAGGAAAACACTCAACCCCGAACATTATCCACCCCGAATTTTTTCCATGCCATCATGCTACATCATATTGAAACCTTTAGATTATATACATACATGTAGTTACGGGCACAGTATCATATATAGTTCACCCTAGAACAAGGTCCCCTTGGGGTATGCATCGGGTCTCTCCATCCTTTTGCATCACCCACCAAGTGCAACCTGGTCCTTGAGCGAAAACCACCCCACGAACAGGATTGTCTTTGCTGGAAGCAGAGTTCACCCAGACAGTTTTTCCTAATATGCCTCTCAGGTGTACCACTGGAACCTTATCTCCATCTGCTTCTCCCAAAGGCTCTGACTGGGCAGGGCCTGCTCGGTTAGTGGAACCTCGGGTATTCACTAACCATGTGGCCTTTGGTAGATTGATCTCCCAGTTCTTGAAAGTCCCCCCAGCCAGTGCCTTTAAGGTGGTTTTAAGCAGACCATTGCACCGTTCGACTTTCCCAGCCGCTGGTGCATGGTAGGGAACATGGTACACCCACTCGATGCCATGTTCTTTAGCCCAGGTGTTTATAAGGCTATTTTTGAAATGAGTCCCATTGTCTGACTCAATTCTTTCAGGGGTACCATGTCTCCAGAGGACTTGTTTTTCCAGACCCAGGATGGTGTTCCGAGCAGTGGTGTGGGGCACAGCGTAGGTCTCCAACCATCCGGTGGTGGCTTCTACCATGGTCAGCACGTAGCGCTTGCCCTGGCGGGTCTGAGGCAGTGTGATATAGTCAATCTGCCAGGCCTCTCCGTACTTATACTTGGACCATCGCCCCCCATACCAGAGGGGCTTCACCCGCTTGGCCTGTTTGATGGCACCGCACGTGTCACAGTCATGAATAACCTGAGAGATGCTGTCCATGGTTAGATCCACCCCTCGGTCTCGTGCCCACTTATAGGTGGCGTCTCTGCCCTGATGGCCTGAGGCATCGTGGGCCCATCGAGCCAGGAAAAGTTCCCCCTTGTGTTCCCAATCTAAGTCTATCTTTGAGACCTCTATCTGTGCAGCCTGATCTACCTGCTTGTTGTGCCTGTGTTCTTCATTAGCCCGACTCTTGGGAACATGGGCATCCACATGACGGACTTTCATGGGGAGCTTCTCTACCCGAGTGGCAATGTCTTTCCACTCATCAGCAGCCCAGATTGGTTTTCCTCTACGTTGCCAGTCAGCCTTTTTCCACCTTTCCAGCCAACCGCACAGAGCATTGGCTACCATCCACGAATCAGTGTAAAGGTAGAGCTTTGGCCATTTCTCTCTCTCAGCAATGTCCAAGGCCAGCTGAACAGCTTTGAGTTCAGCAAGTTGACTCGATCCACCTTCTCCTTTGGTAGCTTGTGCAACCTGTAGTGTGGGGCTCCATATGGCAGCTTTCCACTTCCGGTTCATCGCCACAATGCGGCAGGAACCGTCGGTGAAAAGGGCGTAGCGTGTTTCATCTGCTGGCAGCTGGTTGTACGGTGGAGCTTCTTCAGCCCGGGTCACTTGCTTCTGCTCCTCTTCATCAGCGAGACCAAAATCTTCACCTCCTGGCCAGTTCGTAATTATCTCCAAAATCCCAGGGCGATTTGGGTTACCAATACGGGCGCGCTGCGTGATGAGGGCAATCCACTTGCTCCATGTGGCGTCGGTGGCGTGGTGGGTAGAGGGAACCTTTCCTTTGAACATCCACCCCAGCACTGGCAGTCGGGGTGCCAGGAGAAGCTGTGCTTCTGTGCCAATCACCTCTGAGGCAGCTTGAACTCCCTCATAGGCAGCCAAGATTTCCTTCTCTGTGGGAGTGTAGTTGGCTTCAGATACTTTGTAGCTTCTGCTCCAGAATCCCAGGGGTCGGCCTCGGGTCTCACCAGGCACCTTCTGCCAAAGGCTCCAGGACAGACCATGGTTCCCAGCTGCAGAGTAGAGCACATTCTTTACCTCTGGTCCTGTCCTGACTGGGCCAAGGGCCACTGCATGGGCGATTTCCTGTTTGATCTGGGCAAAAGCTTGCTGTTATTCAGGGCCCCAATGGAAATCGTTCTTCTTGCGAGTGACCTGGTAGAGAGGGCTCACAATCTGGCTGCACTCAGGGACGTGCATTCTCCAAAAGCCGATAGCACCTAGAAAAGCTTGTGTCTCTTTCTTGCTTGTTGGTGGGGACATTGCAGTGATCTTATTGATGACCTCAGTGGGGATCTGGCACCGTCAATCCTGCCACTTCACTCCCAGGAACTGGATCTCTCGGGCAGGTCCTTTGACTTTGCTCTTTTTAATGGCGACACCGGCTCCCAGCAAAATCTGGATGATCTTCTCTCCTTTCTCAAACACCTCCATTGCTGTGTTCCCCCACAAAATGATGTCATCGATGTACTGCAAATGTTCTGCAGCCTCACCTATTTCCAGTGCAGCCTGGATCAGTCCGTGGCAGATGGTGGGGCTGTGCTTCCACCCCTGGGGCAGTAGGTTCCAGGTGTACTGCACGCCCCTCCAGGTGAAAGCAAACTGAGGCCTGCACTCTGCTGCCAAAGGAATGGAGAAGAATGCATTTGCAATGTCAATGGTGGCATACCACCTTGCTGCCTTGGACTCCAGCTCATACTGGAGTTCCAGCATGTCCGCACGGCAGCGCTCAGTGGTGGAGTCACTTCATTCAATGCCCGATAGTCCACAGTCAGTCTCCATTCTCCATCAGATTTCTGCACAGGCCAGATAGGACTGTTGAAGGGTGAGTGGCTCTTGCTGACCACCCCTTGGCTCTCTAGATCACGGATCATTTTGTGGATGGGGATCACAGCATCACGATTTGTCCGGTACTGCCGGCGGAGCACTGTCATGGTGGCAATTGGCACCTGTTGTTCAGTCACTTTCAGGAGTCCTACTGCAGAGGGGTTTTCTGACAGTCCAGGCAAGGTGTTCAACTGCTTAATGCTCTCTGTCTCTACAGCAGCTATTCCAAAAGCCCACTTGAACTCCTTTGGGTCTTTGTAGTAGCCGTTCCTGAGGAAGTCTATGCCTAGAATGCACGGTGCCCCTGGACGAGTTACAACAGGATGTTTCTGCCACCCCTTCCCTGTCAGGCTAATCTCAGCTTCCAGCAAAGTGAATTCCTGTAATCCCCCCATCACCCCAACAATGGAAACAGGTACCTTCCCCACATGTTCTGATGGTATCAGGGTGCATTGTGAACCAGTATCAACTAACAATTTATGTTTCTGTGGCTTTGACGTGCCAGGCCATCGCACCCACACTATCCAATAGATCCTGTCATCCCATGCCTCTCCCTGGCTAGAGGCAGGGCCCCTCTAGCCCTGGTTATTATTTCTTTCCTAGGCATACATAGTGGAGGTTCCTTCCAGGGGATCTGACAGAACATCCTCCTTGCTGTAATACCCTGCACCTTGCTTGAGGGAGGTTGAGGCTACCTTCATTTTAGTGCGGCTCCCTCGGTTAGCATTTCCCTCCCTGAGCTGACGCACCCGTGCTGCCAGGACAGAAGTGGGTTTCCCATCCCATTTTCCCATGTCTTCCCCATGGTCTCGCAGGAAAAACCACAGGTCAGCTCGTGAGGTGTACCCTCTCTCCCTAGCTGGGGGACGTGAAGCTCTGACTTGGGGGCCTGTGACTCGTACTGGTGCTACGCTGATCTTCCTCACCTCCTCAATTCTCTCTATCATCTCCTCCCTCATATCCCTCATCCTATCTTCGACTTGTTGGAGGTCCCTGGCCACAGCAGAGACATTAGCCTGCATTGGGCCATTCATCATGCTCTCGAAATTTCTGAGTTTGTTGGCAACAGAACACACTGTCTCTGGACTGTTATCGGCATTAATCATTGCTATGTAGGTGGTATATTGAGATGGACCCAAGGTTGCCAGATTCCATAACATCTGCCCTGTGCACTTGACCTTGTCAGGGTCATTGTCATGCTGTCCATCCCTCCCAAAGAATACCTCTAATACTGCTGTCTCTCTCAGCTGCTGGATCCCTTCCTCAAGGATCTGCCAGCGCATCCTACGGTGGTGCTCCTGCATTCTCTCTCTGTGTAAAAACTTCTCTCTCACACTCATTAAAAGCCGGTCCCAGAGGGAAAGGAGGCCTTGCTCCCTTACGAATATCTGGTCCACACCTGAATCCTGGGCCAAGGATCCCAAATTCCTGGCCTCAGTTCCATCCAGTTGAACACCTGTTCCCGTAAGGTCCCAGACCCGGAGTAACCAAGTTGTGAAAGGCTCACGGCCCCGCCGAGCAATGTCTTTACGCAGGTTACGGAGACTATCGTATGAGAGGGACTCGGTGACAATCTCAACCTCTGGCTCCCTTGCTGGTTGTGAGGACCCTCCTTGCTGATCCCCATTATCTAAGTGCCTCGTTTTAATCTTAGATTTCCTAGTTTCCACAGGAGCAACTGCTGCTGGCTGTGGCTGCTCCTGTGATCTAGTTGGAACCTGGACAGATACGACATCTATGAGTTCCACTGCAGCACCATCTGACTCTCCCTCTTTAGGGCAGAGGGAGGGTTTCTCACCAGCTGGAGAAAAATACTCCTTCATCATCTGGCTATGCTCTTTCAGCATTTGGCCTATATCCTTCAGTAGAGCCCCCACCCACTCTGGATGGCTCATTTCTGCAGTGGGCTGTGGGGCATCATCCCTAGTCCTTGGGGCAGGTATCAGAGTTGTTGTCCAAGCCAATATTCCCTTGTTTCTGAATGCTAAGTAAAACAGGCCAATCAGCAACACCAGCCACTGTATAATAACACTGGCAATTAAAACAGATCTGAAATCCTTGAGAACCAGTGGGGTAGCCTCAAAAAACTGGGTGATGGGTTGGGAAAAAATTTCCCTTGCACTCGTTATCTCACAGTAAGTACCATTACTGAAATAGCCCCAGAAACACGCAGTTAGAGTACGATAGCTCCGGATCCATGCAACCGCTTCCCAGAAAAAATTAAAAACCCATGAATTCCTGACATAATCAATCCACCAAACCAATTGGACAATAGCCACAGCAACCTTGGTGAGGGGTCCCAAATTCAAAAAAGGGCTTACAAATGGGAGGGAGATGGCTGTGGCCACATGGAACACAAACCAGATTAAACCAGACAACATATTGCCAGTTAAGAGAGCTGTTATTCCTGTGTTAACTCTCAACTCAGTGTCCTCTGCCCCACGTCTGGGCGCCAAAATCTGTCCTGGTTTGAAAGGACAGGTGTCTGCCAGTAGGGGCAGAAGTTTCCCTTTTTGGAATAGAGACTTTGGTTCCACTCCCCTCCCCCAAGTATTACGATTGTTTGAATCAAGGACTCTGAGGCAGAGATAAGGGGGGTGGGAATAACAGCTCTTTTATTATATATCTAACTATACAAACAGAAAACAATAACAGTTAAAATTGCTAACAGAACGAAATAGATAACTCGTCAGTCCCTTTAGATGCAAGCACGCTGTCTCTGTGCTTAGTCCAGAGCCCGGATTTGCCAGAGGGCAGACGGGAACGAAGGCAGGAGGGAGGGGGGAGGGGCGGCAGCGGCCACGCCGGTCTCGGGCGGGAACGGGCTCACCCTCACCGAGGGCGTCGGCTCCTCGCTCACCGTGTGTGTCCGGGGGATCAGCTGTGTCCGCAGAGGCAGGAGGCTGGAAACGGGGCAGATGCAGGGCAGGTGATCGCAGAGGGTCTGGCTCTGCTGTGCTCGGCCGCGTGGCTGAAAGATCCCAGGCGTGTCCTCCTCCCGGCTCACCGGAAACGCGAGTGCCCTCCCGGAAGCCTCAGAGGCCCCTCCGGGGGCCACCCCACCCATCCCCTTTGTCTGGACCCATCAGGGACCCTGGGTGTAACCCGGCCAGCTCCATTGGCATGATAATGGGAAAAATTCTTACAATTGACACAGTAACAGAAAAACACTCAACCCCGAACACTATGGGTGAGAGAGCACGTGGCACTTTAAAAGTTATGCTTGAAAACAAAAGAGAGGAATGTGTGGTGAAACCCCACAGAACAGAGTAGGAAAGGACGTTTACACACTAAATCACTTAGGAGTAATAGAAAATTCACAGAATCCAGTTATCTTAAGTCACTTCCCATCACTACAATGACCTGGTGATGAACAGTTACCAAAACCCAAGGTGATGATTTGTGACCTCAACACCAATAAATGAGGGGGTCCGTGGGATCTCATCACCTGAGGATGGGGGTACACATGTTTAACCACAGATACAGGTACGCATTGGGTACCTGGCAGATGTGTTTGTCCTGCACGGAACCACAGATAGCATCCTGCTGAGGGCTCCTCAATGGATGTGGGGGAGGCAAGATGCAGAAGGACAGCAAGCCTCTGAAAGCTCCTCGACAGACGTGGGAGAGCAGAGTGTAGAACAATTTACTCATCTACCTTGCAGAGTTATAGGACATTGAAATAACAGAGTTTTTTGCTTAAAAAATATTTTCTTGTTTAAAAATTGTTGTGCTAAATTGGAATTTTGCACAGTTCTGAAGCTAAATGTTTTATTAAGTTGTGATTTCAAAGAAGAGGTTTAAAGTTTTATGGTTATAAGTTATATGGTTTTATGGTTGAGCAGTTAAATTGTGATATATGAAAACAGAATGCAACTAAATACCCAACCACTCCTGAACATAAGCACTGCAGCTTCAGGTACATGGAACCCATCACCATCTAAGAAAGCCAAATTTATTGAGCTATGTGAAAGACTAATTCAAGTTGAATTAATGCTGTCAATGTCATCTTGCATGCAAAAGGGCCCTTGCAGGTAAGATAACGGAGAACAAGCTGCATATTTGCATTTTGAAAATTGTCTTCAAATTAATAAGAAAGAAACAGGGAATTGTCACAGTACAAGCTGGCCTTGTTACTGGACAACTGACTTCTCCATATATGGAGAAGCAGCCTGGTGGGACAGACAGTCCTTCAGACACAGTTATAGGACACAATTCAGAACCAGACAGGGATTTGGACCTATGGGTCCCTGCCTGGGCTGTGGAGACTATTGGTCAGAGGGCTAGGCAGCCTGAACTTTGACCGATCACAAGTGCTTGCCAAGGAACATTAATGAGGTTATTTAAGGAGCAGTTCTGAGCAGTAAAAGGCTTTTTGTCTCATGGTCACAGAGTGCTTGTGTCTGTGTCTCGGCTCAGCACCGTTGATGTCACAGGTTTTTGCCTGCTAAAATTCTATATGGTAGAGCTTTTTTCCCATACCAAAGCTGCCACCACCTAGAACCCTGCCTGCCATTCGAGTGCCAAACACCTCCTCCTTACTGACATCAGGAAACTGGGATGGTGAGTTTTGTTTCCGTGGGAAAGAGCCGATGTTCATAGCCAGGGAGCTTTGGCCATGATAGGGTTTTTGACTGCTAAAATTCCATATGGCAGAGGATTTCTCCCAGACCAAAGCTGCAACCACCAAAAACCTGGCTGACATTCAAGTGCCAAATGCCTCCTCCTAATTGAAATCTGGAAACCGGGATGGTGGCATTTGATTCTAATGGGAAGGAGTCACCATTGGTGTCATGGAACCTGTAGACAGGACAGGGGTTCTGCCTGCGAGTATTCTGTACAGCACAGGATTTCTCCTAGACTAAAGCTGCCACCACCTAGAATCCTGGCTGCAATTGGAGTGCTAAATGGCTCCTCCAAATTGGCATCTGTAAACTGAGATGGTGTGCTACAAACTGTAACTTCTTCCTATTGTATCAATAAGAAGTAGCTAGGTCTAGCATATGAGACAAGCACGAGGATCAAAAGAGTGGCTCTTTGCCTTTTCTTTATTGCATGGTGGTAGCAGGGCAAAAGAGGAAGAGCATCTCAGGTCTTGGCTTTTTCTAGGAAAGGGTCAGGGAGGGGATTTCTGGCCGTCTGCCAATACGATAGGGACAGGAGGGACAGGTAAGACATTCCTTATACCTCTGGTATCGGATTACAACATCTCACCGTTTTTTGTTTAATTGAGGGCAAGATATTAAATTTCCTTTGATTGGAATTATGATTTTGACCACTCTTTGTAATTGGTGGGAGAATTAGATTGTTCTGTTTTTCATTTCTATGCGATTGACTTCAGAGGTAGAAGGAATGATACCATTAATAGCTTTGAACACTAAGTGACGTAGTATCCCATATGCCATTATTACAAGGAAAATAACAACAAAGAATAACAAAATTTTTTTAACAATAGAAGTCCACCACCCTGAGAACCCCCAGCCTTTAAACAGTTCATTGAACCAATTTTCTGATTTTTGTTAACAAGAAGACAACTTTAAAGGGGTTTTTTCCGGGGTTGAGTGGAGGGTAGGTTTTCTCTAAAAGGAAAATAAAACATTTTAAAAATACATTAAAGGTTTCTGTCTGCCGGAAGGTCCTTCTTTATGAAGAATTTTCCTCTTCTTTCTGGCGGCGTCTTCTTTTTGAAGCAATGGAAACTTGCTTCTCACCTTCTTCTGCTGGAGCTGGATTTTTTGGAACAAAAGGTTTCCCCACTTTTGGGGAATCCACGGAGGGCCTGAGGGAGTGGATATGCACGCATAACCCCTTCCCCAGGTTACTAGCTTATAGGGACCTTTGGTTTGAACAGGGCTTTACAGAGCTTTTGCTGTGGAGACATCCACACAATGGAACTGCTCTGTCTATCCAGGACCTGTTTGAGCGTCTGGTGGGCACGCTCGATCACAGCTTGACCTGTGGGGGAGTGGGGGATGCCACTTTTTTGTTCCACTCCCCACTGCTGGATAAACTCTAGGAACTCCTTGGATATGTATGCTGGGCAATTATCTGTTTTGATTTCCTTAGGGATCCCCAGCACTGAAAAGGCTTGCACTAGGTGTTGTTTAACATGAACAGCCTTTTCTCCTGGAGCTGCAAGAGTGTCTGCCATACGGTTCCCTTCTGTGATCTCACCTGGCAAATCCGTGTGTGACCTCACATGCATCACATAGAAGGAATGCTCTCTGTGTGAAACCAAATAGATTAGTTTTGACAGCAGCCTAAAGAGCTGCTCATTATTGATGTCTTTGAGCATTGCCTGCTCCACTCTAGACACTACCCCAGCAACATAAGCTGAATCTGTTACCAGATTAAGAGGCTCTGAGAACTTCTCAAAGGCTCTCACAACTGCAGCCAGCTTGGCTATTCGGGGTGACCCCTCCACAAACTCAACATCAGCTTCCCAATGCTGAGTCTGTGGGTTTCTCCAAGTCATCACCCACTTATGAGAGGCCCCCGATGCATCTGTGAACACTGTGAGTGCCTCGAGTGGTCTCCTGCTCCTCTTCTCACGAGGGATGAGGTGGAATTCCTCATTGAACAACTTATGGGCTGGGCCATGGACTGATACCTGTCCACTGTAGCTATCCAGAGATATCTGGAGGCTGGCATTGCTTTGTAGCAAATGTTCAAACATGTCTTTGGTTAACCTCTCAGGAGAGTTCCTCCCCTCCTCAGAAAGTTTTACCGGAAGGTGGATGCATGCAAAGTCACAACCAGCCAGTTCACGCAGCCTTATTCTTGCCTTCTGAATCAATTGAGCCATAAGTTCCTGTGGCTGAGTAATGGTTTTGGATCTTTGGTGGGAGAGGAAGACCCACTCCATGATTAAGAGTGAATCTTTCTGCCCCTCAATTCACTGGAACATTAGACCATGCAGGTGTGGAAGTTTCCCCAAAACAATGAATTTGAAAGGCAACTCAGGCTGATAATGGTGAGCCTGCCTCTAATAATTTCCAAGCCCAGATACTTCCAAGGGGGCATCTTTTGAACATTGTTTTCCTGCAATTGAAATCCAGCAGAGGTTAAAACTTTAACCACTAGGTCAAGTGTGTTTTGGAGTATTAAGTTGTTGGCAGCACACACTAATACATCATCTAAATATTGCAAGATATTATGAGACAGGATATTTTTTCTTTCATAATCATAGGAGCTATTTCAATTTCTAAGGGTGTGTGTGCTGTGTCTCCCACAACGAAATTACTCACTCTCCATTTCCATGTGAAATACTGTCATGTCTAATACGCTGCTTGACAGGTCTACTGTTACAATTGTCCAGACAGTAGATCTGAAATGAAAACCCTTGGTAGTCTCCAGCCTGACACGGCCACAAGTCTGCTGGACCTGGTTAATAGAACATTTGATATTTAATTTGTTTTGTATACCCACACCTTTTATCCCATCCCTCCCCCCCTTTGTTTTTAAGAGAGAGGCTTTTTCCACAGTAGTACTCGCTGCATTTGTGTCATAGTGCTGAATGTTAAAAGCAAGCTGGCGCTTTCTACTCTTTTTTTTTTTAATTTTATTTTTTTTATTTTTCTGGTTAAGAGGGCAGTCCCTAGCAAAATGTCTTTGCTTTTTACACTGGAAGCAGGTGACATTCTGCAGCTGTTCAGGTGACACTGGGTGCTTCCTCGCTTGTGGTGCATCAGCTGCTGCAGGCTTGGATGGTGCTGGCCTTGGATTACTGGATCATGGACTTGCCTTTTAACTTGTGAGCGAAGCCTTTCTACAAACTGCAAAAAATTCTCAGAAGCATATTGTTTAACATCAATATAATCTTTGGAATTGTCAGGGCTTTGGTGAGTTTCTGTTAAAAGAAACCATTAGAGAACGTTTCCAAATATTAAACCATAAATCATATTCTGAGGGAGTTAGCAAGCACCTGAAAAGGTCCTTCAATTCATGGGGTACTAATTCATTTGAGGTAAAAGTTGCTTTCATCATGCCCTTAAAAATTTCACTTTCATGGCCAAAATTTTTCTATGATTTACAAATTTTTTTTTTCTTAGCATGGTAAGACAAAGGTTGATAAACTCTATTACCATTTTTCTACCCATATAAACTACAGGAGCAACGGAGGGTACATAACTTTCCAAGTTTTGAGCTTTAGGGCTAGGTGTATCTTTATCTATCAGCCTGGGAGGCAATGCAGTTTCTCCCTCCGGAGGGACAGAGTCCCTGCTGTTAACCAAATTTTTTTTTTTTTTTTTTTCACTGTCGGTAGCCTCCGGGCACTCTGTCTGGCACTCGCTGTAATCAGAAGGGTTAGAAGCTGTAACCTGAGCCGGGAAGAAGCGACTAGCCAAACCTGTTGGTGTAGTTACAGGGTATCAGGAACGGATCAGGAGGGTGGGGGGGAAGGGGGCAGGGAAGGGGATTGAGGAGAAGAAGGGGTTAAGAGATTAAGAAATCGAAGCGTGGTTGCCACCATTAGACACGCGGTTCCCCCCGTGAGACAAAGGAAAGTTTCTTGCCGAACTATTCTGAGGTAAACTGAGGGAAAGAGACGGGAACACAGAGAATCCTGTAGCAGGCTGTTCAAAATTTTCAGAACTTGGGTAGCTGGAGGGGGGGGGGGCTTAGTATTTTCTGGTTTTTCTGGTTTTTCACTGTTTCTAGGGACAGGGGATTTTGGAGGAGAGGAGGGGGAATGGTTTAAAGAATTTGTTTGTGGCTGTCTTTTATTTTCAGTTTCCAATAAGCATTTGTGTACTTGTAAAAATATTGGAAGAAACACAGCAGCTTTAGAGTCAGATTTTTCTACTTTAGATGTTAATAATTTTCCCACATTATCCCAAAATGAAACTGAATTTATATTTTGTAATTTGTAGTCTGGAATTTTGGAAAACAGCCAGAAAACAAAATACTTTAACCGCTTTTTAGAAACTGTAATTTCTTCAGCATGCAAAATTCCTTGAATTTGAGAAAAAACACTCTTTTGATATGCAGTTAACTCAGCGCCCATTGTTGTTCCAAAGAGAGCTGCACAACACCTCTCACTTCCACGCACACCCCACACAAACACACGACTCTTTTGTGACCCCAAATGCCACGTGTCCGGCGTCCCGCCGGCCGTGCCGAGCCTGGGGGAACCCTGCAGCCTTGCACTGCTTTCGGGGGGGTTCCCAGTCACTGCACAATGCCTGAGCCGTGAGCAGCTACGTTCCGAATGGGTTTCTTGTGGTTTCCGCGGAAACTGCGGAGGAGCCGCCCCGCTGAAATGGCAGCTGCTGCGGAGGCTCCTGAGGGTGCTAGCCCGCCCTGGCACCGCGCCCGCCACCAGTCTGCATGGGGGAACCCCCCCTCCCCGTTCCTAGGGGCCCCGGGGTTCACGCCTCCCACGAGGGACTTTACCTGTACTGCAGACCTGGCTGTTGTGTGGTTCGTGAAAGCTGCCTTCTGCCTTCTGAAATTGCATATGGCAGAGGGTTTCTCCCAGACCAAAGCTGCCCCACCTGTAAGCCTGGCTGCCATTGGAGGGCCAAATGACACCTCCAAACTGACATCTGGAAACCGGGATAATGAGTTTTGTTTCCCATAGAATGGAGCCACCATTCTTATAATGGAACCTGTAGCAGCAACAGGGCTTCTGCCTGCTAATATTACATATGGCACAGAATTTCTCCCAGACCATATGTGTCACCACGTAGAACCCTGGCTGCCATCAGAGTGCCAAATGCCTCCTCAGATCTGATATCTGTAAACTGGGATGTTGAGGGTTTTTTCCTGTGGAAGAAATCCACTGCTCGTATAGAATCTTTTGGCCTGGACAAGGATTCTGCCTCTTAAAAATTCCATATCCCGCTGGATTTCTCCGAGACAAATGCTGAAACCACCTAAAACCCTGGCTGCCATTGGAGTGTCAAAAGACTCCTCTTAACTAACATCTAGAAACTGGGATGTTGAGTTTTGTTTGCTGTGGAAAAGAGCCACCATACCTATCCAGAATCCGTTGTCCGGAAGAGGGTTTTTGCCTACTGAAATTCCATACGGCACAGGTTTTTTCCCAGACCGAAGCTGTCATCACCTACAACCCTGGATGCCATTTGAATGTCAAACTCCTCTTATTAACTGACATCTGGAAACTGGGATTTTGAGTTTTGTTTCATGTGAAAAAGAGCCGATGTTCATGTCCGTCTCCCTCCAGTCTGGATTGGGTTTCTGCCTGCTAAAATTCCATACGGTGCAGGATTTCTCCCAGACCAAAGCTGCCACCACCTAGAGCACTGGCTGCCATTAGAGTGCCAAACACCTCCTCCTAAGTGACATGAGGAAACTAGGATGGTGAGTTTTGTTTCCTGTGGAAAACAGCTGTTGTTCGTATCCAAGTCTCCCCTACCTCGACTGGACATCTGCATGCTAAAATTCCATACAGTGCAGAATTTCTCCCAGACCAAAGCTGCCGCCAGCTAAAACCTTGCCTGTGTTTGGAGTGCCAAATGCCTCCTGCTAAGTGACATCAGGAAATGGATGCTGAGATGTGTTTCCCATGAGAAAGAACCAAAGATGAAATCTAAGTTCCTCTAGCTGGGACTGGCCTTCTGGCTGTTAATATTCCATGCATCGCAGGATTTCTCCCAGACCAATGTTGCCACTAACTAGAACCCTGACAGCCACTGGACTACCAAATGCCTCCTCTTAACTAACATCTGAAAACTGGGATGAGGATGTTTATTTCCTGTGGAAATGAGCCACCATTCGTATCCAGAATCCCATGGCCAGAAGAGGATTTTTGCCTACTGAAATTCCATATGGCACAGGTTTTTTCCCAGATCAAAGCTGTCATCACCTACAACCCTGGATACCATTTGAGTGTCCAACACCTCTTAACTGACATCTGGAAACTGGGATTTTGAGTCTTGTTTCGCCTGTAAAAGACTCGACGTTTGTATCCATCTCCCTCCAGCCAGGACTAGACTTCTGCCTGCTAAAATTCTTCTAAAATTCAGTACACCTCTGGATTTCTCCAAGACCAAAGCTGTCGCCATGTATAATCCTGGCTGCCATTAGAGTGCCAACCATCTCCTCCTAACTGACATCTGGAAACTGGGATGTTGAGTTTTTTCTCCCATAGAATGGAGCCACCATTCGTATCATGGAACTTGTAGCCAGGGATGGGGCTTCTGCCTGCTGAAATTTCATACGGAACAGGATTTCTCCCAGACTGAAGATGCAATCACTTAGAACCCTGGCTGCCATTAGAGCGTCAAACAAGTCCTCCTAACTGACATTAGGAAACTGGGATGTTGAGTTTTTTTTCCTGTGGAAAAGATCCACTGTTTGTATCTGGAGTCCTTTAGCCTCGACTGGGCTTTTGCCTGCTAAAATTTCATATGCCACAGGATTTCTCCAAGACCAAAGCTGACACCACCTAAAACCCTAGCTGCCACTGGAATGTCTAACACCTCCTCTTAACTAAGCTCTGCAAACTGGGGTTATGGGTTTCATTACTAGTGGAAAAGAGTTGTCGTTCGTATCCAGGGTCCTTTGGCCTGGAGTGGATTTTTGCCATCTGATATTCCATACATCACAAGATTTTCCCAGACCAATGCTGCCACCAACCTAGAACCCTGGCTGCCTTTGGAGTCCCAAATGCCTCCTCCTGACTGACATCAGGAAACTGGGATGGTGAGTATTTTTTCCTGTGGAAAAGTTCCTATATTCCTATCCAAGTACCTCCAGGCAGAACTGTGCTTCTGCCTGTTAAAATTCCACACGGAGGAGGATTTCTCCCAGAGCAAAGCTGCCACCTCTTAGGACCATGGCTGCCGTTAAAGTCTCAAATGCCTTCTGGACATCTGGAAACTGGGATGCTGTGTTTTCATTCCTGTGGAGAATTCCACCGTTCGTATCCAGGGTCCTTTGGCCGGGAGGAAGGTTCTGCCTGCTAAAATTCCATATGGTGCAGGATTGGTCCCAGACCAAAGCTGGCACCATTTAAAAACATGGCAGCCATTGGTGTTCCAAATGCTTCCTCCTAACTGACATCAGAAAACTGGAATGTTGAGATTTGTGTCCTGTGAAAGGGAGCCACTGTTTGGAGCAAGGGTCCTGTGGCTGGGAGAGGGTTTTTGCCTTCTGGAATTCCAGACTGCACTGGATTTTTCCCAGACTAAAGCTGTCACCTCCTAGGACCATGGCTGCCATTGGAGTGCCAAACACCTCCTCATAACCAACATCACTAAACTGGCACGTTGAGATTTGTTTCATATCCAAGTGCAGGAATTTTCCCAGACCAAAGCTGCCACAACTTAGAATACTGTCTGCAGTTTGCATACCAAACACCTTCTCCTAACTGACTTCTGGAAACTGGGACACTGAGTTTTCATTTCTGTGGAAAAGTGCAACCGTTCCTATCCAAGGACTTGTAGCCAGCTGTCATGATCCGCTCAACCCAAGCGGGAGTCGTCATGGTTCGTTCAACCCCAGGGTGCAAAAGGTGCAAAAGACAAAAGCAAGCGACTCAGGTTTTGTTCAGCAGAAAGCAGTAATGCAGTTTATTGCATCCCAACAATTCAGTTTTGTGAGAGAGAGAGAGAGAGGTAAAGGAAATGAAGTAAAAGGAGAGAGAGTAAGAGAGAGAAAAGATGGGATTTAGCTACCAACAGATAGGATGCATCCTCATGGTTGTCCGACGACAGACACGTCTTCAATCCATTGAGGAGAAAGAGATCTCAAAGCCTCTTTAAGAAAGTCACATTTTATAGTCCTTTTCCAAAGAGAGTGGCCTCTGCCCAAAAGGTGAGGAGATTTTTGGATTATTGTATGTGGAGATCATTGCTCCAAGAAGCAGGTGGAACAGGACGCTACAGCCAGTACCCTGCTCTCAAGCGCAGCGTACCGTGGCAGCACCAGACACACCTACAAACAGTCCTTGGCAAGCATCCACCTCAGTCAGGCCAGAACTCAGGTCCAGAGCGAGTGGTGGGGTCCCAGGGTCTCAGTCTCTGATGATGGTTGTGAGGCAGATCAGAGAAACTTCAGACCGACCCTTACACCACCCCGTGACTCACGATCATCGCCAAGAGCGCTCCTTCATGGTGTTGTTGTGAAATCTTCAGGACTCGTCCGAGTTGGTAGCAAACCCTGGAAAAAACAGAGAAGGAAAGTTGGACACAAAAGAAAAGTAGGAAAAAGATAAGGGAAAGGAAAAGAGAGAAAGAAAACAAAACAAATAACAATTTAATAATTGATTTTCAATTTCAATTTCTGAGTATCAAATAAGTAAATTTCAAAATGCAACACAACTAAAACAAGAAACTTTAAAACAAGCAATTTTCAAATTACCAATCAAATAATTAATTGCATTTCAAAATGCAACACAACAAAAATAAGCAATTTTAAAACAAAACCATTTTTTAGCTTATTTTAAATTATACATTTCACCTTGTGTCAATAACCTTAGGGATGTCAACAGTGACACATTTGTGTACCCTGCAATTTTAGTAAAGTTACTGACACAATGATTTAAATAATTTTTAGTACTCACTACCAAATCTTCTATGAAAATACTATCACAAGCAGTTCTTAAGCATGCACACCCATTGCTCATACCCCAGTAGTGTTTCAGGAATCTTGTTTGGATAATTTTCAAAGTTACAGACATTCTATTCTGTGTCTAAGCAGATATCCTGAGCTCTGATTGCATTACCTTCACAGATAAACCCTTGTTGTTCCCAGACAATGCAAGTTTCCAAATTAATAGTTTGTTACGTCTCCCCAATTTTGTGGACCCGTTCTCTATGCTCGAAGTGATAGAGAATAGCTCCGTAGTGATTCAGCCCTAATGCAATGAAAGGGAATATTGAATATACTGAAGCATTACATATGGTCAGTGCAAAGGCTGTGGCTGTGTTTTTGCTGGGGTAGTAGGTAAAATTTACCAAGTTCCAGGATTGGAATTATTTTGCAAAATCATGGGCATTATTCCAAATTATTCTCCGAATTTCAGTAGGAAAAGTGGCTTCCTCGACTTCTCTTATGATTGAGGCAGCAACTGACTGCATCCACAACTGAGCCTGGATACAGCAGAGAGCTAAAGAAATGTTAGCCAATTTATTCATTGATACTTCTAAATCAATACTATTCAAAATTCCCAATCTTGTTCCCACAACACTGGTTATGTCTCTTGTTTGTTTGTTTAAAGGATCCTCCTTTTGCAACCAGGTTGTCCACCCCAAGAAAAGTTGAACAAGCTGGCTGAATTACTGAGACATTGTTTTGCATTGGCAATTTGACTTGTTTAAAAAAAACATACCGAATTTAAAAATATTTGTTGTTGGCCCATTTTCTGAATTACCTAAGGTCCAATTTAAAAAAATTTCAGGCTCAGTATAACCGGTGGTCAGGTAGTAGGTGTTAAAACATTAACATCGAGTTCCCCTCAGTATTTATGTTGCTTTTACCACACATAATTTTATGGGAAAATTGTACAACAGTTCAATTTTTTGAATCTTCACAAAATAAAACATGTCTGTAAGGTCCTGTGCTGTAACTGTATATGGGTTGGATGAGGGATTCAGCAATTAATCTTCACGTTCCATGGCGTTATTCTGTGAAAAGTAAACACAACAGAATCTGCCACAAAGAGGCAGGAGGTTAAAATGATGGAACTATGCAGCATGTAATGCAGACTGAAATTCTGTTAACTTCCCAATCATTTTGCTGCCAAAAAGGAAGCCACTCTGTACCTCCTTTAAACACAGCATAAGAGTCAGTGTAGTTGCAAACAAAGGAGGCACTCTGCGCTTCAAGCTGGAAAACACTCCAAATAAGCATCAGCACCCTAACCCAAGAGCCACCCTGTCCCCCAGCAATAATTTGTTCAGCAGAAGAATTAGTGAACAAAGATTGTTTGGGGGAGAAAGCAGAGGCTACTTTAATTACTGAGGCAGGTTTGTCATAGCTGCTACCCAAGCTCTCAGTTTCTGTTATTGCCAGATTTTTTACAGTTCCTTCTATTACTGAAGATTTCTGGGCCACCTCGTCAGGGGGGAGGGGGCAGTCCCAGTAGTGGCTGTCTTCAAAAACTTCACTTCCAAGAAGGTTTTTGAATTTTCTCTGAGGCAATTTGCAAGTTAGGGCTTTCCAAATGGGAGATTATTTTCTGTTGGGTATCCCCCACTACTTCTATTTCATCTTCTCCCACAAGGGTATCATCAATATATTGATAAACAGCCACATTGTCAGGTTTGGGTTTTTGGATTGGCCATACAGGGGAGTTTTGCAAGTCCTGTATAACCGGTTTGATCTCTTCTTTGGCACCAGAGGGAAGAAGGTATTGTTTTACATTTACAGGTAATTGCATAGGTGATTTATGGCCAGCAGTGAATTTTATGTCATGTATAATTTGCAAGCAGGCAGCTTTGTGAATGTTTTCTAGGAGTTGGTCGTGGGTACAAACTAAAGCTACAAGGTCTCTCCTTTCCAAAGGGTTAAGCCCCCCTGCCCAAAACACAGCGTGCTGAGTTAGGGACCATAAGTTAAATTTGTCACCTGTTGTTAAGAAAGCTCCATTGCCCCAGTGCCCACTAGCTTCTTGTTCTGATAATTCAGTAGCAGTGTACAGGATTTTTGTAGTGGCTATTTGTGGGTTAAAATTCTCATCATTGATACAACTGTATTCTGTTTTAACCAAAGGTCTCAAGCTAGGGCAGCAATATTCTCCATTATTTTTCATCAGAGTTACTTCCTTTTGAGGATATATTTGATTAGTTTCTTTCTCTTCTGTTTCTTTTGGTAAATCAGTGTGTTTTAAAATGTTGGTATGTTTTTGTCTTAGGGCAGCTCTTAAAGAACGATTCTCATCTCTCAAAGCATGATTCTCATTCCTTTCTTCATCTAATTGTTTTTGCAAAATTTCCACTAAATTTTGTAGGGAGTCAATAATTGCTCTTTCTTCACTTCTTCGCCTAAAGCAAGTTTCTATAGCTGCCATAAGACAGGCCCCCAAAACGGAGCAGAGAATGGTCTGATTTCTGCCCAGTTTGAATTTTGTTTCATGTTGCAAAGAATATATCCTATCAATCACATTTTCTAAATTAAACCAAATCTTCTCCCCCTTGAGAAGGTCTGGCGTTGTATTTAGCTAATAAAGCGAAAAATGCAGCTTTATCTTTTGCATTATGATTTTCATTCATTTTGCAAGAAGGAAAGTAAAACCACTCAAGGGAGGTCAACAAATAGTTGCATGCACAGCTTTTTCTGTGTACAAGCCCCTCTCTTTCTTGGGTGGATGAACAGACTAAAGTCACACACACACACACTCCTCACCCTACGCAGATTTCCCCCTTATTTCGGGCAGGGTAGACACATAGCCCAGGTGGTACCGTCTCTTAACTTCTTAGGAAAGGTTAGTAAACATGCACACACACCCTACGCAGTTTCCCCCCCCCCCCCCCCCTTATTTCAAGAAAGGCAGACACACAACCTGCGCAGACTTTTCTCCCTCCTAATTTTTTAGGAAAGGTCAGTTTTCATACATACAGTAATAAAGAACAAGCACAGTTCTGCCTTTTGCACCAAGAGATCTTTTGTGAAATTCTGAAGACAGAATCCTCAAACAAGTGTTGTGATACTTTTCACCAAGGTGTGTGCAGTTTGCGGGAAATCTGAATTGCCTCCCTTGCTTTGTAGTCTGGCTCACCCCTGTCGAGGTGGCCAGCTAGGTGTGGCTGGAGCAAGACATCCTTCCCCTGTAACAGACTACACACAACCAGCAGCCCTTCTGTCAGTCAGAAATCCTTTCCGTGATGCCAATTTAATATCATGATCCGCTCAACCCGAGCAGGAGTCGTCATGGTTCGTTCGACCCTGGGGTGCAAAACACAAAAGGCAAGAGACTCAGGTTTTGTTAAGCAGAAAGCAGTAATGCAGTTTATTGTGAGTAACAATTCAGTTTATGAGATAGAGATAGAGAGAGAGGTAAAAGGAAATGAAGTAAAAAGGGAGAGAGAGAGAGAGAGATATAAAGGATGGGATATAGCTACCAACAAATGGGACGCATCCTTGTGGTTGTCTGATGAGACGTATTCAATCTGTTGGGGAGAAAGAGATCTCAAAGGCCTTTTAAGAAAGTCACTTTTTATAGTCCTTTTCCAAAGAGAGTGGCCTCTGCCCAAAAGGTGGGAAGATTTACGGGCTATTGTATGTGGAGATCATTGCTCCAAGAAACAAGTAGAACAGGACGCTACAGCCATTACCCTGCTCTCAAGTGCAGCATAGCGTGACAAGCACCAAGCACACCTATAAGCACTCCTTGGCAAGCATCCACTTCAGCCAGGCCAGAACTCAGGTCCAGAGCGAGTGGTGGGGTCCCAGGGTCTCAGTCTCTGATGATGGTCATGAGGCAGATCAGTGACACTTCATTCCAACTCTTATACCTGTCCAGGCCTTGGCCATCTCTCCTGCAGCCTGTGCCCCTGTGTGTGCTGCTCCTCTGCCCTGGCCGGCTGCACACACCCATCTCGCTGTCTCCCCAGCATTTCTCAGCTCAGCATTGCTGTGCCCTCCCCGGGCTCCCTGCACTCAGCGCTGCCAGCTCCTGGCACACAGAGCATGGCCCAGCCTCACGCTGGGACACCTCAGCCACCAACATTCTGCCCTGGCAGGGACTTTGCTGTTTCCTCACCTCCAGGCTGAACCTTCCAGGCTGCACGTTGGGGAGGTTTCCTTCTCTTCCCACTCCCAAGGAAAGCTCTGTCTCCTGCTGTTCACATACAGAGAGGGGCTGGTGGGAGATGTGGTGGTCATAGGCTGTTTGGGCTACAGTGACCATGAAATTGTTGAATTTTTAAATATTCTGTGAAAGAAGGAGGAACATGAGCAAAACTTCTTCACTGGACTGTCCAAGTTTGGGACAAATTTTAGGAAAAAGACCTCCAAAGGGTCCCCTCCCCCCCTTACAATTCCTTCCTTCACCAAGCTCGGAAAGAATTTTCTTCAGGGGAAAGTGGAAAAAACTTTTTTATTAACAAAATCCAAAAGAAACACTTCCCAGCACAGACCCAGATTGAGATGAACTCGGCAGATCTTCGCCAGGAAGGGCAGCAGAGCTTCTTTGGCAGACTTCCAGAGGTGGTCTCCGAAGTTCAGATCCGTTTCCTCTGGAGCCGGTGCAAATCTTAGGGATGGGGGGGGGGAAGGGAGAGAGGCAGTTTAGGCAGCCGGGGGGGGGGAAAAGCAGCGGAAGCAGCGGAAGGAAGGGGGGCAGGGGGGCAGCCGAAGCAGCAGCAAAAGCAGCAGCAGAAGCAGCAGCGAAAGCAGCGGCAAAAAGCCCCAAAAGCCGAAAAACACCCGGCAAGATAAAACAGCCCGGGGGAGGGGCCGGCAGCTCCATGGTGGGGGGTAGGGAGAGGAGCTAGTCAAAACATAACCCATAACATTCCACCCCTTATCCCATATCGTGATCATTGACACACGATTGGGATACACACTTACTAGGCACAAACTTTCTCTGACTTGCTCAAAACCTTCAACACTTACACATCTCCTCCTTCTCACTTGCTCAGGCCTTTGTCACTTACACATTTCCTTCTATGCATAAAATCTGGCATACAATGGTAGTGGCACTCAACAATAATATTTGTGTACAACTTTATCCTATAATCAGATCTCCCTGAGGTACACAGCAGGTTGTTCCATCCTTCTGCATAATCCACCAAGTACATCCTGGTCCTTGAGCAAAGGCAATCCCACGAATGGGTTTGCCTGTACTCGAGGCAGGATGAATCCATACTGTCTTTCCCAGCAACCCTCTAACATGGGCCACTGGGACTTTGTCTCCGTCTACTACATTAAGGCACTCAGACTGGGTGGGACCTGCTCGGTTGGTGGAACCTCGAGTGTTGACTAACCAAGTGGCTTTTGCCAGGTGCTGCTCCCAGTTTTTTAGAGATCCCCCACCCAATGCCTTTAATGTGGTTTTCAACAATCCATTGTACCTCTCCACTTTACCTGCAGCTGGTGCATGGTAAGGGATATGGTACACCCACTCAATACCATGTTCCCTAGCCCAGGTGTTGACAAGCTTATTTTTGAAATGAGTCCCATTGTCTGACTCAATTCTCTCAGGCGTACCATGCCTCCAAAGGACCTGCTTTTCCAGGCCCAGGATGGTGTTGCGAGCAGTGGCATGGGACACAGGGTAGGTCTCCAACCATCCGGTGGTGGCTTCTATCATGGTCAGCACATAACGTTTTCCCTGGCGGGTCTGAGGCAGTGTGATGTAATCAATCTGCCAGGCCTCCCCATACTTGTATTTGGACCACCGTCCACCATACCAGAGGGGTTTTACCCACTTGGCCTGCTTGATGGCAGCGCAAGTGTCACAGTCATGAATGACTTGGGTAATGCTGTCCATGGTAAGATCCACCCCTCGGTCTCGTGCCCACTTATAGGTGGCATCCCTACCCTGATGGCCTGAGGCATCATGGACCCATCGAGCCAGGAACAACTCTCCCTTATGTTCCCAATCTAAGTCTATCTTTGAGACCTCTATCTGTGCAGCCTGATCTACCTGCTTGTTGTGCCTGTGTTCTTCATTAGCCCGACTCTTGGGAACATGGGCATCCACATGACGGACTTTCACGGGGAGCTTCTCTACCCGAGTGGCAATGTCTTTCCACTCATCAGCAGCCCAGATTGGTTTTCCTCTACGTTGCCAGTCAGCCTTTTTCCACCTTTCCAGCCAACCCCACAGAGCATTGGCTACCATCCACGAATCAGTGTAAAGATAGAGCTTTGGCCATTTCTCTCTCTCAGCAATGTCCAAGGCCAGCTGAACAGCTTTGAGTTCAGCAAGTTGACTCGATCCACCTTCTCCTTCGGTAGCTTCTGCAACCTGTCGTGTGGGGCTCCATAAGGCAGCTTTCCACTTCCGGTTCATCCCCACAATGCGGCAGGAACCGTCGGTGAAAAGGGCGTAGCGTGTTTCATCTGCTGGCAGCTGGTTGTACGGTGGAGCTTCTTCAGCCCGGGTCACTTGCTTCTGCTCCTCCTCATCAGCGAGACCAAAATCTTCACCTTCTGGCCAGTTCGTGATTATCTCCAAAATCCCCAGTCGACTCGGGTTACCAATACGGGCGCGCTGCGTGATGAGGGCAATCCACTTGCTCCATGTGGCGTCGGTGGCGTGGTGAGTAGAGGGAACCTTTCCTTTAAACATCCACCCCAGCACTGGCAGTCGAGGTGCCAGGAGAAGTTGTGCTTCTGTGCCGATCACCTCTGAAGCAGCTTGAACTCCTTCATAGGCAGCCAAGATTTCCTTCTCTGTGGGAGTGTAGTTGGCTTCGGACCCTCTGTAGCTTCTGCTCCAGAATCCCAGGGGTCGGCCTCGGGTCTCACCAGGCATCTTCTGCCACAGGCTCCAAGACAAACCATGGCTCCCAGCTGCTGAGTAAAGTATGTTCTTCACATCTGGTCCCCTCCTAACTGGGCCAAGGGCTACTGCATGGGCAATCTCCTGTTTAATCTGAGCAAAGGCTTGCTGCTGTTCAGGGCCCCAGTGGAAATCATTCTTCTTGCGGGTAATAAGGTAAAGAGGGCTCACAATCTGGCTGTACTCAGGAATGTGCATTCTCCAAAAACCCATGGCACCTAGAAAAGCTTGTGTCTCCTTCTTGTTAGTAGGTGGGGACATAGCTGTAATCTTGTTAATAACATCAGTAGGAATCTGACGCCGTCCATCTTGCCACTTCACTCCCAGGAACTGAATCTCCCGAGCAGGTCCTTTGACTTTACTCTTCTTGATGGCAAAGCCAGCTTCCAGGAGAATTTGAATAATTTTTTCTCCTTTCTCAAACACTTCCGCTGCTGTGTTTCCCCATACGATGATATCATCAATATATTGTAGATGTTCCGGAGCTTCACCCTTTTCCAGTGCAGTCTGGATCAGTCCATGACAGATGGTAGGACTGTGCTTCCACCCCTGGGGCAGTCGGTTCCAGGTGTACTGCACGCCCCTCCAGGTGAAAGCAAACTGAGGCCTGCACTCTGCTGCCAAAGGAATGGAGAAAAATGCATTTGCTATGTCAATGGTGGCATACCACCTTGCTGCCTTGGACTCCAGCTCGTACTGGAGTTCCAGCATGTCCGGCACGGCAGCGCTCAGCGGTGGAGTCACTTCATTCAATGCCCGATAGTCCACAGTCAGTCTCCATTCCCCATCAGATTTACGCACAGGCCAAATGGGGCTGTTGAAGGGTGAGTGGGTTTTACTAACCACCCCTTGGCTCTCCAGCTCACGGATCATCTTATGAATAGGAATCACAGCATCTCGAGTTGTTCTGTACTGCCGGCGGTGCACTATTGAAGTGGCAATTGGTACTCGTTGTTCTTCTCCCTGCAGAAGTCCTACTGTAATTGGATTCTCAGATAGTCCAGGCAAGGCGTTCAATTGTCGAATATGCTCTGCCATCACAGTTGCAATTCCAAATGCCCATCTTAGTCTTTTTGGGTCCTTAAAATACCCACTCCGAAGGTAGTCTATGCCCAAAATACATGGGGCCTCTGGACCAGTCACAATAAGATGTTTCTTCCAATCCTTTCCAGTTAAACTCACTTCCGCTTCCACCAGGGTGAAGTCCTGCGATCCACCTGTCACACCAGCAATTGAAACAGATTCTGCTCCCATGTGTCTTGATGGAAGTATCGTACACTGTGCACCTGTATCCACTAAAGCTTTATATTTCCGTGGTTTTGAAGTGCCAGGCCATCGAATCCACACAGTCCAAAAAACACGATTTTCCCTCGCCTCACCCTGGCTAGAGGCAGGGCCCCTCTAAGCCTGTTTCTCCTTCTTTTCTGGGGCATACATCTTAGAAGTTCCCTCAAGAGGATCAGACATGTCATTATCAGTATCACGTTCAGCACTTTGGCTGCGAGAGACAGGAGCGGCTTTCCTTCTGGTGGAACTTCCTCTTTCAATCTTTCCTTCCTTCAAATCCCGCACTCGCTTTGCCAGAGCAGCCGTAGGCTTCCCATCCCATCTTCTCATGTTCTCTCCAGAATCTCGCAAGAAAAACCACAATTCAGCTCGGGGAGTGTACCTCCTCTCCCAACTGGGGGAACGTCTGTGTTGGGTACCAGGGTCTCTAATCTGTACAGCTGAAATTTGGAGGAGGTCCTCCTTAATCTCCTCCCTGAGTTTCCGATGATTTTTCTCTATTTTAACTTCTAAGTCTCGCAAGCGTGTTTCCACAGCTGCAATTCTAGCATGAGTCGGGCCATGTACTGCATCCGCATATGCACGAAGCTTCTTTGCCATATCGAGTACTGTCTCATACACCTCATCTCTCTTCATTATCGCTAGGGCAGACGCATATTCAGGTGGCCCAAGCCGCACAAGTTTTCTCCACATCACCGGTGTACATGGTACCAGGTCTGGATTTCTAGTTGTTACGTCATCCGAAAAAATAATTTCTGCTACTGCCATTTCCCTGAGGCGTTGGACCCCCTGCTCTATGGTTTTCCATCGGGTCTGCTGCACATATAAGTCATCTGCACAGAGATATCTTTGTGCCACGCTATCCAGGACCCGTGCCCAAAGGCTTTGAGGGTTAGCTCCCCTCATCACACCTTGGTCGATAACAGGATCATGAGACAGAGACCCCAAATGTCTCGCCTCAGAGCCATCCAAAACCGTGGCCTCCCCTGCTGCATCCCAGAGACGAACCAGCCAGCTAATAATAGATTCATCAGGTCTCCGGGTGTAATCTTTTCTTAAACCACGAAGATCCTTCAGGGAAAGGGATTCATTATTAGTCTCTGCTCTTCCATTAGTTGTCTTAACTCCTGATTTTACATCAGGAGGTGTTGAAGGTCCCTCTCCAGCATCATCATCATCTTCCACTAGCCTATCAGTCTTCTTGGTGCATTTCCCACTTCTCGTACTAGTAGCCACAGCCATTGGTTGGGGCTTGTTCTCCAGTTTAGCTGCTGGGTTTTGGCCTAGGGGGTTGGCTGCAACTTGAGTCACTGGGATAGGGGATAATTTATCTCCCTGTTCCCTCTCCTCTGTCTCCTGCTCTATAGTGCCTAGCAGGGTACTATATGCATGTGCCAGGGCCCAGCTCACTGCAATAATCCTTTTCTCTTTAGAACCATCCTGACACTTCCCCTTTAAGTACCTTGCAACCTCAATCGGATTTTGAATCTGTTCTGATGGGAATTCCCAAATTATGGGGTCAGAAAACTCCTTTAAAATCTGGCCCATTTTCTCCCATTTGCCATTCCACTCAAGATTCCTCCTGCCCAGCTTGACTCCCAAATCAGGAGTCCTTCCAGCCCCTTTAGAAATCTCGGCCTTAATTTTGTATAAACTGCAAATGGTGCAACAAAGACTTAACAAATTAACTGCCAAAAAGATAATGTCCTTAATATTCAGGGAGGTCTGAATACTTTCTAATACAGATGTAACTAATTCAGAGGAGAGGAAAGGAAATAAAGGCAGAAAATCCTCTTTTCCTGCTTCTCCTCTAAGAAATAACACAAGCCATGATTTATATATTCCTGAAGCCGATTCTAACATTCTTATAAATCTCTTATATGCCATTATCACCAAGCCTAGCCCGATGAGTATTTTGGTTAATACCCCTTTAATACAAAAACTTCGTATTAAAGAGAGCACCGGAGCTATCTCTGGATAGGTAAACAAGCCCAACGACCACAACGGTATTAACACTTCAAAGAAACTTAATAACCACCCATACAGGCAGGCTCCCACAACAAAAGACATTCTGGATTCAATAGACATACCAATACCAACAGTTGAAAACAAAATATTATTAGAATAAAGTTTTTTCCACTTTTTCTGGTTTCCCCGTACGGGCCACCAAATTAATTTGTCCAAGTTTGGGACAAATTTTAGGAAAAAAGACCTCCAAAGGGTCCCCTCCCCCCCTTACAATTCCTTCCTTCACCAAGCTCGGAAAGAATTTTCTTCAGGGGAAAGTGGAAAAAACTTTTTTATTAACAAAATCCAAAAGAAACACTTCCCAGCACAGACCCAGATTGAGATGAACTCGGCAGATCTTCGCCGGGAAGGGCAGCAGAGCTTCTTTGGCAGACTTCCAGAGGTGGTCTCCGAAGTTCAGATCCGTTTCCTCTGGAGCCGGTGCAAATCTTAGGGATGGGGGGGGGGAAGGGAGAGGGGCAGTTTAGGCAGCTGGGGGGGGGAAAAGCAGCTGAAGCAGCGGAGGGAAGGGGGGCAGGGGGGCAGCCGAAGCAGCAGCAAAAGCAGCAGCAGAAGCAGCAGCGAAAGCAGCGGCAAAAAGCCCCAAAAGCCGAAAAACACCCGGCTAGATAAAACAGCCCGGGGGAGGGGCCGGCAGCTCCATGGTGGGGGGTAGGGAGAGGAGCTAGTCAAAACATAACCCATAACAGATACAGTGGGGAATATTGTAAACAAAGATGAGGAAGTGTTTGGGGTACATAACACTTTGCCTCACTTTTCAACAATAGGAAATTATCTTACAGAGGAAGAAATAATAACCAATAGGGCTTATTTCATTAATGAAGGGAATTATGTTGCTTAGAACTGTTATAGATAAAAACGAGATCAAGCCAAATTAAATATTATTAAAATCAACTATATTTATTTTGCGACTGAAACATGTTCCTCTATAGACACAATCAAAAAGGGATAATGCCGAGCCTGGGATCTGCATCGGGTGAACACACAATAATTCGAACTCTATTGCTCCAAATCCCCAAATGTTCACAAACCCACTTTGGTTAGTCCAGTTTTTATATAATTCTTCTTTGCCTGGAGCGGAGGTCTTTGTCTTCTTTCATAGTTCCGCACATTCATATGGTTTCCTTTCACTGTGTTGGATTGGACAAAACTGTATTTCGGGAGACGACGAATTCTGATGAAGGCAGGTCCAGGTTTTACAGGAAGGTGGAATTGAGATGTAACTTGCAGATTTTGGTTTACTGGAAACGGGCATTCAGATGTATTTTTCTTGATGGCTCTGGTTATCATAACCGTGGTTGTTTATCGGGCACTTATTGTTTGGGTGTTCCCTGGACAAAGCCATCTCCACCAGCCATGTCTATTGTCTTCCTAACCCTGGCTCTTCAGCTTTTGTTGGCAGTTACATTGCGATTAAGCAATCCCTGTTCCTCCCTCCACAGTTTTTGGTTTTTAAGTTTTTTATTATTTTATTCATACAGACATTTCTTATTCTACATCAATTTACAACTTTGCACAAATTACATTATATCATATGTTACACTTACAAAGAGAAGACTTCGGTCAGTTCAGGATGCAGATTTCAGGATAAATGATTCAGATGTTGATTTTTTTAAAGGGAAACATATTTTAAAACAAGTGGATTCAGGAAAGAGGAAAACACTTTAAGAAAGAAATCTTGAAGGCAGAGGAGCAGGCACTCCCACAGTGACAAAGATGAGGCAGTGAGGAAAACGACTGGCCTTGCTTCTACATTAAGTTTTTCCAGGAACGCAGGGAAAACAGAGGGTGCATGACCTTTGAGCAGAGAGGAAGGAAACTCGGGAAGTGCTTATGCATGTTGTTAGGTCATGCAGGCAGAGAAATAGAGAGGTGAAAGCTCAATTAGGACTAAATCGGGACACTTCAGAGAAGGATAAAAAAATTATTTTTACAAAAAAAATAATGGAAAAAGGAGGGACAGGGAGAGCCTCCATTGTTTATTATACCAAATATGAGGAAAAGGCTGAGCTACTTAACCTCTTCATTGCAAGAGTTTTCATTGATAACACATACTCTTCACAGGACAAGTGTTTTCCTGGACTGGAAGATGGAGATAGAGAGCAGAACAGACCCCTGTAATCCCGGAGGAAGCATCTGGTGACCTGCTGAGCCACTCAGATGCTCACAGGTGTCTCTGGCACCAGATAGGATCTATCCTGAGGGATGAGGGAGCTGCTAGATGAGCTCCTCAAGCTGCTCTCCATCATTTATCATCAGTCCTGCTCACTAGGGAGGTCCCAGAGGATTGGAGATGCCAATGTGAGCCCATCCCCAAGAAGGGCTGGAAGGAGGATCTGGGGAACTCCAGGCCTGTCATCCTGACCTCAGTGCCCAGCAAGGTGATGGAACAGATCACCTTGAGTGCCATCACAGGGCACCTGCAGGATGGCTGAGGGATCAGAGCCAGCCAGTGTGGATTTAAATATCTTCAATGATGATCTGCATGAGGACATTGAGTGTACCATCAGGAAATGTGCAGATGGCACCAAGCTGGGTGCCATCTGAGTGTGAATGTACTGGATGGTAGGAGGGCTCTGCAGAGGTGTGGGAGCCCAGAGTATTCCTCTGGCTTCCCTGGGAGGTTCAAGACCCCCTGGCGGGGTCCCCAAAGACCCTCAAATGAGACCCAGGTGTCTCAGGGGCTGGATTTAGCTCCTTGGAACAATTTACCAACATTGAGAGAAGAAATTCAAGATGCAAAAATAAATAGAGTGCAAATTAGATTGTTAGAATGTAGAATAAGCAGATTTCCAGAATGTTCATATTAAGGGGCTCGTGCTTAAGATGGAGGTTTTGGGGCGTGGCATGCTTCTTCCTCCTTTTTATCCATGCCATCCATGTTGGAGTGCCACCTTGGCATCCTTCAATTGGATATGGACAAAACTAGACATTACAATTAGGTTGTGGTGTATGAGAAAATAATTGTAAATATCAAATACATAATTTAGAGTATAAAAGATAAGTCCTGCCTCTGCCAGGCAGATTCTGCCCTGGATGTCTGGAGAGCAGACCGCTGTTCGCTGGGCAAAGAATTCCTGAGATAAGAAACAATAAACAATACTGAAACCTCTGAGAACAGCCTCCTGCAGTCTCTCATTAGCAGGCGTCGGGAAAAACCTGACCTTAAGAACACCTTCATGTCCTCCTGAGGTGACCTCAAGCATAAAGAGGCACCTCAGGATGTGACACAGAGGGACCTGGACAGGCTGAATCCAAGGCCCAAATCAAAGAAGGTGAGGTTTAAAAAGACCAAGTGCTGGGTCTGGCACTTGGGACGCAACAACCTCTGCAGTGCTACAGGCTGGGGACAGAGTAGATGGACAGCAGGCAGGCAGAAAGGGACATGGGGGCACTGATGTACAGCAGGCTGGACATGAGCCAGCAGTCTGCCCAGGTAGGCAAGAAGGCCAAAGGCTCCTGGTCTGGATCAGGAATGGTGTGGCCAGCAGGACCAGGTGAGGCCACCAGTTCTGGGTCCATCAATTAAGGAAAGACATGGAGGGGCTGGAGTGTGTGCAGAGAAGGGCAACAAGGCTGGTGAGGGATCTGGAACACAAGTCCTGTGAGTAGTGGTTGAAGGAGCCTTATCCTGGAGAAGAGGAGGCTCAGGGGAGACAAGGTGGTGTCAGGGCACAGGTTGGACTTGATGATCTCCAAGGTCTTTATAAGCCTGGTTGATTCTGTGATTCTCTGAAACCACCCCTGGAGCAGTTGCAGGATGAGCCCTGGGCTTCCTCTTCAGAAGGTCCAGCAGCCCATGTCCCTCAGCTTCTCCACACAGCCCCAAACCCCATCCTGTCAGTCCTGAAGGGCCTCTCCAACCCCTCCTCACTGCCCAGAACAGGGAGCCCCACACCCAGAAACACCAGACCAGATGTGTCCCCTTGGCCTGTGGTGCCTCTGGCAAGGGAGCAGCACTAAGCAATGCAGGACCCTGAAGACAATTCCTGAAGCATTTGTAGGATGATCCTGCTCCCCAGTGGATGTTTCCATTGTGTCAACTCAGGAACTAAAATGGGAAGTTGGGCCAGAGAGGAACGGGCGAACAGTGATGGGCTGTTAGCAGGGAGGGGACAGGGATGGGCAGGAGGAAGAAATCTTGTTTATGAAAGAGCAAAGGAAGCACAGATGAAGCAAAGGAAATGCTCACAGCAGTTTGGGGGTGGTGGCCAGGCAGCCCTGGCTTAGAGCAGCAACATCTGCAGTGGGACAGCAAACTCACAGCTCATGGGAACAAACTTTATGGCTGACTTCAGAGGCTACAATAAACCTGAGTGGTTTCCCTTGTATCTCCCAGCCCTTGCTGGCCCCAGGGGCTGATGGCATTTGTGCTCACTCAGCTCCACCTCCCCACAGCAGCACCATGGGAGTGCTGACACCTGCTCTGTACAGTGCAAACAGGGGCTCCTGAGCCTGTGCTACTGTGTCTGTGCCTGCAAGGATGCAGCACCTGTGTGAGCTGGGGGAGAGGCCAGGGCTGCAGAGGGGGGATGTTGTTGGCAGGTGCATGAGGATGCTCTGGGACGCTGCCCTGGGCTGTCCAGTGCAGTGGGGATGGATCAGCCCCTGCTCTGCTGCTCCTTGCCAGGGTCTCCCCTGTGCAGGGACCTTGCAGAGCACCAGCCATGCTGTTTGCCCCCAGCCTGCCCACAGCCAGCCTGGGGCTGTTGGCAGGGGTTTTCTCTGCTCAGCATTGGCCTGGCCAAGTGTTCTGGAGAGAGCCTGGCCAAGTGTTCTGGAGAGAGCCTGGCCAAGGAACCTCAAGGAGCCCCCAGCCCCTGCCCTGAGGCGTCAGCACTGCCCCAGCAGTGCCCATGGCCGGTCCCTGCTGCAGCCCTGGCACTGCCACCCCCAGGGCTGTGCCTCACCCCGAGAGCACTCAGACCCTTCAGCAACATGAGGGACAGGAGGGCAGCGGGGCAGTGGCACAGGAGCAGCACTGGCAACACCAAGTGCTGCTGCTGCTGGGCACAGCTGCTGTGCCAGCACTGATCTGCCCCCAGCTCTGCACACAGACATTGCTGCTGCAGCTCCAGAGACAGAAACAAAAGGGGCATCTCTGGAAAAAAGACTTTGATAGGTGATGGTTTATTCTCTTTAAAGTGATTGAGAGCACAGCTCATCATGGACACAGTCTGTGAATCACAGTGAAGGTGAAAAAAATCAAAATTAAATATGTTGAAGGCAATGACATTTCTTTGTGCACAATATTAAAAAAAACAAAAATAAGGGAATGAAAAGAAAAAAACAACAACCAAACTCACAAAGACAATCAATGATGACTTTTATTACAATTGATATGCAGAAACAGGCAAGATGTTTAATGTTTCTGAAAGCATCCAGTTATCTGTGTCCACACTGCAGCCTTTAGCTCCTGGTTCCTCAGGCTGTAGATGAGGGGGTTCAGGGCTGGAGGTACCACTGAGTACAGAACTGACAGTGCCTGATCTAGAGTTGGGGAGGAGATGGAGGGGGACTTCAGGTAAGAAAATGCTGCAGTGCTGACAAACAGAGAGACCATGGCCAGGTGAGAGAGGCAGGTGGAAAAGGCTTTGTGCCGTCCCTGCTCAGAGGGGATCCTCAGCATAGCCCTAAAGATCTGCACATAGGAGAAAATAATGAACAAAAACCAAACAAATGATAAAGAGATGGAAAACACAAGGAGCCCAAGTTCCCTGTAGTAGGAGCATGAGCAGGAGAGCTTGAGGATTTGGGGCACTTCACAGAAGAACTGGCTCAGGGAACAGGGGCAGGGAAAATGCATTGGCTGTATGCAGCAGAGCATTGAGAAAGCCACTGGCCCAGGCAGCTGCTGCCATGTGGGCACAAGCTCTGCTGCCCAGGAGGGTCCCGTAGTGTAGGGGTTTGCAGATGGACATGTAGCGGTCGTAGTACATGATGGCCAGGAGGAAATACTCTGAACCAATGAAGAAGATAAAGACCTGTGCAGCACATCCTGAGTAGGAGATGTTCCTGGTGTCCTAGAGGGAATTGTGCATGGTTTTGGGGACAGTGGTGCAGATGCAGCCCAGGTCAGTGAGGGCCAGGTTGAGCAGGAAGAAGAACATAGCGGTGTGCAGGTGGTGGCCACAGGCTACAGCGCTGATGATGAGGCCGTTGCCCAGGAGGGCAGCCAGGGAGATGCCCAGGAAGCGGCAGAAGTGCAGGAGCTGCAGCTGCCGTGTGTCTGCCAATGGCAGCAGGAGAAAGTGGCTGATGGAGCTGCTGTTGGACATTTCTTCAATATGGGCATTGTGGGCTATTGAAAGAAGATGTTAAAAAGCTGGAATAGTTTTTCTTGAGTCCTTCCTGTGCAATTATATTAGGAATCCTCTTAGAACCACTTCTCTTACTGTGGGGGAACTTAACTAAAACTTTTTTTTTTTTAGTTCAGTTTTGTGTCCCGTCTCTGAGGGTCTCTTCAGACGTGAGACCTCCCCAGAGAGGACATGCAGGTGGTAAAAAGTCTGGTTCTCTCGGAGGCACCGGCAAGAAAGCAGCTTGAGACGACCTTGAGTTGTTTCAGGGCTGTTTATTTATCTTATCTTTAAAAATATTTCAGCCAGCCCAACACAGGTCCGCTCTGCAGGTCGACCATTGCAGAAGAACCCCTGGGAGGGCTGTGCCAAGGTCTTTATACTCTAAACTACGTATACAATATTTACAAATTTTCCCCAATGCCATGCAACCTCTTTACAATGTCCAGTTCTTTCCCCATCCAATCTGTGGTTCCCAGGGTGCAACTTCAGCATGGATGACACGAAGAAGAAGGAGGAAGACGCCCACGACACCCAGGATCCTCCATCTTGACCACATGGCTCTTAATATAAACAATCTAAAAACCTACTTATACTACATTCTAATATTCTAATTTACACTCTACTCATCGTTATTTTCTGTGTCTCTTCTCTCAATGTGGGCAAATTCTCCCAAGGAGCCTAATCCAGCCCCTGAAGCTCCTGGACAGCACTCGGAGGTCTCAGAGGGGTCTGACAGGGGGGTCTTTGCATCCCCAGAGGAGCCAGGGAGATACTCTGGACTCCCACATCTTGTGCTGCTGAGATACTTTCTCATCTTCAGCATTGCTCTCAACCTGAACTGTGGGGATCCCAGTGGGAAAATAGAGTTTCCAGTGATGCAGAGCAGTTAGACCTGTTGGTCCTGCACAGCTGCCCTGTGGTCATTACACCTCCCTCTTATTCAGGGTGATCAAAATTACAACATGCTTGAAAAATAAAGCGGACTTTTTGAAGGCCCCAGATTCAAAGTCAGTCTCCCTAAACATTTCTCTCTTTCCCCCTGCAGCTGGAGAGGGAGGGATACCAAGGGTTTGTCTGTCTCTCTGCTGCCTGGAGTTCTGGTTACTGGGAGCTGTTTGTTACTATCCAAGCCTTGTCCCTGCCAGTGCTGCCAGAGCCCAGCCCAGCCCTAGGGGCTCAGCTCTGCCCTGCACACCCCTCCCAGCACAGGGCACTGCCCAGGGGCATCTCCCTGCCAGCAGGGCCTTAAGGGCAGCTCGCACAAACTGAGATGCTGCAAGCCAAGGTGCTGCTGCTGCTGTCTGTAGGCAGAGCAGGGTGAGGAGGCATTTTGTGAGGGAGATTTGAGGCAGATCTGCTGATGCCCAGTGGGACAGTGCTGGAGTCTCAGTGACACAGACACACCTGACAGCCCCTTTCCACCCCCTTGAGGAGAAAGCTGAGAGCAGCCCTGGCCATGAAGCACCATCTGCACAGCAGGAGGAATCTGCCCTGATGGGGGTGGCTCCTTCCACCTCCAACTTCTCCCCACAGTCCATGGGAAGCTCCCAGGCAGGCTGAGAGCTGTCCCTGGCAGGTGGCACATCCTCTGGGCTGACCAAGAGCCCTGGGGCTGGAGGAGCTGCTCTGCAGGACAGCCCTGGGCAGCCCTGGCTGCAGTCCCATCTTCAGCCCCTGCAGCCATCGCTGGCAGCAGGAGCCATCCTGCCCTGTCCCTCTGACAGTGCCCAGGGCAGCCCTGGTCTGCCGCACATCCTCCTCCTCCTCTTCCTCAGAGAAACTGGGAGAGTCCTCCTGACACATCCCCCAGGCTGTGGAGTGTGCTGGCTCCAGGAGATCCCTCCATGAGCACAGGGGACATTGCCCTGCACCCACAGACTCACCATGTCCAGGGCTGTGGAGATGTTTCCCCAAGTGAAATCTCAGCTCAATGTCTTCCCAGTGCTGATTGCCTTTAGCCTGTCTGTGCCTGGCTCCTGTCCCCTCAGTGCCTGCAGGCAGTGCCCTGAGCCCTGTTGGGCTGGGAGAGGAGCTTCTCTTCAGCAGAAATGTCTTTTTGAAGTTCTTGGTTTACCTTGGGAGCTGCCTCTGTGCCAGGAGTTGGTCCCAGCTCAGCAGCACAAACATCAGGACTTTAATGACCCTCTCAGGGCTTTGGTGCTGTTTTCATCAGATTAAGTGTGTTAAAAAAAAAAAAAAAAAACTTCTTAAGATTTGAAAGTTGATATACCAAATTTTCCTGAAGTTTTAATGTATTCCACTGAGGGATATGACTGTGAAAGTTGATCAAACTTTGCTATTTTTCACTGCCCCCATACCCTACTAACCCTTTCCACTGTGTCAAAACACAGCCTTAAGGATTAGCCTTAGAAATCTCCTTGCTTTGACTAGTACTCATTACCTCCTCCTTCTTGTCTTATCTTGTTTCCACCCAAATCTCTCTCCACACAGCCTCACAGTCCTTTCCCAATCTTCCTAACACACGCACACCCAAGTTGCAGGAATTGAATCTGATTTTCCACACACAAACTTTAGGATCCTAGGTTCAGAATCAGCTTGGTTATCATATATCGGTTTTCACTGTGGGCATAGACCTTGCCATCTCTCAGAGGAACAATACCAACATTTTTCACAAGTCCTGCACTGTAACAGTAACCACACAGAGTGCCTACCTCTACAAGTGCCAACCTCTAGAAGCCCCAAAAGCCTCATAACGCCTGCAAAAGCAAGCTATTCCTCTTCTCTCTTGAATGTCCGGACCCTCTTTTGCAGGCTGTTCCCAGTCCAAAGCGACCAACCTCCCTGCTGAGGTTCTGTATATTCCATCCAGATAAACTTGATCATTTCCTCTTTCTCTCCAATACTTCACTGGATTCACAAATTCCCAAGGATCCTGTAATATTAATTCGGGTTGATCTCATTTTTATCTATAAACAATCCCGTCCAAACCACTGAGGGAGGGGGATACCTTCTATACTTCTAGCCACAATTTAAAATATGCTCAAACACCACACTGTAATACTGACAGTCCACAAATACTACTCCCTTATATCTTAAATTCCCAAGGGTCAGGGACATGCCACTGCAGGATGAAAATTCCTTTAATTTATCTTGCCGGGCTTACACCATCCTTTCACCCTACAGCAGTCCAGTTCCCCTCTCTATTCAAAAACTCTCCCAGTTCAGGCTGAAACCACATGGAAAGAGCCTGCCTACACACCTGGGCTCTTTCAGATTGGGCTCGAGCTTCAACAGCCACTTCTATCAGCAAACTGCAACACAGCAGCCAACAGCAGATCCAGAATAACAACAAAGGCAACACAGGGAAAAATTACCAGTTTGCTGCTATTATAACTTTTGTCACAAGGTGCCAATCTTACTCTAAAATACACAATGAGCAGTGGTGGAAGGGGACCGGTTAAGCCCAAACACCAAGTGCTACGGGGAATACCGTCCCTCGTAAACAGGAATTCTTCACACACAACCCGAATCCAAAAGTCAAAATCACTGCAGGGAAGGGTATCTCTTTATTAAGGAACAAAGTAACCACCTCTTGTCAACACAGAACACAGCATGACAAAATTTTAAAAGGCCCATGTTGCTTCGCCTTTCTCCAGCCACTTGCCTCGTGCTAAGCACTTCTCACCAATCACACACAGAGTCACTCACACAGTCTGGAAACAATCAAAATAGCAATGCTCACAGTAGAGGCAACAAAAATAGCAGCAATAAACAAGAATTTGTCCAGTTCACCCCCAGAACTGCTAGCAAATCTCCTGACACAACAAACCCTTTTGCTGGCCACTACACCCTCCTGATGCTTGCAAGCAAAACTCCACAGGCTTGTGCTGAGCGCAGACCGTTTTCTGCATTTTCAATGACTTATCATCTGCCTTTTAGCCACATGTATGCTTTATAGGCACACACAGAATTTTGAACATACACATAATTTAAAACATACCATTTTGTCTGCAGTCCAGCAACAGGTCTGGTCTGTCCATGTGATGAGCAGCCAGGGAGTGGAGGTCACTTCAGCAAGGTCCCAGCAGCACCAGAAATGTCCACAGCCCGGGCTGTTCTTGCAGTCAAACAGAGTTATCTCCTGCCTGGCTCACCAACTGATGCAGAAACAAAAATTCTCTAACTAGTTAAAGCCAGAAAGTGGTATGGATATTGCAATGTTGGGCACACCCAGGAGAAATCTCCCACAGGGACCAAGACAAACAACTGGAATTCCTGGAGAATGGATGGGCTCAGATAGACAAGTTCTGCTGGAACAACTACGAGATCCAGGCCATGTGCTTGGCTTAGGCACTCCTATAACACCGAAATCCTCCTGAATATTGCCCTGAACCCCAGATTCACACTCAAATCTCAGTACAATAATTCAGCTTTAGATCTGAATAATTTCTTTATTTGGACCCAAATTCTGGGTGTTTTGATGGGATAAACATGGGCATTATTAAGATTTGGGGGTTAGTCCAGGATCCTCAGGCACTCAGAGAAGGTTGAAGAAGCTGCTCAAGGAGTCAGAAGCAAAACTCCAAATCCCATGGTGCTATAAACTGTAACTTCTTCCTATGTATTCATAAGAAGGAGCTAGGCTTAGCATGGAGATAAACACAAGGTTCAAAAGAGACTCCTTGCCTTTTTTTATTTCATGGTGGTCCCAGGGCAAAAGAGGAAGAGGATCTCAGGTCTTGGCTTTTTCTGGGAAAGGGTCAGGGAGGGGATATTTGGCTCTCTGCCAATAGGATAGGGACAGGAGGGAAGAGTTAAGACCTTCCTTATACCTCTGGTATCGGATTACAACATCTCACCGTTTTCTGTTTATTAAGTGAGGGCAAGATATTAAATTTATTTGATTGGGATTATGATTTTGCCCACCATTTGTAATTGGTGGGAGAATTAGATTGTTCTATGTTTTTCATTTCTATGTGATTGACTACAGAAGTAGAAGGAATGATACCATTAATAGCTTTGAAAACTAAGTGACGTAGGATCCCGAATGCCATTATTACAAGGAAAATAATAACAAAGAATAACAAAATTGTTTTAACAATAGAGGTCCACCACCCTGAGAACCCCCAGCCTTTGAACAGTTCATTGAACCAAATTTCTGATCAGTGTTAACAAGAAGACAACTTGGAAGGGGTTCTTCACAGGGTTGAGTGGAGGGTAGGTTTTCTCTAAAATGAAAAACAAACATTTTAAAACACATTAAAAGTCTCTGTCTGCTGGAATTGCCTTCTTTATGAAGATTTATCCTCTTCTTTCCAGCAGCATCTTCTTTTTGAAGCAATGGCTACTTGCTTCTCGTCCCCTTCTGCTGGAGCTGGATTTTTTGGAACAAAAGGTTTCCCCACTTTTGGGGAATCCACCGAGGGCCTGAGGGAGTGGATACACACGCATAACCACGCCCCCAGGCAACAAGCTCATAGGGACCTTTCGTTTCCCATGTTTCTGAGTCCCTAATCAAAACTGGTGGATGCTGAGACAATTTGAACTGTTTACTGCTGTTAAAGTGACATACCACAGGAGGACTCATGTTTTCAAATGAACAATTAAAAAAATTGACAGTGAACAGGGCTTTACAGAGCTTTTGCTGTGGAGACATCCACACAGTGGAACTGCTCTGTCTAGCCAGGACCTGTTTGAGCGTCTGGTAAGCACACTCAATCACAGCTTGGCCTGTGGGGGAGTGGGGGATTCCAGTTTTATGTTCCACTCCTCAATGCTGGATAAATTCCAGGAACTCCTTGGATATGTATGCTGGGCCATTATCTGTTTTGATTTCCCTAGGGATCCCCAGCACTGGAAAGGCTTGCACTAGGTGTTGTTTGGCATGTACAGCCCTTTCTCCTGCATGAGCAGATGCATAAATTGCACCTGAATATGTGTCAATACTCAAATGGACATATTTGAGGCGACCAAAACTGGGAATGTGTGTAATGTCTGTCTGTCACGCTTCACAGCTGCCAAGACTTTGGGGATTAACCCCCATACCCAGTGATGGCATGGCCTGGAACTGGCAGCTGGGACAGGTGGCCACAATGGCTCGAGCCTGACTCCATGTTAGCTGGAACTGACGGACCAGACCTAGAGCATTCTGGTGGTATTGCTGGTGGCTCAGTTTTGCCTGTTGGAAGATTTCAGGAAGGCGTGCCTTTTCAGCTGGGGCTGCAAGGGAGTCTGCCACTGGATTCCCTTCTGCGATTTCTCCTGGCAGCTCTGGATGTGACCTTACACGCATCACATAGAAGGGATGCTGTCTATGTGAAACCAAATAGATTAATTCTGAGAGCAGCCTGAAGAGATGCTCGTTATCAATATCTTTGAGAACTGCCTGCTCCACTCTAGACACTACTCCAGCAACATAAGCTGAGTCAGTTACCAAGTTAAATGATTCTGAAAACTTCTCAAAGGCTCTCACAACTGCAGCCAGCTTGGCTATTTGGGGCGAACCCTCCACAAATTCAACATCAGCTTCCCAATGCTGAGTTTGTGGGTTTCTCCAAGTCATTACCGACTTGTGAGAGGCCCCTGATGCATCTGTGAACACTGTGAGAGCCTCGAGTGGTCTCCGACTCCTCTTATCATGAGGAATGAGATGGAATTCCTCATTGAACAACTTATGAGCTGGGCCGTGGACTGATATTTGTTCACCGTAGCTGTCTAGAGGTATTTGGCGGCTGGCATTGCTCTGGAGCAAGTGCTCAAGCATCTCCTTGGTCAGCCTTTCAGGAGAGTTCCTTCCCTCCTCAGAAAGTTTGACCGGAAGGTGAATGCATGCAAAGTCACAACCAGCCAGCTCACGCAGTCTAATCCTTGCCTTCTGAATCAGCTGAGCCATCAGCTCCTGTGGCTGAGTGATGGTTTTGGATCTTTGATAGGAGAGGAAGACCCATTCTATGATTAAGAGTGAATCTTTCTGCCCCTCAATCTACTGGAATATTAGACCATTCAGGTGTGGAAGTTTCCCCAAAACAATGAATTTGAAAGGCAACTCAGGCTGATAGCGGTGAGCCTGCGTCTCTGCCAATGCTTTCTGTACCTTTAAAATTGCAGTTTTTGCCTCTGGGGTCAGTTCCCTGGGAGAAACCAACTCCCTCTCCCCCTTTAAAAAATTTAAAAGGGATTGTAAGTCCTCATTTGTGAGGCCTAGCCAGGGCCTTACCCAATTCAAAGACTTACAGAGGGAGTGGACATCGGCTAGGGTTTTGGGATTACAATTGATTTCCAATTTCTGTGGGACAATAGTCTGTGCAGTAATTTCCAAGCCCAGATACTCCCAAGGTGGCATCCTTTGAACTTTGTCTTCCTGCAATTGAAATCCAGCAGAGGATAAAACTTTAATCACTGGGTCAAGTGTGTGTTGGAGTATTAAGTTATTTGGAGCACACACAATAACGTCATCTAAATACTGCAAGATAATCGCTTCCCTTCTCTGTGCATGCACCGGGGACAGTAATGAGGCTACATACCACTGGCAGATGGAAGGACTGCACTTCACACCTTGTGGAAGCACTTTCCAGTGGTAGCGCTTCATTGGGGCTTCTCGATTTATCGAGGGAACTGAGAATGCAAACCTTGGCACGTCCTCCAGGTCTAGGGGGTTTGGAATAAACAATCTTTGATGCATATTACAGCCAATTGCCAATCTCGGGGAAGCATTGTTGGAGATGGCATCCCAGGTTGATGAGACCCCATGTCCTGAATTACTCTGTTTATTTCTCTGAGATCATGTAATAATCTCCACTTGTCTTTCCCTTTTTTTATTACAAAGACTGGAAAATTCCACGGGGTTGTTGTCTCTGCAATATGGTTTTTTGCCAATTGTTCCTCTACAAGCTCCTCAAACATGTTAAGCTTTTCCTTTTTCACTGACCACTCTGCTACCCAAATTGGAGTGTCACTTAGCCATGTTAATTTCTGGGCAGGGCACTACACAGTGGCCATTTCTAAAAATCCCGACGAGTTTTAGGGATAATTATTTTAATACCCCACTGTGACATGGTGTATCTACCCCATAAGGGACACTTGTAATCTATAACAAACAGACAGACACTTGCTAGTTTTCCATCCGGCCCCTCAATTTGCACAATGCTTTTTGATATTTTTGCAAATTTAATTCCACCTATACCCTGAATTTTTCCAGCCACGGGTTGCAGTTCCCAGTGTGAAGGCCATATTCTTTCCGAGATAATCGTTACATCTGCACCTGTATCAAGCACACCTTCCACATGGAGATGATCTGATTTATGTGTAAGGTTGCATGCCAAAGAAAGTTTTTCCTCACCCACCGTTTCTACCCAGTAGGCTTCAGGTGATTTTCCATCTGCTGTGACCTCTGCAGGAATGGGAATGGCCTGGGCTAAAATCTGCCCTTCTGCCAGGTAGAATGGTGGCTGAGAACAGGGTGCTAATATTATGAGGCAGAATATTTTTCCTTTCATAATCATAGGAGCTATTTAAATTTCTAAGGGTGTGTGTGCTGTGTCTCCAACAACAAAATACTCACTCTCCATTTCCATGTGAAATACAGTCACGTCTAATAAGCTGCTTGACAGGTCCACTGTAATAATTGTCCAGACAGTAGAACTGAAATGAAAACCTTTGGTAGTCTCCAGCCTGACACGGCCACAAGGCTGCTGGACCTGGTTAATATAAAATTTGACATTTAATTTGTTTTGTATACCCACACCTTTTATCCCATCCTCCCCCTTTGTTTTTAAGTGAGAGGCTTTTGCCAAAGTAGTGCTCGCTGTATTTTTAACTTTGCGCGTTATGTTAATAGTGAGTTTGGGCTGCATACTCAGTATTTTGCTTGAATTCTTTTGTTTCTAGTTAAGAGGGCATTCCCTAGCAAAATGTCCTTGCTTTTTACACTGGAAGCAGGTGACATGCTGTAGCTGTTCAGGTGGCACTGGTTACTTCTTTGCTTCTGATGCTTCAGCTGCGGCAGGCTAGGATGCTGCTGGCCTTGGATTCCTTTCTGGTGCACTGAACAGTTCTGCTTTGCTGGTGCAGGCTTCTATCATTTGTGCTAAAGTTGGTTCTGGATACAGAGGAAGACTTATAATAACTCTGCGACACGCTTCATTGGCATTTCTCTGTGCCATTTCTTTAATCAATTCTGTCTGGGTTGCTGGGGCACGTACTTGTCTTTCCACCTGTGTACGCAGACGATCCACGAACCTCAAAAAATTCTCAGAATCATATTGTTTAACATTAATATAACTACCAGTTATTTCAAGAGTTGGTATTTGATTAAAAGCTTTTTCAGCTATATTGCTAATTTTATCTAAAACAAATTTAGATAACACTCGAGTTTGTTTTTCAGGGCAATGGAAACTGCCTTCACCACATAAATGATCCAGTTTAATATTATTATCCTCAGAATCTTTGGAATTGTCAGGGCTTTGGTGAAGTTCTGTTAAAAGAACCATTAAAGAACTCTTCCAAATATTAAACCATAAATCATATTCTGAGGGAGTTAGGAGACACCTGAAAAGGTCTTTCAAATCATGGGGAACTAATTCATTTAAAGTAAAAGTTGCTCTCATCATGCCTTTAAAATTTCACTCCCTTGGCCAAATTCCCTTTGTACTTTGCAAATTTCCTTTTTATCCTGGTAAGACAATGGTTGATAAACCCTCTTGCCATTTTTTCTACCCACATAAACTACAGGAGTAGCTGAAGATACATAGTTTTCCAAGTTTTGAGCTTTAGGGCTAGGTGTGTCTTTATATATTAGCCTGGGAGATAGTGCAGTCTCCCCCACTGCAGGGACAGCTTCACTGCTGTAAACTGAACTTTTTCCTCCCCCATTGCCTGCAGTCTCTGGGCTATCACTGTCTCTCTGGCATTTGCTGTAATCAGGAGGATTAGAAGCTGTAACTTGAGCTGGAAAGAAGTGACTAGGAAAGCCTGTGGGTGTAGGGTTACACGGGAGCAGAAACAGGTTATAAGAGGGGGAAGGGAAGGGGGAAGGGAAAGGGATTGAGGAGAAGAAAGGGTTAAGAGATGAAGAAGCCAAAGCATGGCTGCTGCAATAAGCCATGCGGTCCCCCTTGTGAGACAAAGGAAAGTTTCCTGTCGAACTATTATTGCAGTGTTCCTGAGGTAAACTGGGGGAAAGAGATGGGAATATAGAGAATTCTCTAGCAGGCTGTTCAAAATTTTCAGAACTTGTGTATATGGGGGGAGGAAGCTTGGTAGCTTCCTGAGGTATTACTCATTTTTCATTATTTTCAGGGACAGGGGTGTTTGTAGTGGATGGGGGGAGGGGGTTTAAAGGATTTGTCTGTGGCTGTCTTGTGTTCTTGGTTTCTAATAAGCATTTGCGTACTTGTTAAAATATTGGAAGGAACAGAGCAACATTAGAGTCAAATTTTTCTACTTTAGATGTTAATAAATTTCCCACATTATCCCAAAATAAAACTGAATTTATATTTTGTAATTCACAGTCTGGAATTTTAGAAAACAGCCAAGAGACAAAATGCTTTAACCGTTTTTTAGAAACTGTAATTTTTTCAGCATGTAAAATTTCTTGAAGTTGAAAAAACATACTCTTTTGATGTGCAGATAACTCTGCGCCCATCCTGATTTTTTAAAAGAGATCTGCAGAATACCTTGTACTTCCACGCACACCCACACAAACACACGTGACTCTTTTCTGACCCGAAATTAAAAAACTTAGGGAGAAAAGGAAAACACGGGGGTTTCTGTCACGTGTCCCACGTTCATTCGGCTGTGCCGACTCTGGGGGGAACCCTGTAGTGTTGCACTGCTTTTGGGGGGGCTTCCCGGGCACTGCAGAATGCCGGAGCCGTGACCTGCACTGCTCCAAGTGGGGTTTATTTTTGCGGTTTCCGCGCAAACCGCGGAGGAGTCTCTTCTCTCAAATCACGGCTTCTGGTGAGGCACCGCAGAGTCCTAAAGCCCGCTCTGCTGCCGCGCCGCCACCGGCCCGCTTGAGGAACCCTCCCTGCTGCTAGGGTCATATTCTGGTGTTCCCGCCTTCCACGAGGGACTTTACCTGTCCTGCCGATCTGGGCTGTCGTGTGGCTCGTGGAAGCTGTTTATCTTCGAGCCGACTCACTTCGGCACTAAAGTAAAGCTACAGGCCCAATCCTGCCCTGCCTGGGGCTTTATAAACACAGCTACCAAGCACGGAGGTAGTAGATCAAATGAACGAGTGTAAAAAATCTTCAAACTGGGATTTTAGCTACCTGTGGGCTCTTAATTTTAAGCTTTACAAGTTTTTCGCCAACTGCTATAAACTGTAACTTCTTCCTATGTATCTATAAGAAGGAGCTAGGCTTAGCATGGAGATAAACACAAGGTTCAAAAGGGGCTCCTTGCCTTTCTTTATTTCATGATGGTCCCAGGGCAAAAGAGGAAGAGGATCTCAGATTTTGGCCTTTTCTAGGAAAGGGTCAGGGAGGGAATATTTGGCTCTCTGCCAATAGGATAGGGACAGGAGGGAAGAGTTAAGACCTTCCTTATACCTCTGGTATCGGATTACAACAGTTTGCTGCTTTGACTTGATGGCTGTTGGCTTTGGGCTTTATGTCTCTGGTTGTGTGAAGGACAACGTTTTTTTGGATGTGGATAGTAGTTGCAGTTTGGTGCATAAACGCTTCCTTGCACTTGGAATCCACCAGGCCGTGTAACATTGTCTGCTTGGGGGCCTTCCCTTCCTTCTACTATGTAAAATTCTACCAATTCTCCATTTTCTACACTGCAGTGACATTTTCTGTGGTTATTTCTTTTGATTGCAGTTTGATGGACAAACACATCTTCCTTGTTATCATTTTGGGTGATGAATCCATATCTGTTTTTTCACGTTGAACCACTTGATGGTTCCTAAAAATTTTGTAGCAATGACCCTTTTACTTTTGCCAGTGAGTTTGTGCTTATGGCTGTGTTGCTGGATGTGCTGGTATTGGCGGGGCTGTTTGTGTTGTGGGTAGGAAGCAGCAGAGTTGAGGGGCACGGGTGATGTTTTTGATGGTCATGGTTTGCTGCCCTGTCAGGGCAGTCCTTTAGAAACTGTCCTGGTTCAACACAATTAAAACATTTCTGATTTTCTCTGGCAGAAACTACTGCAAATGCTCCTGCCACCCCTTCAGGAATGTCCTTAGCTACAGCCTGCGATACAGTATTTTTGGTGGCTTTGTGTTTTGTGCAGGCTTCCACCATCTGACTAATGGTGGGATCAGTATCTAAAGGCAGGGATCTCAAGATGGCTCGGCACTCTTTGCATTTGCCATGGCTATTTTAGCTAGCATTTCTTTTCGAGCCTCTGAGCTCTCAGCTTGTTTTCCGAGTGCCAGCTTCAGTCTGTCTATGAATTTTATAAAAGATTCATCCACCCCTTGTTTAATGTTTGAGAAACTTTGGGTTGGGACAGAATCATCAGGGGTTAAGAGCAAGACTGTCTTTGCTCCATTTGCTATGTCAAGCAGAGTGGCTTCTGGTAATGTTTCAACTTGGTCGATAGGTTTTTGAAGATCACCTTCTCCTGCCACCTGTCCTAGTGTTAAATTTGGCCTGTCTGTATCTTTCAAATAAGCATTAGCTAAAATTCTGAGATGCCTTTTCCAGTGCCAGTTCCACAACATAGCTTCTGCTGGGGTGAGCAGGCAATTGATTCTGTTTTTTATATCATGGGGCACTAGAACATGGGCAAAGAAGGTGGCTTCTAGGAGGTTTTTGAAATAGTGGGATGAGCGACCATGCTTCTTTGCTGCCTTGCATAGTTCCTTAAGCTCCCCAGATGGGAGGGACTCCCATAGTGGGAGTGCTGTGGCCCTTCTTCTACTCCCTCACTTATAGAAATCTGGGAAGGCTATGATTTTATTTGAATTATCAAAATATGAGTATTGGTCTAATACCGATACTCAACTGTGACGGACAAAACACTCTCTAACAGTTTAAAGTTAGAAAGTTCATGTTTATTCAGCGCTGGGCAGCAGCGAGAGGTAATCCTTTAATATGCACTGCAAAATCACAGGTGATCACAAAGTTTATTTATTAGCAAAAGAATTAAAAACAAATACATATTCAAAATGACAGCCACTCTAATTCCCCGCTTCCTATGATAATTAGCTTGAATAGCTATTAAGCATGCGTGACTGACTTCTTAAATTAAGTCTGGGGTCGTTTTCATTGGGAGGGGTCTTAAAAGGAGGAAGTAAGGCGAGTCTTTCTGACCCTAAGCTCTTGACCTTGTTTATCACTGACAATACAAATGATTTTTGGGGATAGTCCAATTTTCCAAAGAATGGGTTTCTAGTTGCATTGTCTATGTTTCTTTGCTTCTGCTCCCTAGTTTCGTCTTTTCCTATTGTAAGTGCAGCTGAGCAGACATGAAATGACAGACAATTAATTATTTAAGTTTCAGATAACTACTCCCTTCTAATTTTTTAATTGTTTTCAGCAAGGTCACTAAAATCCTAATTTTCTAAGATTAGTGTTTCATTCCCCACTTCTCCTTTGAAATGAGTAAATTCTTTTACACAATATGGGGATTTCTCTTCATCTATCCGAGACGCATGGCGGCGATCTCTTAAGACCAAGCCATATGCCTTTGATAGCGATGCTAAGTCTGCTACTTGTCGTAATATTTTCCATTTCCAAACAAGTACAGCAATAGACAAAATCAAACTTGTACTGACTAAAATAAGCAACACAGTGATTGGGTGAATTAAGGCATTAAGGAAACCAGTTGCTGTTGGTGACCATCCAAATAGCACATCCCACTAATGATGAGACACATGTTCTTCAAATCTTTTAAAGACTCCTTTTATGGTTTCCGCATCATGGTGTATTGTGAACAAAGTTCTTTTCCTTGCATCTCGAATTTCTTTTCAATTTTTTCTTAATTCTTGATGTTTCAGTAGCTGAGCGACGAGGGTTAAATTCATTCCTATAGGCACAGGCAATATTTCTTGCACAGTAACCAGGTTTGCCTTTATGTACTGATGCGATATTGCAGGTGCCTGATAGGAAAAGTCACATCCTTTGATTTTAGCAAAATTGCAAACACATAAATTGAACTTCGTTTCATTCACGATTTGATTGTCTATTGTTATGGTGGGACATGCTGTTCTAAGACAGACACAACCTTGTTCTATATACACAAGTGAAGTTGTTTGGTTGGTTAGATGCATTTCAAAGTGGCAAATGCTTTGGTCCGTGTCCAGACAAGTATTTTTGTCATCTTCTAAAGTTCCCTCACATATATATCCCATTTTTTTTTCATAGAACAGGGCTTTAGGTTAATGGTCTGATATTTTTTTTTAACTTTTCGTGCCCACATTCTATGTTCAAAAGGATACAGCACAGTCCCTTCATGATTTAGTCCTAAAGCAACTATTGGGTATATTAAGCTCACGGATGCACTATGTATACTTAAAACAAAAGCTGTAACTGTATTTTTCTCAGGGTCATAGGTAAAATTAACCAAAACCCACCAAGGTTGAAGCTCTCTTTCCATCTCAGAGGCATTATCCCAAACAATTTTGTGAATTTTAGCAGGGAATATCCCTTCTTTACCTTCCCTGATAACTGCAGCAGCCACTGACTGCATCCACATTTGTGCTTGAGTACATCCAAAAGCCAGAGAAATGTTTGCAGTAGCTGTGCCTAGGGCTTTAATTATTACCTCATGGTCTTGTTTTTCTATGTTTTTCTATTTTGGTAATATTTTGGTTAGTTTTCAATGATTGTTACCTAGTGCTAATAAAGAAGATTGCAAAGGCTGCTGTAAATTAACTAAATCACTTCCCATCACCGTTAATTTGTTCATTAACACTTCTGAGTCCATTGTGTTTAAAACTCCCAATCCTGTTCTTAATATCCCAGTAAGGTCTCTCTTTTTCTTAAAACTAGAGGGCATACGATTTTGAAGCTAAGTAGTCCATTTCACAAAAGGAGCTTTGAGAAATGGGGCACATTTTGGCTGAATGGTAGAAGCATTTACCTGCATTTCCATTTCTACTCACTTTAGAGACCATTCTGGGTTAGTTAGCAGTCTCTGAATTCCTGTTTTCTTAATAGCATATGGTCCAATTTTAGTAATTGTGGGAATTATGGGTTGTTCCTTTTTCTTTGAAATAACTGGAGTTTGGATTGCTACAGCCCTCTGTGACACTGTTGGGGTTGATTTGGCTTTGATTTAGTGAAGCGCGATGCAATATTGAGTAACATTAAAATCAAGATCAAACCCTTTGGCTGCGCATCCTTCAATTTTATGTCTAAATTCAGGACGTGGTCAAACATTTATCACAGCATCCAGGACCAACTTGGATGAGTTCCATGGGTGGATGGTAAGCCTCATGGAACCCATCTTGTACAATTGCATATTCACATCCCCAAACATATCTCCCTTCCCACATATTTGCATTTGTGACCCTTAACATTTTGCTTAAAGCCCTACAAGAGTAGAGATTATACGCTTTTCCTTGGCATTGATAAATCCCAGTTGCATTGTACTGATGTGGTGTTGCTTTGACTCATTATAGTCGTGGTGATGACCACAAGGGTCATAACCATTTGCATTATGTCCATGATAGCTATAAGTCCATTACTTGCTGTTCTTGGTGAATTTCAGCTTCAGGTCTCCGTTGTCTGGTGCAATTTTTCAAATTTGTTTAGGAGCCTTCTTTACTCGGGCGTGATGGATCCACGCCTTTTGTTCCTTGATCTTGACTGCTGTGAAGGGGTGAGGAGTACCTGGAATGGTCCTTCCCACTGTGGTTCCAAACTTTTCTTTGCAAAAAACTTTCTTGGACAGAGAAATTCCTTTGTCTTGGGATCCCCCTCCCTGAACCTTCTATCCAGCAAAGGAAAAGGGAAGGGATAAAAGCAACCAACAAAATAAAGAGTTAACAGTAAAAACTAATGAACCAAATCACTTAAAATAACTCAAAAAGACACACATCACACTTTGGCCAAAACACAATTTTTTTTCTGCCATGGGGGAAGAAAGCAGCTCCGGTCTCACATCGCTGCCTCACCCCTTTGTACCTAAAAACTAACCACACTTAGTCAAAACACCACTTCTCATACTAACAATTTTAAAAGCTTAAAATACACAAATACAGCCCAGCTTACACAATTCAAGCATAATGCCAGCACTCCAAATTCCTCTGCCCTCCTGAGTGTAAATATCCCTTTAACTACTCAGGTGGAAACTGACCCACAATTCAAGCACACAAAGCTCACAAAAACAAGCTGCACACTTAACCACATACATACATTCGGCACATGCAAACTGTGATCAAGCCCACAAAAGGAGTCAGCACACACCAATGTCCACAAGCTTCGTGACCCAAACTGGAAATTACCGCCACACCACCTTTAAACCACAAATTAAACTGGAGCCATTACTGTTTTAGTACCACAACAATACTGGCAATGCTGTTATTGCCACTGCCCGAGCTCTGCCGACCCACTGCCACGCGAGCTCTGCTCCCGGGGCCACGACCGGCCCACCACTATCCCCCACTACAGGGCAAGAGTTCCTGGTGCTGTAACCAGCCCCACCTGAAACACAAACCAAATTCCGCGGAAACTTAAAAACAAATCCACTTAGGCTTTTTCACTGTGCGCTCACCGTCTTGCAGCGTCTTACCAGCTGTCCAAGTTTGGGACAAATTTTAGGAAAAAAGACCTCCAAAGGGTCCCCTTCCCCCCTTACAATTCCTTCCTTCACCAAGCTCGGAAAGAATTTTCTTCAGGGGAAAGTGGAAAAAACTTTTTATTAACAAAATACAAAAGAAACACTTCCCAGCACAGACCCAGATTGAGATGAACTCGGCAGATCTTTGCCAGGAACAGCAGCAGAGCTTCTTTGGCAGACTTCCAGAGGTGGTCTCCGAAGTTCAGATCCATGTCCTCTGGAGCCGGTGCAAATCTTAGGGATGGGGGGGGGAAAATGAGAGGGGCAGTTTAGGCAGCCGGGGGGGGGGAAAAGCAGCTGAAGCAGCAAAGGGGAGGGGGGCAGGGGGGTAGCAGAAGCAGCGGCAAGCAGCAGCGAGCGAGCAGCGAAAGCAGCAGCAAAAAGCCCCAAAAGCCGAAAAACACCCGGCTAGATAAAACAGCCCGGGGGAGGGGCCGGCAGATCCATGGTGGGGGGTAGGGAGAGGAGCTAGTCAAAACATAACCCATAACATTCCACCCCTTATCCCATATCGTGATCATTGACACACGATTGGGATACACACTTACTAGGCACAAACTTTCTCTGACTTGCTCAAAACCTTCAACACTTACACATCTCCTCCTTCTCACTTGCTCAGGCCTTTGTCACTTACACATTTCCTTCTATTCATAAAATCTGGCATACAATGGTAGTGGCACTCAACAATAATATTTGTGTACAACTTTATCCTATAATCAGATCTCCCTGAGGTACACAGCAGGTTGTTCCATCCTTCTGCATAATCCACCAAGTACATCCTGGTCCTCAAGCAAAGGCAATCCCACGAATGGGTTTGCCTGTACTCGAGGCAGGATGAATCCATACTGTCTTTCCTAGCAACCCTCTAACATGGGCCACTGGGACTTTATCTCCATCTATTACATTAAGGCCTTCAGACTGGGCGGGACCTGCTCGGTTGGTGGAACCTCGAGTGTTGACTAACCAAGTGGCTTTTGCCAGGTGCTGCTCCCAGTTTTTTAGAGATCCCCCACCCAATGCCTTTAATGTGGTTTTCAACAATCCATTGTACCTCTCTACTTTACCTGCAGCTGGTGCATGGTAAGGGATATGGTACACCCACTCAATACCATGTTCCCTAGCCCAGGTGTTGACAAGCTTATTTTTGAAATGAGTCCCATTTTCTGACTCAATTCTCTCAGGGGTACCATGCCTCCAAAGGACCTGCTTTTCCAGGCCCAGGATGGTGTTGCGAGCAGTGGCATGGGACACAGGGTAGGTCTCCAACCATCCGGTGGTGGCTTCTATCATGGTCAGCACATAACGTTTTCCCTGGCAGGTCTGAGGCAGTGTGATGTAATCAATCTGCCAGGCCTCCCCATACTTGTATTTGGACCACCGTCCACCATACCAGAGGGGTTTTACCCGCTTGGCCTGCTTGATGGCAGCGCAAGTGTCACAGTCATGAATGACTTGGGTAATGCTGTCCATGGTAAGATCCACCCCTCGGTCTCGTGCCCACTTATAGGTGGCATCCCTACCCTGATGGCCTGAGGCATCATGGGCCCAGATTGGTTTTCCTCTACGTTGCCAGTCAGCCTTTTCCACCTTTCCAGCCAACCCCACAGAGCATTGGCTACCATCCACGAATCAGTGTAAAGGTAGAGCTTTGGCTATTTCTCTTTCTCAGCAATGTCTAAGGCCAGCTGAACAGCTTTGAGTTCAGCAAGTTGACTCGATCCACCTTCTCCTTCGGTAGCTTCTGCAACCTGTCGTGTGGGGCTCCATAAGGCAGCTTTCCACTTCCGGTTCATCCCCACAATGTGGCAGGAACCGTCGGTGAAAAGGGCGTAGCGTGTTTCATCTGCTGGCAGCTGGTTGTACGGTGGAGCTTCTTCAGCCCGGGTCACTTGCTTCTGCTTCTCATCAGCGAGACCAAAATCTTCACCTTCTGGCCAGTTCGTGATTATCTCCAAAATCCCCGGGCGACTCGGGTTACCAATACGGGCACACTGCGTGATGAGGGCAATCCACTTGCTCCATGTGGCGTCGGTGGCATGGTGAGTAGAGGGAACCTTTCCTTTAAACATCCACCCCAGCACTGGCAGTTGAGGTGCCAGGAGAAGCTGTGCTTCTGTGCCAATCACCTCTGAGGCAGCTTGAACTCCTTCATAGGCAGCCAAGATTTCCTTCTCTGTGGGAGTGTAGTTGGCTTCGGACCCTCTGTAGCTTCTGCTCCAGAATCCCAGAGGTCGGCCTCGGGTCTCACCTGCTGCATCTCAGAGACGAACCAGCCAGCTGATAATAGATTCATCAGGTCTCCGGGTGTAATCTTTTCTTAAACCACGAAGATCCTTCAGGGAAAGGGATTCATTATTAGTCTCTGCTCTTCCATTAGTTGTCTTAACTCCTGATTTTACATCAGGAGGTGTTGAAGGTCCCTCTCCAGCATCATCATCATCATCATCTTCCACTAGCCTATCAGTCTTCTTGGTGCATTTCCCACTTCTCGTACTAGTAGCCACAGCCATTGGTTGGGGCTTGTTCTCCAGTTTAGCTGCTGGGTTTTGGCCTAGGGGGTTGGCTGCAACTTGAGTCACTGGGATAGGGGATAATTTATCTCCCTGTTCCCTCTCCTCTGTCTCCTGCTCTATAGTGCCTAGCAGGGTACTATATGCATGTGCCAGGGCCCAGCTCACTGCAATAATCCTTTTCTCTTTAGAACCATCCTGACACTTCCCCTTTAAGTACCTTGCAACCTCAATCGGATTTTGAATCTGTTCTGATGGGAATTCCCAAATTATGGGGTCAGAAAACTCCTTTAAAATCTGGCCCATTTTCTCCCATTTGCCATTCCACTCAAGATTCCTCCTGCCCAGCTTGACTCCCAAATCAGGAGTCCTCCCAGCCCCTTTAGAAATCTCGGCCTTAATTTTGTATAAACTGCAAATGGTGCAACAAAGACTTAACAAATTAACTGCCAAAAAGATAATGTCCTTAATATTCAGGGAGTTCTGAATACTTTCTAATACAGATGTAACTAATTCAGAGGAGAGGAAAGGAAATAAAGGCAGAAAATCCTCTTTTCCTGCTTCTCCTCTAAGAAATAACACAAGCCATGATTTATATATTCCTGAAGCCGATTCTAACATTCTTATAAATCTCTTATATGCCATTATCACCAAGACTAGCCTAATGAGTATTTTGGTTTATACCCCTTTAATACAAAAACTTCGTATTAAAGAGAGCACCGGAGCTATCTCTAGATAAGTAAACAAGCCCAACGACCACAACGGTATTAACACTTCGAAGAAACTTAATAACCACCCATACAGGCAGGCTCCCACAACAAAAGACATTCTGGATTCAATAGACATACCAATACCAACAGTTGAAAACAAAATATTATTAGAATAAAGTTTTTTCCACTTTTTCTGGTTTCCCCGTATGGGCCACCAAAATAATTTGTCCAAGTTTGGGACAAATTTTAGGAAAAAAGACCTCCAAAGTGTCCCCTCCCCCCCTTACAATTCCTTCCTTCACCAAGCTCGGAAAGAATTTTCTTCAGGGGAAAGTGGAAAAAACTTTTTATTAACAAAGTACGAAAGAAACACTTCCCAGCACAGACCCAGATTGAGATGAACTCGGCAGATCTTCGCCAGGAAGGGCAGCAGAGCTTCTTTGGCAGACTTCCAGAGGTGGTCTCCGAAGTTCAGATCCGTGTCCTCTGGAGCCTGTGCAAATCTTAGGGATGGGGGGGGGGGAAAGGGAGAGGGGCAGTTTAGGCAGCGGGGGGGGGGGGGGGGGGAAAGCAGCTGAAGCAGCTGAGGGGAGGGGGGCTGGGGGGCAGCAGAAGCAGCGGCAAGCAGCAGCGAGCGAGCAGCGAAAGCAGCAGCAAAAAGCCCCAAAAGCCGAAAAACACCCGGCTAGATAAAACAGCCCGGGGGAGGGGCCGGCAGATCCATGGTGGGGGGTAGGGAGAGGAGCTAGTCAAAACATAACCCATAACACCAGCTTGCCTCTTTTAGAGATACCTATCTATAAGTTTTAAACATACCTTTTTTTTCCGTATCTCTAGTTCTGCTCCCCGGGGTGCCAGTGAGGAAAAGGAGCCCTCTTCTTAGGAAGATCCCAGGTGGGCACCCTAGAGGGGTCCCGAACTCCACTGGCCCCTCGGCCAGAGAGAACAGGGTCCCACCAGAGTGGCCAACTGAATTATCAAAATAGGCGTATTGGTCTAATACCGATACTCAACTGTGACGGACAAAACACTCTCTAACAGTTTAAAGTTAGAAAGTTCATGTTTATTCAGCGCTGGCAAGCAGCTTGAGGTAATCCTTTAATATGCACTGCAAAATCACAGGTGATCACAAAGTTTATTTATTAGCAGAGGAATCAAACAAATACATATTCATAATGACAGCCCCTCTCATTCCCCGCTTCCTATGATAATTAGCTTGAATAGCTATTAAGCATGCATGACTGACTTCTTAAATTAAGTCTGGGATCGTTTTCATTGGGAGGGGTCTTAAAAGGAGGAAGTAAGGCGCGTCTTTCTCACCCTAAACTTTAGACCTTTTTTATTACTGACAATACAAATGATTTCTGGGGATAGTCCAATTTTCCAAAGAATGGGTTTCTAGTTGCATTGTCTATGTTTCTTTGGTTCTGCTCCCTAGTTTCGTCTTTTCCTATTGTAAGCGCAGCTGAGCAGACATGAAATGACAGACAATTACTTATTTAAGTTTCAGATAACTACTCCCTTCTAATTTTTTAATTGTTTGCAGCAAGGTCAATAAAATCCTAATTTTCTAAGATTAGTGTTTCATATTTGGCATTTCCCAGTCTCCCTTCCAGGTGGCTTCCCTCTGAACATTTGCCTATGGGTCCTCGTACTCAGGGATGGAGTCTGAGTTCAAAGTACCTTTACTCTCATTCTCTGAGGGGGATGGAGGACGCTTAGGTTCAGGGTGAGGTTTCTTTCCCTGGACCAGAGGTGCCAGCAGGTGTATGGCGGTGGAAGCCAAGATGGCTTCCTTCCAGTCTGGGTTACTTCCAGTTCTGAAGGTGTGGGAGCTGGCAGGGGGCGGATCAGGGGAGAAGCCAACTGCAGAGGGGGAGTAGTTGGGGTTCGCGATGGGGACGGGCTTCCCAATGGAGAGGGAGGGACCCGACGCGGTTACACCCATTGATGTGTGGGGGGAGGAGGGGCGGGGTGCGACTGAAAGCAAGGGAAAGGTTGGAGGAGAGGTGGGAAAGTGGCCATTTTTAGGTGGAAGGGTGGGAAATCTGGAGTATGAAGGAGGCAAAATGGCGGGGCTGGCCACATTGCTGGTGCCATTTTGTGAACCGTTAACGTGAGGCAGATCTGGGTAGTTGGGCATAGGTGGAAGGTTCAGGGAAAGTTCCAGAGAGGCATGGCCAGTCCCACTCCGGCAAGGAGAGAGGGGGGATCGTGAGGCGTCAGGGAGTCGAAAGCAGCCCTGTGCACTCTGGCAGCTACCACCTGCCGATCACTCCTCAGATGGGGAAGAGAGTTTAGGAACACGGGGAGAGGAAAGAGAGGAAGGGACTTTTAACGGGGGAACCAAGACCCGACTTGAACTGTTCCCCGATAACTCAAAAGTTTTAACAATCATGTGAAATAAAGGGAAAAACTTCGCAACTGAAAGATTCCTGCTTGCCTGAACAATGTATAACTTTTTCCCCATGTCATTCCAAAAGGTACTTAAAAGAATAGAACCCTACTTAGTAAACGAAAAATGTTTAAAAAACCAGTCAATAAATTCTTTAAGTTGCTTCTTTGAAAACTTTAAATCTCCCGTGATAAGGGTAGCTAGAACTTGGTAGTAAATGTCTCCCTTTGAGAAGGGCTAAACCTGTGATGGATTAATTGGTTGCCCATCTCGGTCCTTCAAATCCCTCTCCTTGCAGCAAAAGGTGAAACAGAAAACAAAAACCCCTGCCGAAAACTCATGGTCTTTATTCGGGCTGAGCAAAGCCAGCTGGCGAAACAAAAGACTGCAGGAAAGGTGATCAGCTGTCGACCGGTCTTCAAAAGCGATCCTGTGGCGGCCCACAATGATCCCGTGATGGTCCAGAGAAGGTCCCGGTTGCCCCTCAGATGGCTCTTGCTAAAACGCAAAAATCCTGTTAAAAATGGGGAGATCCTTTTGGATGTTAATGATCAAAAATACATGGAAGTACTAAGCCTAATGTTAACAGTTGATGAGAAAATTAATGAGAATAAAACTAAAGATGAAGAAGAAAGTTGCAAGAAAATAACAGGCCAGGTATTTCCAAGTGTGTGGGCCTCTAGCACACCTGGATGGGTAAAGAATGCGTCCCCTGTGCAGGTCAAGCTTAAGGAAGGGAAGCAACTAGTTGGGGTCAAACAGTATCCCCTGAGAAAGGAAGACAGGGAGGGTATCAGCTCAATAATTGAAAATTTTTTGCAGATAGCATTATTAAAATAATGTCAATTGACTTCAGCACTCTCATTTTGCCAGTTAAAAAGCCCGATGGATAATGTAGATTGGTACAGGATTTGCAAGCTGTTAACAAAATAACTGAGGACTAATACCCAGTGGTTGCAAGCCCATATATGTTGTTAACATACTTGAAACCCTGAACTAACCTGGTTCACTGTTTTAGATTTGAAGGATGTTTTCTTTTGCTTCCCTCTCCATGAAAGCAGTCAGAAAATTTTTGCGTTTGAATGGGAAACCCCAAATTCAGGTCGTAAGACTCAGCTCACACTGACAGTACTGCCCCAAGATTTTAAAAATAGTCTCACGATATTCAGAGAAAAACTTGCAAGAGGCCTAGAATCCTGGGAAGCCGCATCAGGAGAAGGGCAGCTGTTGCAGTATGTGGACGACCTCCTGATAGCTACTCAAACCCAAGAGGCATGTTTAACCAGACAGTAAGCCTCTTGAACTTTTTAGGTCTGCAAGGGTATCGAGTATCTCAAAAGAAGGTTCAGATGGTAAAAAAACAATTATCTACTTGGGCTATGAGATCAGTGCCGGACAGGACTCCAGGGCACAGTCGTGAAGAGGCAATGTGCCAGACTCCAAGACCCCAGTCAGTGAAAGAACTGATAACCTTTCTTGGAATGACAGGATGGTGCAGATTGTGGATTTACAATTATGGACTGTTGGTTAAACCCCTGTATGCCCTCAACACAGAAGGGAACAAGGATCTCCAATGGACAGAAGAGGCTACCCGAGCCTTCGACCAGTTAAAGAAAGCCCTCATGTCAGCCCCAGTCTTGGGACTTCCAGATGTGAGTAAACCATTTTTCCTGTTTTGTCACGAGAAGTAGGGGATGGCTCTGGGAATACTAGCACAGGACCTTGACCCTTATCGAAGGATGGTTGCTTACTTTTCTAAGCAACTAGATGCAGCAGCCAAAGGGTGGCCAGAGTGTCTTAGAGCAGTTGCTGCTGGGGTACTGAAGATTCAGGAAGCATGCAAATGAACCCTGGGCCAGAAGATGACTGTGCTAGTGTCCCATACAGTATCTGCAGTATCGGAAGTAAAAGGGAGACAGTGGCTCTCACCACAGAGATTCCTGAAGTACCAAGCTACAATGCTAGAACAAGATGACGTTGAGATTAAAGTCACTAACCTTGTGAACCCAGCTTCATTCCTCAGTGGGAAAACAAGACAACTAGTGATCCATGATTGCTTGGACACCATTGACGTGTCCTGGTTTGAAGGACAGGTGTCTGCCAATAAAGGCAGAAGCTTCTCTTTGAAATGGAGAATGTAAACCCCCTTCCTCCAAATTATTGCTGTAATTTTGAAATTAGGGGGCTTTCAGGCAAGGATATGGGAATTAGGATTAACAGTTCTTTACTAGGAAAATTAAAATAGAAATTCACTACTACACAGAACAATCCCAACCCTGAAAGAGTCAGAATACAATGTGACATCCTGTCAGTCACGGTGTTTGTAGCAGTCCAATTAAATAATGGTTACAGCCCTCCTGCAGTGGCAGATGTAGTTCAGCTGAAGCAGTTCAGCTGTAGAAGGGTGCCATTTTCCTCTGAAGGTCCAGGAATGATGTGGAGAAGGCCCAATTTTCCTCTGGAATCCAGTGGAAAGACAGTAACTTGGTGTCCAAAATACAGTTTTTTGTCTAGGTAGGAAAGGCTTGGCTCCTCCCCCTGGCTGGAGCATCTCCCAATGGGATGATGTAATTTTATCAGTCATCAGTGAGACTTAATGGCCCAACAGCAGATTATATCTTCCTGGAGGGAGGATGGGTTGTGGAAAAGATAAAGATAATCGCCCACCTAGTCTTAAAGATGGACCATTAACAGACAGTATATGCCACAGATATAAGGGTCACTGCCCCACCCAGTTTCAACAGATGGTGATAGAATACACATTTCTGGCCACATGCTATATTGCAACCCAAGACATTATCCACCCCTGAATCTATTAACATCTGCAGAATGAAAAAACCTTACACACAGTTGTCACTTAAGATTAGGTTTCCCTGCAGTACACAATGAGTTTCCCCATCTTTCTGCATTGCCCATCAAATGTAACCAGGTCCTTGAGCAAAGACAATCCCATGGATGGTTTTGTCCTTGCCCGAGGTGGGTCTAATCCAAGCAGTCTTTCCTGAAATACCTTTCATGTATACTACAGGGATTTATCTCCATACACTGTGTACAAGGGTTCAGATTGGGCAGGACCAGCTCAATTGATGGACCCTCGGGTGTTGACCATCCAGGTGGCCTTTGCTAAGTTTGTTCCCCAATTTTTGAAGGTTCCCCCACCAAGTGCCTTCAGGGTAGTCTTGAGTAGGCTGTTGCACCCTTCAACTTTCCTGGCAGCTGATGCATGGTAAGGGATATGATGTATCCATTCAAAGCCATGTTCTCTGGCCCAGGCATTGATAAGGCCGTTCTTGAAATGAGTCCCATTGTCTGACTCAATTTTCTTGGAGGTGCCATGCTTCCAGAGGACTTGTTTCTCAAGGCCCAGGATGGTGTTCTGAGCTGTAGCGTGGGGCACAGGGTAGGTCTCCGACCATCTGGTGGTGGCTTCCACCATGGTCAGCAGGTAGTGCTTGCCTTGGGGGGTTTGAGGCAGTGTGATGTAGTCAAGCTGCCAGGCCTCTCCGTACTTATATTTGGACCACTGCCCCCCATACCAGAGGGGCTTCACCCGCTTGGCTTGCTTGATGGCATCACTCATCTCACAGTCATGGATAACCTAAGAAATACTGTCCATGCTTAGATCCACCCCTCGGTCTCGTGCCCACTTATAGGTGGCGTCTCTGCCCTGATGACCTGAAGCATCGTGGGTCCATCGAGCTAGGAACAATTCTCCCTTGTGTTCCCAATCTAAGTCTATCTTTGATACCCCTATCTGTGTAGCCTGACCTACCTGCTCGTTGTGCTGGTGTTCATTAGCCCGACTCTTGGGAACATGGGCATCCACATGACAGACTTTCACTGATAGCTTCTCTACCCGAGTGGCAATGTCTTTCCACTCATCAGCAGCCCAGACTGGATTTCCTCTGCATTGCCAGTCCGCCTTTTTCCACCTTTCCAGCCAAACCCACAGAGCATTGGCTGCCATTCATGAATCAGTGTAAAGGTAGAGTTTTGGCCATTTCTCTCTCTCAGCAATGTCCAAGGCCACCTGAACAGCTTTGAGTTCAGCAAGTTGACTCGATCCACCTTCTCCTTTGGTAGCTTGAGCAACCTGTCGTATGGGGCTTCATACAGCTGCGTTCCATTTCCAGTTCATCCCCACGATGCGGCAGGAGCCGTCAGTGAAAAGGGCGTAGAATGTTTCATCTGCTGGCAATTAGTTGTATGGTGGAGCTTCTTCGGACCGGATTTTTGCTACTCTTTGTCAGCGAGACAAAAATCTTCACCTTCTGACCAATTTGTAATTATCTCTAAAATCCCATGGTGATTTTGGTTGCCATTTGGTTCTTCTTGCAGGTGACCAGGTAGAGAGGGCTCACAATCTGGCTGTACTTAAGAATGTGCATTCTCCAAAAGCCTATGGCATCTAGGGAGGCTTGACTTTCCTTCTTGCTTGTTGGTGGGGACATTGCAGTGATCCTATTGATGACCTCAGTGGGGATCTGGCACTGTCCATTTTCCCACTTGACTCCCAGGAACTGGATCTCTCGGGCAGTTCCTTTGACTTTACTCTTTTTAATGGCGAAACCAGCAAAAATCTGGATGATCTTCTCTCCTTTCTCAAATATCTCCACTGCTTTATTCCCCCACACAGTGATGTCATCGATGTACTGCAAATGTTCTGGAGCCTCACCCTTTTCCAGTGCAGCTTGGATCAATCCATGGCAGAAGGTGGGGCTTTGTTTCCACCCCTGGGGCAGTTGCTTCCAGATGTACTGCACGCCCCTCCAGGTGAAAGCAAACTGAGGCCTGCACTCTGCTGCCAAAGGAATGGAGAAGAATGCATTTGCAATGTCAATGGTAGCATACCACCTTGACGCCTTGGACTCCAGCTCGTACTGGAGTTCCAGCATGTCCGGCACAGCAGCGCTCAGTGGTGGAGTCACTTCATTCAATGCACAATAGTCCACAGTCAATCTCCATTCTCCATCAGATTGGCGCAGAGGCCAGATAAGACTGTTGAAAGGTGAGTGGCTTTTGCTCACCACCCCTTGGCTCTCCAGCTCACGGATCATCTTGTGGATGGGGATCACAGCACCTCGATTTGTCTGGTATTGCCGGCGGTGTACTATCATGGTGGCAATTGGTACCTGTTGCTCTGTCACTTTCAGGAATCCTACTGCAGAGGGGTTTTCTGACAGTCCAGGCAAGGTTTTCAATGGTTTAATGCTCTCTGTCGCTACAGCAGCTATTCCAAAAGCCCACCTAAACCCCTTTGGGTCTTTGTAGTAGCCATTCCTAAGGAAGTCTATGCCTAGAATGCACGGTGCCCCTGGACGAGTTACAACAGGATGTTTCTGCCACCCCTTCCTTGTCAGGATCACCTCAACTTCCAGCAAAGTGAATTCCTGTGATCTGCCCTTCACCCCAACAATGGAAACAGGTTCCTTCCCTAAAAGTTCTGAAGGTATCAGGGTGCATTGTGAACCAATATCAACAAATACTTTATGTTTCTGTGGCTTTGATGTGCCTGGTCATCGCGCCCAAACTATCCAATAGATCCTGTTATCCCATGCCTCTCCCTGGCTAGAAGCAGGGCCCCTCCAGGCCTGGTTATTATTTCTTTCCTGGGTATACATAGTGGAGGTTCCTTCCAGGGGATCTGACAGATCATCCTCCTTCCTGTAATATCATGTACCTTGATCATGGGAGGTTGAGGCTACCTTCCTTTTACCACGGTTCTCTCAGTTAGCATTTTCCTCCTTGAGTTGACACACCCGTGCTGCCAGGACAGAAGTGGGTTTCCCATCCCATTTTCCCATGTCTTCCCCATGGTCTTGCAGGAAGAACCACAGGTCAGCTTGTGGGGTGTACCCTCTCTCCCTAGCTGGGGGGTGTTGGGCTCTAAATTTGGGGCCCGTGACTCGCACTGGTGCCACACTGATCTTCCTTATCTCCTCCCTTATCTCCCTCTCCTCTCATTGGAGGTCCTTGACAACAGCAGAGACATTGGCCTGCATTGGGCCATTCACCATATACTCAAAATTTCTGAGTTTGTTAACAACAGAACACACTGTCTCTAGGTGGTTATCAGCATTAATCATTGCAATGAAAGTGGTATATTGAGATGGCCCCAGTGTTGCCAGATTCCACAGCATCTGCCCTGTGCACCTGACTTTGTCAGGGTCATTGTCATGCTCTCCATCCCTCCCAAAGAGTACCTCTAATACTGCCACTTCTCTCAGCTGCTGGATGCCTTCCTCAAGGATCTTCCAGCACATTCTATGATGGTGCTCCTGCATTCTCTCTTTGTGGACAAACCTCTCTCTCACGTGCATTAAAAGCCAGTCCCAGAGGGAAAGGAGGCCTTGCTCCCTTACAAATATCTGGTCCACACCTGAGTCCTGGGCCAAGGATCCCATATTCCTGGCCTCAGTTCCATCCAGTTGCACAACTGTTCCCATAAGGTCCCTGACCCAAAGTATCCAAGTTGTAAAAGGCTCACGGCCCAGTCATACAATGTCTTTACACAGGTTATGGCGACTATCATATGAGAGGGACTCGGTGATGTTCTCAGCCTCTGGCTCCCTTGCTGGTTGTGAGGGCCTTTCTTGCTGATCCCCATTATCTAGGTGCCTTGTTTTACTCTTAGATTTTCCAGTTTCCACAGGAGCAACTGCTGCTGGCTGTGGCTGGCCCTGTGATCCAGCTCGAACCTGGACAGATGTAACATTTACGGGTTCCACTGCAGCACCATCCAACTCTCCTTCTTTTGGGAAGGAGGAGGGTTTCTGACTAGCTGTGGAAAAGTGCTTCTTCAACATCTGGCCTACTTTCTTCACTAGAACCCACACCCACTCTGGGTGGTTGATTTCTGCAGTGGGCTGTGGGGCAGGATCAGGCTCTGGGGCAGCATCCCTAGTCTCTGGGGTAAGGTCAGGCTCTGGGGCAGCACTTCTATTTCCTGGGGTAGGTATCAGGGTTGTTATCCAAGCCAATATTCCTTTGTCTATGAATGCTAATTAGAACAGGCCCATTAGCAGCACCAGCCACTGTATGATATCATTAGTATTTAAAGCAGATCTGAACTCTTTGAAAATCGGTGGGGTAGCCTCAAAAAACTTGGTGATGGGTTGGCAGAAGATTTCCCTTGCATTAACTTCCTCACAGTAAGTACCATTATTGAAATAACCCCAGAAACACACAGAGTACCATAGCTCTGGATCTATGTGGCCACTTTCCAGAAAAAATTAAAACCCATGAATTCCTAACATAATCAATCCACCAAATGAATCGGATAATAGCTACAGTAAGTTTTGTGAGGGGGCCCATATTTAAATAAGGGCATGCAAATGGGAGAGACATACCTGTGATCACATGGAGCCCAAACCAGATTAAACTGAACAACATGTTGCCACTTAAGAGCTGTTACTCCTGTCTTAACTCTCCTCTCAATGCCCTCTGCCCCACTGGGCTGGGTGCCAAAATCTGTCCTAGATTGAAGGACAGCTGTCTGCCAATAAAGGCAGAAGCTCCTATTTGAAATAGAGAATTTAAGCCCCCTCCCTCCCGAGTATTATAATTGAATCAGGAACTCTAAGGCAGAGATAATGGGGTAGGAATAACAGCTCTTTACTAATATACCTAACCAGACAAACAAACAACAGCAGCTATGAAAATTAACAACCAAACAGAACAAATAACTCAGTTCCAGTCCTTTTTTCAGTTGCAGGCACACTCTGCCTGTGTCTGTTCCCAGTGGTGAAGGCGGGGCAGAGCCCGCACAGCTGCAGAGAGCAGATGGGAGCGGAGTGAGAGGGAGGCAGCAGTGGCTGAGCTGTGTCTCAGGTGGGAGCAGGGTAGATGGGCAGCTCCTCGCTCACCGTTTGAGTCCTGGTGGTCAGGTGTGGTCTCAGAGGTGGTAGGCTGGAGCGGAGCAGATGCAGAATGATGCCTCACAGCAGAGAGAGAGCCTGGTTCACTGGCATTCTGACTAGGTGGGCTGGAGATGGCAGTCCTTCCCCTCCAAGCTCACTGGTGAGAGGGCAGCCCCACTGGAAGCCAGCCCCCACGTACCCCTTTGTCTAGAGTCCTGAAAAGAACATGGGCGTAAAACAGCAGGCTCCCTTAGCATAATAATGGGAAAAATTCTATAAACTGGGACAGTAAGAGAACAAAACCCAACCCTCAACACCGGGTATTCTTTATTACAGTACATTGGTCACTTGGGCGATTCTTCCTCCATTTAGGTGCACTGAGCATTGAGTGAACAGAGTTTTATCAGACACGATAACAAATTCATTAGCTATCCCCACTTCCTTTGACTTTATTCGACATTGTTACCCTTATCACAAATCCTGTTATGGTTCTTTGTGATTTGTCTTAAACATCCAGTGTCCTTTTTAGTGGGCTGTTCTTCAATCTCCACTTTTGAGTATGGGAAATATTATTGTTTTGCATAACTTCTACTTTGTCAGCCTTGCAGAGCTGAGCTGGCACCCTGCTTGCATTTTGTCTGACTTCAGTCACACCATGATCAGCAATAAACTGAGAAGTGGGGGACAATCATTGTAGGGGATTGATTGTTTTTAAAGACATTTTCAGAACCTCACCTACACATACAAAATCCTCTCCTGACACAAAGCAGTTAAACATTTCCTGAGAGGAGATTTCCATTTCCATTTCACTGAGAGAAGATTTCCTCTGGATTTGTTTTTCTTCTCTGTGTGACCTTTGGTAACTGTGATTGGTTTGTGGGGATTTGTTTGTTCTTGAGGGTGTCTCCTTCTTTGTGTTTTTTTTTTTTGGGGGGGGGGGGGGGATTTTTTGTTGTTGTTGGTTTGGGGTTTTTTTTATGTTTTATTTTGTTTTGTTTTGTTTTCCTCTTGAAAAGCCTTTCATCTGATGCATTAGTGTTTCCTACCTTTTATCCTTTATGGCTTGCTTGGCACCTGATGGCAAGAGAAATTTACCCAACTCAGTCATCTTGCACAATTATGTTTAGCAGTCGCCACTAAATGAATGAGTTCGGTCACAGACTCCCTGCCGCAATTTGGCAGCATCCACAAAAAAAATTGAAAATGCATTTCATGCCATTCTAGAAATAATAGAAACGTTCCACAGTGGTGGTCAAGGTCTGGTCACTGAAGGATGTCACCAGGGAGTGGCTGCCAAGAGGACTCTGTGCCATGAATGACATTGGACCCTCATTGTTCAGCCAAATTCCCACCCACCCCATGTTCCACTCCTGCAGCCCAGCTCCCTCCAATCTGGCTCTGAGGAGAGCACAGCAGACCATGTCCGAGGCCTGGCTAAAGTCTGGGCACACAACATCCCCTTCTTTTCCCTCCATGGGGGTTCTGCAATCCCTGCCTTGTGCTGCCAGTGCCTGGAATGGCTGCAGGAGGATTTGCCACATGCCCTTCCCTGCTGAGCCTGAGCAGTCTGTGACTGTCCCAGTGCCCCTCCCTGCCCTGTTTGCAGACTGGTTCCATGTCTGCCCTTCCCAAGTGACCAAGACACTCTGGAATGGCTCTGCCCTTTCCAAGGGGTTCTAGAGAGGTCCTGCAATGACACTGTCCAGCCTTGTCAACATCCCTGACACCAAAGGCCTTTCCACATCCTTCAGCTCCAGCTCAGGTCCCAGAACACAACACAGCCCTGTCCAGGTCCTCAGGATGGTTCAGAATGGAGACAACTCTGATTTCTCTGCACAGATCCAGCACTCCAATTGTCTTTCTGTGCAGTCCATGGCTGCCCTGAGCATTTTTTTCCGGCCAGGGATGTTTCTCTCTATGCAGTCCTAACCACGACCCAATAATGAATTCAGGTAGTTTCCCAGAATATAGTGGCCTCAAGACATGGTTTGTGCCACCAGACCTGTGCCACCCCTGAGTGCTGATGATGGTGTTTGTGCTCACTCGAGTTCATCTGCACACAGATATACACAATGCACTGCTGAAATCTCCTCAGTACAGAGCAAACACAGACTGCTGGCCTGGTCACTTGGTGTCCCTCCATGCAGGGACAAACAACCTCCTGCAGGTGGGGCAGAGGCCAGTGCTGGATATGGTGGTTGCAGGGGCTGGTGTGGGACAATTGCCCTGGGGCACCTTAACAGGCTATCCCCAGAAAAAAGACACAGCCCAGGCCCTGCAAAAAAACTTTGAATCTTTTTCCTAATTACTTAAGATCAGACAAAGTATCTGCATGGATTAGAATGGATACAAAAGAGGCTCTTTCAGGTCTCTGGTTTATTCCATGGCGATGGTGTTGCAGGAAAGAGGGAGATTCTCTCTGGGAAAGGGGAATTCAGGAAAGGGGAATGGGAGTGGCTTTGGCCGGCAGCCAATGGGGTAAGGACACGGGGGGTCTAGGTTCAGAATACTGGAACTCTAGGTGGGCTACAAGGTCACAGGGGAAGGTCACAGGACAGGAAGGACAGGGAACCAGGGACCAACCGGAAGAGATGGACAGAGGTATGCTGACTCATTCCCCTTACCTCATTACAACATCTCCCCGTTTTTTTGGTTTTTAAGTAGGGGATGATATTAAACTAATTCTAATCCGAATTATTTTTGCCCACCATTTGTAATAAGCGGGAGGGTTAGATTGTTTTATATTTTTCATCTCTATATGATTGTCTACTGAGGTAGAAGGAATGATACCATTAATGGCCTTAAAAATTAAATGACGTAAGATTCCAAATGCCATTACTACAAGGAAAAGAATAATAATGAACAACATAATGGTTTTGACTATAGAAGTCCACCACCCAGAAAACCCCCAGCCCTTGAACAGTTCATTAAACCAATCTTCTGATTCCTGCTTCACTTGTCCAATCAGGTGGTTCATATCTCGAAGGGCAGCATGGACATTAGGAGCTTTTGAAGTCAGGTTCATGCAGCAGAGTCCTTCAAATTCCTGGCATTCATGTCCATGTAGTAATAGGAGAAAATCTATAGCAGCATGATTTTGGAGTGTGGCTTGCGTGGTTACTTCTTCATCTTCTAGGAGAGAGCTAATGGCAGTTGAGGTTAAATTTGCCTGTTTAACAACCCAACACTCCAGGTGACCTAATTCACCTAGAGTCTTAGCTGCTGCAACCCATGGAAGGAATACAGACACAGCTATTCTTTTTGATTTAGCCCAATGGAAAATTTCTGCATCACAATTTGGGTCCAGATTTTCAGCACTTCTTTTTTGTATTTTATTACCTGATTTACTTTTGTGTGTCCAATCACTAATTAAGGTTTTGTTGGGTGCTAACAAGGACAACCGCCCTATAGAACATGGTCCCCCTAGGAGATTAGAAGGAATCCCAGCCCATGCCCGGTCCCCACAAATTAAAAACAATCCCTTAAGTAGAATTTTGGGATTTGAGTGAACTGGATCTTTAGCCGGAATATGGCTTAAACTAGTACACCACTTGGTGGCCATAAATTCTTTACGAAATTGTCGGATGAGATGAAAACCTTCAGTGTCAGTGAGTGTTGGATAATTGCTAAAATGAATGCAGTATGTTGCTGGGTAGGAACCAAGCAGCTCTAACTCTTGGGGTTCCTGGGCTGCTTTGGGCAATTTTGGCAGCAGCTCCTTTAAAGGATTACCTTTGATCTGTGCTGACTCTTTAGGTGATATAGTGAATAAATCAGGTGTTTTATTAGGCATGCATATGTCAAAGATGCCTGAATACTCACTAACTTTTAGTGGGACTCCTACCAGGCAGGTGGACATAGGGTCTGTTACTGCTGCAGTGGACAGGCATATGTTTTCCTGTTTGAGTGTCTGTGCCAGGGTTACCCAGATGTTTTGACGTGGCTGAGGGACAATCCATGCAGCTGCCAAACTGTTTAGTATTAACAAGAAGACAACTTGGATGAGGTTCTTCACAGGGTTAACTGGAGGGTAGCTTTTTTCTAAAAGGAAAACCAAACATTTTAAAACTTGTTTAAGTCTCTTTCTGTTGGAGGGTATTCCTATGAAGTTTTTGTTTCCTTTTCCTCTGCAGCGTCTTCTTTTCGAAGCAACGGTTACTTGCTTCTCATCCCCTTCTGCTGTAGCTGGAGTTTTGGGAACAAAAGGTTTAACCCACTTTTGGGGAATCCACCGAGGGCCTGAGGGAGTGGATACGCATGTATAACCCCTTCCCCAGGTTACTAGCTCATAGGGACCCTTGGTTTTCCATGTTTCTGGATCCCTAATCAACACTGGTGGATGCTGAGACAATTTAAACTGTTTACTGCTGTAAAAATGACAGACCACGGGAGGACTCATATTTTCAAATTAACAATTCAAGAAATTGATTGTAAACAGAGCTTTACAGAGCTTTTGCTGGGAAGACATCCACACAGTTGAACTGCTTTGCCTAGCTAGAACTTGTTTGAATGTCTGGTGTGTGCGCTCGATCACAGCTTGGCCTGTAGGGGAGTATGGGATGCCTGTCTTATGATTTACTCCCCACTGCTGGGTGAATTCCAGAAACTCCTTGGATGTGTATGCTGGGCCATTATCTGTTTTTATTTCTCTAGGGATCCCCAAAACTGAGAAGGCTTGTACTAGGTGTTGTTTTGCATGTGCTGCCTTTTCCCCTGCGTGAGCGGAGGCATAAACTGCACCTGAATATGTGTCAATACTCACATGAACATATTTGAAGCGTCCAAAGCTAGGAATGTGTGTGATGTCTGTTTGCCACACCTCACAGCTGCCAAGGCCCCGAGGGTTAACCCCCATACCTAGCAATGGCATGGCCTGGAGCTGGCAGCTGGGACAGGTGGCCACAATGGCTCGAGCCTGACTCTGTGTTAGCTAGAACTGACGAACCAAACCTGGAACATTCTGGTGATATTGCTGGTGGCTCAGCTTTGCCTGTTGGAAGATGTCAGAGAGGCGTGCCTTTTCAGCTGGAGCTGCAAGAGTGTCTGCCATACGGTTCCCTTCTGTGATCTCACCTGGCAAATCCGTGTGTGACCTCACATGCATCACATAGAAGGAATGCTCTCTGTGTGAAACCAAATAGATTAGTTTTGACAGCAGCCTAAAGAGCTGCTCATTATTGATGTCTTTAAGCACTGCCTGCTCTGCCCTGAATACTACCCCAGCAACATAAGCTGAATCTGTTACCAGGTTAAGAGGCTCTGAGAACTTCTCAAAGGCTCTCACAACTGCAGCCAGTTCTGCAATCTGGTGTGACCCCTCCACAAACTCAACATCAGCTTCCCAATGCTGAGTCTGGGGATTTCTCCAAGTCATCACCGAATTATGAGAGGCCCCTGATTCATCTGTGAACACTGTGAGTGCCTCGAGCGGTCTCCTGCTCCTCTTCTCACGAGGGATGAGGTGGAATTCCTCATTAAACAACTTATGAGCTGGGCTGTGAACTGATATCTGTCCACTGTAGCTATCCAGAGATATCTGGAGGCTGGCATTGCTTTCTAGCAGATGTTCAAACATCTCTTTTGTCAGCCTTTCAGAATTGTTTCCCTCCCCAGAAAGTTTAACTGGCAGGTGTATGCATGTGAAATCACAACCGGACAGTTCACGCAGCCTCATTCTCGCTTTTTGAATCAACTGAGCCATAAGCTCCTGTGGTTGTGTAATAGTTCTGGATCTTTGGTGGGAGAGGAAGACCCATTCTATGATTAAGAGTGAGTCCCTCTGCCCCTCAATCCACTGAAATATTAAACCATGTAAGTGTGGCAGTTTCCCCAAAACAATAAATTTGAAAGGCAGTTCAGGCTGATAGCGGTGAGCCTGCCTCTCTGCCAATGCTTTCTGTACCTTTTCAATTGCAGCTTTTGCCTCAGTTGTCAGTTCTCTGGGAGAAACCAGCTCTCTCTCCCCTTTCAATAAATTAAAAAGGGGTTGTAAGTCCTCATTAGTGAGGCCTAACCAAGGTCTTACCCAGTTCAGCAAACCACACAAAGAGTGGAGATCTGCTAGAGTTTTGGGATTACAATTAATTTCTAATTTCTGTGGAACAATGGTCCTGGCAGTGATCTCTAGGCCCAGATACTTCCAAGGCAGTATCCTTTGAACCTTGTCGTCCTGTAATTGAAATCCAGCAGAGGTTAAAACTTTAACTACTAGGTCAAGCGTGTTTTGGAGTATGAAGTTATCAGGAGCACACACCAGGACATCATCCATATAATGTAATATTATCGCTTCTTTTCTCTGTGCACGCACAGGAGACAACAATGAAGCTACATACCACTGGCAAATAGCAGGACTGCACTTCATACCCTGTGGAAGCACTTTCCAGTGATATCTCTTCATTGGAGCCTCTCTGTTTAATGATGGTACTGAGAATGCAAACCTGGGAGCATCTTCAGGGTGTAATGGAATTTGGAAAAAACAATCTTTGATGTCTAATACTGCCAATTGCCAACCTCTGGGTAACATAGTTGGAGAAGGCATCCCAGGTTGGGGAGATTCCATGTCTTGAATTACTTTATTTATTTCCCTAAGGTCATGTAATAATCTCCATTTGTCTTTCCCTGGTTTCTTTATTACAAAGATTGGAGAATCCAGGGGCTTGTTGTTTCTCCTATGTGATTTTTTGCTAATTGCTCCTCTACAAGTTTTTCCAGTGCCTGTAACTTTTCTTTTCTTAATGGCCACTGTGATGTCCAGATAGGTGTATCATTTAGCCATGTTAGCTTCTGGACCCGGCACTGCACAGTGGCTGCTTCTAAAAATCCTGAGGAGTTTTTGGGATTATCATCTTAATTCCCCATTGTGACATGGCATCTCTTCCCCACAAGGGACACTTGTAATCAATTACAAACAGACAAACACTGGCTAATTTGTGGTCTGGTCCCTCAATTTGCAAAATGCTTTTTGCTATTTTATCCAATTTAACTCCTCCTATACCCTGAATTTGCCCAGCCACAGGGTGCAATTCCCAGTGTGAAGGACACATCTTTTCAGGTATAATGCTTACATCTGAGCCTGTGTCCAGAACACCCTGCACATGTAGATGGTCTGATCCATGTGTAAGGTTGCATGCTAGGGAAGGCTTTTCTTCACGTACCGTCTCTGCCCAGTAAACCTCTGGTGACTTATCATCTGCTGTGATATCTGCTGGAATAGGAAAAGCTTGGGCCAGAACTTGCCCCTCACGCAAATAGAAAGGTGGCTGAGAGCATCATGCTAATATGATAACACTGGATATTTTCCCCTTTATGATCATAGGAGCTATCTCAAGTTCTAAAGGTGTGTGTGCTGTGTCTCCCACAACAAAATACTCACGCTCTGTGTGGCAAACCATCATATCAATTAGGGGGCTCGAAACGTCCACCAGGATGATAGTCCACTCAGCAGATCTGAAATGAAAACTTTTGGTAGTCTGGAGCCTAACACGGCCACAAGACTGCCTGACTTGGTTAAGAGAACATTTATCATTTACATTATCTGTTATACTCACATTGTCCATCCCCTCCTCCCCCTTTATTTTTGAGGGAGAGTCTTTTGCTAGAGTATAGCCTGCAGAATTTATATCCTGGCGCGTTATGGTGTTTATAGCAGGCCCACGCCTCAATTCTAGTTTTTTTGTTTGTTGAATTTCTTCTGTTTCCTGTCCTGAGGACAGTCTCTAGCAATATGTCCTTGCTGCTGACACTGGAAACAGGTGATGTTTTTCAGCTGCTCTGATGACATCTGCGGCTTCTTCATCTGTGGTGGTTCAGGTGCTGAAGGCTCAGGTGGTGCTAGACTCGGGGTCCTCTCTGGAGTACTGAACATCTCCGCTCTGTGGGTTCAGGCTTCGATCATCTGTGCCAGGGTTGGTTCTGGGTATAGTGGCAGACTCAGAATAACTCTCTGACAAGCTTGATTGGCGTTTTTCTCTGCTAATTCTCTAATCAGTTTTGCCTGCATGGCTGGATTATGCACCTGTCATTCCACCTGTGCCTTTAAGCGATCTACAAAGCTTAAAAAAGTCTCAGAAGAATATTGTTTAATATTAACATAACTACTAGTTACTTCAACCGTTGGCAATTTGATAAAGGACTTACAGCAACATCACAAACCTTATCCAAAATAAATTTAGACAACAATCGAGTTTGCTTTTCAGGGCAGTGTATTTCCCCCTCCCCACATAAATGATTTAATGTAAGTTCATTATTATCAGAATCTTTGGAATGTTCAGGATTTTGGTGAAGCTCTATTAAAAGACTGCTTAAGGAATGTTTCCAAATATTAGACCATAATTCATATTCAGCTGGGGTTAGCAAACACCTGGAAAGGTCCTTTAAATCATGCGGAACAAGTTCATTTGATGTAAAAGTTGCTTTTAAAATGCCCTTAAATATTTCACTTTGCCTTCCAAATTGGTGTTGTAATTTGCAAATTTCCTTTTGGTCTTGGTATGATAATGGTTGGTAGCTTCTTTTACCATTATTTTTACCTACATAATGAACCGGGGCTGAATCCAAAATACGGTCAGGTTCAGGGTTAACTGGTAAGTTTGGGGTTAATTGGTTCTGTGCCTCTGCAGTCTGTGGCTGTGTAACTGAGACACATGCTTCCCCTCCCCCTGCTCCTGCTCCTGCTCCTTCGGGGTGTGGCTCCTCCCTCCCCGTGTGAATAGAAGGATTAGGAGACGGTGTAGGGTTACAAGGTTGGAAAAATGGGTTAAAACAGCCAGAAAAATACTGAGCAGGTATGGATGCTGGATGCAGGAATGGGTTATTTGGAGAAAAAGGCATATTGTAAGAAGGTACTACAGGTTTCTCTGTCTGCACTAGAGAAGGGTGATTTTCTAAATTAGTATGCTCAGAAGGCAAGGCTGACGGAGATGGATACAGTAGCAAGTTTGTAGCAGGCTGTTCAGAAGTTTCTAAGTCTGTATATTTTGGGGGATCTTTAGAATTAGTAGTTTCTTGAGGTATTTCTAATTTCTCTTTAATTTAGGGACAGAAGGTTCCGAATTAGGTAAAGAGGGCTTTAAAGAATTTTCCTGTGGTTGATCATTGTTTTCTAATTGTGATAATTGTTTGTGAACATTTAAAAATATAGGCAAAAATAAAGCAGCAATGGTATCACCTTTCTGTATTTTAGAAGTTAATAAATTTCCAACAGTGTCCCAAAATAAAACCGAATTGATATTTTGCTTTTCAAATTCTATAACTTCTCGAGACAACCAGCTAACAAACTTTCCAATCTGTTTCTTAGAAATTACAACATCTTGTGAATCTAACATTTCTTTAAGCTGAGAAATAATACTCTTTTGTTGTGCAGAGAAATTCCCCCCCATTCCGATGTTATAAAAACAAAATGCACAAGTCCCTTACTTTCGCAAAAAAGTTACACAATAGCAGTTAGTAGCAAACCCAGGTGGTGTTTCTGTGTGGGGTGCTGGTCTTTGTTACAACACGCGGCTGCTGTTATGGCCACACAGCCGTTCCCGGGGAAATCCTCCTCAGGGAACTCCCCGCGCCTGTGCTTACAGCAATAAGGTAGCACACGCCAGGCAGAACTGGCCGAGCACATGTAATGCCAGGCGGGTTGCGCAACGCCGCGCACGTGCTCGCTGCTCCGCACTGGAACTGCCGCCGCTGCTACCACCCCGCGGGGTACACCTCCCCCCACGGGCCTGGAGCTACCCCGTCTAAATCCCCCCCCTGTACCTTGGGGCTAAATTGGGGTTCACTTACCTCTCTCAGACTAAGTGCGGTCCACAGTAACTCAGCGAAAGTTCTAACCCAGAAACGGCTCCCCTAATTCCCCAGAGGAGTTCTCCATCCCATCCTCCTGTGCTCGGGGCTGGTAAAAGCAGCTCCGCAGCCACAGAGGTAGATGAACAGCCCAAACGGCCTTTTGAAGTCCAAAAAACTGGGACTCTAGGCAACGTAGGGTCTTAAAAGCAAGCCCTCGTCAGGGGCCACCTGCAATAATACTTTGTGTCTTTTTCCTAATTACTTAAGATCAGACAAAGTATCTGCATAGATTAGAATGGATACAAAAGAGGCTCTTTCAGGTCTCAGGTTAATTCCATGGCGATGGTGTGGTAGGAAAGAGATTCTGTCCGGGAGAGGGGTATTCAGGAGAGGGGAATGGGAGTGACCTTGGGCTGGCAGCCAATGGGGTAAGGACACAGGGGGTCTAGGTTCAGAGTACGGGAACTCTAGGTGGGCTACAAGGTCACAGGGGAAGGTCACAGGACAGGAAGAAGGACAGGGAGCCAGGGACCAACCGGAAGAGATGGACAGAGGCATGCTGAATCATTCCCTTTACCTCATTACAACATTTACCAATACGATTGACTTGTGTGCGAGCGCTGTCGCCTCTGAAGGACGCAGTGACTGTTTTCATGGAAGCTAGTGGCAAGAGTGGTAAATATGGTTATGTACATTTTGCCCAGGGTAACTGGAACACTGTTTTTCGTTTAGAGAAGGATGCCTCAGTACAATTATTGGAATTAAAGGCAGTAGTCCTAGCATTTTTTGATTTTCATCACAAACCTTTTAACCTTATTTGTGATTCCCTATATGTTGCTTCCATTTTAGAACGGATAAGTGATTCAGTGATGGGGAAAATTTCTAATGAAAAGATTGCATTTGCTTTGTGTACATTGATGAACCTCATTTCTTGCCTCACTGTACAGTATTTTTCTACTCATGTTCGCAGTCATTTACCGTTCCCAGGAATTATATCTGAAGGAAACTGAAGGATTGACGCTGCGGTATCAGCTGTCATTGGCTTGAAACCATTTGAACTCGCTCGACTTTCACATTCATTTTTTCATCAACCTTCTTTATCGTTGCAGAAAGAGTTTTGCATCTCACGAATTGATGCTAGGAGCATCGTTGCAGCTTGCCCTGATTGTGCAAGGCTGCCCCCTTTACAGGAGATGGGAGTTAATCCACGAGGGTTACAATCCCGTGAGCTGTTTCAAACAGATGTGACGGTGGTTCCCGAATTTGGGAAACAGAAATATGTGCATGTTACAATATACACCTTTAGCAAATTGGTTTGGGCAATGCCCTTGACTTCTCAAAAATCCAGAGCTTCTTGCCATCATTGGATAGAATCATTTGCAGTGCTAGGACTTTCGAAGCGGATAAAGACAGATAATGGGCCTAATTATACGAGTTCCTATGCCCAGGACTTCTTTCATCGATGGGGCATTGAACATATTACAGGAGTGCCCTATAACAGTGGAGGTCAAGGTATTATTGAACGAAAACATCAACACCTTAAACGTTTGTTCCATCTTTTTAGACGGGAGGGGGAGATCCTCCTCTCCCCTTCTGAAATTGTTTCTAAAGCTTTGTATGTACATAATTGGAAACTATGGATTTCTCAACCACATGGAATGTCTCCTATGAGACCAATAGATGCTCATTTTTCGCAACATGACAAACGATTTGATCGGGTACTTGTATCCTTGTGGGATCCAGTCATAAAAAAATGGGAAGGTCCAGTCAAGTTACTTACTTGGGGGCGGGGATATGCTTGTGTATAGACAGGAGATAAGTCAAAGTGGATTCCTGCAAAGTGGGTGAAGCCGTGGTTGCGTGACAGTGACCCTGGAGCACCTGCAGCGTTGGGAGACGCCGGAGGAGACAAAGCAACGGTATCAGACCAGACTGAAGAGGTGGAAAAACAGGATTCGATGGATCAAGGTGTTGATAGCCAAGGAACTGAGCATTGAGGAATCTTACTTTCCTGACATTCCTTTTTCTCAAACTATTGTGAATCTTATCTGGGACTTACACTCCTCGCGAGTATCCAAAATTTCTTCACCAGAGTGTGAATGTTCCATTTGGATTGAGGGCCAATTTACTTGTGGAAGGTGTGGCAATATATTTACTTCTCATAATATACATACTGCTTTTGAAGGTTGTTCCTTTTGCTTGTATAATTCTAATGTGTTATTTGATGATCCTTTGCTTCCTTTAAATAGATGGCTTAAAACGAGACATAATCATGCTTCAGCATATGCCTTATTTGAAAGTATAGAAGAACGCAAATTAGCTTTATATGCTTGGCATTTAGCTCGGCCTATAGAGGTTTTATTAACACTTAAACGAACAAAGGTTTTAAAATCTAAGTATCTTATTGATTGTGGGAAACATTATGAAGATGAATTTGAATTTGCTGAAGTTATGCCTTGGTGTGTGCAATCTCGTAGCCATGTCAACTGAACAAGCTGTGTCATTTCCACACAACAATGTTTGGTTGGCCTGGGCTGATAAAACCAATGTTAAAGACTTTTGCCTGCACCTCAAAGCCGCAGCAGACCCATTTAGAACATGCTTGATCGGATCTCCTTTTTCAGTATCTAGACTTGCCTCTAGCTGTGTTACAGGCAATGCTAGTTACTGCACTGTGAAATACATAAGTACACTTAACCAGACATTACCTTGGGATCCACAAGAATTTAACCTTTTGGATAGTCGATCGTTAAGTCATAGCGGTTGTATTTACTTTGGCCATTTTTCCTGGACAACAAGCGAACAAAAAAGGCAAAATTGGGTAACACCCAATCGAAATTATAATGTTTCTGAATATTGTGGCTCTTCACCTTATGGATGGGGTATGGGGCACATCCATCTGAACATTTCCAAGCCCCTATCTCTACCTTCTGATGTTTATCTTATTTGCGGTGACAGGGCATGGCAAGGTATTCCTCATTATGCTATGGGAGGACCATGTTACTTGGGCCAACTTTCTTTACTTACACCTACACAAGGCCTCATCAGAACTCTAAACAACACTCGTACCAAAAGAGAAGCTATGCAGCTGGTACCAGACTGTGACGATGAGGTAGAACTTTGGAGCCGGACTGCCAGAATATTTGCTTCCATGGTTCCTTTTGTAGCAAGTGCCCAAGCCTTAACTCAGATTCAGCATTTTGCTTGTTGGGTAGTAAAGCAATCTAATGTCACCACTTCTATAATTACTCAAATGGCCCAAGACACTAATAGCTTACGACAAGCAGTGTTGCAAAACAGGGCTGCCATAGACTAATTGCTATTAACACAAAGTCGGGGATGTGAAGAATTTGAAGGAATGTGTTGTTTCAATCTGTCTGATCACAGCGCTTCCATACAAGAGCAACTTCAATGGCTACAAGATCATACATCAAAGATTACTGTAAACCATAACCCGTTCAATGATTGGTTGCTTTCTTTTGGTATTTCAGCTTGGCTTAAGGACATTATCAAAGGAGTTATAGTCGTTATACTAACAATCATTATAGTTATTGTTATGGGACCTTGTCTCATCCGATGTTTTTCTTTTCAAATAAGATGAATTGCAGACACTGTCTTGGAAAAGAGAGGGGGATATGTTGGGAGCCTAGCTGCAGCTCTGACACTCACCTCAATGTATCGCAAGATGCCGGGACAATGAAAAGGCAAAACATAGGTCATGGTGTCCTTGTGACTGTTCAGAGAAGGAAAACAAAGTCATAAAGCATTTACAGTGACTGCTCAAGGATTTAGGAAAGCACATCTGGAGAGACAAGATCCTGTTTTGACTATCGTAGAACTACTTCAAAGAGATTATTTTGCAATAGCTTTATTTGATTTATGTTATCCTAGATGTACCTATTAACAAGTAGCTTTTATAGAAAGGAAAACATTGTAACCAATCAGATTGCATGTTAGAAAAGGTACCCCTTATACACTACTGTATAAAAAGAGATAGTTAAGACAATAAAGTGGACTATTTTGCAGCAAAAGGATCTCAGTGTCTGAGTCTCATTCCTAAGGGGCTGCAACAAAGTACTGTAGAAAAAAATGGACAAATAGGAAAAATAAGAATGAGATTGTAGAGAGTTATATTCTGAAGGTACTGCTGCAGAAAAGAGTTTAATGCTTTTGAAAATGTAGAATCATTAATTTTTTCAGAGTGTCCTTGAGCTCCTGGTTCCTCTGGCTGTAGATGAGGGGGTTCAGCAATGGAGAGACCACTGAGTACCAGAGCGTGCTAGATCCAGGGATGGAGAGGGGCTTCAGGTGAGCAAATATACCAGTGCTGACAAACAGAGAGACCACAGTCAGATGAGGGAGGCAGGTGGAAGAGGCTTTGTGCCGTCCCTACTCAGAGGGGATACTCAGCATAGGCCTGAAGATCTGCACATAGGAGAAAACCATGAACACAAAACAACCAAAAGCTAAAGAGGTACTAAAAGCAATGAGTCCAAATTCCCTGAGGTTGGAGTTTGAGCAGGAGAGCTTGAGGATCTGTGGGATTTCACAGAACTGGCCCAGGGCATTGCCCTGGCACACGGGCAGGGAAAATGTATTGGCCGTGTGCAGCAGAGCATTGAGAAAGCCACTGGCCCAGGCAGATGCTGCCATGTGGGCACAAGCTCTGCTGCCCAGGAGGGTCCCGTAGTGTAGGGATTTGCAGATGGACACGTAGCAGTCGTAGCACATGATGGTCAGGAGGGAAAATTCTGAACCAATGAAGAAGATAAAGAGAAAGACCTGTGCAGCACATCCTGCATAGATGTTCATGCTGTCCCAGAGGGAATTGTGCATGGCTTTGGGCACAGTGGTGCAGATGCAGCCCAGATCAGTGAGGGCCAGGTTGAGCAGGAAGAAGAACATGGGGGTGTGCAGGTGGTGGCCACAGACTACGGCAGTGATGATGATGCCGTTGCCCAGGAGGGCAGCCAGGGAGATGCCCAGGAAGAGGCAGAAGTGCAGGAGCTGCAGCTGCCGCGTGTCTGCCAGTGCCAGCAAGAGGAAGTGGCTGATGGAGCTGCTGTTGGACATTTGCTGTCTCTGATCATGGGAACCTGTTCATGGATAAAAGACAGTGACAATTCAGAAGAGGCTGCTTTGAGCCAAACCTGGGCCATTCCCTGTAGACTGTCCCTCCATGACTCACCCACCCTTGATCCTGCTCTGGGTAAACCTTCACCAAGGTCCCTGACTGAGCTCCAGTTGTGCTGTCTGAGTGTGACAGGAGCAGCCAGGCCTGTGCATGGGGGTTCTCACGGAGACATCCCTACCCCACTGCCCTGGGTTTGTGGCTGTGTGGCAGAGGGACAAGGCTGGATATTCAGGATTTGTCAGTGGAATAATTCCTAATGAAGAAAGGCTTGGTAGCTTCTGCATTCCCAAACCTAAAGATGGCAGGAGTTGGTCTTAGGATTTGTTTTCCTACCCACACATCATTCCAGGTTGTCTGAGGACAGAAATCCCAGCATTTCTGAGCACTCAGAGTTTGCCAGTGAGAGATGTGAGAGGCAGAAGATTCCCTGTGGCTGAGGGCAAGGTGAAGGACTGGATGGGCTTGTTCCCAACTATTCTGGGTTTGCACCTTTTTCTGAAATGAGAGCACAATCATACTCCCATGTTACCCTGGAATAAACCAGACCCTGCTCAGAGCAGAGGGATCCCTGAATGTCTCACCCTCTCTAAAGGTCTCTGAGCAAGGTCTCAGCACCCCCTTCTGCCAAGGACACTTACGGCTCCCTTGGCAAACCCAACAGCATTTCCTCAGCTGTGGCATCTCTGCACTTCTCCATGAGACACTCAGGGAATTCCGAGAGGCTCTGGCACAGATTTGCACCCAGGAGGGCAGCTCAGAGCTTGGAAGGACACAGCAAGGAGACCCCCAGGTGTGTCCATGATAGGATCTCAGGGAGGGGGCTCAGATCATTCCCCTTTCCCACTGACTGCTTTGTCCACAGCCCCACAGGTCCCAGGGAAGCTTGGACACCCCATTCCCATGGGCACCCCTGCCCTGCAGGAATCCCAAGGGCAGCGCCTGACTCAGCTGCTGCAAACCCAGAGCCTCCCTGAGAGCACCAGATTACAATGACAATATCAGAGGAGTGCAGGAACAAGAGAAGAAATTGTGGTGCTGTGCCTGGGAGGGCAGGGCAGAGACTGCCAGGCACTCAGGGCAGTGTTCCCATTACCCAGCTGTGTACAGCACCTCCCAAACACCAACAGTGCCCTCCTGCCCCCAGCATTGCTCTCTTCAGCCCCCTCTCCTTCCCTGAGCATCTCCCTGGGTCTGGATATTTCCCTCCTGAGAGCTGCCCTGTCCCTGCCAGGCTCACAGAGCCCATCCCACCCTCTGTGCCCTCACCCTTCTCACAGAAACCTGCCTGTCTGCAGGGCCCTGCCTGGGGCAGGGTCTGTCTGCAGGTGGGCAAATGTATCTCAGGAGAGCCCTGCTGGGCTCTGCAAAGGGGATGCTGGTGCTACCCAGGGCTGAGGAGTGACTGAAGGCCCTTTGGGAGGCTCCCAGCAGAGACACTGACCACCCAAAGTTACAGATCTGGAGTCTCTGTATATGTTCAAACATTACTTTGGTGATCCAGTATGTACCTTTCAACTCAGAATGTTCTGTGATTCTGTGAGTAAAATTCCTGTTCTGCTTCTCTCATCCCCCTGTTGTCTACAATCAAAAGAGAAAAAAAAATGCAAGAGGGTTATAATGGTAAAGTAAAAAACAGACCTTTTTTGGAAGCTTCCAGGTCCCAGTGGGGATGGGGCACACACAGCCCCAATTCCAACAAATTATTAAAGTTGATAATTATGATATTTAACAGGAACATCCAATAGAAGATTTGGTTTCCTCACTTACACACCCTTGAATCAATCCTTTTGAGTAGGTCCAAAGGCTTCCTTGCCCCTATTTTGTTATGACTGCTCATATTCTGTTTTTTTAAAAAAAAAAATAAAATAGGTTCTTGTAGGTCCTCTTTCAGATAATAGGACTATACAGTATTCAAGAATGTATTCAGGAGGTCAGCTTATTGTTCTAAAATCTAAAAGAAAGGTTAGGAAATGTACTAGAGTTAATTAAGGATTATAGTTGTATAAGTATATAATAGTAGTTTAATAGAATTAATCAACAGTTTAATAGAGTCAATTAAGGATTTTAAAGAGCTACAAATGTATGAAAAAATGTATAAAAAGCAAAAATCTTTTTGTCATCACCCCAACCATTCCATCCTTCTCCAAGTAGGAAATTGAAAACACTCTCAGGAACTCGCCTGATCTTTAGAGCAATCCCAGGCTCACCTTCTTTTGGGAAGTGCTCTCCGGAGCTGTTCCCAGGCTGGTCTGGAGCTGGGAGCAGCCCTGCCCCACCCAGCAGCTCTCAGCAGCAGCACCTGCCCTGCTCAGGGTCTCTCCTTGCCCCCACAGCTTCTCCCCCAGCACTGGGAGCAGCTCCCCAGGCTGGCTGAGAGCTGTCCCTGGCAGACAGCAGAGTCCCTGCCCCAGCACAGTGCCCTCGGCTGCAGGACCCTGCTCTGCAGGACAGCCCTGGGCACCCCTGGCTGCAGCCCCGGCTGCTCAGCCCTGCAGCAGAGCCTGGACACAGGGAGCTGCCTGGGGCTGTGCCTTGGGTGCTGCAGCAGGGAAACCCAGCCCTGCCCTAGGGCCACATCCCCTGCACTGCAGCAGCTCTGAGAGTCTTCCTGGAAGGTCCTGAAAGCTGTGGGATGTGCCAGCTTCAGGAGATCCCTGCAGGAATTGCAGCTTATCTTCCCACAGCCAGAGAGTGAAAATTTCAAACCCTGTGACCTCTAGTGAGGTCTCAGTGAGCTGTGCTCTGTGCTCCCAGCCCAGGCTGAGTTTAACCCCTCTGTGCCTCTGTGCTGTGCCCAGGGTGGCTGCAGGCAGTGCCCCAGCCCTGCTGGGCTGTGCACAGGAGCTGCTCCTGGGCAGAGATTTCTCTCTGCAGGACTGCCCTTGCCAGGAGCTGCCTCTGTGCCAGGAGCCCAGCCCAGCTCAGCAGCACAGACACAGCACAAGGATTTTAATGACCCTCTTGGAGTCTGGGGATGTATCCCTGAACATCAGTCCCTGAGAGTGAGCTGAAGAAACCTCTGAAGATCTCCAAGTCAGAATCAAACTCCAAAGTTTCTTAAAGTTTTAATGGGTTCCACTGAGGGACACAACTGAGAAAGTGTCCCCAGGTTCCAGTCAGAGGAGGAAATTGGAGGCAGAGATGACAGGTGGGAACAAAGAGAAGCCAAGTCTTGGTGCCCTGGGGCACAGCAGGGTCTGTGCCACCAAGGGTTTTGAGGAGACATCTTGTCCTGAGCCACTGGAGCCTCCTGGCACAGCCCCAGCAAGGCTGGGCACTGTCACCCCTTGTGCTGCCCTCAGCATTTCCCCCACATCCCAGTGGCCTCAGGGATCTGCTGGGACCAGTCCCTGGGGAGCCTTGGTCAGAAATGGCCCTGGGGGCTCCTTCATGCTCCCCAGGACTGCAGGTTTTTCAGAGGACTTTGGATTTTTATTTTTCCTTGGAGTGTCTGAGAGCTTTGTGCAATCATAGTCTCCAATTATCTGCTTTAATTAGTCCCTTGAGAGCCTTTCTCAGTAACAACACTCAGTGGGACTCATTAATGCTTCAAGGTACTTCAGGTTTTTTTACATACTTTCCTTTTTCCTTTCTTCTCTGAGTCTCTGTGCATTTTTTCGGCAATCATGGGCTCCAATTCTCTCCTCCAAAGAGTCCATGAGGAGCCTGTGTTGGGGATGGACCTCAATGGGACCCTTAATGCTTTGAGACACTTTGTGTTTTTCTTCTGACTTTGACATCTGGAGAGGTTTGTGCAATCTCCTCTCAGGCCCTGAGGTTCAAGGGCTTAGCACCTAATGCACCACGGGGCTCATTGAGATCAAGCAAGTCGTGAAAAACCATGCATCTGCAATTATTTCCTTCTGGTCTGGTGCCATTCATTAGGAAGGTTTGCTGCTGCAGTTATGGAGAAATACTTCAAAGAGCTTCTAAGAAATATGTATTCCTATTTTAAATGGTGTCTATCATTGGTGTTTCTTTTTAGAGCAGAGGTGATTGCAGCATTCTGTGACTGATATTGATCCAGGTCTCTCCTCAGGAGATCTGGCCTGCTCAGAGAAGCTGTGCCTTGAGGTCTGACCCAATGTGGACAACCTTGCTCCATATTCCCCATCCCCATTCTGTCTGTTCTTACTCAACTGGGACCTGCTTTGCTTGGAGAACTGGCTGCACTCAGGCAACGAGGGGTTTTCATCCTTTTGTCTTTTTGAAGCAATCAAAAACTCCTGAGTTTCCCAATTACCAACAGACACCCTCCCTAAGTGTGTGCTGAGGCCAAAGTGCCACCAAGGAGGTTTCCCTTCCCAAGGCTGAGCCACACAAGATCTGTATTAGTCCTTTAGGTTCCTTGGTTTCATGAGGCCTTCTTGTGTCACCATGGACTTGGGTTCTGTGAGGCTCTGTAGTATCACAATTGATGTTTTGTTACATGGGGCCCCACAATGTCACAGGGGTTTCCTTGGTTCTGTGAGGTTCTGTGGTGTCACAATGGATGTTTGGTTCTGTGCCCCACAGTGTTACAGGTGTCTTCTTTTTTCCTGTGGCAACCAACTGCAAGCCCCACTGGCAAATCCAAATTCCTGGGAAGAAAGAGGGATGGGGACATTTGGAGTGATGGCTTTTGTCTTCCCAGGGCACAGTGACATGGGGTGGGACCCTGCTGTCCTGGAGATGGCTGAACACTGGCCTGCCCATGGAAGGGGGAAGAGACAACGACCTCTGTCCATGGAACTGCAACAGCAGAGAGGTCAGGCCAAAGGCTGGGCTTAAAAGACTGTCACCAGCACAGGAAACATCAGTGTGAGAGGAAAGATGTGTGCTTTTCCTTTGAAATGAGTGGAAATGTTTCTACTGACTTTGGGAAGCAGGTTTGTTACTGGGCCCAGACAGTTTGGCTCCTGAAACAGACAAGGGTCTGCACAAGGCCGAACTCCTGAACTTCAGGGGGAAATGCCAGGTTCAAGGGGGGATACAGGGTAGGTGGGTCAGGAAGGCTGTATCTTCCTAGCACCTCGGCCAGTTGGGAAAGGAAAAGGCCACGTGCAACTGGGAGTTTCGGATGAAATCAGGCTGCGCCTTCTGAAACCTCTAGAGAGAAAACCCTGCTGGCATATGCCCCAGTGAACTCTCTCCCTTTTTTCTAATTATGTTGAAGTACTTCTCTGTCTCCTTAATGGACATAAACCTCTTGTGTTTAGGGATTTTCCTGACAGTGAAAACATGGAATCTCATGGAACCAAGTGTCTACAGTTTCACGACGCAGCCTCATAGAGCTCTGGATTCCATTGTATCACAATGGGAACACATGGATCAAAGGCTCCACAGTGGCACAGTGGTCTCTCTCCTGTTGCAACCAGCATGGAACAAAGGCTTGCTAATGACACTGCAGGGCCTTATGGAATGCAAGAGATCATCCTGATGGAATGGAAACTCATGGAACCAAGAGCCTACTGTTTCACACCCAGGCCTCATGGAATGCTGGAGACCATTGTGTCACAATGGAAACTCATAGACTCAAGTGTCCAATGTTTAACCGTGCCTTATGGAACCAAGAAGACCATTGTGGTGCAATGGCACCTCAAGGAAACAAGGGTCAGTTGTCAGACCAAGGCTATACTTTGACCAAGTGGGGCCTCATGGCACACAGGTGCCACTGGGACATTGCCAGGCCCAGTGGAAAAAAGGCTCCATTATTGCACAGCAAGGCCTCATGGCACCCAGGAGACCACTGTGATGCAAGGCAGTCTTGGGAAACCAAGTGCCAACTGCAAACACAGTGGGGCCTCATGGAAGCCAGGTGCCACTTGGATAGTACCAGGGCATGTGGAACACAGTGTCCATTGTGACACAGCACACCTGTAAAAATACAGGTGGATGCTTTAACTAGAATCTGGCTGACAAGATTCCATGAGTGCTTAGCATTTGCCATCTTTGGAAGAACAGGAGGACAGAGCAAGGCTTCAAGAGAAGATATGATAGAGGGCCAAAAATGCTCAAACAGGGTGGAAGAGGGAGGCCCTTTCCAGATAGGAAGGCTGTTTTACTTCATCCCAAGGACCCCCAGGCATCCACCAGAGTGACCAACAAGGAGCAGTGCGCAATTCCAAAGAGGTGTAGAACTAATTTTAATATGAACTGGGGACAGGTGGGGTTTGGAAATGAACATGTATTAGGCATATTGTGCAATCCTAGTTTGTAGAGAACAAAAAGAGAGGTGCAGGTCATCAAAGGCATGCATGTTTTTGGAGGAGCTATCCCCCATGCAACTCAGTGCTGAATAAAATACATACCTATAACTGAATTTGTGGGTTATAAAATTTTTTGTCACATCAATTTGGGTGACCCTGCTGTCCCCCTGAGATTTTGGGGTGCCCCCTTTGCCACCCTAGAGCTGGAGATGATGCAGAATGCCATCTTCATCAATCCCACAGACCAAAGTGTCTGGGTGTACCTGTGCTGCAACCTCTCCTGAAGTCATTCGGGGCTCACTCCCACCTCTAAGGCCCCCAGCTAGAGTTTTGGGGTACCATCTTAATGTTAGGGTGCCCTCTGACAGCCCCCCCTACTGCTGAGGCTCATCTGTGTCCACGTCGACTGGGATGATGCAATGGTGGCCGTCATCTTCTCCTGGCCTGTCAAGGTGAGTCAGGACACTTGGGTGTCCCAATAATCACCTGGATATCCCCAAAAATCATCTGGGAACACATGGCTACCACCAAAAATCACCTGGGTGCCCCAAAAATCATCTGGCTACACCTGTATACCCCTTGGACACCTGGATCACCAAAAAATCCAGGGGGCCCCTATAACTGGTGTTCCAAAAATCCTCATTGCTTTGAATGGGTAGACCCAGTGTCCCTAAATTCCTTTTGACTTCAGTGAGGTCCTGTTTATCCCCATTCATCTCCACCAATCCCTCCCAGTGGCCCCCTCAGCTGCTCCCAGTGCACCCAGTTTAACAAGCAACTGTTCCTGATCAAACCCTATTAACAGATAGACCTGGTGTCCCTCAATTCCCATTTATTTTGTGAGTAGACCAGATGGCCCAAAAATTTTAGTGCTAAAAATACCAGTCTTGTGCTTGGAATTCCCACATTTTGAGCTGAAAAGAGAGATTTTTCGCCTTACCTGGAGGCATAGCTCCAGCACGGGCCACAGGTGTGGGATCAGGGATTAGATTTCAGGAATTCATCCTGGACTTCCAGAACGTCTTCACTGCAATCCTGGAGCAGGAGCAGAAATTCCTGGAATTCAGCATAATATTTCCCCCAAATTTCCCCAAATTTCCCTATTTTAGCAACAAAATTCTGCAAAATCCTCATTGACTTTAATGGGCAGACCCAGTTTCCCTAAATCCCTGTTGACTTCAATGGGATAGATCTGATGTCGCTAAACCCCCTTTTTTTTTTTTTTTTTTTTTTTTGGCTAAACCTGGTGTCCCTACATCCTTATTGATTTCAAAAGATAGACCTGATGTCCAAAAAAATTCCTATCAGGAGATCCATATTATAAAATGTGGGGCCAACTTGTTAAAGATGGTTCATTGCTTTATTGTATCAATCTCACAGAAGAGTGAGACATTAAAGTTGCCACATCCAATGCCATAATATCAGAAGCCACCTCATTCTTAGTTACAATGGCTGATGTTAGATTTTTAGCCAATCAAATAATTCTAAAAATTTCACTAGCATCTTTTTACATCAATCATAAATTGCTTTGCTTCTCATGGCTTTGCTGCAATGTGTCATTTTTCAATCAATCATATAGCACTTCATAAACCCACATTGATATATCTTAAATATGTAACTAACTTTATAAGAGGTTTTCTTGCTAAACTTTAAAATATCTTACTAACTTAACATACTGCTTTGCTTACATAGTAAATATTTCTGTTTGCTTAAAACGTATTTCTGCTTAAACTGATGCCTTAAGATCCAAGTTTTCTGTTCTGCTTGGGTGTGCTTTCCGTTATGCTTTAGGGTGATAAAGGCAAAATAGTCCGATACCAGCTATGGACTCAAGGACAGTTTCTTCAGACTCCAGGCCAATGTGAGAAGAGGAGGGCAGGCCAGCCAGGAGAAGAGGAGGAGGACACCTTACAATTTGAGACTATTAATTGGATGGTGGACTGCTGTATGTAAATGGGCTGAAGTCTATAAAAATGTGAAATCATGTGACCATGACCTCTTTTACTTTCATCTTGGAGCCACTCAGGCAGGGCAGGGGCCACGCTGTGGCACTGTACTGCCAGGGTGTGGCCTTTGCAGGCCTTTCAATAAATACCCATTTTATTTCCCCTAACTCTGTGTGCTCTCTGTTCCAGCTCCTAAAGGCAACAAAGCCACAAACTTATATTCTTCTTTTATGTCTATTTTACTTTCAATGCTCTAATTATCAAAGTCTTCTCCGAGGTCTTAGGTCACACTTTGTATCCATGTCTATCTCTGAGCCTCTATTCGCACCCCCTGAGAGCTCTCCATGCCTGCATTTCCCACACCACCTGTCATCTCTGCCTCTAATTTCCTGCTCTAACTGGAACCTGGGGACACTTTCTCAGTCATGTTTCACAGTGGGACCCATGAGTGATGTAAAAAAATTTGGAGTTGGATTATGACTGAATTCTTGAGAGGCTTCCTAGCAAATCATGATTCTGTCTTGATTTCCCTCTGGTCAAGTGCAGTTCATTCTGAAGGTTTTCTATTCCAGTTACAGAGAAATATGTCAAAGAACTTCTTAGAAATTTCCATTCCTATTTCAAAGAGTGTATTTTACTACTGCTGTCTTTAGAACAGAGGTGATTGCAGAATTGGGCAGAGGTGATTGATATTTGTGAGAAATGGATTGTAAAAGACTCTCAAAGCCTGACTGAAAGCTCACACAGTCTTGTACACCTGTATGCAAACTCTGAGATAAGATGTGCTGACTTAGAAAGAATGGAATACGGAAGACATTGTTGAGAGGGAGATTGAACTAGAAACAAGTTTCAAACAATGGCCTTGCAAAAATACCAGATATTTTTGAGAATTGGAACTGTGAAAGATGCTGTTGGGGGTTGAGTGTTTTTCTGTTACTGTGTCAATTGAAAGAATTTTTCCCATTATCATGCCAATGGAGCTGGCCGGGCTACACCCAGGGTCCCTGATGGGTCCAGACAAAGGGGGTGGATGGGGACGGCCCCGGAGGGGCCTCTGAGGCTTCCGGGAGGGCACTCGCGTTTCCGGCGAGCTGGGAGCAGGACGCCTGGGATCTTCAGCCGCGTGGCCGAGCACAGGAGAGCCAGACCCTCTGCGATCACCTGCCCTGCATCTGCCCCGTTCCAGCCTCCTGCCTCTGCGGACACAGCTGATCACCCAGACACACACGGTGAGCGAGGAGCCGCCGCTGCAGCCCGTTCCCGCCCGGGACCGGCGTGGCCGCTGCTGCCCCTCCCCCCTCCTTCCTGCCTCAGTTCCCACTTGCCTTTTTGGCAGATCCGGGCTCTGGACTAAGCACAGAGACAGCGTGCTTGCATCTAAAGGGACTGACACCGAGTTATCTATTTCGTTCTGTTAGCAATTTTAACTGTTATTGTTTTCTGTTTGTATAGTTAGATATATTAATAAAAGAGCTGTTATTCCCACCCCCCTTATCTCTGCCTCAGAGTCCTTGATTCAAACAATCATAATACTTGGGGGAGGGGAGTGGAACCAAAGTCTCTATTCCAAAGGGAAACTTCTGCCCTTACTGGCAGACACCTGTCCTTTCAAACCAGGACAGATGCATTGTGGCAAGACCACACAGGGTAAAATAATAGGTGATTCTTGTTAGAAGTATTAGCATCATTGTGTGGCAAAAGCTAATATGCAGAAAAATTATTTATAAAGTATTGTAACTAGGAAATAACTTGGCTTCTGATAGAATGACAGTGAGTTTTACATGTCTGATGTTTCACCCTTCAATAAGACTGATATTGGAATAAATCTTTTAAAATGCCTCTAAGTTGCCCCATCTCTGGAGAACTGGGATTTTCCAACAGTGCTGATTACCTAGACAGCCCCTGACAGAGAGCTGGGGGAAAACTTCTCAAGAACTCCAAGTCATATTCAAACTCCTAAGTTTCTTGAAATTTTAATGGTTCCCACTGAGGGATATAACTGTGAAAGTGTCCCCAGGTTCCAGGTAGGAGCAGAACCCTGGAGGCAGTGATGACAGGTGGGGACAAGCAAGGGAACGGTGTCTCTGATGCTGAGCAAACCTGGATGACTTTCAGGAATGCAAAGGGCCAAGGGCTGAGCCCCAGAACCTGGCAAGGCACATCCTGTCCCTCCCTCATTGCTCAGAGCTCTTCCCAGGGCACTGGGCTCTGGGGATGTGCAGTGCCAAGCGCAGGACCATGGGGCAGCCCCTGCCAGGCTGCTGGGCAGGGACAAGGAGGCAATGCGGCCCCAGCACTGCAAGGCTCACTTGTCCCCTGCTGGCCTCAGGCCCAGGGCCAGCAGCCTAAAAGTGCTTTCCCAGCCAGGATGGTTGGAAAAGAAGAAGACAGATGGCTTAAGGGTGCAGTGATAGAAAAAGCAAGGACAGAAACTGGGAACTTGGGGTGGATTTTATGGAAATGTGTAAAATATAATATGCATGTAGCAACTGCAGGTTGCATTGCATGCTTTTAGAATCACGTCTGCTAAGGTTAGGTGTTATGCTGTGCTGGACCTCAGGCCTGAATTATGCCCTCTTCAACACCAAATTAGTGTTAAGGAGTCTTTTTCTGATACTTTGGAGATTTGGTAACAGCATGACCTCAGGGACCCAAGGAGTCAGCTATTGCACTGGAACCTCATGGCACAAAGAGTCCATTGCAGCACAGCAGAATTCCATGGAGCCAAGAGGCCGTTTTAACACTGTGCGGCTGCATGGAACCAAAATCCATTTGGACACAGCGGGGTCACATGGAACTGATGGTCCATTGCGATACCGCAGATCATGGGAGGCCATTGTGACAATGTGGAAACTCCTGGAGCTAACAGTCCACTGTGACAGAGAAAGGCCTCATGGAACCAATGGGTCATTGTGACACAGCAGGGCCTGACAGATCCAAGGAGTTCATGGTGCCACTGCAGAACCTCATGGAACAGAGGATCCAAGGTGACACTGTGGATCCGAAGAGTTCATGGTGACACTGCAGAACCTCATGGAACAAAGGGTCCATGGTGACACTGGGGGCCCTGTGGAACCATGGGGACCATTCTGATACTGTGGTGCTCCATGAAACAAAGGGACCATTCTGATACTGCCAGGCCTCATGGAACCAAGGGGCCAAATGTGCCACGGTGGGGCTTCATGGAACCAAAGACCCATTGTGACATTGCAGGACCTCATGGGACAATGGAGACTGTTGTGACTCTTGGGGTCCCACTGGATCCAAGGGGCCGTTGTGACACTGCAGGGCTTTGTTTAACCAAGAGGCCATTTTAGCACAGCAGGGCTCAATGGAATCAAGGTGATCACAGTGACACAGTGGGGCTCTGTGAGATGAAGGGTCCATTCTGACACCATGGAACAAAGCAGACCTTTGTTACACTACAGGACACCATGGAACCAAGGAGGCTGTTTTGAAGCAATGGGGCCTCTGGAACCATGGAGGCTGTGATGGCACTGTGAGGCCTCATCTAACCTAAGGACTTTGTGGCACTGCAGGGATTCATGGAACCAAGGGCACAATGGTGACACAGTGAGGCTCCATGAGACCAAGGGGGCATTCTTATGCTGCAGGACCAAGGGTCCATTGTGGTACAGCAAAGCCTCATGAAAGCACAGAGGCCATATTAAAAGTTTGAGGCCTTGTGAAACCAAATTGTGGCACTTCAGGGCCTTGTGAAAACAAGGGGACACTAATGACACTATGGGGCTCAGTGGGAGCAAGGGGTCACTGTGACACTGTGGGGTCTCATGGTACCAATGCTCTATTGTGACATTGCAGAGCCTTATGGAACCATGGAGACCCCTGTGACACAACAGGCCTCTTTGTACAAAGGGGCCATTGTGACTCTTTGTGGCCCCATGGAACCAAGGAGTCCATTGTGACACTGCGGGGCCTTGTTGGGCCAAGGGGCAATTGTGGCACTGTGTGACACTGTTACGAATGGATGTGGGGATTTAGATAAGTCCCTGCCTTTTGTCCAGGCCTCTGTTAGCAGACAGTAGCTTTATTGAGGAGGCCAGCACCCCAAAACACACTCTCCTTCGCAAGTTGTTTAATAATGGCTGATTCAGCCTATTATAGAATTAATTATTTAATAGACAGAAAACTAACAGACATAAGACTTAAACTAATACTACACAAGTAGTATTAATACTACCACATTAATATTACACAAGGTAAAAAAAAACCAAAAACTGCTTGCAGGTATATCTAGCACCAGGTTAAAAGTACCTCTTAATGTTACAGCTAGCAAAGAAATAACACCACAAGGATTCAGTATATTTTACCATCCAATTATTGGTGGGGTCTCACATCGAGGTCCTTTCCCTCAATCCCCAGGGAAGTAACCATGGAATCTGTGTCCAAGCTACAGGAAGAAGTCCTTTACACCTTCAGGGTGTGCATGTTGTAGTTTCTGCTTCTGTGATAACTCATATGTCTTATAAAATTTCTAAAACAGTGTCCCTCAGTCAAGAATATTTCATTTATCTCGTCCCATATCTGCTCTCCAGACAAAGATGTTGATTCTTTGCTGAGGCCTGAGTGTTTTTGACACCAGAGATGACTCCCTGCTATGCTTCTCAGCCCGGGTTATCTCTTTAGGCACCGACTGTCTGTGGTAAGGGTGGGTACATGCCCTGCCACAGGCATCACTGAACCAAGGAGACAATTGAGACAGTACACTTCCCCATGGAAGTGAGGGTTCATGTGATAGTGCAGGACCCATGGAACCAAAGGCTGAATGAGACATCATAGGGCTTCATGGAATACTGGAGACCACTGTGACACTTCAAGTCCTCATTGAATTAAGGGCTCTGCAGGACCTTGTGGAAGCAAGGAGACCATTGTGACACTGCAAGGCCTCATGGAAGCAAGGGACAGTTGTTACACTGTGGGGCCCCAAGGAAGCAAGAGGCCAGTGTGACACAGCTGGACCTTGTGCAGCCATGGGGCCATTGTGATCCTGAGGAGCCCAATGGAACAAAGGGACCCTTGTGACACTGCAGGACTACATGGAACCACAGAGACCATTGTGACACTCTGCGGCCTCATGGAACCAAGGGACCATTGTGTTATTGTGCACTCCCATGGAACCAAAGAAACCATTTTGACACTGCAAGGCATAATGGAAGAAAGGGAACATTGTGGCACTGCAGAGCCCTGTGGAAAAAGGAACCAGTGTGACACTGCAGGGCCCCATGAAAACAAGGGGACAGTGTGACACTGCAGGGCCCCATGGATCTAAGGGAATAGGTAACAGGTCTAGTTGGCTTGGCCTGACTGATCCAACTGACTTTGCTATGTCAAGGGTCTGTTCTCATGTGCCCCTGAAACACTGGGGCTCTGGGCTTCCCTTCAAAATGCAAAAGAACTATCCTTCTCCTCAAGGTGCTCATGTCCTAAATGGGATTCTGCTTTAAAAGTTCCCAATATTCAAATATTGCTACTAAACAAATATTGCCATTAAAAACAAGTTTGGCTGCCCTTGGCTTCCTGAGAGTCAGCTCCAACGTACCTGCAGACACTGGGGCCATGATCTGTCCTTGCTATGGAAAAGAACTGTCCTTCCTGCCCAGGAATCCATGGCCAAAATTGTTAATTCTCCTCCAAAATTCCCTATATGCAACGGTTTCTTCCAGATGGAAAAACTGCCAGGACAGAAAGGTCTGTCAGGCCTTGCCTCTGGTGGTCACCTCTAATTTACCCTGAAATACTGGGGCTCTGTGCTTTCCTTCCTATGGGAAAAAACCGGCCTTCTCATCCAAGCACTCATATCTGAAACTGGGATTCTGCCTCAAAAATTCTGTATATCCAATCATTGCTCCCATATGACAGCTGCCAGGACAGATGGGTCTGGTTTGCCTTGCCCTCCAGTGGCTACTGCTCAATTGTCCCTGATACACTGGGGCTCTATGCTTGCCTTCCTATGGGAAAGAACCATCCTTCTCTCTACATGCCCATGGCCAAAATTAGGATTCCACATTCCATATTCTGTATATCCAAGGATTGTTTCCAGATAAACCTGTCAGAAACGACAGGTCAGGCTTGCCTTGGCCTCTGGTGGTTGCAATTCATCAGCCCCTGAAACACTGGGGCTCTGTGGTTTCCTCCTGTGGAGTTCATGGTGACACTGTGGGGCCTTTGGAACCAAGGACATTATTGTCGCTCTGCTGGGCTGCATGGTCCCAAGGGACCAGTGTGAAGCAGCAGGGCTTTGTGGAACCAAGAGGCCATTGCTGCATTACAGGGCCTGGTGCGGCCAAAGGTCCATTGTGATCCTGCAGGGCACTGTGGATCCATGGAGACCATTGTGGCATTGCAAGGCCCCATGGAATCATTAAGACCATTGGGGCACTGTGGGGGCTCATGGAGTCAAGGGTACATGGAATGGGACTGGATTGTTTGGCCTCCTGGGGACCACCTGGTAGGTTCAGCTCATCCTATCATGGCAAGGGCAGCATCTTAGCCCCTGGAGCACTAGGGCTCTGGGCTTTCCTTTCTATGGAAAAGAAACATCCCTCTTTCCTGCTGCCCAAGGCTGAAATTGGTAATCCCCATAAAATTTTCCCTAAATGCAAGGGTTCTCCCAGCAAAAATCTTCCAGGACAGACAGCTCTGTCTGGCCTTGGGTTCCTGTGGTCAGTCTCTCATTTACCACCAAACACTGGGGCTCTGTGCTTTCCTTCCAGTGGAAAAGAACTGCCTATCTCACATGGGGGTGAATGGCCAAAACTGGGATTCTACCTCCAAAATTCCAACTATCCAAGAATTTCATCAAGACAAAAGTAGCAATGACACATAGGTCTGGCTGCCTTGTCCTCTGATGATTTTCTAAGATTATGAGAAGAATGTTTTAAGTTGCCAACACCTTGGAGAAGGCCCAAATCTCCCAAGGTGGGGTTTGGGTTCTGCAAGAACATGACCATTGTAAAGGGATAAAAGAGCTCTGTGCTCAGTGGAGTGGAGACTGATGACAGCAGAGGAGAACCCAGACTGGACACAAAGAGAAAGGAATTTCTCTCCCAGGGCAGGGCTGTGGTGCAATACGTCCCCCAGAAGGAGTCTGGAGCAGCCCAAGGCTTTGTGTGGCCAGGCAGAGGCTGGCAGGACACAGAGCTGTCAGCAAAGGAAGGGGCCAGCCAGGGGGTTGACAACAGCCTGCAGGGACAGAGGCACAGGGCATGGACACTGTAGGACAGCCTGGGCTGCAGAGGGCACAGGGATGGGCAGCAGCTGAAAGGCCCTGGCAGAGCCAACTGCTGAAGCACTTGGGCCATGGCTGCTGGCCCTGGGCCTGAGGCCAGCAGGGGACAAGTGAGCCTTGCTGTGCTAGGGCCTCATTGCCTCCTTGTCCCTGCTCAGCAGCCTGGCAGGGGCCACCCGATGGTCCTGCCCTTGGCACTGCACATCCCCAGAGCCCAGTGCCCTGGGAAGAGCCCTGAGCAATGAGGGAGGGACAGGATGTGCCTTGCCAGGTTCTGGGGCTCAGCCCTTGGCCCTTTGCATTCCTGAAAGTAATCCAGGTTTGCTCAGCATCAGTAACAGCTTTCCCTTTTTTGTCTCCACTTGTCATCAGTGCCACCAGTGTTCTGCTCAAACTGGAATCTGGGGACACTTTCTGAGTCGGGTCCCTCAGTGGTAACCATTAATACTTCAAGAAACTTTGGAGTTTCAATCTTGCTTTGAGTTCTTGAGAAGATTTTTGAACATTCTCTAAAGCACTGAGTATGATATAAGCACAATCAAAGCCCTGAGAGGGTCATTAAAGTCCTCGTGCTGTGTCTGTGCTGCTGAGCTTGGCTGGGCTTCTGGCACAGATGATGATCCTGGCAATCAAGAAGAGCTTCAAAAAGACATTTCTTCTGTGGAGCAGTTCCTCTTCCAGCCCATCAGGGCCGAGGGCACTGCCTGCAGCCACCCTGGACACAGCACAGAGGCACTGAGAGCTTCAATCAGTCAGGGCTGAGAAGATGCTCAGAAGTGAGTGGGGAAGAATCATTCTCAGCCTTTGATACAGGAAGCCTCTAGCTGCAGGACAAAGCAGCTGCAGCTCCTGGAGCGATCTCCTAAAGCTGGAACATCCCAATGCCTACAGACTCTGTGAGTACATTCTGATTCTCTCTTGTATAGATCAGCCAGGGGTGCCCAGGGTTGTCCTGCAGAGCAGGGTCCTGCAGCCCAGGGTGCTGTGCTGGGGCAGGGACTCTGCTGCCTGCCAGGGACAGCTCTCAGCCAGCCCTGGGAACAGCCCCCAGCACTGGGGGACAAGGTCTGGGTGAAAGGAGACAGGGTGGTAGGGCTTGGATGTGTTCTCCTTGGGTGGTGAGGATGCTGCATTGTTCAGGACTGCTCCCAGCATGACATTGAAATCTAGAATATTTCAAAATAGATTATACAGGGAGCAAAGCAAGTCAGAGGCTTCATAAAAGGGGAAAACCTTATTTTTTAATCTACTGCTCTGTGTTGCTTTGATGGGAAATTACACACTGATATTTAACTCTCAGTTCAGGCCGAGAAAAATAAAAAAGTTTTCTCTCAGATCTTAATAAATCAGACATTGTATTGTAATCCGATACCAGAGGTATAAGGAAGGTCTTAACTCTTCCCACCTGTCCCTATCCTATTGGCAGAGAGCCAAATATCCCCTCCCTGACCCTTTCCTAGAAAAGGCCAAGATCTGAGATTCTCTTCCTCTTTTGCCCTGGGACCATCTTGAAATAAAGAAAGGCAAGGAGCCCCTTTTGAACCTTTTGTTTATCTCCATGCTAAGCCTAGCTCCTTCTTATAGATACATAGGAAGAAGTTACAGTATTTAGCAGTGGATGAACAACGTGTAGGGCTTAAAATTAAGAGCCCACAGGTAGCTAAAATCCCAGTTTGAGGATTTTTTACGCTCGTTCGTTTGATCGACTACCTCCGTGCTTGGTAGCTATGTTTATACAGGCCCAGGCAGGGCAGGATTGGGCCGGTAGCTTTACTTTAGCACCAAAGTGAGTCGGCTCGAAGATAAACAGCTTCCACAAACCACACAACAGCCCAGGTCTGCAGGAAAGGTAAAGTCCCTCGTGGGAGGTGGGAACACCAGAATTTGCCCCTAGCAGCGGGGAGGGTTCCCCAAGCGGGCCAGCGGCAGCAGGGTGGGCTTAAGATTCTGCAGCGCCACAGCAGCTGCAGCCGCGATTAGAGCAGAGCGGCTCCCCTGCAGTTTGCGCAGAAACCGCAAAAATAAACCCGCTCGGAGCGATGCAGCTCACAGCTCCGGCATTCTGCAGTGCCCGGGAAGCCCCCCAAAAACAGTGCAACACTACAGGGTTCCCCCAGGGTCGGCACGGCCGGACGAACACGGGACACGTGTTCGGGTTGGATCCTCCCAATCACAGAAACCCCCGCATTCCCCTTTTCTCCCTAATTTTTTTTAATTTTGGGTCAGAAAAGAGTTGTGTGTGTTTGTGTGGGTGTGCGTGGAAGTACAAGGTATTCTGCAGATCTCTTTTAAAAAATCAGGATGGACGCAGAGTTATCTGCACATCAAAAGAGTGTGTTTTCTCAAATTCAAGAAATTTTACATGCTGAAAAAATTACAGTTTCTAAAAAACGGTTAAAGCATTTTGTCTCTTGGCTGTTTTCTAAAATTCCAGACTGTGAATTACAAAATATAAATTCAGTTTTATTTTGGGATAATGTGGGAAATTTATTAACATCTAAAGTAGAAAAATTTGACTCTAATGCTGCTCTGTTCCTTCCAATATTTTAACAAGTACGCAAATGCTTATTAGAAACCGAGAACACAAGACAGCCACAGACAAATCCTTTAAACCCCCTCCCCCCATCCACTACAAACACCCCTGTCCCTGAAAATAATGAAAAATGAGTAATACCTCAGGAAGCTACCAAGCTTCCTCCCCCCATATACCCAAGTTCTGAAAATTTTGGACAACCTTCTAGAGAATTCTCTATATTCCCCTCTCTTTCCCCCAGTTTACCTCAGGAACACTGTAATAATAGTTCGACAGGAAACTTTCCTTTGTCTCACAGGGGTGACCGCATGGCTTATTGCAGCAGCCATGCTTTGGCTTCTTCATCTCTTAACCCTTTCTTCTCCTCAATTCCCTTCCCTTCCCTGTTTCTGCTCCCGTGTAACCCTACACCCACAGGCTTTCCTAGTCACTTCTTTCCAGCTCAAGTTACAGCTTCTAATCCTCCTGATTACAGCAAATGCCAGAGAGACAGTGATAGCCCAGAGACTGCAGGCAATGGGGGAGGAAAAAGTTCAGTTTACAGCAGTGACGCTGTCCCTGCAGTGGGGGAGACTGCACTATCTCCCAGGCTAATATATAAAGACACACCTAGCCCTAAAGCTCAAAACTTAGAAGACTATATCCCATCAGCCACTCCTGTAGTTTATGTGGGTAGAAAAAATGGCAAGAGGGTTTATCAACCATTGTCTTACCAGGATAAAAAGGAAATTTGCAAAGTACAAAGGGAATTTGGCCAAGGGAGTGAAATTATTAAAGGCATGATGAGAGCAACTTTTACTTCAAATGAATTAGTTCCCCATGATTTGAAAGACCTTTTCAGGTGTCTCCTAACTCCCTCAGAATATGATTTATGGTTTAATATTTGGAAGAGTTCTTTAATGGTTCTTTTAACAGAACTTCACCAAAGCCCTGACAATTCCAAAGATTCTGAAGATAATGATATTACACTTGATCATTTATTTGGTGGAGTTTCCATTGCCCTGAAAAACAAACTAGAGTGTTATCTAAATTTGTTTTAGATAAAATTTGTAATATAGCTGAAAACGTTTTTAATCAAATTCCAACACTTGAAGTAACTGGTCGTTATATTAATGTTAAACAACATGATTCTGAGAATTTTTTGAGGTTCGTGGATCGTCTGCGTACACAGGTGGAAAGACAAGTACGTGTCCCAGCAACCCAGACAGAACTAATAAAAGAAATGGCACAGAGAAATGCCAATGAAGCGTGTCGCAGAGTTATTCTAAGCCTTCCTCTGTATCCAGAACCAACTTTAGCACAAATGATAGAAGCATGCACCAGTAAAGCAGAACTGTTCAGTGCACCAGAAAGGAATCCAAGGCCAGCAGCATCCCAGCCTGCAGCAGCTGAAGCACCACAAGCAAAGAAGCAACCAGTGCCACCTGAACAGCTACAGCATGTCACCTGCTTCCAGTGTAAAAAGCAAGGACATTTTGCTAGGGAATGCACTCTTAACCAGAAACAAAAGAATTTAAACAAACAAAAAGCTGAGTGTGCAGCGCATGCCTGCTACAAATACCATCACGCACAAAGATATAAATACAGCGGGCACTACTTTAGCAAAAGCCTCTCACTTAAAAACAAAGGGGGAGGATGGGATAAAAGGTGTGGGTATACAAAACAAATTAAATGTCAAATTTTATATTAACCAGGTCCAGCAAAACTTACATGTGTGGACCAGAAGAGTGTCCTACTGAGTCAGACAAAACAAAACCTGAACATGACATTTTCATCTTTCATTAAAAATTGGAATGCAACATATATATTTTAACAACTTTATTAACATAGTCAAGCAGTGATTGGCATCCACATCTATTATGTCACATCATACAAATGTAGATACAAAATTACTACAGTACAATATATATTCTCTGCATGATTCAAAATATTTGGTTGGCCCAAAAACTCTAAAATTCAGCAGTTTATCAAAAACTAAAACAATATTCTATTTAAAATGAAGTTCTGTTATCAAATAGGCAGACTTCAAGAAATATCACTCCATTTAGTACAGTTTGAGAGGTTGCAGGAGGATATGCTTGGAGGATACATTCCAACATTGTGGCAGACAGAAACATCAGTTTTAAAGCTTTCAAGAAAAACTCATACAACCTAAGTTGTCAGCAGAAAGGTCAGTCATCTTTAATTTTAAATTATTTTCTATACTACATCCAAATGAAAATTTTAGAAGTGCTGAGTAAGTCAGTCATACATAGCTATCTATTTCTTCCCATGAAAAAATAAAGTATTACACTGAAGATTTCAACAGCCAAAGAAACCTGCTTATACCCATCTTTTTTTTTTTTTTTTTTTTTTTTTTTTTTTTTTTTTTTCTAATTGCTTTCCCACAAAGATCACCTAGGTCTTCTCAGTTTTGTTGTTCACCCAAAGTAAGGAATTAGACACCTTAGGTGAAAGTAGCACAATAGAACCAGCTTATAGAAAAGTGATATCCTAAAACCACTGAATTCTTTGAGATGCAGACTTGACTTACTTAAAAATTATAGTGTAACACCAGACAGGGATCCACCTTTTATAGAGACATTTTAACTGCCCTCACAAATACATTCAAGTAAGTATCCTTATTATTTTAGGAATATACTCTACAAGGCAAGCAACAAGAGTACTCACCTCAGAGTTTTCCATGTAAACTAATTATCCAAAACTGGCTTGCCCCAACCATTATGTGAAAAGAGCAAGCATCAGTGTCAGACTTAAAAAGTAGACTGATGGTCCAAGTCATTCTGGTGAATGCATAAGTGAGTGAAATACACAGCTACTGATCAAATTTTATTTACTCAAGATGAAGTTCCTGGAAATGTGTAATATATCACAAATATGTATGCAAACCACACCAGCATCTACCTGAAGTAACTGCAGGATGTTTTGCAATTTGCAACAGTCATTTCACTGTAGAGCTTAACCTTTAAGATTAAAAGTTACTCTTTAGACCCTGTGCAGAAGCTTTATGCATTTATGCTCATGAAAGAGAGAGCATCAAAGCAATTTGTGTTAATTTGCAATTTCTTTCCTTAACAAAATCTGAATGAAAAGATTTCTAACACAATGTTACATTTAAAGCATTTTTCAAGAAATATTTCAGTTTGAATATGGATGCATTCTCCTCAAAGGAAGAATATTTTTGCACTTTTGTCTGTTAATACATTCAATATGAATAAAATAGGCGAAGCAAAAGTCATTATTGTCCAACAGTAGGTTAATTTAGAGTAAGTTTAAGACAGCGGAGATCTGTAATATGAAATACATAAACTGATATAATTAAGACACATTTTTATAAGCATGTGTTCTGAACAAAACAAGTATTCACCTGAGATGAAGCTAGTATTTGAATATTTCTAAGTAGCAATGAGTTTCACTTGAGTAAAACTACTTGAGTCTTTAAAATATACATTTATTATACAATATATGCAGTATAAGTAATCAAAACTGACGCTTACATAAAAGTCCTAAAAAAACCCCCACCAACTCCACAATGTATCATTAATTCTAGTTACAAAACGTATGCGGCTTCATAGCTTTAAAAAATTGTAATTATTATAAATTTTAAAATCACTATTCCAAAACTGATCTTTTGAGTACAAGCTTTAAGGAGAAATAAACAAAAGCATAAGAATTAGTTCATTACAATTTAAATATATACATATTCACCAATTTAGAAAAAAATCAAGCTTTGGAAAAAAATAATAAAATTGATTATATTTTCTTGCCCTGCTTAGAATAATTAACTATCCTAATCTGTTTTTCCTAAATGAAAAGAATTGTTTCCTGAATGTATAAAGAAAAAAATTTAGTATTGAACATATAATTTCACAGCAATTTAGAACTGCCAAAGAGATGCATTTTATAAGGATTTTAAATACCCTTTCTGTTATCAACTTAGGTTGATCAGCAGCTTTTCTTCACTCTGAATCCTTCAGAAAGGTAAACTTAAAACAGGAAAAAGACATATATAAAAAACAGCAAACACTGACCTTCTGAGGCTCCTACAACAAAATATTCAAGTAGAAAATCAACACCATTACTTAGCAGTGGCTATTTTTGCAGCTTAGCAGACTAACAGCACTTTATTCAGTGTGTAAGGAGCAAATGAAGCAGTACTTTTAGCATGCCAAGAGACAGAAATACTGGAATGTAACAAGCACAATTCTACCAATATAAACATTCCGTCAACATTCAAGAACTGTCAAGCCTACACTACAAAAATTGAAATGCTTTTTATTTATCCTATGATGCAGTAATTGAATTATAACTATTAATGCTTATTTGGAACTTTTCTTGCCTCAAATTAGACCCTAAATGGCTTCTGCAAATCTCTGCACTATATGATGCATTAGGAATATAGTTTATTTGCTTTAAAATATACCACAATGGATTTTACTGATACAACAGACTATTTTGTCAATAGTTTGTTTCTGCCTTAATTATTTTCTTTGCTGTTACACCAGATCAGTTCATATCTGTATGACTCCCTACTAAAATACTGTGTACAAAAGTGGTATCCTAAGGAAATGTGAGGTGAAGTGGGTTTATTTGGTTAAAGGGGCTTTCTGAAATTTAAACAGTTTAGTTAAAGCCAGATTCGAGATGTAATGCTACAGTATTATTTAGGTAGGTTTTCTATTCTACAATTTGTTTTAATGTCATTTCTCTGAAACTCTTCCCTAATGTTCAAATGCACTCAAAACTACAGCCAATTTGTGTCTAAAATAATATCCTACTGGTTATTTTTCTTCTTCCAAAATTGATTTCAAAGTGTTTTTAGTGACTAAAACTGTTATGAATTTTCTTTAGTGCTATTAGCTAAGAAAGAATTTTGTATTTGCTACCAAATTTGAAAGGAAGTTATCACATGCAAATTTGACCAAATTGAATAAATACTATGTACTAGCATTAGCGAATGTACTTCATACAGTATACGTTCAAACGATTATTCAGGCATAATCCATTCATATTTACAATGCCACAAAAAGCAAAAAAGGATGGGGTGGAGAGTGGGACACATTTAAAATGTGCATGTATACACCCCCCCCCCCAAACTCTTAAAACAGCATAACATCATTTATACCCATAGTCATACAGCTCAAACATCAGTGCAATGGCTAAATCATTTAACACTCAATGAACAGAACCATGCAAAGAGCAGCAAGTTCCTAAAAAATACCACACAACTGAAAAATACAAAACAAAAAACCCCCAGAAATAAAAAACCACAAAACACCAAAAAAAACCAAAACCCAAACTGTTATCCAATATCCAGTTTTGCAATGCAAAGGTGAGAAAAGGTTGTTATGGCTTAATTTTGTTTTGCAGGTTAATTATGCAGCACTTGAAAAATGGAAAGGTGTGGTTTCACCTCTGACCACCACAGTTAAGTCTCTCAATTTTCCTTTAACATCATGGGATACTCTTTAGGGAATCTAAATAGGGACTTGCCATTTTCAGATAAACACAAGATCAAGTTTACCAGTTAGGATTTCACATTCACAGTACATAAGAAAATACACATTGAAAGAAAAGTAAAGGATTACCTTAACAAAGATTTATTCACAGGAATACATGTAAGTAGAGAAAAAAAAGAAAAAAAATCAACAGAAAAGCTAAACAAATAAAATGAAAAGGATCCAAACCAACTTCACTCTTTAGCTTTAAACTTGCACCCTTGTGCATTTAATTATATCACAAAGGGCCGCCAACACGTGCCAATACATTATAGATACCCTGCATTACATCCACTAACTTAAACATCTCTAAGATCATGCTGTGAACAAAAATTTATCATAAAAGGTAATACATTGAGTGGGAATAAACACAAATATAGCAATTGTCATCAACTTCTACAATTGTCTTTATGTGCGAATTAACATTTATGCTGCCTTTAACGGGTCTTACCATGTAAATAATTTTTAGAGATTCTGCTAAAAATCACTAGCATATAACCATGCAGAAAGCACATCACACTGACAGCACAGAGGCAAATATTTTGCACAGTTATATCAGCTTTCCACATTGTGCAGGTTACACACAATACGATATGAATCTTAATCTTAACAGATCTTAAAAAGATATTTCAAGGCCTAATTGTTAACCACAGTACTTTATAACTAAAAAAGAATTTTAACTGCAGAGCTATATTGAATTGGTAAACTGCAACATAAGACTGGTGCCACATAGGTAAATGTATACCGATTTCACTCTATGTGATGCAAGCATGATACTTTCCCACTAATTTTAATTACCTCTGAGCACTATGAGCCAGAATGCATGCCTGAACCTTAAACTGCATGTTAAGAATAATGCCTTACTCTAGAAATTAAAGCTAATTAATTGCAATAACCAAATGATGCTACTTTAATTTTTAAAATGCAAAAATTAAGATGTGAATCTTTCCTTTGATTTGTCCCTCCCCTTACCCCAAAAATTAAAGGAGTGACTCATTTGCAGCTTGCAAGTTACTTCATTTTTTTCAGCTTAACCTCTATTAATTTTCGATGGGATTTCTGTATTGTACACTGCAAGTGCCTGCTCCTAATACTGACACAAGCTGCATTTTAACTGTACTAATTTAATTTGAGTTATTCATTGACATGAAAATTATCTAGGAGTCCCATTAAGCAGGATGATATAATGTAGAAAATCCTTACTTTAAAAAAAAAAAACCATAAAAGAAAAAAGAAAGCCTTTTACTGTCTGTCACCACCATTTCTAGGTTTCCTTTATTGTGCGTAAAATAGTTTTCCTCTTTATGTATCCCTATGGTTCAATTATATGTTTTCTTATTTTGGTACAATTTCTGACAATAATCCAGAATGTGCTGTTTTGTTTATAGACTTTTTTTCTTCTTCATATCCACTGCAGAGTTGTAATAGGAGACTATTTCCACCGACAAAGGCTCCAGATGTTAAAACATTTCCCAACATCGACTTAATACAGTGACAGCAACACCTCCCTCCCACCCCTCCCAGTAGGGTTGGGACTGTACTGTATTCCCTACTGGTTTACCCTTCCCCCCAGTAAAGGGTAACATTTTCCCTGGGTGCAGAGTCTCCCTCATAGTCTCCCAGACTGAAGGACCTGTAAAAGGAAAAGATAGAAGTATAGTTAAATCTTATCTTAAACATTAACTGACAGATCAGTGCATAAACAAAGAGGTTTTGACTTTTTTAAGTGGTAGGTTCCAACCTTTAATGTAAAAACAAATTTAAGCCTAAATTTTCCCTTTTAAGAAAAGAGCCCATTTGTACCAAATAAATTAATGAATCAACACCATACACTTTAAAGCTAGACTGACACTTCCAGTATTGTGGCTTAGATTTAAGATAAAAGCAGTCCTATATATTCTAATAAGTTTGTACCTTTTTAGTACAAGATTATGAGGTAGTTTGATAAAGAATATTAAACATATCTTCTACTAACCTAACAATATCACTTTTAGGTGGATTAAACAAGATATTTTGTACTGAGGAGACACTATGGCTGAGACTAATTACAAATTTTACCACTTTTGGAATCCTCTCCATTAGGATGAAAAACCCACTTATTTGAGAACTAAAATTCCATAACTTATAAATATGTAAATGCTTGAAAATGCTTTATTTTTTAATCCCTTGTTCAGATAAAAACGTAATTCAATTTCTTATGTCACTCACTGACAAATCTTAGGCTGACTTCTAAATAGTTGTCCATTCAACAATGAAACAGAATTGCATGATTCACTCACATAATTTCAGCACAAAAATTCTAGAGCAAATATCAAATTTATATAAAGATTGAAAGAATAAACTTAATTTGCCCTCTTTTTCTGGGTAGTATAATAATCTTTTCACAGTATCACACTACATGTGGAAAGCTTGATTTATACATTGTGAACAAACAGCATACAAAGTAAGGTGGTATAAAAGTATTCTAGAGCACACAATCGCTGTTCTTTTCTGAAGTTGAATCGTTCTCCAGACAGAACTATAACAATTGTGAATTGGTGCATAAAGTGGGACATGTAAATATTAAACACAACAGCATGCACAAAACTTCAGTCTACAGTCAGGAAAGTTACAGATTACATACAACACCAGACCTGCTGACACCTGACAGGATGCATTTTTCTCAGAGGGAAAAAAAGGCTTTTGCACTGGAGTTAGTGGGGCTCATAGATAGAGCTTTAACTAGACTGAAATAGGGAAAGGGGCAAAACCAGGCTTGCCAGAGATGATCAGTTGTGGGAGCCCAGGGCGTACCCCTGGCCTCCTTGGGGGTCTCAAAACCCCCCTGGCGAGGGTCTCAAAGACTCCTGAATGAGACCCTGGTGTCACAGGCACTGAATTCTAACCCCTGGGGAAAATTACCAACATAGAGGGAATGGAAACAAGCCACCAAAATTAGTAAAGTGTAAATTAGACTTTTAGAATGTAGATAAATAGGTTTTTTGGAATGTTTATGATAAGGGACACGTGACCAAGATGGAGAATTTGGGGGGTGGATACCTTTTCCTCCTTCTTCTCCCTGTCATCCATATTGGGTGACACGTTGGCACTTTTAGATTGGATGGGGTCAGGGTTGGACCATTTAACAAGATTGTATTGTATTGGGAAATTGTTGTAAACATGTAGCACGTAATTTAGACTATATAAGATAAGCCCTGCCTTCACCAGGCAGATTCCACCATGGATGCCAGGCTGAGCAGACCGCTGCTGGCCAGGCAAAAAGTCCCTGAGATAAGAAATAATAAGCAATCCTTTGAACAAGAGAAAACTGTCTCCAGCGATCTCTCTTCGGCTGCTTCAGAGAAAACCAGGGTTTGAACCACCTTCATGTCCCTCTGGGGTGATCTCAGGGCAAAGGAGAAACCTCAGACTGGGACATCAGTGGGATGGCACACCCAAATCTGAGGGACTGAGTGCCAGTGAGATTCTTCAATCTGCCACACAAGGTATCAGCTACAATGAACCACACCTGAAATGTTTTTGTACCAATGTGCACAGCATGAGGAACAAGAGGAACTCAAAGCCTTGGCCCAGTCCCTGAGGTATGGTATCACTTTGTCCTAGTTTTGGCCAGGACAGGGGTAATTTTTTACAATAGCTGGCAGGGGGGCATGGCCAGACCCTAATATTATTTGATACCATCTTAACTGACTTGTAAAGGCCACATTTGTGAGGGGAGTAGGGACTCGCTCTCTCCAGTGGCACTCTCTCCATCAAATCCATGTCTCTCAAATTTGAGTCAAGGATGTCATACAGGACAGTGTCAAATGCTTTGCATAAGTCCAGGTAGATGATATAATTTGTTCTGCCCCATTCAGCAATGCTGTAGCATTACTCTGGAAGTTCATGAAAAATACCTCAAGGACAACAGTCATGGGTCACAGCCAGCATGGCTTCATGAGTGAAAAGTCCTGCTTGTCAAACTTAATTTCCTCTTACAACAAGATAATCCACCTAGTTGACCAAGAGAATTCTGTTCAGGATTTCTGTAAAGCTTTTGATATTCTCTCACAGTATATTTCTGGACAAAATGTCCAGCACACAGCTGGATAAACAGATAATGCAATCAGTGAGCACCTGACTCATGGGTTGGGAGCAGAGTTATAGTAAATGGGATTATATCAGGCTGATGACCAGTGACTAGTGGGGTTCCACAGGGCTACATCTTAGACTCATTTCTCTTCAACATCTTGATAAATGACTTGGACGCAGGACTTGAAGGGATACTAAGTAGATTGCTGATGACACTAAACTGGGAAGGCCTATTGAATCCCTCAAGAGCAGAGAGGCTCTGCAGAAAGGCCTAGACAAATGAGAGAGCTGGACAATCACCAACTATATGGAGTTTAACAAAGAAAAGTGCCACATTCTGCACCTGAGAAGGGGCAACCCTACATATATAGACAAACAGGAGAGCACAAGAGGCTGGAGAGCAGCACTGTGGAAAGGGACCTGAGGGTCCTGGTTGATGGAAAGCTGGATGTGAATCAGCAATGCCCTGGTAGCCAGGAAGGCCAACCGTGTCCTGGGGTACATCAGGCACAGCATCACCAGCTGATCAAGGGAGGAAATTGTCCCTCTCTGCTCTGCACTGGTGCAGCCTCACCTCTAGTCCTGTATGCAGTTTTGGGCACCACAATATAAGATAGATATAAAGCCATTAGAGACAGTCCAAAAGATGGCAACAAAGATGGTAAAGGGTCTAGAGGTAGAACCTTATGAGGATCAGCTGAGGTCACTGTTTAGCCTGGACGAGACTGAGGGTAGACCTCATGGCAGTCTATAGCTTCCTCATGAGAGGAAGAGGAGGGGCAGGCACTGATCTCTTCTCTCTATTGACCAGTGACAGGATGTTGTATTTCACTTATGTGGTTTATGTAGCATTGAAGAATGGTTTCTCCCTGAACTCCCCTGTAGCCTATCTTGTGGTTTGGTCCTTTCCTCTTCCCCTTCCCCTCTGCCCTAAGTTGATGGCAGGGGGTTTGAAAAACCCCAGAAAGCCAGTTCAACTTCTTTTCTCCTTGGAAGCCTTCTGGAAAAAAGCTTGGAACCCCTTCGGGGGAAGGAGCCTCTTTTGGTCTTTTATCTCGTTCTTGCAAGGCTCTGGGCTTCTTCCTAGTACTGAGCTAGCCAGGAGAAGGTCCCAGGAAGTCGCTGCAGTTGGCGCCCAATGTGGGGCTTTCGCAACAGTTAGAGAGTCCACGCATGCTTGGGGTCCCATTTAAGGGATTCAATTAAGCTTTTTGGACTGTTCAGCTACTTCCGCCACTTGGGAGCTGCTTTCTGCGCAGCCTCAAGGGCTGAGGAACAGGCTGGGAGCTCACTCCAGCGTCGAGACAGAGTTGGCTCGAGAACGAGGACCTTTCACGCAACTATATAGACAGCCGAGGTCCGTGGGACGGGTAAGTCCCTCATGTGTGGCGAGGACCCCAAAATTAACTCCTAGTTGCAAGGAGGAAGGGTTCCCCAGTAAGACTTGTGGCCGTGTGGCAGTGGGGGGGCGGTTGGACCCCTGCGGCATGGCGGCAGAGGAAGCGGTTTGGGAGGAGCAGCCCCGCTGGCGCAGACGGCGATTGTAACATCCGTCCAGCTTGCACCGGCGCAGTACCAAGGGGGCCCCCAGAGGCAGTGATAGGGCAGCAGGGCTACCTCAGGGCTGGCATGGTCGGCAGGATGCACGTGGTACGGGGTTAGTCAATCCCGCTCATGCGTCTCCCCACCCCCTGTCGTCCCGGTTTTTGGAGTCAGGTCAGAAAGAAACCACTTTTGTTTGTGTTGTTATAGCGTGAAGAAGTAGATAAACTGTGCAGATTGCTTTTAAAACATCAGATTGGGCATGCAACTTTCTGCTCAGCAAAAGAGAATATTTTCCCAGCTTAGGGAAATTTTATGTGCTGGAGATGTTGTCGACTCTAAGAAACTATTAGAACACTTTGTCTGCTGGCTGTCTTTTGAAATTTCAGATTTTGATTTGCGAGATACAAATTCAGTTTTATTTTGGGATAAAATAGGAGAATTATTAACATTAAAATTGAAAAATGGGGATGAAACAGGCCCTCTGTTTCTCTCAATCTTTTTGCAAATTCACAAACAATTGCTTAAAACAGAGAACAATAGACAGCCACAGCAAAGTCCCCTGAGTTCCCCTCTCCTTCCTCCAAATCCCTCTGTCCCTGAACTGGAGGGGACACGCCAGCCATCTCATGAGAAGCAGATCACCCAAAGTACTGGCATTTGTTCTGAGCTCCCGAGCCCCTCCCGGTACCCTGGCTCTGACAATGTGGTGTAGGTTGTGTGAGAATCTTCCCTGTACCCTTCTCTCCCACCTGTTTTCCCTCAAGAACACTGTTCTGACAGCTCTAAAAGTGACTTTCCTTCCCCTCAGAGCACCAGTTGCATGGCAGACCACGTGGCAAGGAGGGTTTTCAATATGGCAGCAGCCAAGTGTTGGCTTCTTCATCCCATAATCACTTTTACCCTCCCATCCCCACCCCCAACCACTTCCCCTCCCACAACCCATTCCTGTCCATAGCAGCCTGGACCCCTCCCTCCTCCAAGTGCCTGTACCGCATGATGTCACCCTGTAACCCCGCCCCATCCCCTGCTCCAGTTTCACAGGTCTGCCCCCAGGGTTGCCACAGAAACAGGGGCAGGGGAAGTAGGGCCCGCCCTCTGAGCTGCCACAGAAACGGGGAGGGGGTGGGCCCCCTACAGCCTCCAGTGCAGGTGGGGGTGGGGGGGAAGGAAGTCAGCCCCTTCCCAGAACCCAGGGGATGGGGGGTGGAATGCCTCCTAGCTCCCAGGGGAATGCAACACAGGGGAAATTTCCTGAGAGTCAGAACCACGAAGAGGAAAATATACCCTTAGCTGCTCCTGTCATTTATCTTGGTAGGAGAAATGGCAAGAGAAGCCATCAGCCTTTGTCCTATCAAGATAAAAAGGAAATTTGTAAAGTACAAAGAGAATTTGGTAGGAGCAGTGAAATTTTTAAAGGCATTATAAGAGCCACTTCTACTTCAAATGAGATGGTACCCAATAATATAAAAGACCTTTTCCAGTGTTTGTTGACACCCTCAGAATATGATTTATGGCAGAATATCTGGACAAGGCCCCTAAAGGTGCTTCTACAAAAGCTCCAGCAAAGCTCTGATGAGGCACAAGATAGTGATGGGAATGACATTACCTATGAACATTTACGTGGTGAAGGGAATTGGCACTGCCCTGAAAAACAAACCCTACTGTTATCCAAGTCTGTTTTGGATAAAATCTGCAATGTTGCAGAAAAGGCTTTTAACCAATTACCAACGGTTGAAGTCAAGGGCAGTTATGTTAACATAAAACAGTTTGCATCAAAGAACTTTTGCAGTTTGTGGATCGCCTCTGGACACAGGTGGAGAGGCAAGTGCACAACCCAGTGGTACAGGCAGAATTGATTAAGGAGATAGCTCAGAGGAATGCTAATGAAATCTGTCGCAGGGTTATTCTTAGCCTTCCCCTCGAACCACCACCTAGTCTTGCACAGATAATAGAAGCCTGCGCCAGAAAAGCAGAACTGTTCGGTGCACAGGAGAGAAATCCTGGACACCTACACCCAAAGACTACTGCAGCTGTGAGACCAGGAGCAAGGAGGCAACCAGTGTCACCACAGCAGCTCCAACAAGTCATCTGTTTCCAGTGCAAAAAGCCAGGACACTTTGCCAGAGACTGTACACAAAGCCAGAAACAGAAGAAGATCAATAGGCAAAAAAACTGAGTCTAGAGCGCATGCCCACCATTAACACAATTGTGCGCAAAAATATAAATACAGAGGGCTCCACACCAGCTAAAGACTCTCTCTTAATGAAAAAGGGGGAGAAAGGGATACAGGGTGTGGGAATGCAGGAAAACAAAAATGTTAAATGTTCAGTTGACAAGGTTTGGCAGCCTTGTGGCAGTTTTAGGCTCATGATTAACAAAGGTTTTAATTTCAGGTCTACTGACTGGACAGTCATTACTGTGGACCTGCCAAACAACTCACTGGACATGACAATATACCACATGGAACTAGACAGTGAGTATTTTGTTATTGGGGACACAGCACACACACCCTTAAAGATTGAAATGGCTCCCATGACCATCAAGGGAAAAATAACCTGCCTCATTCTCTTGGCGCGCTGCCCTCAACAACCAATCTACCTGGGTGAGTGGCAAATCCTCACCCAGGCCATCCCCATTCCAGCAGAGGTCACAGCAGATGGAAAATCACCTGAAGTCTACTGGGTGGAAACGGTGGGTGAGGAAAAAACCTCCCTGGCATGCAACTTAACCCATGGATCAGATCATCTCCACATGGAAGGGGTGCTTGACACTGGGGCAGATGTGACGATCATACCCGAGAGAATGTGGCCGTCACATTGGGAAGTGAAACCCGTGGCTGGCAAAATCCAAGGTGTAGGAGGGATCAAATCGGCAAAGATATCGAAAAGCATCGTACAAATTGAGGGGCCAGATGGAAGATTGGTTAGTGTCCGTCTGTTTGCTACAGATTATAAGGGCCCCCAAATGGAGAGAGACACCATGTCCCAGTGGGAAAGCAGAATGATTATCCCTAAGACTCCCAGGAATTTTTAGAAGCAGCCACTATGGAGTGCCTTACCCAAAAATTAATGTGGCTGGATGACACCCCTAAAGGGGTAGCACAGTGGCTATTGAGTAAAGAGAAGCTTAAGGCACTTGAGGAGCTTGTGGAGGAGCAATTGCCAAAAAACCACATAGAAGAGACAACAAGCCCTTGGAATTCCCTGGTCTTTGTAATAAAGAAACAAGGGAAGGACAACAAAAGATTGCTACACGACCTCCAAGAAATAAAAAAAGTAATTCAGGACATGGCGTCTCCTCAACCTGGGATGCCTTCCCCAAAGATGCTTCCCTGAAATTGGCAATTGACAGTATTAGACATCAAAGATTGCTTTTTCCAAGTTCCCCTACACCCTGAGGATGCCCCAAGGTTTGCCTTCTCAGTTCCTTCGATAAATCAAGAAGCCCCAATGAAGTGCTACCACTGGAAAGTACTTCCACAAGGCATGAAGTGCAGTCCTTCCATCTGCCAGTGATATGTGGCCTCATTGCTGTCCCCTGTGCGTGCGCAAAGAAGGGATGCCATCATCTTACACTACATGGATGATGTGCTTGTGTGTGCCCCCGATGACTCTATACTCCAAGACACACTTGACCTAGTGATTAAAGTTTTAACCTCTGCTAGATTCCAATTACAGGAAGACAAAGTTCAAAAGATGCCACCTTGAATATACTTGGGCTTAGAAATTACTGCATGGACCATAGTCCCACAGAAATTGAAAATCGATTGTAATCCCAAAACTCTAGCAGATGTACGTTCCCTGTGTGGGTCTTTGAACTGGGTCAGGCCCTGGCTAGGCCTCACCAATAAGGACCTAGACCCCCTCTTCAATTTATTGAGGGGGGAGAGAGAGAGCTGGCTTCTCCCAGGGAACTGATCCCAGAGGCAAAAACTGCAATCAAAGAAGTACAGAAAGCTTTGGCCGAGAGGCAGGCTCACTGTTACCAGCCTGAGCTGCCTTTCAAATTCATTGTTTTGGGGAAACTTCCACACCTACATGGTCTAATATTCCAGTGGATCGAGGGGCAGAGAGATTCACTCTTAATCATAGAGTGGGTCTTCCTCTTCCACCAAAGATCCAAGACCATCACTCAGCCACAAGAGCTGATGGCTCAGCTGATTCAGAAGGCAAGAATGAGACTGCGTGAGCTGGCTGGTTGTGACTTTGCATGCACTCACCTCCTGGTCAAGCTTTCTGAGGAGGGAAGGAACTCTCCTGAAAGGCTGACCAAAGAGATGTTTGAGCACTTGCTCCAGAGCAATGCCAGCCTCCAAATATCTCTGGACAGCTACAGTGGACAAATATCAGTCCACGCCCCAGCTCACAATTTCTTTAATGAGGAATTCCACCTCATTCCTCATTAGAAAAGGAGCCGGAGACCACTCGAAGCTCTCACAGTGTTCATGGACGCATCTGGGGCATCGCACAAGTTGGTGATGACTTGGAGAAATCCCCAGACTCAGCATTGGGAAGTTGATGTTGAGTTTGTGGAGGGATCGCCCCAGGTAGCTAAACTAGCTGCAGTAGTGAGAGCTTTTGAGAAGTTCTCGGAGCCAATTAATTTGGTAACCGACTCAGTCTACGTAGCAGGGGTAGTGTCCAGAGCGGAGCAAGCAGTTTTCAAAGACATCAAGAATGAGCATCTTTTCAGGTTGGTCTCAAAACTAATTTATTTAGTTTCACATCAAGAGCATCCTTTCTATGTGATGCATGTAAGGTCACACACTGATTTGCCAGGTGAAATCGCAGAAGGGAATCCAGTGGCAGACCCCCTTGCAGCCCCAGCTGAGAAAGCACGCCTCCCTGACATCTTCCAACAGGCAAAGCTGAGCCACCAGCAATACCACCAGAATGCTCCAGGTCTGATCCATCAGTTCCAGCTAACAAGGAATCAGGCTCGAGCCATTGTGGCCACCTGTCCCAGCTGCCAGCTCCAGGCCATGCCATCACTGGGTATGGGGGTTAACCTCTGGGGCCTTGGCAGCTGTGAAGTGTGGCAGATAGACATCACATGCATTCCCAGTTTCGGTCGCCTCAAATATGTCCATGCAAGCATTGACATATATTCAGGTGCAGTTTATGCATCTGCCCATGCAGGAGAAAGGGCTGTGCATGCCAAACAACACCTAGTGCAAGCCTTTTCAGTGCTGGGGATCCCTGGGGAAATCAAAACTGATAATGGCCCAGCATATATGCCCAAGGAGTTCGTGGAATTTGTCCAGCAGTGAGGAGTGGAACATAAAACTGGCATCTCCCACTCCCCCACAGGCCAAACTGTGATTGAGCTTGCCCACTAGACACTAAAGCAAGTCCTGGCAAGACAGAGCAGTTCAACTGTGTGGATGTCTCCACAGCAAAAGCTCTGCAAAGCCATGTTTACTATCAATTTTCTGAATTGTTCATTTGAATACATGAGACCACCTGTCGTATGTGGGCTTCATTGAAGCCACAGGCTGAAAATTGCAAGGGCCTGAGGCCTTTTTCTCCTTTCTCATGCTAAGGAAAATTTCTCTCGGGTCTGCTGCAGTTTGCCTGTTCCTCCCTGGATCTTCCCAAGGTGATAAACCTCGGGAAAAACAGGAAGGAATTCACAATAAGATTAAGCACCTGCTGTTTTTCAGAAAGTAAGGAAAAACAGTTCTCACGATCCGTGAGAACGTTCTGTTTTCTTCTACTATCCAATGGACGGCCGTTCCTCTCTTCTTCAGCGATCCACACTATAAAAGTGGTTCGCCTTCACAATAAAGTTGCCTCTCTTTGCTGCTAGCTGGAGGAGTCATTGTCGTTATTCTCCGCGGCCGTATCGCGAATAACGACAATTGGAGGTTCCACCGAGATCGTCCTTCACGGGAGCCGAGACCGTCTTTCGCCAGGACAGCGCGAACTGGGACCGCGGAGCCCCGCAGCCCCGCGGAGCGGAGCAACCCCGGACTGCGAGCGCCCTAGCGACCGTTCCTCTTTCCGCGGAGAGAAGGTACTGTGTTCCCCCCCCCCTCCCTCCTCCAAACTAGCGGCTAGGCGAAAAATTCTAAAATGGGGAACAATCTATCCAAACAAGAGGAGATTATTATCTCATTATGGAGGGATGTTCTAGAGGACTTAGATACCCAAATCCCAGATAAAGATTTGATTGCCTTGCTAGCTTGGGCAAAGGAGCGCGGTTTTTCAGAGGAGGAAGGAGAAGTTTTTTCAATGGAAGTTTGGAAAGAGCTGGGGAATCTGTTGTGTGCAGCTCTCCATAAAGGAGATGTTTCAGTGTGCCCGCTGCTTACTACCTGGGGGACTATTCATCAGAGTTTTGTGGAGGATGAGGCGAGATTTGAACGGAGCGAGGGCGAGTCCGATGACTGCTCCGAGAACCTCCCGAAGTCAGGACAGCCCCTCCCGCTCGCACCCCAAGATAGCGCGGCGTCCTTTCCCCGGAGGGCGGTAACGGCAGAGACAGTGCAAAAGCCAGCTATTACACTGGAGGTAGTGGAGCAAGTCACGTTCGCGATCGCGACGGCCATCTGGGAGGCGTTTTTGCCCTATGTCACCACCCCCGATGAACCGCGGCGCATCGCGAATGGCCCGGCAGCGAGAATGGGTCCCTGGCTGCCGGCGGGCCCCCCCCCAGACCAAAGACGGCAGGGGCAGCCGGCCGCAGGGGCGGGGCTATCGCTACCCCCTGCACGACGCTTGACGTCACGGCCCACGATCCCGGAAGCTTCGGGTCCCCCCACCAACCCTCCCGGGACGCCGCCGGGATCCTCCTCGTCTCTAGGGGCGTGTCCTGCCGCGTGGGCCCCAAACAAGGTCGCCGCTCCTGCCTCCGCGGCCGGCCCTGTCTCAACGGGATTGGAGACCGCCGCGACATCCTCCGTGGGGCAGGAGTCGCCGCCTTCGTCATCCCACTCCAGCGCCACAGACGCCGACGAACCACAACACCCCCGCCGGAGGCGTGGTGTCCCTTCGGCCAGCAATCGCGGCAGAAACCCCCCGCGTCGCCGACGAACCACAACACCCCCGCCGGAGGCGTGGTGTCCCTTCGGCCAGCAATCGCGGCAGAAACCCCCGCGTAATTTGGGAGGCTGTCAGGTTGCGGGCATTGCAAAACGGGAATTGGGACCTCTTAGAGAAGGTGGGAATGCCAACAAAAGGAGTTTTCCAGATGGAGGGAAGCGTCCAGGGTGACCCCTGCAGGGCCCTACCCGGCCCCCGGGGATGACCTGTCGCAAAGCAGTGATGGGGACACCCGGGGGACGGAAGGGGCTCAGGCTTTTCCCGTCTTCAAAGGGGCGCAAGGTCAACTCGACCGGCATGACCCAATTGCTTGGCGTGTTGTCCAAGATATACAAGATAAGGTAGCACGCTTTGGACTCGGTTCCACCCAGGTCATGCAGATTCTTAGAGTATTAAATACAGACCTGTTAGCACCTTATGATATAAGGCATATAGCACAGGTGCTATTTCAGCCAGTGCAGTTCAGAGTGTTTGAGGACACCTGGGCGCAAATGGCTGATAGGGCTGCTGCAGACAATATGGGGCTGCCCCAGGATGACCCTAGGTATGCAATAGGCCGAGAGGTTTTGATGGGTACGTTTCGTTTCTCTAACCCTGACCTCCAAGCATCTTGGCCCCCTCCCATTCTTGAGCAATGCCAAAAAATAGGGTTCGCAGCAATTATAAAAACAATAGAAGCTGCAGCTCCTAAAACAAAATATGTGAAGATTACTCAGGGTCCTAATGAACCATTCCTACAATTTGTAGAAAAGGTGGCTGCAGCCCTAGAGAAACAGGTCGAAGATGATGCTCTCAGGCAGATGTTGTGTAAACAGCTAGCCAAAGATAATGCCAATGCTGACTGTGCAAAAATTATACAGTCTCTACCAGGAGATCCCTCACTAACTGACATGATACAGGCGTGTTCAAAAGTGGGGACTATAGATCATCAGATCTCTGCCCTGGCAGCTGCCATGTGGCAGCATCAAAAGATGTCAGGAGGTGGATATTATAAACAGGGAAAACCTAAAGGCAAGAAGCAAAAACAGCAACAGGCTAAAATGCCTACCGTTTTGTGTGCCAAGTGCAAAAAGCCAGGACACTATGCAAACCAATGCAGATCAAAAAACCCTCCTCCTGGCCAGGGAAACGGGCAGGGGAGCGCTTGGGGGTACAGCGCTCAGATAGAAACAGTACCCCAGGCTTCCTCAGCCAGCACTCAGCCAGCACCCGGGGGTCAGCCGGAGTGGATGTATACACCGCAGCCACAGTCATCTTAGACTCGACTGGTGTACACAAGATCCCTCTGGATGCCACTGGACCTTTGGGCAAAGGCCCTGAGTGCCTGCTCATAGGGCGGTCCAGTGCCACCCTCCAGGGAATCTTTGTCCACCCCGGGGTCATTGATGCTGATTTCACAGGTCAAATCTATGCCATGGTTTCTACGCCTTCTCCTCCTGTCACTATCCCAAAGGGAACTCAAATTGCCCAATTGGTGCCTTTCTATTCGTCTGTTCTCAGGGTTGATCAGCGAAATCGCAAAGACGGTTGCTTTGGATCCACAGGACCACCACAGGTTTTCTGGACAATGAATGTCTCGGATCAGCGACCACAAATGATGTGTACTCTGACTCTCTCAGGTGCCAACCCGTCTCAGACTCAACTCAGAGGTTTGCTGGACACTGGGGCGGATGTAACAGTGATCTCACTCTCTGCCTGGCCTCCCACATGGCCTGTGGCCCCTCTGGGTCAGGCCATTGCAGGCTTGGGGGGCACAACACAGACCTTTGTGAGTCAGAGGCCTGTGTTGATCAGAATATGGAAGGGCAGACAGCCACGGTCCGACCATACATCACTGCAGCCCCTATCAACCTCTGGGGACGAGATGTGTTGGCAGCCTGGGGGGTGCGCATGGAAGCAAATTTTTAATTAGGGTCACTGAAGTGAAGGGCAAGAACTATCCTATGATACCCCTACGGTGGTTGTCTAATACCCCCGTATGGCAAAATCAGTGGCCCTTGCCAAAACAGAAATTAATAGCCCTTCGAGAATTAGTAAAGGAACAATTGCAGCAGGGACACATAGAACCCTCTAGTAGTCCCTGGAATTCCCCAGTTTTTGTTATACAGAAAAAATCAGGTAAATGGAGGTTGTTACAGGATCTCAGGAAAATCAATGCAGTCATGGAGAGCATGGGGGCTTTACAGCCTGGCATGCCCTCACCTACCATGCTCCCTGCTGGATGGGAAATTCTGGTCATTGATCTGAAGGACTGCTTTTTCACAATCCCCTTGTGTCCTGAAGATAGGCCAAAATTCGCTTTCACAGTACCTGCAGTGAACAACTACAGGTCAAGCCATTGTCGAACGCGCTCATGGTACTCTGAAACGCGTTCTCGAAAAACAAAAAAGGGGAATGGCTGGTGAAACACCACACAGCCGACTAGAAAAAGCTTTATATACCATCAATCACCTCACTGTGCCACAAGATTCCAATAATCCTGTTATTGTGAATCACTTTACTTCTTTACAGGCTGCAGATGAGATACGCTTGCCCCGAGCGAAGGTGTTCATACGGAACTTGACCACGAACAAGTGGGAAGGCCCGCATGAACTCATCATTTGGGGTCGTGGGTATGCTTGCGTCTCAACAGATACCGGGGTACGCTGGCTGCCTGCGAGATGTGTCCGCCCTGACCTGCGACATCAGAGACAGAATGCAGCCGAGGCACAGCCTTTGGATGCTGACCAACAGGCCGACCGCCAGCCAGATGGTCCCTCTACCAGCAGAGGATGAACTCGTTTGTTTCTTTGGAACTGTTTTCAGTCTTTGGACATTGTTAGATAAATTTTATATTGGAAATCACGGGTCTGGCGAATGGTGGCGGGTTTCTTTCCTATTGTATTAGAAGTAAGTTGCTGGGAAGCATCAGGTGCGAAGGTTTCCCTGGATGCTTCAAGCGTCCACGGATCTCCAGGGATATGTTTGCTCCCCTCCGACAAGGATCCTAAGGAGGACAGCAAACACCTCCTTTTTTCTTTTAAAACTAAAAGGGGGACTTGTGGGCTTCATTGAAGCCACAGGCTGAAAATTGCAAGGGCCTGAGGCCTTTTTCTCCTTTCTCATGCTAAGGAAAATTTCTCTCGGGTCTGCTGCAGTTTGCCTGTTCCTCCCTGGATCTTCCCAAGGTGATAAACCTCGGGAAAAACAGGAAGGAATTCACAATAAGATTAAGCACCTGCTGTTTTTCAGAAAGTAAGGAAAAACAGTTCTCACGATCCGTGAGAACGTTCTGTTTTCTTCTACTATCCAATGGACGGCCGTTCCTCTCTTCTTCAGCGATCCACACTATAAAAGTGGTTCGCCTTCACAATAAAGTTGCCTCTCTTTGCTGCTAGCTGGAGGAGTCATTGTCGTTATTCTCCGCGGCCGTATCGCGAATAACGACAGTCGTACGTCACTTTAACAGCAGTAAACAGTTCAAATTGTCCCAACGTCTACCAGTCTTGATTAGGGGCCCAAAAACCTGGGAAACCAAAGGTCCCTATGAACTTGTTATCTGGGGCCATGGCTATGCATGTGTAGCCACTCCCTCACTCAGGCCCTTGGTGGATTCCCCAGAAGTGGGTCAAACCTTTTGTTCCCAAAAATCCAGCTCCACTAGAAGGGGATAAGAAGCAAGTAGCCATTGTTTCAAAAAGAAAACACCGCCGGAAAGAGGAGAAAAATCTTCCTAAATGTAGCTACATTCCAGCAGAAACAGAGACTTTTAACATGCATTAAAAATGTTTGTTTTTCCCTTTTAGAGAAAACCGACCTCCCACTCAACCCCCTAATGAGCCCCATCAAACTTGTCATCTTATTAACTCTGAACAGTCTGGCAGCTGCGTGGATCGTCCCTCGGCCACATCAAAACATCTGGGTGACCCTGGCACTAACGCTTCAACAGGAAAAGATATGCCTGTCCACTGCAGCAGCAAAAGACCCTATGTCCACCTGCCTGGTAGGAATCCCATTGAAAGCTGAAGAATATCCAGCCAGCTTTAGCACATATATGTCCTACAAAGTTATTGAGTTGCACAGCATCCAACGACACAAAAATCAGCAGCAACCTGTAATTATTAAAAACACCATAGAAGAGTGGCTGCCAAATTTGCCCAAAGCAGCCCAGGAACCCTATGAATTAGAGCTATTGGGTTCCTCCCCTGCACCGTACTGCATTTATTTTACTATCATCCCAAAACCTTCTAACACCAAAGAGTTCTACAACATACTGCAATATAGTGGAGAATTCACTGCTAAAAGGTGGTGTAATATACTAAACCATGTTGCAGCAGACAACCCATCTCTTTCAAGTCCCAAGATCCTCCCTAAGGGATTGTTCTTGATCTGTGGAGATCGGGCATGGGCAGGGATCCCTTCTCAGCTATTAGGAGGGCCATGTACCTTTAGCAGTTGTCCCTGTTGGCACTCAACCAAACATTAATTGGTGAATGGACTCACAAAAACAAATCAGCCAACAAAATCCAAAAGAGAAGTGCTGACAAATTGGACCCAAACTGTAATTCCCAAATTTTTCATTGGGCAAAGTCAAAAAGAGTTGCTGTGTCCCTCTTCCTTCCGTGGGTCGCAGCAGACAAAGCTCTAGGTGAATTGGGCCACCTAGAGTACTGGGTAGTCAAACAGGCAAACTTAACATCCACCCCCATCAGCTCCCTCCTAGAAAACAAGGAAATTACCAGGCAGGCCACACTCCAAAATCATGCTGCCATAGACTTCCTTCTGCTACAGCATGGACATGAGTGCCAGGAATTTGAAGGGCTTTGCTGCATAAACCTCACCTCGAAAGCTCATAACATCTACGCTGCCCTCCAAAGCATGAACAGTTTGATCAGACAAGTGAAGCAAGAATTCGAAGATTGGTTCAAGGAACTGTTCAAAGGATGGGGACTCACAGGGTGGTGGACTTCTATAGTTAAATCAATTTTGTTATGAGTTTTTGTAGTTCTTTTCATTATAATAATGGCGTTTGGGATCCTTCATTGCTTGATTTTCAAAGCTATTAATAGTCTCATCCCTTCTACCTCAGTAGTCAACCACAGAGAGTTGACAAACCAAAAACAGTCTAATTTTCCCGCAAACTGTAAGTGATAGGCAAATTCATATTCTGAATCAAAATGAACCCAATGCCTTTCCTTTAGCTTTGTTAAACAAAAAATGGGGAGATGTATTTCATTTATGTGGTTTATGTAGCAGTGAAGAATGGTTTCTCCCTGAACTCCCCTGTAGCCTATCTCGTGGTTTGGTCCTTTCCCCTCCCCCTTCCCCTCTGCCCTAAGCTGATTGACTGAGGTCTGGGTACCTTCCGCCCCAGTGGGGGGTTTGAAAAACCCCGGACAACCAGTGCAACTTCTTCTTTTCTCCTTGGAAACCTTCTGGAAAAAAGCTTAGAACCCCTTCGGGGGAAGAAGCCTCTTTTGGTCTTTTATCTCATTCCTGCAAGGCTCTGGGCTTCTTCCTAGTACTGAGCTACCCAGGAGGAGGTCCCAGGAAGTCGCTGCAACAGGACCCAAGGGAATGGCATAAAGCTATGTCACAGGAGGTTTAGGTTGGATATTTAGAAAAGGTTCTTCACCCAGAGGGGGGTTGGGCTCCCCAGGGAAGTGGTCATAGCACCAAACCTGCCATAGTTCAAGAAGAGTTTGGACAATGCTCTCAGGCACATGGTGTGATTTTTGGGGTGTTCTGTGCAGGGCCAGGAGTTGGACTTGATCATCTCGATGGGTCCCTTCCAACTCAGGATATTCTGTTGTTCCATGATTAACATAATATTCTTTATTCAATGTCAAGATAATATAGTATGTGGTTATGAATGTATTTAACTTCTCATTGCTAAAGTGTCTTAACAAACGTGCTTTCCTACCCTAGGAAAATGTCCCTGCTGTAGACCACATCAGTCATCTACTAATTCATAAGTCATAAGGGAGCCTGTTACTTTAGTATGATGACTTGAGGATTATAATAATAATTTTGCTTATTAAACCTAAACAGGCACTTTGTTACACCTACATTTACAACCTTATCTTGATACGCTACTGTGTGTATGGAAAGGTAGCTGCTCCAACATATCGGAAAATTTTTAGTCTAGTGAATTAATTATGTTTCATATAACATAAACAGGGAGGAAGACTTGTTATATAGCTCTGTTTAGAAAGGAAGATTCACGTGCTTACCTCTAAGTATGGGACTGCAGCCACAGTGCATAAGGTTAAACTCCATAGTAAGCTGCCAGGCGCTCTTTTAAGGGAAGAGGAAACTGGTCAGAGAAACGCCTCCAATTCTCATCCCCAACTTGATTTTTAAATCCATGAAGAATCTACAAATGAGAGGGGGGAGGAAAATCAAGATAATCAGTAAACAGTAGATTCACGATCAATATTTACTAGCATCATATGCGGTAAGCCATAAACTGCTGGATTCTGCATCTATCCATTTGAATTTCTCAGTTTAATATTTAAATGTTACTAAGAGAAGAAGGAAGTCCAGGGACTTTCTAGCCTGGTTCGGCCTTTGGACTACTATTCATTGCTTGTCCTCCATGCGAGTGGCAATGAAGTCACAAAGCGTAGTTCAAGGGTGATCAAAAGAGACTTTAAGCCCTTGGGGTGGTTGGTGAGGGGAGCAGGAGCACAGGTTATATTTTCCTGTTTTTCTAGGTGCAGAGAGTGACATTGAAAAACACAGATGGACCCAGCCTACTAATGCATGGCTCTGTAACTGGTGTTACTGCTAAAATTTTGGTTTCTTTGATAATGGGATGGCTTACATGGCACCAGGCTTGCTGGATTCAGATGAGATTAATCTTTCTCAAAGGAGGAAGAGGGTCTTGGGTCAAGACCTAGCAGGGCTTATTGACAGGGCTTTAAACTAGATATGATAGAGGAGGTGGACATCAGGTTTAAATGATAAGGTGTGGGATGGCATGCCATCTCACTCATAGCAGATAGATACCAGAGACAGCAAGAGATGCCCAGAGCCTGAAGAAGGATCAAAGGTCAGCAGGAGAGAACCTGAAGGGCAGCACAAAGGAATTCCAGCCACTCCAGACAGAAAGTCATTTTCAGACAGAGCACAATATAAATGCCTCTATGCCAATGCCTGCAGCATGGGGAACAAACAGGAGGAAAAAGACTATAATCTTACTGGCATCACAGAGACTTGGTGGGATGATTCCTATGACTGGAGTACTGGAATGGAAGGATACAGGCTCTTTAGGAAGGGGAGATGAGGAGAGTGTGTTGCCCTCTATGCCAATGACCACCTAGAGTGCATGGAGCTCTGCCTGGAGATAGATGAGGAATTGACTGAGAGCTTCTGAGTCAGGATTAAAGGGAGGGCAAGGACAGGTGGCATTATAGTGGAGGTCTGCTACAGGCCACTCAACCAGGAAGACTGAGTTGATGAGATTTCTCCAGACAGATAGGAGTGGCCTCACGTTCACAAGCCCTGGTCCTCATGGGGGACTTCAACCACCCTGACACCTGTTGGATGACTGACACAGCAGGGCACAGGCAATCCATAAGGATCCTGGAATGTGCTGATGACAACTCATTCTCCAAGTGAAAGAGGAGTCCATGAGGAGAGGTGCTATGCTGGACCTTGTTCTCACCAACAAGCAGGGGCTGGTGGGGAATGTGAAGCTCAAGGGCAGCCTTGGCTGCAGTGACCATGGAATGGTAGAGTTCAAGACCCTTGAGGCAGCAAGGAGAGTACACAACAAGCTCACTGCCCTGGATTTTAGGAGAACTGACTTTGATCTCTTCAGGGATCTGCTTGGTAGAATGCTGTGGGATAGAGCCCTGGAGGGAAGAGGGGCCCAAGAGAGGTGGATGATATTCAATGATTGTCTCCTCCAGACTCAAGAGCAATTCATTCCAACAGAGAAAATCAGGGAAGAACACCTGTGTGGATGAACAATGAGCTCCTGGACAAACTTAAACACAAACAGGTAGCTTACACAGAGTGGAAGCAGAGAAAGGTAGCCTGGGATGAATACATTGAGATTGTCCAGTCAGGGATCAGGTTAGGATAGCTAAAGCCCTGATAGAATTAAATCTGGCCAAGGACATCAAGGGTAAGAAAAAAAAGTTTCTTTAGGTACATCAGAGATAAAGGAAAAACTGGGGAAAATATGGGTCCTCTCAGGAAGGATACGGGAGACCTGGTTACCCAGGACATGGAGAAGGCTGAGGTACTCAACGACTTTTTTGCCTCAGTCTTCACCAACAAGTGTTCCAGATGCACTGTTCAAGTTGCAGAAGATGAAAGCAGGGATTGAGACCGGGTTTGAAACCATTTAGGGTACCTGAAGGTGCACAAGTCCATGGAACCTGAGGAGATACATCCACTGGTCCTGAGGGAACTGGCTAAGCCACTATCCCACCATATTTAAGAAGTCATGGCAGTCCAGTGAAGTTTCCCCAGACTGGAAAAAGGAACACATAAACCCCATTTTTAAAACGGGAAATAAGGAAATCCCAGGGAACTACAGGCCAGTCTCACCTCAGTGCCAGGCAGAGTCTGGAGCAGATCCTCCAGGAAGCTATGCAAAGGCACATGAAAAATAAGGTGGTGAATGCTGACAGCCACCATGGCTTCACCAAAGGCAAAACAAGCCTGAAAAATTTGGTGGTCTTATATGATGATGTTACAGTAGTGGTGGATGAGGGAAGAGCAACCAACATCATCAACCTGGACTTGTGCAAAGCATTTGACACTGTCCCGCATCACATCTTGGGCTCTAAACTGAAGAGACGTGGATTTGATGGGTAGACCACTCTGGATAAGGAATTGGCTGGATGGTCACACTCAAAGTGTGGTCAACAGCTCAATGTCCAAGTGGAGACCAGTGACAAGTGGTGTTCTCAGGGGTCAGTGTTGGGACCAGCACTGTTTAACATCTGTGTCAGTGACATGGTCAGTGGGATTGAGTGCACCCTCAGCAAGTTTGCCAGACACCGAGCTGTGTGGTGGGGTAGACACATTGGAGAGAAGGGATGGAATCCAGAGGGCCCTGGACAGGCTTGAAAGGTGGGTCTGTGTGAATCTCATGAAATTCAACAAGTCCAAGTCCCATTGCCCATGGGAATCACATGAGGTTTAATAAGAACAAGTGCTGGTGCTGCACCTGGGGCAGGTCAACCCCTGTTATCAACACAGGCTGGGGGGATGAGCACATTGAGAGGAGCCCTGCCAAGAAGGACTTGGGGGTGCTGTTGGATGAGAGGCTGGACATGAGCTGGCAATGTGTGCTTGCAGCACAGAAAGTCAATTGTATTGTGGCTACATCAAGAGGTGTGACCAGCAGGTCAAGGGAAGGAATTCTGCCCCTCTGCTCTGGTGAGACCCCATCTGGAGTATTGCATCCAACTCTGGGGTCCCCAGCACAGGAAGGACATGGACCTGTCAGAGTGAGTCCAGAGGAGGCCATCAAGATGATTAGAGGGATGGCGCACCTCTCCTACAAAGATGTGCTGAGAGAGCTGGGGTTGTTCAGCCTGGAAAAGAGAAGGCTTTGGGGTGACCTAATTGCAGCCTTCCAGTACTTGAAGAAAGATGGAGAGGAACTTTATACAAGTTGTGTTTGTGGACAAAAAGCTTGACATGACTCAGCAATATGCACTTGCAGCCCAGATACCAACTGTATCCTGGGCTGCATCCAAAGCAGTGTGGCCAGCAGGTGGAGAGAGGGGATTCTTCCCTTCTACTCCGCTCTCCTGAGACCCCACCTGAGTATTGCACGGATCTTTGGGGTTCTTAACACAAGAAAGATGTTTACCTGTTGGAGCAAGTCCAGAGGAGGCCACTAATCTGATCAGAGGGCTGGAGCCCCTCTTCTATGAAGACAGGCTGAGAGAGTAGGGGTTGTTCAGCTTGGAGAAGTGAAGGCCCCAATGAGACCTTAGAGCACCTTCCAGTACCTAAAGGAGGCTGATAAGAGAGGTGGAGAGGGACTTTTCACAAGGCCATGGAGTGACAGGACAAGATGGAATGACTTCAAATTGAAAGAGGGCAGGTTTTTAGCTGTGAAGGTGGTGAGACATTGGAACAGGTTGCCCAGAAAGGTTGAGTATTCCCTATCCCTGGAGGTGTTCAAGGCCAGGTTGAATGGAGCATTGAGCAATCTGGTCTAGTGAAAGGTGTTTCTGACTGTGGTGATGGGTTGAAACTAGATAATCTTAAAGGTCCCTTTCAACCCAAACCTTTTTGTGATTCTATGATTCTAATGTCTTTCTTAAAGGAAGAAACCCCAACATTTCAGTTAATGGTGACATATACAATATAGCTACTCACACAGATTAACATAAAATATGTAAATACATATTCTACATAAATATAAATATACATATGTGTATGCAATTTTAATGACTATGGTGACAACCTAGAGTTAGGCTAAACATTTTGTCAATTGACACAGTTTATATGTTAAGATTTCTGAGTTCACATTTATTTTTTTAAACCTATAATATGTTCTGGGAGGAAAGCTGAGCCAGAACAACCACCAGCATTTGACAGAATGAATGCCTGTCAATTTATTGCAAAAAACAAAATTATCCTGTGACAGCTGTGTTTTTTCCATGGAATCTGTAGAAAAATGTTACTAAAAAGGAAGCTATTAAAATCTTTTGTGTTTTGAAAGAACAGGGATTCACAGCATAAGAGGGGGGGAAAATCAAATCTATAGGTTTCAGTCTGAACCCTCCAATGTAATAAATTAACTGAAAGCTACAAAAATTGAATGACACTGTCAAAAAGGTCTTAGTATTTTACCTCTTCTTAATAGAAAATAATGCAGAGTCTCTAAAGTTTTGGTTCGTTTTTCGTTTTTAAACTCAAGGGCACTCAATTGTGGAACAGTCTATCATGAAAACATCCTTACAAAAAAGGCAATGTTAAAGCTCATGATACCGAGTTCACCCTCAGCACAACTTTCTAAAGCAGAGCTGTTCTTAAACAGCATGTAGCAATAATATTAGTGTCACAAGTTAATTTACTGCTTTTCTCCCTGAAAGAGACCTTCCACAGACAGATTCACCTCTCTTTCTTAACCCGAAGAGCCTGATTTGCCAGTTGCCAAGAAACTACCAAAAAAATCTAAGAATGTTCAGGTACAACAAAAGAAGCACTTTAAAAAAATTATCATACAGGACAATTTTAGCAATTAAGCTTCAGTTAGAGTATTCAGATATCTTAATTTTATAAAACATGATACAATTAGAGTATATATCAGATCTCAACACTGGCAGCTCATGCACCTTTGCTCTTAGAAGGAGTATTTTCTCTTAGCTCTAGTGCTCCAAAACCAACAAACCTGCCCCACCAAAACCCAAACACTATCCACTATCAAGAGAAAGACCTTGGGGGACTACAAAATTTTTTTATCATTATTTCTAAAAGCCATAATTATTGTTGGAAAATATGTAACTGGACTACAATAATCATGTATTCAACTAACATAAAAATGCATTCCAATGAGGAAGTAATCTAAAAAATTTGTATGCCATCACTTGAAGAAAGCTTTGTTTCTGTCCTTGCTTGGCAAAAAACATCAAAAATACACTTTAAAAAGCAAGGATGTCCTTATGCCAAGTGACCAAGAAACACTGTGTCTACTTTGAATGCATTAGATCCCACATGGATATCCTGGAAAGAATCTGAAAAAGAGGAACATAGCTTATTGAAGCAAATATTGAATGCTTAAGGACCAGGACAGAAACATGTACTGAAACTGCTTTTGGACAACCACCACAGACAGCATCCTGGACTTTCTTTTAAGCTTGTATTTCTTGTTTCCTTATGTTAATGCTAGAATACACACAGCCATGCATTTCCTGACTCTGATATTATTTTGAAGCTTCTCAGATATTTGGTCTCCTAAGTGAGATTTTTGTCTTTGATACTCAAGACGGGATTCCGATTTTCTAGTTCATTCTGATGTGCACACTTGGCATTATTGAAGAGGAAGTGCCAATATTGGCCCACAATCCAAGTATGTACTTAGAAATATGTTCTGTCTTTAAGAGGACCATTAACTTTTGACATACATCCTTCCTAAAACTAGAGATTTCACTTTACAAAATATGAGGAAAGCCACACTACTTAACAATAACAACATCTGAGCATGAAACCGAAAAAAAGTTCATTTTGTTCTGGTTTTTAACTAAAGACACTAGTGCATAAACACAATATATTACTTTCTGTCTCTATGTGTGTTTTGTTTATTTTACACAAGGCAAACAGTCCTTTTACTTAAATTCTATTGACACTTTGTCTAGGGATGCATTCTTGGCTATCTCTGTACATAAGTTTCTTGAAGACTTGCTTATCCAAGAGGAATTCTGAGGACGGTTAAGCAGTCCCAAAAATTATTTTCAGCTGGAGCAAGATAAACAGATCAGGATACTACTGGAAGATTTTCCATTTTCAATTTTCTAGATATTTCTAAAAAAAAAATTATTCTTGGAGGGGATGGGTCTTAAACCACACAGATCTCATTTTCTAGAAAAGAAAAAAAACAGGAAAAAAGAGTTTTCTATGTGGTATAAACTCCCCTGTTCTTCCAAATGCAGCCAAAACATAGTAGGTGGACATTATAAAAATATAGGTTAAAAAAAATAATATTTTTATGATGCTTTGTTTGAAAGTTTATGACTTTGCAAGAAAGTCTTCATGACCACAAATACAGTAAGTGCTAAAATTGGAAATAGAAAACAATAAAAAAGGATCCAAAAATAACCACGGTTCAGATATACTGTCATACTAGAAACATTACCTTACAGAACATGTCTCGGAGATCATCTTTTGGGTTAATCCACGATGCAACAGCATCACAAAAAAAAAATAAAGTCCTATAAGATTAAACAATCACATAGGTTAGGAACCTCACATTTATAGGTCTGAAAACAATGCCCAATGTTCTATGAACTATGCAGGGTATCTGATTCTAATTCACAACTGCTTTTGGTTTTATGCCTTTATTTTCTACTTAATTCAGACAATAATGGTAAGCTATTGTATGTTTAAGTATATGAAAATAGAAATATCTGAGTGTAGGAATACCTTTGTTTAATAGGATTTTTTATTAAATTGAACCACAGTTAAAAAAACCCCAAACCAACAGACAAATACCTCCTGCCCTCTCACACCACACTTGTCTAACTAATTCTTTCAGTACACATTACAAGTTTGAGAACCAATCATCTTAATAACAATCAACAAATTCAGGATCACACTTGCAACTTAGTCTCATGTATTTTCAGTTGGGAAAAAAAGCTGCTATATTGTTTTAAGCAGAGCCAGAAGTTGTTTCTGGGATACACAGAATGTGTACATGTTCAAAACTAAAGCCACCCCAAAAACACTATTTCACATTATCTACTACTATACCATTAAAACATCAGTCTTAATGATGAAGTTAATAATGCACGTTTTTGGGTAGGGACTGAGGATAACAACTACATAGGAGATAAGGTGGAATAATGAAGAGAGTCCTTAATTGCTCCCTCCATTTAAGTTGTGTGAAAGAACAGACAGCAGAAGAGGAAAACGCTAAGTACAAGCTAGGGAATAGGTGAAATAAACTGAAAAATTCAATACAAAATAGAGGTTCAATTCTTGCATTTCAGGGAGAAGGATTCCAGGCAGAGGAGAGGGAAGTTCAGCTTTATTTTCCTCTTAGAAAATATTACCTTCATACAGCTTTACCTTGGAGCGGCACAGACTAAAGAGCAAATCATATTCTGTTCTTGAAATGTACAATTTATTTTAAAGGGATGCATCTTCCTTGTCATATTGACTATTTAAGCAATATATTCAAAGTTGAAAGAGAATTTTCCCTGCCCGAGTTTTAATAATGAAGGGGTGGTTATTGCTTTTGTTCTGTTTCTTTTTTTAGAAGTTTAAATTGTATCTGAAAAATAGGTTTCAGTATGTCAGCTTTTGCCTTGAATTTTCATATATATCCTCAAAATAAAAAAGACTGATAGAAGTATAAAAATACAGTTAATCGAAGTTCGTTATTGACATATTTCTTGAAAGTAAAAGTCAAAAAAATGAATTTAACAATGCTGTCTTTTCATAAGTGATAATTACTGAAGCAGAAATCCTGAAGTATCATATGTATAATTTGAAATCTAAACATTTTGGTCTCCTTGATGCCTAAAAAGAAGTTACAGCACATACTACTGGGAATCGACATCAAGTTAATTTCTTCATACTCAACATACAGCTTTCACAAAATTTCACATGAGTAAAGAAAAAAGAAGACCTATTTATGTATCTTACTTGGACTACTCCACTGGGGTTGACTGAGATCATGGTACATATCCCACGGAACGCTGAATCCTTTTCCTCATTGTCTCTTATGTTTCGCAGAGAAGTGCACCTAGTAAGTTGGAGAGCAAAACTTAGCTAATTCTATTATTTTTTCATTCAATCAAGTCAGGACTAGATGACAGCATTTGATGGAATAAGTCAAACTGATAAGATTACCTGAAACACTATTTTGAACACTTAGAAAGTTACTTGTTGCACACAGTATTTACTAGTATATTCCCATTAGGTATCATCTACAGAATCTTGCTTTCCTGTTGCACTATATACTGTTAGAAAGTGTGACCTGTATTCCATTAAATACAAAATAAACACATGTATAAAATAATTACAGAAACTATCATTATTAGAAGCAGAACATATAATGCTATTGCAATATGAATAATGTCAGATATCACTTAAAGAACAATTATTTAACCTTTACAGCAGCAAGCAAGCTATTTTTTGCATAACAATATGGAAATATATTTCTTACAGCAAATCAAGCCTCAGACTGAATTTTAAGTAAAGTAATGAAGTTTAAATTTTAGAGTATTTGCATGCATTGTATTATCATTCTTGTGGATTTTGAAATGCTCTTCCATAATCAAGCTTTAACACGCAAGCATGTGACAATCTTATCCCATGCATAAATTAGTCATTAGCCACAACATAAAGAATACATGACAGTGCTACTAAAAGCTCACAAACCTGATAGGACAAGATTAGTCACATGGTTGGCAATGATTAAGGATTGAGATTTTGTAGCCAACTGAAAATATATCTAAAAGGGAGAGAGAGAGAGAGAGAGAGAGAGAGAGAGAAAGAAAGAGAGAAAGAAAGAAAGAGAGAAAGAGAGAAAGAGAGAAAGAGAGAAAGAAAGAAAGAGAAAGAAAGAAAGAAAGAAAGAAAGAAAGAAAGAAAGAAAGAAAGAAAGAAAGAAAGAAAGAAAGAAAGAAAGAAAGAAAGAAAGAAAGAAAGAAAGAAAGAAAGAAAGAAAGAAAGAAAGAAAGAAAGAAAGAAAGAAAGAAAGAAAGAAGAAAAATGAATTAAAAAAAAAAATTGAATAATACACACCAGGGTCTTATAAACTGCTGTAGCATGGGGGCCACCTCTTGAGGACAAACGTAACCAAGACGACCAATTGTTATTGCTAAGGTAATGCAATCACGGTTATACACCACCAAACGCCAACCAAGACATGAGCAAATGAGAGGGGAGGAGAAAAAATAAAGAAAAAACAACAAATAACTCAGAAACGGAAGCCAACAGAATCTGTATATGATAGTAAACATAAGATTTCACAAGTGCTGTTTATTACAACCCCTTGAATAAGAGGCAGCAACATATATGGTATAGTCTCCAGGGTAAAAGAAAAATTAAAGTAAATGAGAGAACACCAAAAAAACCAATTTGAAATACAAAGGCTTTCTGATGCAAGCATTCTGCTCTCTTCAGAATCACCTCTTACATTAAATTTACCTACTATACACTTCAAAGTTTTTAATAAAAAGTACTATTATGGATACTATCAATAGAAAGGAATTAACCATTTTCAGTTTTAGTATCAAGCATTTCTAAATATTTTATTTTTTCAATATTTAGAATTCAAGATTTTAATAGGCCTACTATCAGTAAAAATACATTTATAAACACTTTTACACAGAATATATTGTGGCCTATCTAATAAACTAAATAGATTAAACATTCTCAAAGAGACCCAAATATTTGCTTTCTTCATAATCTTGTAGAAAAATTAAAGTGGTTGCTAGCTCATAGCAACAGACTGGACAAAATTAACATTTTAATTAATACAAAAGTATAAAGACAAAAAAAAAAAAGTAAAAATGTATCTCTGAATGATTAGGTATTGTGGTCCTTTGTTCTAAGGGCCAGACTGAAGATCATATCATGCAAGTATGTTTTAATGGTGTTTGTTCAACTTACAAAAGATTAATCTTTAGAAAAAAAAAAAGAAGGTGGGAAATAATGTATCAGGCTTACTTGAAGCAAAATACATGAATAATACTAAAATCTAGCAGATTTATATGAAGCAAAGAAACCTATGTTCAAAGGACATACTATGCAACACTAATTAACAGGCATTTGTGAACAGTTTCATGAAACATGCAATAAAGCAGATGATACTTTCTCTAATAAAAGTTTAGTGTAGGATACACTAGTGGTTCGAAATGTACCCATTCCATGAAAGCTACATCTCACTGGTAATGTACTATTTTGCCCAGACATTACTTGATTTCAAATTTTCAGCAGATCTAACATAAAACTGCATTTGAAACGATGCTTTCAAATGAAAGTGCACTTTTAAGGTGTATCTGTAAAGTCTCACAGCTAGAGTCTGTATGAGTAATAGTAATTTCTGTCAAAGCTTAACTTTTTGGCATGCACTCATTATTTTCTATGCAATTATTTTACTGAAGCATACCAATGGCATGTAGCACAATATCCCACAACAAACTTATAATTACACCACACTCAACATTTATGTGCAGTTATGCATCTGCATTTAAAGTAACTGTTAAGATACTAAAAGAAGTCAGTGTTTGGATGCCTAAAAAAATTCTCTAACAATGATGGAAGCAAACTTTTAGGTACTGGATGTTTCTCACATACAGATATTACATATCCATCAATGCAGACAAAAGGGGTTGGGGGCAAGGAGTAAGAAAATTTATATTGCTACACTATTTTATGATGCATTTCATAACAAGCAATTAGCATGAAAATTATCTTTTCAAAAAACAGTACCTATAATATGCCAGACAACTAGGCATTTTTTCCTTCATTTTCCATACTAAATGAGGGGATGGGGTGTGGAAAATACTGAAGGAAAAATATGCTTAGAAAGAAATCCCAATTTATCTCATACTTAGCTCAAGCCCAAATGTAACTAGCACTGAATTTGCATCATTTTCAATTATGTCCAGTATAATGACTAAGCTATCATTTTTCTTACAAGACATATTTCAAACAAAAAAATCAAAAGATTCTCAATTAGTAAAGTACAAAACCTGAAACCTGTTAAATTATTAATAAGGTTTTGCTGAAGTATGGAAGGTGCTCTTCATACCAGAACATGCCCTCTACAAATGCAAAAAAACAAGCCTCATAAATTTCAGTTCAATAAGGCATTTGGGGACTGCTTCCAATTTGGAACGCAAAGCAGCTGGCAAGAACATAGAAACATAGATGCCACTGTTAAGACTTCTTTTCAGAAATTTGTTATGAAGTGACCAGGCAATAGAAATTATACATAATTTCAGTTATGTTGTGGTAAAACTGCCATCACAGATCTAGAATTTTTGTGCATATTACTACAAATTAATGTTTAAAAAGTGCATTATTGTAAATTCAAGGAGTTCGTTATTTGTTATATATATGCCAATTACATTTGTTTCAAACACTAGACATATACATACAGTACACATGAAAGGACATGACTATATTAAAATCAATGTAAAGCCACTAACTTTAAGTGTTACTGCACACATCTGTCATATTGTATACATAAATAAAATTGGAAGAATACTTAAATGGAGGATAAATATAATATGCTATCAAGGTGAGAAAGCAATAACCTTAGATATAGGATAGATGTTTTTCTGCAAGACTAAGACTTGTAAAAGTTTCTCCAAAACAGTTGTTTTTGCTTATAAAAGCCAAATATATAGCAATAAAATAAGTTCTATTCAAATTTTTTAAATCATTGTAGAAAAAAGATTAATTCCCTTCACCATAAATGATTCAGTTTTTGGATACCTGTGTTCTCTAACAACGTCTTTGGTGTGTTGGGTCTGTTAATTATTTCTACAAGCTGGTGCAACACCATTGGAATATAATTCTGCATCTCTATACCTGAAACAGCCAGAAAAAAAAAACTTTCAGAAGAAAATGACCATTAATATACACAATCTATTTAGATCTGGTACATCAAACTTACTGTCAAAGACAAGAATGCAAAACTGAATTTAATTTTTTAACATGAAAGCATCACTAGAAATTAAAAAAAATCCACAACCCAAAAAACCATTCTAAATATGCAAGTATTCAAATAAATAAAAATCTTACCCATTTGGATGGAGATTTCTCCAATCGCCCAGGTTGCATTGTTGCACACAGAAATGAATTCAGGGTTTAGGTTTGTTCCCAAAATGGGCATGAAATCAGCTAGAAAGATCAACATTTTAAAATCTCATCACACAATACAATTATCTTGTTCCATTACTGTAAGATCACAAGGAGAGGGAGTTTAAAAAAAAAATCATGTAAGTGTATTTAAATTCTTGTAAAGCGTTACACTTGAATTAAAAAGATCTGTATTTTTGCTATATATCAGATTAATCTGGATGATACAACCTAAGCAGATCAATGCAAATCCTTTCAAACTATGATTTAATAATATTTCTAATAGGTTTTACATTTATGTAACTCTAGAAACCTTTCTTATCCCCTTCCCAGGAATAGGGAAAGAAAAACACACCTGGATAGCCATGTATTCAGCTGTGCTAAAAAAAAAACTACGAAACACCTCTCCCCAAGACAAACACTCCCTTCAGCAACAAAACTAAGAAAACACCAAACACAACACCAAGTCCCCCCCAAAAAACCCCAACAGACAAAAACAAAAGGAGCCTAGAAAGCAAATCCCAGCCTTCATTAAAATGATAGATGTTATAATCTATCTTTGTGACTAATACTGCACTAAAATTTAAATTCCGAGCCTATCCAAGCATTAATAGTCTAATAGAGCAAAAATCCTACAAAGCAACTGATCTAATTGAAGTCTAAGTGCATCTGTTTTGCTGTATTTCAGCAAAACAGGAAGCATGTTGCATTATAAAAGTCAAGCAACCAAATGAACTTTTGCACTGTCTACAAAAAGAACGATGCGTCTTAAACAGTTTAAAGGAGAAAAGACTACAGATCCTTGCTGATAAAGGAAAACTAAAATATACAACACAATGACAAGGTAATCCACAGAAAAGGGAACTTAACAATGGCTAAACCAGCCTCCTATCAGTTTGTAAAACATTTTAATTATTTAATATGTAAAAGAAACATACCGATGCAAGGCTTAACATGCTGAAAACACGCCTTTGTCAGATCACCTAATAATGCAAAAGAACTCTGCCGTACCTCAGGCATTTTATCCTAAAGAGAGGAAGAAAAAAAACCTGACAATTCTAGAATTGTTTCTGATTCTCTTTACAAAGAAAATTGTTGGATTAAACAGATTACTCATCTCACCTGCATACATTGGTACATTAGTGTCAGAATATTGCTGCAAGCCACTAGCTGTTCAATGTTGCCTCCAAGTCCTTCAGCTAAACCACTGAGTAAATCAAGAGCTACAATCATGAAATCTTTATCTGGAGCCTCATATTGGTCTGGCTGAGCATTGTGCAACTGCAACAAAAAATTATGCATTTTCAAAATGAGTATTAGATTTTCTCAGGGGCATGCATAAAAATAAAAACAAACACAAGTTTCAGAACTGCAGTTTCATTTAAATATTCAATAATTAATACTACAAATCTCCCTGAAAATCCCCAACTTTACATAGTTAATACATTGGTTTAAGGAGATATTCTGAAAACATTGGAATAGCAATAGAGAAATACCATGGCTTGTGCAAGAGTCTTCTGCACCAGATTTACACAACGCTGGTACACAGGCTCACAGTATGGAAGAAATCCAGATTGCAAGGCAGTAGCAACTGATGACAGGCACTGAAATAAAATGAAAAGAAGGAAAAAAAGGCAATAGAGACACTAACTTTCTTCACCTCCTCCAAGTACCCTTTACTTGCGTGAAGTAAATTAAAAGCATTTTAACTACACCCACAAGTAACTGTTTAAGTAAAAACAACCTGGAAAGGTATTACTGATTAGCTGAGCCAAGGCAACTGTCAGCTAATCAGTACTCTCTCCTACAGATGTCAGTTGAGAAAATTTCTCAGGAGCAGCATCTTCTTTGAGGTGCCAAGACAATTCATATGAAGACAATTACCATAATTCAGCTAGCATTTACATTAAGATTCACTATACTGACAATATACAAGCCCTATCATTACCCAAGAGTTATGAAACTAATTTCTCTAGAAGTGTTTTCCTGCTTCACACTTGGAGAGTACAGAGAACAGACTACATTGTCTGGTTCATACCTTCAACCTGTTGGTAATTGTTTTAATGAAGGGATGAAGGGAAAGCAAGGAGAGAAGACAAGAAAAACAGGGATGGAACAATTTTTTAAAAACAAAGAATCCCAAAGAAAGCACTCAAGAATGGCAAGAAAAACTAATTCTAAAAGATTTCTGCTAAACTTAATAACATTTTCTCAGTTAAAAAAAATTCTCACTATTGTCATAATATTTTCTCCATAATGGGAAATACCTAATGCTGACAGCATTTATAGTCACACTTCCTAGTAGGAACATCCTTAGTAAAAGAGGCAATTCCCAAAACACATATTCCAATTTTAACATTTACCTCTAATAAAGGGAAGAGATCTTTATCTTCATCCTTCAACATGTTCCACTTCTGGATTAATGGAGGCATTAGCATCTGAATATATTCCTGTTTAAGATGAAAATGCATCAGCTACTGAAGCACTCAATTGCATACTAGTTTATTTCAAAGCCAGAAAATTTATATATTCTACTTTTTCAGGAGAAAAAAATATATATACTGTAATTCAACCATTGTTGAAATATATAGCAGTAGTTGAATATTAGAGCTTAAAACTTTTTTGCTGAGGCACATAAGTATCTTTGTAAAACAAATCTTTTCCTCCAAGGATGGCTTCAGTCTAGCAACTTTTAATAGCTGCCTAGGTTGTTACATATCTATAGGATTGACTTAGGGGCTACAGAAAATATTTTTACCAATCTGGCTGTGCATCTGTCACCTGCTTTTCTCAATCATCTTCCATTGCCCTGATGCTACAACCCTATCCCCAGAAGTTCCTGAAACCTCTTCCTCATTCAATTACTCATCCATGAAGAAAGTAATTTTCTATCTCTCCAGAAATGTGCACTTACCAATTCTATATAAAATGTTGCATCTTCCCAACCACTCCTGTCACAGTCACAAGGACATTAAGCAAGGCATCCCTGTAGTACTGTTGCTCCCAGAAAGTATCCAAAGAGACAACAGATGCTGCCAGCTAATTCTATGTCCAAAGATACAGTATTCTAAGTGACTGAAGACAGTTCCACCATTACCAGGAGTTCCCCTGGTGCTGTCAAAAGTCAAGCTGGCCAGCGCCAGAGAGAGATTGGAAAAGATGTCTTTTAATAGTGTGGAGTCTTGAATAGCAAGTAAAATGCCATGGCGACAATTCAAATTGTTTTATTCTAGTTTATCTATGTCATGTGAAGCATTATAGAGATATAAACCAAATTTCAACAGTCATCACAAGATGCATGTGACATGTATATATATATATCCTATTCATGAACATGTACACTACAAAAACCCCACTACACTTGCCTATGCTCTCTGTGCTTTACTCAAAGGATTCTGTGTTTTTAGATAGAAAATGCACATCTATCCCACTCTCAGATAAAGCAATTTCTCATGATGATGTGCTTTGATGCATTGGAAAGATACTCAGAGCAGTTTAGCTATACTGAAAGTGGTTACAAACAACAAAAAGAAGTCATTAGAAATTAGCACACACATTCCACCAATTTCTTTTAAGTCCCATTCCATATCTATATTGAAATATATATATATCCTGTGAACTGAAAAATTCTGAGAGTAAGGAAAAAAAGTCACAATCACAAGAAGCACATTTTGCAAGCCAACAAACACAATTATTTATTCAAAATGGGGAATATTTGTGTAGCTTAAAAATTACATACAGTCTATGTATATTACAAATAAATTATTATTATTGAATCCGGCATTTTTGTTTTAAAGTATATAAAGCACACTACAAAAACCACTCAACCAGTTTTTCAATATATGATGAGTGTTTCTATAGAAAATAAGGTATACTCACAGGTTTATTTAGATGATGTCCTACAGAATCTGCTAGAGTTCCTATAGCATCATAAAGAATGAGCAGGTTTTTATGCTGGTATTTACTAAATGCGAAGACCAAAGTGTCAAGTATATATGCAAGATAAGGAACAAGCTCTGTACAAGCCTCCTCTTCTAGAGTAGCAAAGGCACTGAATGACAAAAATACCCACCCCAAATAGGTCAGTCAGTATCTTGTAAAAAAACAAGACCACCTCAAAATGCCCCACACTACCCATTCCTGTTCAAACATACAACTGTATTTAGTCTTTAAATTCATCTAAGGTATGTTTTCACAATGGTATTATTGAGACAAACTCAATCTACTTTGATTGAACACAAAGATTCAGATCTTAAACTGTGATGAGTAAAATTTTAAAATACCCCATTCAGAGGTTTCCTCCCAAATTTCCCCTAAACCAGGACATCTGGTAAAAACCTTTTATGCATACATGTTACAGATCGAATCCTGCTTTATGAAGAAACTTTCTTGGCAGTCTGCTGAGTGCTCCTGCCCTATACAAACTGACATGTGAAAGCTTTATTTGCTGAGCTTCCTGCACAAGTGGCATACCCATTCCATTAATGATGCGTCCATTCTTTTTTTTTTAAATATTGGTAGACAAGGGACAGAAAGGAATCTTAACTCCAAGGATCTCCTTTCAAGAGAAAGGAAATATCCCTTGAAATAGCTGTAACCCAAATTTTTTTGTAATCCTGAGCTAGATAAAAACATTGCTAATGCAATGATAGGATAGTTTTCCAGTATTGACTTTGTTTATAGGCCTATAAAATCCAGATTCCTGGTCAATGAAATTTCAAATATTGAAAACAAATAGATGTGACATATAGATAATTTCTTTTACTCCAATAGATTGTTTAGTTTGCTTTTCATATATTCTAAAAACAAACTGGATAAGAGAAAGACAAATTATCTGGTTTTGTTTTACCACAACTCAGTTGTGACGATTTCAGAAGAAGACAAACCCACCCCAATTTTAAAGGAAAAAAAATGCCTTAAGAGCTAGAAACAGAGTTATAGAATAATCAATTAAGGCATTAAAATATTTTCCCATGAAAAAGCAGTGTCATGAATAGTACTTTTTGTTTAAGCTTTGGCTCACCTGCAGGCAGCTTCTTGTACTCTCTTGTTGCTATCCAGAATGCGCTTTAGCAACTCAGTCATTAATGGCTTCAAGTATGTGTCTGGGGGTTGACTAACTACCCAGTGTGCATAGCGACTAAGAGTCCAGCAAGTGATGGAGCGCACAAGAGCCTTTTTATTAGAGAGGCACTGAATAAGGTGAGGGATCAGCTCAGGAAGATATGGAATCATACCCTGCATGCAGCCTAGAAGGAAAAATATAGCTATTATACTATGCGAATTAGAAAACATAACAGAGCTTTTTGCTATTTCCTAGAAGGGATATATTTTCTTCCTCTATCATGTAGTAATACATTTTACCAATATACAAAGCAAGTCTACCTAATTTATGTTGTCCTAAAAAGAAATCACAACATAAACAGTAATTAAAATCCTTAATCAAATTTACATTCATTCCAACTGCATTTCTACTTCAGTGCTTCCCCAATCCCCATAAATTCTTCTTTAATAAAGCGAGTATAGCAAGAACATCCAAATAAAATTGGTTTCCAAATCTTGGAAGCCTTATGCCAGTCTACTCAGTGACCAAGACAACAAGCAGAGAAAGATTAGGCCTTGATAACTAATCATCTGTCGGGGGTTGAGTGTTTTTCTGTTACTGTGTCAATTGAAAGAATTTTTCCAATTATCATGCCAATGGAGCTGGCCGGGCTACACCCAGGGTCCCTGATGGGTCCAGACAAATGGGTGGGTGGGGACGGCCCCGGAGGGGCCTCTGAGGCTTCCAGGAGGGGACTGGCGTTTCCGGGGAGCTGGGAGGAGGACGCCTGGGATCGTTCAGCCACGCGGCCGAGCACAGCAGAGCCAGACCCTCTGCGACCACCTGCCCTGCATCTGCCCCGTTCCAGCCTCCTGCCTCTGCAGACACAGCTGATCACCCAGACACACACGGTGAGTGAGGAGCCGCCGCTGCAGCCCGTTCCAGCCCGGGACGGGCGTGACCGTTGCCGCCCCTCCCCCCTCCCTCATGCCTTCGTTCCGTCTGCCATTGGCACATCCGGGCTGTGGACTAAGCACAGAGACAGCGTGCTTGCATCTAAAGGGACTGACACCGAGTTATCTATTTCGTTCTGTTAGCAATTTCAACTGTTATTGTTTTCTGTTTGTACAGTTAGATATATTAGTAAAAGAGCTGTTATTCCCACCCCCCTTATCTCTGCCTCAGAGTCTTTGATTCAAACAATTATAATACTTGGGGGGGGGGAGTGGAACCAAAGTCTATTCCAAAAAGGGAAACTTCTGCCCTTACTGGCAGACACCTGTCCTTTCAAACCAGGACATCATGATATCATGAAAAAAAGATTTCTTAAAAAGTGTCATTTTCTTCTTGTTTTCTCCTAATATAACACAAATACTGACCAACAATAAAAGCTGCACACTTTGAGTCAGCAAGGACAGTAATACACTGAGATTTGCAAGAAGTACTAACTTTTACCTTGCTTGAGTTAAAATAAAAAAAAAACAAAAATGCTTTCTAGCAACAAAGAAAATATATATTCACTAGGCACTGTCGGAAAAGATACATAATCCAGGCATGGACCCAAACATATTCCTTCAATTTTCAAAATGGACAGAGATTATGGAAATACAGGCAAAAAGCCAAGACTGTAAGTAAATACAAAGAAATGGAAATTAACACATTTAAATCAGAGAGCCATCCATCAAAAGCAACTCAGGGCACTGAAGTCATGGGACTTATCTTCTCCATTTCTGAAAACACTGAATGAAATGTAAATACTCCTGTTGTATCAAATCAAGGAAGTATTTAATGAGATACCAATAAATATATGCTACAGAGTTAAGAAAGGGAGGAATAAAAGAAATTATCCAAGTTATTTAAGTCTCAAAAAATGCACAGATTTGAAAATGAAAAAAAAAAAGTAACTGCAGTCATCAACTAGTAGATGTAAAGATTAATCACTAAAAAAAACCAAAAAAGCTAAGGATGTATACTTGCTCACACAAGTAAATTCACCTAGAAGGGATCCCAGAGCTGCTTTAGAACCAATAAAAATTCAGTAACCTGATATGAACTGTTGCCTTACCTTCAGCAATTGCTCCAAGAACAAGGATACCAGATTCTTTAACTACCCATTCGGGATGGAAAAGCAATTCCTTCAAAAGGGGCAAGATGTGTGGCAGAAGTTCATCACGAAATACATTAGCCAGGACATCTAGAGCAGCAGCAGAACATTTCCCTGAGGGGAATTAACAGTGTTCATCTTGTTATTATACAAGCAGTTGAAGTTAGACAGTATGATTCTCATTTTAACTTTGAGCTTCCAGGGTATCAGCAGGAAAGATTCTTCAATTTCATTACAATACACAGGGATCCATTGTGCTCTAGTACAAAGACATAACTTTTAGATAGCCATTTTCGCAGCATTTTTATAGCCACTAAAAGGGCTTATATACTAGGGATATTAAAACACTCACTGACGGGAACCACACAGTTATATATTGCGACATTATATAAACTACATAATTTCAGGATGGTGTAACAATACAAAAGAGGGAAGGTCTGTGACATGAATGCAACATACCAGAGAAATTAGGGAGAAAGGAGAAATAGCCAAAAAATACTAGCAAGTGATTAAAAAGAATATGTTCAAACATGATCTGTCTCAAAGCAAAATAAAGGCAAAATCATCAACCTCTAGATACTGAAATTTACTGACTTCTGCTTTGAGCTTACTCCTAATTCTGTGATGCATGCACCAATACAAAGAACACTAATTCAAAATTTGTTTGAAAGTTTTTAAACTCATATTTTAGCACAAAAAAGCTCATAAAGGAACAGTTTCAAAACATGATTCAGAAATCCTTACTCTGGTTGTCTGCTGTGGGGCTGACATGTCTAGAAAAATAATGCTAAGATGGATTTATAAAGAATGCTCGTATTACAGCATTTATACTGATTTTTTTTCCAGCTTATTATGATCTCAGTTCCTTGATCCAACTGAAACAAAAGTATATATAAAACAGGTAATCAGGCAAAATATACATAGCAAATGTAACATGCAAAAATCCTAAATTGGATCTAAACTTCTAGTGGGCCCAAACAAGACAGACAAGTTTTCAGTTGGGAGGTAGCAACTACTAGAATAGATAATAAATACAAAATTTTTTCTACTCTGCTTCTAGATGATGTTCAACAGGTTTGAATAAAACCAAACATGAGCCCTAAACTCAGAGCAGATCTCCACTAAAAAACAATAATAAAGACCAAAGACTTCCCAAGACCAGCACCTGCTACTTCAGCTTAGACTGTTTCAGCTTTCTACTAGAGGAAAAAAAGGTGGGCTCCCATATTTAGTCTCCTTAGTAACCAATGCTGCTGTCAGGCTGTGCTGACATTTCCTCTCTGTTCAAATTGGAAGTCAAATATAGAACACTGGATAAGAAATAGGGCACACAATTCTGAAATTCAGGTAATCCAAATTCTCTCAAGTACAGATGACATCAAAACAGATTTCTTAACTGTTCTGTTCTCTCTGTTTCCTAGAGAGCATTAGCTTCCTCATCTTCTTAACCAAAACTGTGGACCACTGAGCACTGTCTGTCATTTCAGTTATGTTTTCCAGAAAATATTGATTAAATTCTGCAATTTCTACACACAAGGACTACAATAGTAGTATAGTAGAATTTAAAACTATAAAAAGATAGTTTACAAAGGAAAATATATTTCTGCTTTTTGTCTTCTAAATTATAATAATAATAACAGTAGTATCAGTATTAGTATTATTTTAAAATTTAGATATGTCTTAAAGTTGTTTGATCCATAAGCTTCAAGGTACATTCATCTGTACTACATCTGAACTACTGGTAATAGTGGTCAATAGTAGCATGTAGGAGGAAGAAAAAATCAAACACAAACCAGATTTAGAGGGAAGACTGAACTAAAAGAAAGCATTATTAAGCTAAGAACAATGTGTAAGATTGTATTGGATCTGGCTGAGCTGGAGTTCATTTCCCCATAGCATCTCTCACAGTGCTGTGTTTTGCATGGGTAGATGGAAAAGTGTTCATAACACATCAGTGTTTTGGTTACTGCTGAGCAGCACTGGCACAGCATCAGCACTCTCTCAGCATTCCATTCCCCATCAGTAAGGTAGGGATGGGCAAGATCCTGGGAGGGGACACAATCAGGGCAGCTGACCCAAAGTGACCAAAGGGATATCCCACACTACATGATGTCAGCTCGGATATAAAAGCTGAGGGAGGGAGGAGGAAGGGGGGCATTCATTATTTACAATGTTTGCCTTCTGGAGCAACCCCTATGAGGGCTGAAGCCCTGCTTCTGGGAAGGGGCTGAACATCACTCACTGGTGGGAAGGAGAGAATAAACCTATTTTGTTTTCCTCTGTGTGCATATAAACTTTCACTTTTGCTTTAGTAAACTGCCTTATCTCAACCTACTAGTTGTTTTCCATCTTATTTTCTCTCCCCTATCCAGCTGGAAAGGGAGTGATAGAGCAGCTTGGTGGGCACCTGGCATCTAGCCTAGGTCAACCCACCACAAAGACTTTTAATAAAGTAAACAGTAATACATGCTTTGTGTTACCTTGTAGAATTAAAATTCAAAATCCAAAGCTTCTGTTGAATTGCATGTAGTAGATGTATGCAGCTCTATTGGCCATATTCAAAATAAGTTTAGAGGTGACTAGATTTTTCAAGTTGTATAGTCAAAACATCACCTGAAAGACTCCCCTTCTGCCTGAAACGCCAATTATATCAGCAGATAGTTAATTTTCTATTCAAAAAAAAAGCCTCGTATTCCTATACTAAAACTCCTCTGTTTACTGTGGTTCTTGTATTTATGCAAGTAGCTATATTTTAAAACATTTTACACGTTACTTTGACATACTTAAATTCCAGTCAGAGATAGTATCATCATCATCATCAAGATCATTGTCATCATCATCATCATCTTCAATACGATCTTCTTCATGTGGCTGAGCTACAGTCCGTGAACGATGAAAACGAGGTCTTATGTCCTGTTCACTGTCTGGAATAGCTTCATCTTCTTCAACATCCCCCTGTGAAAAAATGTTGTATCAGATAAACCAGTGCAACTATATTGCTCAAGGAAGTTAAGAATGTAGTGTAAATTTTAGTTCAATTTTTATAAATGTGAAAAGTTCACATCCCACTTGTGCTGCCTAGCTAACTAAAAATGTCATTGTTCCTGCACTGTAATACAGTATTTACCAGGAAAATTTCAGGAAAACAGAAGCAACAGAGGTAATCTCACAGAAAAACACAAAGTACTCCTCTTGTTAAGAAATTACTCTTGATGGTAAGGAATTAGAAAGAAGCGATAGAGAAATTCTAGTACACAGACACATTCTAAAATGTTGTGATGGAAAAAGTTGTGTAGTTCAAGCTAGAAGGGCATTAAAATTAATTCTGATAATTTCTTTATAAGCTGCTTTGCTGTAGTAATTCATGAGTAAAAGTATCCCAGCTCTGCCAAAATTGGGTGGAAGGGGAGAGGAGCAAAGCAGGAAAACTCACAGATTATTTTCCAACAAACATGGCAGCAGTTGCATTCAGTTTTTGGAACATCACATCCTGCCCCAGAAAGCTAAATCTCCAGTGAACAGATGGCAGACCAGATCTGGTCTACCAGCTCAACCTTCTGATTTACAAGTCAGAAGCTAACCAGATAATCTTACTGAGTATAAAAGAAAGGAATGCTTACCTTTAACAGAATAATATCAATCTCTGAATATTTCATACCATTTACCAGCACAGGTATCAGTCTACAAAGAAATATTGATACATGTCAAGAAAGAAGACCCTGGTAACTACAGGCCTGTCAGTCTCACTTCATTACCTGGTAAAATTATGGGGAAAGTTATTCTGGGACTTATTGAAAAACACTTGAGAGACAATGCAGTCATTGGTCACAGCCAGCACGGGTTCATGAGAGGGAAGTCCTGCTTAACCAACTTACTTTCCTTTTACACCAAGGTCACCCATCTAGCTGACAAAGGGACACCAATAGATTGTGAGGATTTTTGGATTTTTAGCAAAGCTTTCGATACTCTCTAACAGTATCCTTCTGCACAAAATGTCCAGCACACAGCTAGAAATGCTTTTAATAGATTGAGTGAAGAGCTGGCTGACAGGTTGGGCTCAAAGGGTTATAGTAAATGAGGTCACATCAGGCTGGCAACTGGTTATCCGTAGATTCCAAAGGGTTCAATTTTAGGCCCAGTGCTCTCTAATGTTTTTATAAATTATCTGGAAGAAGGAATCAAATGTACATTAAGTAAGTTGGCTGATGATACTAGAGTAGCAGGAGCTGAGGAGTCTCTGGAGGCAGAGGCACCCTGCAGAGAAACAGACAAATGAGAGGGCTGGGCAATCACCATGGAGTTTAACAAAGAAAAGTGCCACATTCTGCACTTGTGACTGGGCAACCCTGGATGTACAAACAGGAGAACAAGAGGCTGGAGAGCAGTACTACAGAAAGGGACGTGAGGGTTCTGGCCAATGGCAAGTTGAATGTGAGTCAGCAGTGTCCTGGCAGCCAGGAGGGCCAATCGTGTCCTGAGGTGTATCAGGCACAGCATCACCAGCTGGGCAAGGGAGGTGATTGCTCCACTCTGCTCTGCACTGGGGCAGCCTCACCTCAAGTGCTGTGTGCAGTTTTGGGCACCACAAAATAAGAAAGATATAAAGCTATTAGAGAGCATCCAAAGAAGACAGTGAAGGGTCTCAAGGGCAAGATTTATGAGGAGTGGCTGAGGTCACTTGGTCTGTTCAGCCTGGAGAAGAGGAGGCTGAGGGGTGACCTCATTGCAATCTACAGCTTCCTCAAGGGGGTCGGAGGAGGGGGAGGTGCTGATCTCCTCTCTCTGGTGACCAGCAATACAACATTAGGAAATGGAATGAAGCCACATCAGGGCAAGTTCAGACTGGGCATTAGGAAAAGGTTCTTCACTGAGAGGGTGGTCAAGTCACTGGAACAGGCTCCCTAGAGAAGTGGCCATGGCACCAAGCCTGACAAGAATTCAAGAAGCATCTGGACAACACTCTTATTTAGTGTTAGATAGTCCTGCAAGCAGTAGGGAGTTGGACTTGATTCTTATGGGTCCCTTCCAACTCAAGAGATTACATGATTCTATGTCAAAATAAAACATAAATAAAGCAAGCTGGTTTTCAGTTAGCTGATTCATAATTTTGGCTGTAATCACACTCCCACCAACTAAAACAACAACAGCAACAACAAAAAAAAAAACAACCCAGACAAAAACTTAGCCTGATAACAAGCCAGTGTTTTAAGCATACGCCATTTCATGAGGTTCATTAATAATTTGTAATCTGAAAAAGTGTTAATTTCTAATGCAGTGTAGCCAGATGGCACAACTGAGTTTTACACTTCAAAAATAGGATATTCTTCCACATGATGAAATCTATTTTGAAGTACCTTTCAGAAATTAAGTCAAAAGCTTTTCAGTAAGAATTCACACTTCCAAAATATGCTTGATAAACAAGTTATTGCACTGGCTCTCCGGTATATTATTTGTCACTTTACCTACCTGTGGCTGAAAACTCTACCTCACTACTCTTAAGGATAGAAGACTAACTACATCGAGCCCTCCTACCCTTTTGTGATTACTTCAAGTATCACTCCTTAAGACAAGTCCCTGACATTGCAGAGATCTTGACATTAGTTGTCATTAGTCTATATTAGAACTTTACTTAGTTATTAAAATGGCTATGGCCATGGGTCTCCAATGGTAATGATGTATGGCAAAAAAAAAAAAAGACTCGGGGGAAAAAAAGTCAAGTATTTCACATATAAACATATTCACTACAAAAATAAATCCATAAAAATAAATATATGTACTGCATGCCAAATCAAGCTAATGTTGAAATCACCATGGACTGATCAAGCACCAGCAACAGACTCAGTCTCTCTATATTCTGCTGCTGAGGAGTATTGTTTCTGAAGGTATTCAGGCCAGCAATAATAGTCATACATCTCAATGGCAATATGAACTCAAGAAAAATTTCTCTCAAATTACAACTGGAAAATGTCATTAACCTGTGTATAGGCGCAGAGGCAAGAGGCGACCTCACCACCACTATGTGGAGCAAGAGAGATTGATTTTGTCATGGAGGCATTGTAGTTGTGCATCCCCCCCATTCTTGGGCCTGCCCTATGACCTCAGAAGCTCCAGACAAATCTTGACTGAACCAGCTGAGTGGTGAAGCATCCCTTGACTGTACCACTTGGGCACTGAAGCGTCTCTGACTGTGCCAGGAGCTCTTGCATGATATAGGTAGGAACAACACTGACCATGACAGGAACATCATCTGCCTGACCAAGCGAAGAACAAGTATATGCAGCTATCATTGTTAGCCTTGGTAAATAATTTACCTGATTCATAGCCCAAGTGAAGTGGTACCATTGCTACAAAACCTTTTTAAAATTAATCACAGCACAAGTGAAATGGTACTATTGTTACTGGACATGCGAGGAAAAAAATCCCAGTAGTTACCGACTTGAGTCAGTGAGGCTCTTTGAGCTCTCCTGGACTGCAGTAGGCTGAATCAGCATCTTCCTCTGAGTGGAGCCTCTCAGAGCTCACAAACCCTCAAGTTTATGATACGCAAAGGACTATTGCTGAAGATGAGGCCTAGGCTGATATTCCACCCCCCCCCCCCCCCCCCATCTTTGTGCTCCTCCAGGTGCAACACTTGCCTGTTGGGAAACACAAAGGGAATTGATGCATTTCACTGAACCCAAGGGGAATTTTCAATAGGTACATTTACACACATAGAAATAGGTGCACACATGGGTTTACTTGTGTGTGTGTGTGTGAATTGATTATGGTATGAATGTTTTTATAGTGAATTTATAATTAAGTCACTACTATAACTGTAATAAATCCTTCTGAATAACTTTTTAAATGTAAATTAGACAATGATTAAGTGCTGTTAAAATCTGCACCCTTATCTTTTGTATCCATATCCTTTGCACCCTTACCCTCTTTTGCATTTCTGGTCTCCATGCAAATAATTCTAAATTGATTCTAACACAATTTTCCTATATATGCTTAATCTATGTAGTAATAGAGTGAGCCTTGCCATCGAACTCTGTAAAGTCACACTTTCACAAATACATATTAAAACTTGCTTTTTGCCAATACCTTTGATGATGACTCTGAGAAGCTAAAACTACTTGTTCGCAAAAATCACCTTCTGAACTTTCAATGAAAGAATAGTATTTAGACTGCCACCCATTACTTGGCATTTCTGCAGCATACTTCATGAAGTATGCAGGAGACATATATTTAATAAAAAAACCTACAGGAGCAAAATTGAACAAGATATTAAACAAAGAGGTTTCTAGAAGATCTTGTCCCACTTAACCTAACATAAAAAAATCAAGGTTATCATCAACTATTGTCAAATTTATATAGCTCCCTAATCAAAAAGACTTGACAACTAGCAAGTCGCTTTCAACAAATATGACATTGAAAGATAAGAGATATGTAATGTTGCTCTTATCTGTTTAACCAGAAATTTAAAAGCTCCTTAAAAAAACTCCAAAAACCAAGGATGAAGATGTTGCAATGTCAATGTTCATGTAGGAGAGAATAGATTCACAATTTATACTGAGAAGGTGACTAGCATTAATATGTGTGTTGGGAAGGAGGTAGGTAAAATCAAGAACTGTGCTATCATTCTTTTTTATTTTAAGCTATAAGAGTAGGATTTGAGTAAAAACATTTTAAAACTCAAAAGTGATTTCTCATAACGTTGGTTCTTCTGTTTTCAATTCCTATTCCTGTACTGCTACAGCAGCTGCTTTAATCTCAGTTCGGTTTTCTAAATGCTTATGAAAACTGAAATTTGGAAAGTCCCTCCTTTTTTTTTTTTTAAATTGCTTTACATCTAAAATGGTAATTTTTGCTGAAAATAATGCATCTCTTCTCTCCACACTTTCACAGGAAGAGCAGAATCACAGATGGAACTGCTTTAGTGTTTTCAAAAACCTTCCATGCATATATCAAAAACTGGGTCTTCATTTACTGGGAACACTGAAGAATTTATTTCCTACTGAAAAAGTCTTTAATCTGGAAATAAGTTGTTAGCACTGTTGAAGACATGCAGATGTTTAAATCTCAAGCATGGATATTCAATTCCCATTCAATCAAGGATCTACATTTTAAGGCTTATAACAACTCTTTGAAACTTGCAAAAAAGTTTTTGAAGCTTAAAAACTACTGTCAGTCTGAAGAAGCATGAAAAATACATTATACATGCTTTCAAGATTAAATTGGCCTGGCAATTGATGTGAAATTAATTCCTAAATCCAAATTACCTTGTAATTTTGTTGTCTTCATAAATATGGGGAACCCCTTGCCTGACTATGCACATAGAAGCATTTCACAGAAATGCTCACAATAGCAGTTGTCAAGAAAACATGTTCATGGTACACCAGATATTATAGGTAATGTCATATGGAGATGTTTGTTTAAGCTTAAGTGCATGTTAGTATACCTTTGCCTGCATCTGATGCTTAACAGGATGTTAAGCTTCAGATAAAGTACAAGTGACACAGTTTATGTTGCCTCAAGAGCCAAGTCTGAAACCCTCAAAAGTCTTTTCAGTGACTTCTGTGATACAGCCATTTTTTATAGGCACAAGAACTAGCTGCAAGAAACTACGCCCAAGCATGCAGGAAGCTAGATACAGTCTCCAAATGAGTAACCAGGAAAAAATTAACTGAAGTTTAAGGATGACTATTTCAAAATAACTAGTTCTAATTCTTAATACTTACTTAGCAAGATGCCGACATAATACATCTTTACAAATTGGCTGTTCAGCCAAAGTCAGCCAAAACTCACAAGCCTCCAAAGCAACACTTTCATCTTGGTCCTGGGTCCTTTGAAGCATATACTACACAAAAAAAAAACCACACAATCTTGTATAAGTTTTAAGTGAAGAAGCTGTCAACATTGCAAAGTGTCCTTGCAAAAAAATAAAAAAACAAAAACAAACTATGCTCCCAGAGTAATTTTGTTTCCTTGGGGTGATGGGAAGAAATAGATATAAAAGACTATTTATAGCTATATGTCTTGGTTTAGTTTAGGTTTGCCAATTCTAATATACTCAATTTATCTTTGGGATAGGATTTAGAAGCAAAAGCAAGGCAGGCCTAAAACTTATAGAGAAGAAATTTATTAACAATACAGAGGAAAAATAAGAAATTCGGAATAAGATTTCCAGATTACTCCTTCCTCCCCCCCCACCTTCCATATTTCTTAACAACAATATACAGAGACACTTCAATCAGTCTTTCACTTAAATAATCATTTCAGTTCACTTTAGAGAGAGAAGTTCCCTTGTGTTTTGGCAATAGGGTTCTTTTCCAAGCGAAGAATAAAGTTCTCATGTGTCTTCACTTTCACAATTTGCATCCACCCGGGAAAATCTGCAAATCATAAAACTCCTCCCATCTTCACAGTCTTTCCAGAGCTGTGTTATGAGTCATGTCAAACTCGTGGGGTATTACTTTTAAGGACAAGATGTTCAAAAGGAAAAGTTCTCTTAATCTCTTTTTTCCATCAAATGTCTCTGTTTATCTTTCCATTCTCCAGAACAGAGACCCCCATTCCCTTGGGGCAAAGGATCCTTTTCTCAAACACTTCAACCCCCCCCCCCCCCCCATGTATTTCTCCACAATTTATAGGAATCTTCAGTGCAGTCCAGTCTACCCCACAGCCTACAGAAAGGTTTTTCAGCCAATCTATTCATGGCATCTCCTCAATCTCTTCCTATCTGGAAACTTGGCTCTTACTTCACTGACTTTAGTATACTTTCGGCTTTATTCCTCTCATTCACAGGAGGTCAGGAGAACTGCAGTCTTATTCGAGCATTGGAAGGGTTAAAATTGCACACAGAATGTGAAGGAGCTGGGCCAGGCCATGCTGGAGCCATGCCAGGCCACGTGAGGGAGGCTGGAATGAAACTGCAAAGCTCAGCAAGCGAATGCATGGGGGGGCTCGGCTGAAACAGAGCCCAGATGCATTTCTCCCAAGGTGCGTGGGTAGCTGGGGGGCTTCGCCTCCCCATGACTGCTCCGAGACAGTGGCAGGGCCCTGACCGAGCTGTGGTCACACTGGAGGGAGGGTGGAACTAGGATCTTAGCAAAGTGTTCTCTTTCCCCTCACCATCAGGGCCCCTAGTTGAAAATGAGGAGGGCCTCTGTGGGAGCCCAGGGCGTACCCCTGGCCTCCTTGGGAGTCTCAAAACTCCCCTGGCGAGGGTCTCAAAGACCTCTGAGTGAGACCCTGGTGTCACAGGTGCTGAATTCTAACGCCTGAGGGAAATTACCAACATAGAGGGAAAAGAAACAAGCCATCAAAATTAGTAAAGTGTAAATTAGATTGTTAGAACGTAGATAAATAGACTTTTTGGAATGTTTATGATAAGGAACACGTGGCCAAGATGGAGAATTTGGGGGGTGGATACCTTTTCCTCCTTCTTCTCCCTGTCATCCATGTTGGGTGACATGCTGGCACTTTTAGATTGGATGGGGTCAGAGCTGAACCATTTAATAAAATTGTATTGTATTGGAAAATTGTTGTAAACATGTAGCATGTAATTTAGACTATATAAGCCCTGACTTCACCAGACAGATTCCACCATGGATGCCAGGCTGAGCAGACCACTGCTGGCCAGGCAAAAGGTGCCTGAGATAAGAAATAATAAACAATCCTTGGAACAAGAGAAAACCGTCTCCGGCAATCTCTCTTTGGCTGCTTCGGGGGAAACCACTTCATGTCCTTCTGAGGTGATCTTGGGGCAAAGGAGAAACCTCAGACTGGGACAGGCCTCGGTGGCTCCCCCAGCCCTGCCCAGGCAGGCTGCATGTGGAGGCAGGGGCCAGGCCGGGACGGACTGAGCTGGACTGGCTGGCCTTACCTCCTCACAAACCGGAAGTCAAAAGAGAAAGCTTTCACTTTTACCGATGTGATTCATGGCGACGAAGTAATTTTTGATTGGTTTCCCAGGCTGTCAATTATTAAATCAGCTTTCTGATTGGTCCCAGCAACTCACAAAGGAAGTTCTCATAGAGAAAAAACCCTGTGTGTGTGTGTGTGCGTGCGTGTGCCCTTCGTGCCCTCCTCCTAGGTGACTCCCATGCAAAACCAGCACACTATAGTGAGAATAAGCCAAGAGACTTATTTCTCAATGCTAGATGATTTAGATTCTAAGTTTTTTCCCAGTTTAAGTGAGAATATTATTACCAAGAAACTATAGACAGAGACACAAGAGAATAAAGTTTCCTGAGAATAGTGGGGGAATTTTAAAATTATTTTACCACTCCCTCCCACCTCCTTTTGAATAAAAGAGTACAACTACACAGTAAGGTGGAAATATTTTTTATATCCAGTAACATAAAAAAGCCTCTTTTTATAATATTGATTATCTGACAGGATGAAATTAAGTAGAACCCATAAAGGGTACAAAAAAGTCTCAGTTTTTCCAAGTATGAATGGTAATTCAGAGATTCAGTGTCAAATCTTTAAGCTTGTTGTTAGAATTTAAACCCCCTTAAACAAAAAATAATCAAGTACCTGCATAAGTGGAAAGGCTAAATATACCACTGCTACATCAGTTTCTTGTACACGACTGCCAAAGCAATTTAGAGAAAGCGATTGCAACTTCCAAAACAGTAATTTCGGCATTCTTCCATGCCAGCTCTTATTTCTGAAACAATTGGTCCTTCCAGTCATTTTAGAAGCCTCATGGAAGTCCATGCAGCTACCTTTCATTACACATTAATTTAAAATGAAAACAATTTTCCTTCAGAATACCACTTTGTTCTCAAAATTAAATAGAATGAGGCAACCTATATTATCCTTATGCATTTCAGGGATGCAAGATTTGCAACAAACATATCCCTTCCTACCGAACTGCATTCCTACAGGGCTGCATCCAAAGCAGCATAGACAGAAAGTGGAGAGAGGGGATTCTCCTCTTCTATTCCGCTCTCCTAAGACCCCACCTGGAGAACTGTGTCTAACACTGGGGTCCCAACACAAGAAAGACCTGGACCTGTTGGAGCAAGCCCAGGGGAGGCCACAAAGATGCTCAATGGGCTGGAGTCCCTCTTCTATAAAGACAGGCAGAGAGAATTGGGGCTGTTCAAACTGGAGAAGTAAAAGATTCAAGTCCTTCTAGCACCTTCCAGTACCTAAAGGAGCTCCAAAACAGCTGGAGAGGGACTTTTTACAAGGGCATATAGTGATAGGAACAGGGAGAATTGTATTATGATGAAGAAGGGTAGGTTTAGATTATATATTTGGAAGAAATTCTTTACTGTGAAGGTGGTGAGGCCTTGGCAAAGGTTGCCCAGAGAGGTTATGGACTCCTCTCCCTATTTCTGGCAGTGTTCAAGACTAGTCTGGATGGGGCTCCGAGTAACCTGGTCTAGCAGAAAGTGTTATTGCCCATGGGGGGAGGTTGGAACTAGATGATTTTTAAGGTCCCTTCCAATCCAAACCATTCTGTGATTCTATGAAGAGCACTAAATTGCAAGTGTTTCTTAAAAGATCATTACTGTGATTAAGAACTGATGGCAACAAAAATACTGCTCTCTTCTGAGTTATGAACAGATTACCGCTTGGGAAATTTGAAAAATGTCCTATCCATTTGTCTGCAAACTGCGTGCTACTTCTCCCCCCACTTTGCCCTCTCTGGGCCTAGCTTAAAGCTACAGGTGCCATTTCTGAGCAAAAAGACAGACAATAGGGATACCAGCATCATAAAGTCACCCCAGGACACCATTACAAGCAAGGTTAATTAATACAACTGAAATGATTTGGCATTTTTCCCCAGAGGGCTTGAAAATCAACACTTTTGTTGTATCCAGTTATTTGTGACAAAGACAAAACCAGAATGACAAAAAGTAATGTCTGTTTGAAGGTTCTGCTCATACTATCATTTTGTCTTTAAGCATGTATTATAATATATGATCCATGAAGTTAGATAGCAGTAGATTGAAAAGTCTACTTACTCTCAGTGGTATAAGAGCCATATACACAGCCTGGAAATCACAGAATGTTTTGGGTTGGAAAGGACCTTAAAGATTATCCTGTTCCAACCCACTGCCACGGACACAAACACCTTTCACTAGACCAGGTTGCTCAAAGCCCCTTTTAACCTGGCCTTGAACACTTCCAGGGATGGGGCAGCCACAACATTGCTGGGCAACCTGTGCCAGGGCCTCATCACCCTCATAGGGAAGAATTTCTTCCTAATATCCAATCTAACCCTGCTCTCTAACAGTTTAAAACCACTGCTCTTTGTTCTGTTGCTACACTCACTGATAGAATCCTTCCCCATATTTCTTGTAGGCCCCCATAGTAAAAACAGTGATATTAGTATCAAAGAAAAGTATGGGAACAGTATTTGAAGGCTTTTAGCCTTCTTTAGTATTCTTGTGCCGTACTTTTAATAAGCTAAAAAAGTGACTTTAGGCGATGGAAATAGTTGCTTCCTAACAAAAAATTACAAAATACCATAGGAACATTATTCAGAACTGGTTTGTGTACTCTGTAACAGTGTTGTGTTAATCTTGCTATGTCAAACCATCAAGAAAAGAATGATGCACAAAGCATTAAGAAAAATCCTTGGAGCAGTAAAAGATGTCTATCTGAAAGCAACAGAATGCAATCTTATTTCTTTAGCAACAAGCTGAGTTTCTGTGTTATAACTTCATACTATCAACACCATTCAAGTAATCTCATTATGCATTGTAAAATAAAAAGTCAGGACTTCTATTGAAAAATATCTTAGGCACCACATACATGGCTAAATATACTATATGAATATACAAGTGCAATCTAATAACTGAAATCTATTAGGTCAGTCTACTGATATATCCTGTTGTCATGTTCCCAGTCAAAGGAAGGCAGAAAAAAACCCACAGAGAAATACATATCTGCTTCTGCTCACCTGGAAGTACGTGCTCAAAAAACACACTGAAATTCAAATTCAGCCATCCCTGTTCCTCCAGAAACTTGGCAAAACAGTTAATATTAAACCTGTCTGGTTTAAAAGCATGACACTGGCCAAGACCTTCTCTTTTAGAATCACTACCGAATCATTAATATTCTTAACTACTTTAAAATTCTTCATAGGCATAAAAAAACCTATCATGTGGATAAAAGTTTCTGTCTTTCTAAGAATTCCTTCAGTTAGAGCAGCCATCAGTAGAAGCATTCAGCTTGGAGGTATTCAAGCTTCAGAAGGGCAAAACCGGACTCATTTGAATGAAAAATAGTTCTCAGATATTACATTGTCACATATGAATATGTATATATACAGAACTGGGCAAATCAGCAATAGCACACAGTAGTCCCAAAACTAGGGGGAAGGGGAGTAAGTCAACTTCACAAAAAATTTGCTACTGCTGCATTTTGTAGAAAAGATGCTCAGTAATAGTTTTCCCAAAAAAAAAAGGGATACAATGAGAATACAATCTTGGATCTTCTGGTTGCTAACATCATTTCTACCTGCAAAGTCCAGAAGTTCCTAACTGATTTGTTTGCTGACAACCCCAAGTTGTGTGGTGCGGTCGACACACTGAAGGGAAGGAATGGCATCCAGAGGGACCTGTACAGACTTGAGAGATGGGTCTGTATGAACTTCATGAAATTCAACAAGGCCAAGGGCAAGGTCCTGCACCTGGGTTGGGGCAATCCCAAGCACAAGTACAGGCTGGGCAGAGAATGCATTGAGAGCAGCCCTACCGAGAAGGACTTGGGAGTGGTAGTTGATGAGAAGCTCAACATGAGCTGGCAATCTGCACTCGCAGCCCAGAAACCAACTGTGCTGGGCTGCATCCAAAGCAGTGTGGCCAGCAGGTCAAGGGAGGGGATTCTCATCTACTCCACTCTTGTGAGACCCCATCTGGAGTACTGCATACAGTTCTGGGGCCCCCAATATAAGGAAGATGTGGAGCTGCTGAAGCAAATCCAGCAGAGGCCACAAAGATGCTCAGAGGGCTGAAGCATCTCTTCCATGAAGACAGACTGAGAGAGTTGGGAGTGTTCAGTCTGTCTCCAGTTCAGAAACCTGTTCAGAAGAGAAGGCGTATTGTAGAGCACCTTCCAGTAATGCAAGAGGGGTTGGAACTAGATGATCTTTAAGGTTCCTTGCAACCTAAACCATTCTAGGATTCTTGTTGACAATATAATCTCCAAAGCTTTATTGTCTCTCTCTCTAAAAAAAAGACCCAAACCAGACCAAACAAAAGAAAAAAAAATCTCAAGCACTAACAATGCCTACTTGTTCTGTGTTAGATGAGAAAATATGTGCCAGGCTTGGTGAAATGGAATTCGAGACAACACTAGACAAATGCTACAAGTCACCTCAGTTTTATGACTCTCTGATGTCTTTATCAAGAATCAAAAAAAAGAAAAACAAACTTGCTTCATATTGTCTGGACTTGGCACTTATGGAATTTGACACTGGGTTATGACCCATTTGTTCATATTTGTGCATGAGAAAGATTCTGATCTTTGTTATATTTCCAGTCTAACAAGTAGTGTATGTAAAGGCTATCTAGAAACTGTCAGTATTTCCCAGAAACATAGAAATTACAACTCAGTTGAGCAAACGAGTACCAGTTGATTGGTCCTCTGGTAGGCAAATCTGAACTAATCTAGAATAATCAAGGAACTATCCAAGCACATCCACCTATAAAATTGAATGCAATGGCAGACAGCTTTCTTAGTAGCTCAAAGAGCATCTCAGATATTTAAAATTACATTCCTTATTGTTGTGGGTTGGGGTTTGTTCCCTTACTTTTCCTACTCTTTTGGAGAATTTTTTCCATTATTATGCTAAGGAAGCCTGCTGGGCGGCACCCCCAGGCTCTTGATTGCTCAAGACAAAGGGATGGACTGGGGCTGTCTCTCGCTCTCTGATGGGGTTTGAGGGGGTCCAGGGGACTGCTCGTTTCCAGCCCACACCGTCCGAGCGCTGGGTAGCGAGGTTCTCTGCGGTCAGACACGGCCCTGCCATCTGCTCCGCTCCAGCCTCCTACCTCTGAGAACACAGCTGAGCACCAGGACCCAAACGGTGAGTGGGGAGCTGCCCCTCCACCCTGCTCCCCACCTGAGACACGGTGCTGCCGCTGCCACCTCCCTGCTCCTGCCTGCTACCTCCGCAGCTGTGTGGGCCCTGCCCCACTCTCCACCAGGACTGTGCGGAGAAGAGTGTCTGCGGTTGAAAAGGGACTGGAACTGAGTTATTTGTTCTGTTTGTTGTCAATTTTCATAGCTGCTGTTGTTTCTGTTTGTCTAGTTAGATATATTAGTAAAGAGCTGTTATTCCTACCCCCATATCTCTGCCTGAGAGTCCCTGATTCAAAAATTATAATAATCAGGAGGGAGGGGGTTTACATTCTCCATTTCAAAGAGAAATTTCTGCCTTTATTGGCAGACACCTGTCCTTCAAACCAGGACACTTATCCTTGCTGTGGCAAAAGAGTCAAAAAAGGTGACAGCTTCAATGTGTAAACTGTAACAGTATCAGCACCAGAACTAAGATTTTTAATATGATCCCACTTGTGGTCAGGCAATGATTGGCTGCTCCATGGTATAGCTGATCCTAGCCATTTCAGGATGAATTCACTTAAAGAAGAATGAACAACTGCCATATGCAGTCAAACACGTCATGTTGGCAATTAGCTAAAAAGAAATGTTTGCAACCTCAATTTTGAAGGAAAACAAAGAGTAGGCAAGCACAAAAGTCACATAGCTATTCTGATGTATGCTTTTAATTTACTTATTTCTGCAATACCAAACATGTTTCAGCATACAATCTGAGAAATAAGACTCACCTCAACTATACTAATCATATGAGGAAGCAGGCGATCCATTCGAACTTCTAGCAACATTACCAGAGCACGACAAACATTTTTGCGTACTTCAGGATCCTCATCACCAGCCAGTGCAAAAAGATTCTGTTGGAAAGTAATATCAGTAGAAAAACCTCAATTCATCTAGTTCAACTTGTATTAAAATTTACATTATTGGCAAACGAAGGTATGCAAACACGTACTTCTGTACCATCCCACCCCACACCTCAGAAAACTGTATTATTTCATAAAGATATATGGTTTAGCAAATGAACTCTTCATACTTTCAATGTGTATCGTTACCCAGTGTTTTGGTCGTGTACATTAGACACAAGAACATTATTCCCTGATTTGTTTTCCTTAAACATTAATGAAGCTCTGAAGCTAGAAAATGCCTTCAGAACATAAAAGCAGCAAATAAAATACCCCGGTTAAGCCAAAATATCATCCTTCTAATCCACATTCAGTAGTAATATTCAGAGACCCATAATCTAGACTCAGTGACATGGTGATCCCTGTACTGAACTCTCCATCACAGGTATGTGACAGACTGCTGCCAGTACCTCAATGCAAGAAGAGTTTCCTGTATTTATGAAAAGGAAGCATTTTCAAAATAATAATTTTTTGGGATGGGAGAGTGCTTAGACTAATTTGAGCATAAGCATGCAGAATGACTTTCAACCCATGGGGACTGAAGCTAAGAATGGGAAGCCATCAATGTGGAGTTTAGGGGTAGTGGTGGTTGTGAAACATTATTCGAAGCTCTTGATAAATTAGATACGTTATTTAACTTACCCCTCCAACCAAAAATGCACTCACCTCAATAAAAGAATCTATGTGCAACATAAGAGCTTGAGTTCTGCTGATGATAAATTGATTGACACACGCAACAGCATGAGACCTACAAATTGAACAGTAAAAATATATATGTTTTTCATGTCTTAAACATTTTCTAAACTGTACATAGGCATAAAAAAAATAGGAAGCAAATCACACTGTCCAAGCATCTTCCAGAGGTAAGAGGGATTAAATCTGAACATCTATGTTGTTACCAATAAAAATTACTAAACCACATTTTAAAGTACTACCTTATACTCCAATATATCTAATAAATAATTTTAAATTAAGTATTCAGTAAATAAGAACCATAGCAGGATGATTACTTGGCACATTTGTTCCAAACACTATGTAAGGATGTTATTTTTCAGTGCATTATGATTATCAGTTTTCTCTGATATTGTAGCCAGATGAAGAATCATTTGCACCTGGTGAGCTAAAACAGTACTTATTCTTCAAAGACCACTGGCCTATGGAACCACACAATGCTTTTCTGTAGGAAGAAGAACTGGAAAGCAGCCAGCCCAATTATACCAACTTTTACCAGTTAAACAGGCAGTCAGGTATGACTTTGGGGTCGCCAACCACCAGGGACCACCAAATAGAACCTCAGGAACAAAGAATGCATGTGTAAAACAGAGGGGAAATATGTTAATGTGTTGGGGGTTGAGTGTTTTTTCTATTACTGTGTCAATTGAAAGAATTTTTCCAATTATCATGCCAATGGAGCTGGCTGGGTTACACCCAGGGTGTCTGATGGGTCCAGACAAAAGGGGTGGGTGGGGACGGCCCCCGGAGGGGCCTCTGAGGCTTCCGGGAGGGCACTCGGGTTTCCGGCGAGCTGGGAGCAGGACGCGCGGGATCTTCAGCCACGCGGCCGGAGCACAGCAGAGCCAGACCCTCTGCGATCACCTGCCCTGCATCTGCCCCGTTCCAGCCTCCTGCCTCTGAGGACACAGCTGATCCCCCGGACACACACGGTGAGCGAGGAGCCGCCGCTCCAGCCTGTTCCCACCGAGACCGGCGTGACCGCTGCCGCCCCTCCCCCCCCCCGCCTTTTGGCAGATCCGGGCTGTGGACTAAGCACAGAGACAGCGTGCTTGCATCTAAAGGGACTGACACCAAGTTATCTATTTCGTTCTGTTAGCAATTTTAACTGTTATTGTTTTCTGCTTGTACAGTTAGATATATTAGTAAAAGAGCTGTTATTCCCACTCCCTTATCTCTGCCTCAGAGTCCTTGATTCAAACAATTATAATACTTGGGGGGAGTGGAACCAAAGTCTCTATTCCAAAGGGAAACTTCTGCCCTTACTGGCAGACACCTGTCCTTTCAAACCAGGACATAATGACTTCAGGGAAATTATTATAATACGTATGTTCCTTCTGGGAAAGCAAATTTATATGTATGTAAAATATAATATATAAGCAGGAGCTTTTTCTATACCCGGGATGCACGATATTTGGGAGGAAATATCCCCCTGTGCATCCAGCTGAATAAAGAATGCCTGTTTCTTAATGCTACATTGATGTTAAGGAGTTTTATTTTCACCAATTTTTGGTAACAATGTTAACAATTACATATAAGTTAACATGGTGAAATTTTAGCATGCCCTTCTTCATCGCTCAGTTTCCAATTGCCTTTGCAAGATTTTTGCCATTTAATGAGACCAATATGCATCAGTAATATAGTTGTAGCTTAGAACAAATACACACTTGTATTAGAATACATAATAAAACACTTGTGGTAGAAACAAACTAAAAGTGAAGAGCTGGTTCTTCTATTCCATTTCATGCAAAACCATTGCTTACAAGTATTTTTCATTCTCAGACACAAAAGCCAAATTATATAAGTAAAGGCACAAGATAAAGCTACCTTTAAATGCCTCTGAAGATCCATTCAAGGATTTTTACTAACCCCAAACATCTAGTCTCTTCAGACATTTCTTGGAAGTCTCATAAAATAGTGTTCAAAAGTTGTCTCCTCACAGATTTAAATACTATTAAGTATTAATAGTCCTTTACTGACACAACTAATATTCTTCATACTTCAGTACTATGTACTGAAACCTGGCCACAGGTCAGCAGATGATCTGCTTTAAAGTTGAAACTGGTTTACCTATCTCAAAGCAAAAGCTTATCTTTCTACACGTGCCAGATCATGCTTTTTTAATATATTTTTCTTAGTGTACATCTATTTTAGGTGACTTTCTAAATCTTATTTAAATCCTATCAAGACATATTCCTAGTTATACTCTTCACCATCTATACTACTGCTGGCAATAACTGAGCCCCCCAAGTTGTAGAATCTTTCAATATAATTTTCAAAGAGGAGTCCAAAAACATTTCAGAGAATCACACAGAATGATTGAGGTTGGAAGGGACCTCTGTAGATCATTTTATCAAGTAGGGCTACCTACAGCTGATTGCACAGGACCACATTACAACAGTATGAGAGACTGGAAGGATTGCTGGCTTGAAATATTTTGGGTACATGTCTGGGAGAAGGGGCAGGTTGGGCCTTGCTCTGGTGAGGCAATGCCCTGCTCCAAACAGCCCACACCCCCGGGCCTATATCCTAGTACCTGCAGGGGCCACCAATCACTGGCACACTGGAGGCAATGTTCCACACCCTGCCCCTGGAGCCCCAATCTAGCCCCAGAGTGGTCAGATGACCAGAAATCCCATCTAGGGGAAGGGCCAAGGAAAGCCAAAAGGTATTTAACCCAGGACATGAGGTGAGAACATGTTATGATCTACTTCCTCTTGAAGTTTCTATCAGCTGAACACTGCTAGAACCAGGAGTGGTAGCTATATTTGTTCTTTTCTATATCTTTTTTATCTGTTTCTTTCTTCGTCTTTTAATTCTGTCTTCTTGGAGTTTTGAGTAATTTAGAATTGGATGGGCTTGGAGTTTGCTAAGTTGAATGGGCCAAGTTAATGCTTTGAGAAGTGTTTTATGTTAATTGAATGCTGCTCTAAACTTTTGCCAAAGTTCTCGTATTTTACAAAGTTGACAGTAAAGATTTTGGTTTTTTACTTCCTTGAGAACATCTTGTCAGTATTTCTCCTGTGTGTCAAACTGAGAGTACATGAACAACCATAAGGCCTTTTAAGAGTCTAATTGAGCAAGTTTCCTGGGGCCTTACAGAATGCTTTTGAATATCTCCAAGGATGGGGACTTTACCACCTCTCTGGGTAACCTGTGCCAGTGCTTGGTCACCCTCACAGTAAAAAAAGTGCTTCCCAGTGTTAAGAGGGAACCTTCTGTGTCTCAGTCTGTGCCCATTGCCACTGTGTCCTGTCACTTGACACAACTGAAAAAAGCCTGGCTTTGTCTTCTTTGCACCCTCCCTTTGGGTATTTATACACATAGATGATGTCACCACTGAGCCTCCTCTTCTCCAGGCTAAACAGTCCCAGCTTTCTCAGTCTTTCCTCATAGGAGAGATGCTCCAGTCCCTTCATCATCGTGGCCCTTCACTAGACGCTCCAGTAGCTCCATGTCCCTCTGGTACTGGGGAGCATAGAACCGGGCACAGTACTCCAGGTGTGGCCTCATCTGGAGGGTGAGGAGAAGGATCACCTCCCATGCTGGCAACACTCCAGCCAAGGATGACATTCACCTTCTTTGTGGCAAGGGCACATTGCTGGTTTATTTCAGGGTAAAAGCTACTGTTCTTGTTGATAAATAATAGCAATAACAAATTAATTTTGGAATTTTTCTTCTATACTTCTGTTATTTTGGAGAGATTAATACTGCCTTAAAGTAAAAGAATGTTGAACCTATTTAATTTGATCTAGATGAAAGATAAAGAGCTTTATAAGTTTTGGTGGAGTTAAAGCAGAAAAATACTTTTCTGCAAGAACTCAGAAACAGTAATCAGCAAATAGTTTTTTACTGTCTCATTGCTGAAGTCATAACAAAACAAATGCAAGATAGTTCTTTCTAATCAGAATTTGAAATTTTAAACACAGCACTGAAATTTTCATAATAATATGAAAATTCTTAAAAAATAATTTGATTTTCAAAGTCAAACAGATTCTTGATGTGGAAGATGTATAAAGAGGTGAGACTGATCTATTAACTAAATAGATAAGTGTGGAAATGACTGATGCATAAAATTTCTGTGCCTTCTGACGTTTGGATATGCAGGATCATTTTAAAAAACTAAGTATGTTTTAAACTGATCTACAAAATATCAACCTCACTACTCATGTAAATACATTTTTTAACAGATAACTTTAGTATAACATTTAAACCTACCTTATTTTTGGACTGCTGTGTTTGAAGAACTGCAAGAATTTAGGTATCATGATATTGAGTGGTCGGTCCAATACATCACTATCTAAAATTTCAGCAGAATCTTCACATATCTTCTGAAGAGCACCAAATGCACCCTGTTTAAAAATAAAATTAAACAAACAAACAAACACCCCAAAGCAAAACAAAATCTGTTATTTTACATTTTGAAGAAATCAACATTTCCGGATTTTTGCAGAACAGGTAATTTTAGCAAAAGACTGCAATAAACTAAGCTAATTAACAAAGTAAATGTAGCTAACTAAATATGGAGTTAAATTAAAACAGCCTTAAAGATGTTTTATTTAAACACTTTATATTGTCATCTGTAAGATCTCAAGCTGCATGAGTCTATAATAGGTAAGTGGTAATTTTAATTTTAACATTCAGTGCTCATTTACTTAATCATATTATTAAAAATGCTTAAAAGCAAGATTTTTTTTTTAATCAGACAGGATTTTTCTCCTCATAACTTAAAACAGTTGAGCTGGTAATAGTTTTCCTTTATAATTACTGTAAAAAAAAAAGTTTATATCTGTATATATATTGGGGGCTGAGTGTTTTTCTATTATTGTGTCAATTTGGAGAATTTTTCCCATTATCATGCCAATGGAGCTGGCCAGGTTACACCCAGGATCTCTGATGACTCCAGACAAAAGGGGTAGGTGGGAACGGCTCCTGGAGGGGCCTCTCGGGCTTCTGGAGGGGGCTCGTGTTTCCACCGAGCAGGGGGAGGAGGATGCCCGATTTCAGCCCACGCGGCCGAGCACAGGAGAGCCAGACCCTCTGTGATCACCTGCCCTGCATCTGCCCCATTCCAGCCTCCTGCCTCTACGGACACAGCTGATCACCCGGACACACACGGTGAGCGAGGAGCCGCCCGCTCCAGCCCATTCCCACCCGAGACCGGCGTGGCCGCTGCCACCTCCTCCCGCCTGCACTCCCGCCTGCCCCTCAGCAGCTCCGGGCTGGGACTAAGCACAGAGACAGAGTGCTTGCATCTAAAGGGACTGACACCGAGTTATCTATTCTGTTCTGTTAGGAATTTTAACAACTGCTGTTGTTTCTGCTTGTATGGTTAGATATATTAGTAAAAGAGCTGTTATTCCCACCCCCCCTTATCTCTGCCTCAGAGTCCTTGATTCAAACAATTATAATACTTGGGGGGAGTGGAACCAAAGTCTCTATTTCAAAGGGAAACTTCTGCCTTTACTGGCAGACACCTGTCCTTTCAAACCACAAAAAACACTATACATATATATATTATCTATGTATAAAGGCAAAAATAAACAATTTTGCATGATAATACATTTCAAAATAAACCTCCTTACCTCACAGGTATTGTAATCTTCAGAATCCAACAAGCTACAAAGCTTTGGTAAGAGGTCAGGCCAATTCTGCAATTCCCCTTTTGAAGCAATGGTTGTTATCAGAATGCCTAAGTGAATCAGAAGAATAAAGGAAATGACATCTCATACATCTTCACAAGTTTCACACAATTTTTTCTCATTTTACTCCTCTCAAAGATCTAAGGAGTCAAGAAATGTCTTGTTTTATTAAAAGTTATCAAGCATAAAAAGAGGAAGTACATTTAATTGCAAATTATATTTGAAGGGCTTTGAAATGCAAAGGCAGGTTGCCCCTTCCTGCTTTCATGAAGGGCTCAGATGTGAAAAGTCAAGCACAAAGTAATTCCACTTAAGGTAATAATCATGCCCAAACACTGCAGGGCAGGTTCTGCTCTAAGTTTAGTAAAAACTGCACAAATCTTGACCTCCAGTAGAGTATCCATCTCAAGCCACCCCCTATGGTAACTTAGACTGGAAGTGCTATAGATTTAATCAGCATATGCAGCTTCATAACCAAGATGCGTTGGCAAGAGCAAATAGAGTTCTGAAGATTACAAGATTGGATCAAGTCTGGCTGACGAGAAAGATTTTACTAAGTAGAAATGTAAAGTTTGTCTGTGTGATGTTTAACTAAATTATTGTAGTAAAAATTACTAGCCTTTCTGTAAATGGTATATAAGCATATGTAGCACACAGTAAAATTTGGATTCTGATCATGATTCAGTAGTCCCTGTCTCTCTCTCAGTCGTTGATAATTGATGTTCCTGTGTGAGGAGAAGAACCGGCCTAACTGGCAGCAATCAAGGAGCCCCTGGAACTAAGAAGTGTCGGTAAAAAAAACAAATCTGGGCCCACAATCATCTGTCTGCAGCGATGTGACGGGTGAGCGGGGGGAACTGAACTATGGGACAGAACGTGTCCGACGAGAGAGACGTCTATAAAACCATGCACACTGTTTTAGGCAAGCATGGTTCCCCCATCCCCAAGCACGACCTTAAATCACTTCTACGATGGGTGTCATGCATGTTTTGCGATACCACCCCCTCTTCCATCTTCACCCTCTGCTGCTGGGACAAGGTCGGCATTTGGCTCTACGACCTGGCCACTCTCCTTGGCCATGAGCCAGAGTTAAAAATGCTTCCTGCATGGAGGGCCATCATGGCCTCGATTAAAAAAAGCAGGGAGTGAGGCTGCCTGTTGAGAGGAATGTTACATTTGTCTTTACAAATAAGTTGTAGATCTGTTGGTAGATAAAATTAGCACCTAGAGATAAAAGGAACAATGGGAGGGATTACACTGATTGATGAATGGGAAAAGAGATTTGACTTTACAAACAAACTGTAGGTTTTCTAGTAAATGAAATTGGGTAACAGAAGATGAAAGAAGCAACAGGGGGGAAACTATGAATTCTACAAGAATTAAAAATTAAAAGGAAGGGTTATACATTAGAGGTGAATCTCAGGTGTCAGGCGTTCCGGGAAGTCTGTGCCTCTCAAGTACCTCAGCCAATGGGGAAAGAGAGAGGGAAAAGTGGCCGGGAAAATAGGATAAAAAGGGAGGCTGCGTCCTCCAAAATTTGAGAGATCTCAGAGGAATGCCCCATGGCCTCTTCCTTTATTCGAATAAAGCAAAAAGGACTCCTCTGTCTCCTTTTTGGACATAAACCTCTGGTGTTTGTGGATTAATTTTCCTTACACTGTGAAGCTACCTCTGAGGAAGCCATAACAACCATGGTGGACCGAGACCTGCCCCAGTTGTGCTCCCCATCCCCTGTCTGCACACCCTCCACGATGAGTTCCAGGGTTAGAGCCCGGTCGCCACATACAGTCCCACCGCTAGATCACCAGTGACCCCAGAGCCACCGAATGCATATCGCTTATACGGTGGACACTATCCAGCAGTGAAGGGGAACTCGACCCTTTCGACCCTGGCCCCAAAAAAGATCTGGACTTATTCCCTACGGATACGCATAATAATTGGTTACGGATAAAAAGGAAAGTCCTTAAAAACAGAGGCTTTGAGACTGTGGCAGAAATCTTTGTGGCCCCTGTGCAACTCAACCCAAGGGGGGGAAACTCACAATGGGAGCCTTTGGGGCACTCAGAGATTAAGGAACTGCGCCGTACCGCGGTAGAATATGGTCTGGGGTCTCCTTACTTCAGTAATTTATTAAGAGCAACTTTTACTACTCACCTCATGACTACTCATGACATTAAGTCTCTGACAAATCTTTTGCTTACACCGACACAATACGCAATATTCATGGCGCGATGGAAAAAAAGACGGGAAAATTAACTTGTAACATTTGCAGGACAAACCCTGGCTGCCTTAACTATTGACCACCTAGCAGGGGAGGGGATGCATACCAATCCTAATGGCCAAGCCACTTTACCGAGAGAGGCCCTAGAGAGAATGATGGCCATCCTTTGCAGCAGGGAAACTTCTTTTGGAGCGTGAGGCTGAGACGCCTGCAGACAGAAATCCCACAGCTGACACAGTAACCAGCAGCAACCTTCAGTTTTCATACCGCCTTGCCCCCACCCGCCGGACTGTCGCCGAACTACGTGCAGTGACCCCAGGCAGCACAGGACTGGACATATTGTAATATATAATATAATGTAATTTGTGTAAAGTTGTAAATTAATGTAGAATAAGCAATGTCTGTATGAGTAAAATAATAAAAAACTTAAAAACCAAAAGCTGCAAAGGGAGGAACAGGGATTGCTTAATCGCAACACTGTAACTGCCAACAAAAGCTGAAGAGCTCGAGTTAGCAAGACAATAGGCACAGCCAGGTGGAGATGGCTCTGTCCAGGGAACACCCAAAAGATAAGAGTCCGATAAGCACCCACAATTAAGGTAATCAGAGCCATCAAGAAAAATACGTCTGAATGCCCGTTTCTAGTAAACCAAAATCTGCAAGTTACATCTCAATTCCATCTTCCTGTAAACCTGAACTTGCCTTCATCAAAATTCATCGTCTCCCAGGATATGGTTTTGTCCAGCTCAACGCGGTGAAAGAAAACTACATGAATGTGCTGAACGACAAGAGAAGACAAAGACCTCCACTCCGGGCAAGGAAAAACTGTATAAAAACTGAACTAATTGGAGCAGGTTTGTGAACATTTGGGGATTCGGAGTGATAGAGTTCGAATCATTGTGTGTTCACTTGATGTCGACCCCGGGCTCGGCATTGTCCTTTTTGATTGTGGCTATCGAGGACCGTGTTTCGGTCGCAAAATAAATATTGCTTATTTTAATAATATTTAATTTGGCTTGATCTCGTTTTTATCTATAACAATATCAACCAATAACACAGTAACGTTGTCTAACAGCACAGTTTTTTGTCTCCCTACAGGCATCTATAGACCCTTGGTGTGGGAGTCCAGAGTATTCCTCTGGCTTCCCTGGGAGCCTCAAGACCCCCCTGGCAGGGTCCCCAAAGACCCTCGAATGAGACTCAGATGTCTCAGGGGCTGGATTTAGCTCCTTGGAACAATTTACCAACATTGAGAGAAGAAATGCAAGCTGCAAAAACAAGTAGAGTGTAAATTAGACTGTTAGAATGTAGAATTAGCAGATTTCTAGAATGTTTGTGATAAGGGACATGTGGCCAAGATGGAGAATTTGGGGTGTGGATACCTCTTCCTACTTCTTCTCCATGTCATCCATGCTGGGTGACATGCTGGCACTTTTAGATTGGATGGGGACAGAGCTGGACCATGTTACTAGATTGTATTGTATTGGCAGTCATTTATAAATACCTAGTACTTAATTTAGACTATAAAATATAAGTCCTGCCTCTACCAGGCAGATTCTGCCAGACGTCTGGCGAGCAGACCGCTGTTCGCTGGACAAAGCAATTCCTGAGATATGAAATAATAAACAACCATGAAAACCTCTAAGAACAGCCTCCTGCAGTCTCTCATCAGCGGGCATCGGAAAGAGCTGGGGTCCAGAACACCTGCATGTCCCCCAGAGATGATCTCAGGTCTGAGAGGACACCTCGGGCTGAGACACCTTGGCACCCGGTTACCACGCCTTGCTCATAGGTAGATCATCTACCTCGATAACAGAATTGTTTGTGCTGCCAGGAGTCATAGACTCTGGCTCGGTTGGTTAGATAAAAATCATGCCTTGAACCCCCCAGCCACCCTGTGTGTTCCCATCCGGGGCCTAAATAGCCCAACTCCTACCTTTCCCAACAGCACCCCTTTCTGCTCGGACGATAGCTGAGCAGAGGGGAGGCGCGTTTGGTTCAACAGGGGTTCCACAAATTCTTTGAAAACAACATATCACAACTCAGGGTCCCACATGCCAATGCAAAGTAACTCTGAAAAGCAGGGACGTAATCGTAATAGGCCTCATTGACACTGGTGCAGATGTAACTTATCTATAAAAGCCAATGGCCCAGTGATTGGTCATTAATGACTGTGCCTCAGATGCTATCAGGCATGGGGGTGAGAGGAATGTTACATTTGTCTTTACAAACAAACTGTAGATCTGTTGGTAGGTAAAGTTAGCACCTATAGATAAAAGAAACAATGGGAGGGATTACACTGATTGATGAATGGAAAAAGAGATTTGCCTTTACAAACAAACTGTAGGTTTGCTGGTAAATAAAATTGGGTAACAGAAGATGAAAGAAGCAACGGGGAGGGGGAAAACTGAATTCTACAAGAATTAAAAATTAAAAGGGAGGGTTATACATTAGAGGGGAATGTCAGGTGTCAGGCGTTCCGGGAAGTCTGTGCCTCTCGAGTACCTCAGCCAATGGGGAAAGAGAGAGGGAAAAGTGGCCGGGAAAATAGGATAAAAAGGGAGGCTGCGTCCTCCAAAAATTTGAGAGATCCCAGGGGAATGCCCCATGGCCTCTCCCTTTATTCGAATAAAGCAAAAAGGACTTCTCTGTCTCCTTTTTGGACATAAACCTCTGGTGTTTGTGGATTAATTTCCCTTACAGGGGGAAGAATAATCAAAGCCTGCAAAGCCAACACTTGGTGCAAATTACAGGACCTGAGGGTTGGATTACTACAGTCAAACATTTAGTGTTGCCTATCCCCCTGGTTTTGTGGGGGAGGGGTGCATTATTTCAGTGGGAAATTTTTATGCCGTCAAATTTTGCCTTGGGGTCACTGGAAAATGCGGAACCTTCAAACTGACTTGGAAAACTTCTGACGCTGTGTGGGTGAACCAGTGGCCCCTATCATTGCATAAACTGCGCGCATTAACAGAATTGGTTCAACAACAACTCCAGAAATGCTATATAGTCCCTTCTACCAGCCCTTGAAATCCTCCTGTGTTTGTTATTAAAAAATAAATGGGAAAGTGGCGTTTCCTGCAAGACCTCCTCAAAATTAATTCTGTAATGGAGAAAATGGGAGTCCTGAAGCATGGGCTCCCCTCTTCTACCATGATCCCTCAGAATTGGCATTTGACAGTCATTGATTAAAATGATTGTTTTTTTCAACATTCCTTTGCATCCTGATGATGCTCCAAAATTTCATTTTTCACTTCCAAGCATAAATATGCAGGCACCCTTGCAGTGATATCACTGGACTGTTTTACCTCAGGGCATGAAGAACTCTCCTACTATTTGCCAGTGGTATGTTGCTAAGGTCCTCAGTCCTGTTGGTCAACAAATGCACGATGTTCTTTTGTATCATTACATGGATGATGTTCTTACAGCAGCTGAACAACAGGTGGTCATGGAGAAGAGCTTAGCCATTGTCACCAAAGCTGTGAGTCAGGCAGGGCTTTGCATTGCTTCTGAAAAGGTACAAAAAATACTCTCCGTGGAGATATTTGGGATGGCCATTGGAGTCCACTAAATTTCTCCCCAAAATCTACAAATTCAGACTAACATTCGCACCTTACATGATGCACAGAAACATTTGGGAGCAATTAACTGGGTGCGCTTTTTATAAGGAATCTCAAATGCAGAGCTGAGTCCTTTGTTTGAACTGCTAAAAGGAGACTCAGACATTTTATCACCTAGACAACTCAATTTACAAGCTCAGCAGGCACTGCAGGGCGTATCTGATGCCTTCGTAAGCCCACAAGTTGCACACTGGGCACGTGAGCGTCCTTTCATTTAATAATTTTGCATAAAGCAAAACAACCCTACACTTTGATATTTCAATGGGACTCCAATGCACCAGACCCTTTGCTTATCATTGAATGGATTTTTTTACCACACCAAGCGACCAAAACCATCAGTACCCAACATGAAATGATGGCATAACTGGTTGTTAAAGCCCTACAGAGACTCACTTCTCTTGCAGGAGTGGATTACTCCATTGTTTTCGTGCCTCTTACCACCTTTTATTTGGATTGGATATTTCAGGAATCTGAGGCTATTCAGATGGCCTTTGCTGAATTCAGCAGACAAATCTCAATACATCCTCCAAAATATAAGCTTTTATTTCAATTGATAGAAAAACCAAAGAGAAGTGAGGTTCCACTTAAAGCCTTAACAATATTATCAGATGGTTCTGGTCGCTCTCATAAATCAGTGGTAGTATGGAGAGATCCCTCCTCTGGAACTTGGAAATGAGATGTGTCCACAGTTGAGGGGTCTCCCCAAATTGTTGAAGTAGCTGCTGTTGTCAGAGTTTTTTAAAAAAAATTCTGTTCCCTTTAATCTGGTAGCAGATTCTGCTTAAAATGCAGGAATTGTGATGAGAGTTGAAGCATCAGTTTTGAAAGAGGTTGAAAATTCACAACTCTTTTATTGGTTGCAGCTCCTTGTTTTTTCCTTAGAAAACAGAACATCTCCTTACTTTGTCATGCATATTTGATTGCATACAGACATTACCAGATTTTTGGCTGAAGGAAATAGGCAGGCTGACCTTTTAGCAATGCCTGTACAAAATCCTGTCCTACCTAATAAGATGGAGCAGGCTAAATTGAGCCATTCATTTTTTCACCAGAATGCTGCTGCTTTGATTTGACACTTTGGCATTACTAAAGCCCAAGCTTCAGCAATCATTGCTGTTTGTCCTGACTGTCAATTGTGTTCCTTTCCCTCTGTTGCAGGAGGTGTTAATCGCAGGGGGCTTCAAAGCCTTTAAATATGGCAGACAGATGTTACCCACTTTTTCTGAGTTTGGCCCTTTAAAATACATCCATTCCACTATTAACACCTTTTCTGGTGCTCTTTTATCATCACCCGTTCAGGGGAAACAGCTAAATATGTCTGTAAATACTTTACTGTTGCTTTTGCAACTCTTGGTATACCTTCTGAGGTGAAAACAGACAATGGCCCACCTTATACTTCCCATTGAGTTCCTACCTTTTTTGCTCTATGAGGAATTACTCACAAAACAGGTATTTCTCATTCCCCAAAAGGATAATCTATGATTGGCTCTCTCAAGAGTCTCTTAATAACACAGAAAGGGAGGGGTGGAGATGGCACCACTGTCGAGAGAGTGCAGAAAGCCCTTTGCTTTTAACTTATTGAATTGTTCTTTTATGCACCCCAATCCACTGACTGTTCATCGTTTTAACTGTAATTCAACATTGCAACTAAAGGAAAAGCTCTCTGTTTTAGCAAAAGACCCAGAATCTGGTAAAATATTGGGGCCTTATCCTTTGATCACCTAAGAAGGGGGTTTTTCATGTCTTTATGGAGAATGGTCCCAAGTGGATTCCAGCAAAGAATGTGAAACCATTTCAAGAACCCCTGATTGCAACACCTGAGGATTAAACTGTAATACCAACATCAGAGTAGGACCCTCATGAACAGGACCTCATCACCAATTCAGCACTCAGCACGTTTAACCTCTAACTGACTTATGCCCTTGGGGAAATGGTTCGGACTACCTAAAGGCTTCAGGGTTTACAGGGTTAGGTTGTCCCATCTGGGAGAACCAGTACTCCATACAAATTCAACAACTAGTGTGTGGGTATAAGTTTTGTCTACCTGAACAATTAGAAATTACTCCAGAGCAGTGGCTTACTGCCACTGAGAATAAGGAAAAACCATGACTTTCCAAATATTATGGTATTTACTGGGAATTATTTCTAATGCCCAGACCTGGTCTGTTAACCAACCAAAAACAAATGTCTGGGTAACCTTAGCAAATGTTACAGGACAAGATACGTTGTGTTTGGCCACTGCATCCCCTGATAATCCCTTTTCAACCTGCCTTGTTGCTCTTCCCCTAGACAATTGGCCTCAGGCAAATGCAGTGTTGCAAAACAGCAATCATGCTGACACCTAGGACCAATGGACCCCTTATCTTTCCCTGGTGTTCCTTGAACCACAGGAGCTAGAACTTCTGGGCTCAGTGAAAATGGATTTTCGTGTAAGGTTTAATTATTCTGGGAAAAATCAGTCTAAGGGTTGGGATGTTTCCCCTCACCACCCTATGTATAAAAATGCAAGTGCTTGGTGTGATCAAAAAACTGGGAAAATTTCTCGCTTCCCAATGCTCCTTTACTTTTACCTCCTGGAGCCTTCTTAGTCTGCAGGGACAGGGCCTGGCCTGCCATCCCATCGAATATTAAAGGAGGACCATGTTGACTTGGGCGATTAACCCTTTTAACCCCAAACACCTCCATGATTTTTCAACATAAATATCCCTCTAGAATTAAGAGAACCTTACATGCTTTTTACAAAGATTGTGATGACCAGCTTGATTTTTGGTCTGGGGGACAGTGATGGGCAGCATAATTTTTCACCCCTGGTGTAGCAGCAGCAAAAGTCTTGGGTTTACTTAACCAATTAGTCTGTTGGCTAGCTAAAAAAACTAATGCTACATCCTTAGCACTAACAGGACTTTTAACTGATGTTGATTCTGTTAGACATGCTACTTTGCAAAATAGAGCATCAATAGACCTTTTGCTTTTAGCACAAGGACACGGGTGTGAGGAATTTGATGGAATGTGTTGCCTTAACCTTTCTGACTACTCCCAGTCCATTTATGCCAGCATTCAAGCCCTGAAAGAAGGTTTAAACAAGCTGCAAGTAGATGATGGGTATGACTGCCTAAATCAGCTCCTGGGAGACTGGGAACTCACTGGTTGGGTTAGGAATTTGGTTAAAGTAGGCTTATATGTATTAGGCATTATATTATGCATTGTAGTAATTATTCCTGGTATTTTAAAGTGTGTGAAAAATTTAATAGACAAGTCACTTAAGAGTGTATTTTTATTTCAAAAGAATGGGGGAGATATGGTAACTCAGACTGGCAGTGCTATAGATTTAATCAGCATATGCAGCTTCATAACCAAGATGCCTTGGCAAGAGCAAATAGAGCTCTGAAGATTACAAGAAGATTGGATCAAGTCTAGCTGATAGGAAAGAAGATTTTACTAAGTAGAAATGTAAAGTTTGTCTGTGTGATGTTTAACTAAATTATTGTAGTAAAAATTACTAGCCTTTCTGTAAATGGTATATAAGCATATGTAGCACACAGTAAAATTTGGATTCTGATCATGATTCAGTAGTCCCTATCTCTCTCTCAATCATTGATAACCCCCTCTGTATTATGATACAAAGGTATGAATCCTGGAAGCTGTCATTCAATAAAATGATAACCCATTGCTAAATTATGTGTTCAAAACTTTACTATGCTTACACAAAACATTAAGGGCACACTGACATCCAGGTGTTAGAAATATAAATTACTTGTTGGTATAATTGCCTTGTTAAGGTTTAGGGCTTGACATGCTTCAATGATCTCAGACCTAGGGGGAAGTGACCAAAGTTTGGGGAGAAGGATGTATCACTGATAGTGGACACAAAGAATGCAGAATTTACAGGCGACAAGGACATTTGGCAGAAGTCCCAAGAAAAGGAAAAAACTAATAAAGTGAATTCAGCAACTGTGTTGAAATCAGGTCCGAATGGGTAAAAAGGTAATTCTGGCAGGGGGAGATCGTGACCACTGACTCAGACCACTGATCCAAGAAACTCATTGACCTAAAAGAAGAGGAAGACTGAGCATATGGACTAATTAGCATGAGAAGCAAGAGAATCATTAACCAATAGGAGGTGGAATACTAATTAATAAGAGTTGGGTAACTTGTAGCCAATGAACATTAATGCCTTTGCTAAAATTGTATAAATAACATAAAGCTTTGATGACTGGGGAGCCAGCTTTTTGCAGGCTACCACCCAGCTCCCTACTTTGTGCCTACTACAACAAAGAAATAGAAATACCTCGTCTCGGTGTGAGAATTGGTGCTGCACACAGGGCAGAAGTCCCACGTTGGGACAAAAATTCTAAGACAGATACCTAATAACAGCTTACACATTCCGGCAGGTCATCCAGTAATCAGGTGTAGGGGTTGTTTGATTCAGATCAAGCAGAGAGGATGGCCGAAAGAGTCACTTCCATTTTTAACACACACAGAAATGCCAGGAAAAGCTAATTACGTGACAGGAAAATGGGGAAGGCTGCTTATAAACTAGGACTGACTATGAGTCCATTTTGCCTCAACTAATAATCTCCCAAATGACAAGTGATGAAAAAAAGCTTTCCTAAGCTTTTTCATTGAGCTAATCACCATATATCCTCTTTCTTTGAAATAAAATGTTAAAATTGTTATTAAATATACAAGAATAAAGAACAATATTACATAAAAATCTCCTAAATAAATGCATTTATTTCCTGGTAAGTTTGTGGGTCCTAAACATATGCAACTGTATTTTTTGAACTTGAATCCATATTTCAGTGTTGGCACATGGTTTTTCAAAACCTGTACCATACAGCACAAAGTTTCACAATGTTACTCATTCCAGAGTTAAAAAAAAACAACACCCTAAGGATACAACAATGTGTAGCTATCACTGCATCTCCAATTAGTTCTAAAATAGACTCTATTGACATCTTTATTGTCCTCAGTGAGGTGACTTCTAAAAATGGGATTAATCAGTTTGCTTCCATCTTGATCAAAAGGTATCAGCATTTGTTTGGTTAACATCAGATGCTTAAGACTACAAATGCTGCATTACTTCTTCCCTGAAGCTATTTTGATTTACTTGCTCATCCTCCTCTCAGAACTCCAGAAATCTTATTTGTGATTGGCTCATTAAGTTGTCAGTGCTTGAACAGGAAAAATACCTATGCATCTGTGGTGGTTTGACTCTGGCTGGATGCCAGATATCCACCAAAGCCACTCTATCACTCCCCTCCTTTACTGGACAGGGGAGAGGAAATATAACAAAAGGTTCATGAATTGAGATAAGGATGGGGAGAGATCACTCATCGATTACTGTCATGGGCAAAACAGACTTAGGGAAATGAGTTGAATGTATTAACAATCAAAACCAGAGCAGGATAATGAGAAAACAAATCCTAAAAAAAAACACCTCCCCCCCACCCCTTTCTTTTTCCCAGGCTTAACTTTATTCATGATTGTCTATTTCCTTCCCCCCACAGCAGGGCAGGGAGATGGAGCATGAGTATTATGACCATTTCATCACATGTTTCTGCCACTGTTTCCTCCTCAGGTAAAGAAGTCCTTACCCTGCTCTAACATGGGGTCCCTCCGACAGGAGGCAGTCCTCCACAAACTTCTCCAGCATGAGTCCTTCCCACAGGCTTCAACCCTTCACAAACTGCTCCAGCCTGGGTCCTTTCCATGGAGTGCTGTCCTTAAGGAACAGGCTGCACCAGTGTGGATCCTCCATGGGATCATAAGTCCTGCCAACAAAACTGCTCCAGCGTGGGCATCCTTCCCATAAGGCCCAGGTCCTGCCAGCAGCCTTCTCCAGCATGGGATTCCCACAGGGTTACAACCTTCTTTCAGGCATCCACATGCTCCAACATGGGTATCTTTCATAGGCTGCAGGTGGATCTCTGCATTAACCTCCATGGGCTGCAGAGGCACAGCTGTTTCATCATGGTCTGCACTGTGTCAGAGACTGAAATAGTTCATGTCTCAAACACTGATATCAAGTTTTGCCCATTATAGCAAAACTGTATGAAGAAGCCCACCCCTGCCTAAAAGATGTCTGACTGGGACTTTGGACTGAAAGTCAAACAGCTGATTAGAAACCCATTCTTCAATCATCCCAAGCCCAGGGAGAAGGAAACAAGTAAACAAGAAAAAGAATGAGAACTAAACCCAGTAGCCATGCTGAGAGTCACCTCTGGCTGGATTTGGAGTGGGGGAGACCACAGAAGCCAGGTTTACACAGGCTCCCCCCTGAAACTAAGAGGGGGGAGGTTTTGGGTGTGTGGCATGACCTCTTGTCAGAGGCAGTGAATACCCACACTCCCTTACAGAAACTGCCCCAGCTGTGGAATCCCCAACCCCACAGGCCACATCCACGGGACATTCACATGAGAGACAGCTGAGGGGGTGTCATAATCCATCAAAGATGTTTGAAAGCGCTCCCCAGAGGCCTTGCACGACAGGATTGCACGTGATGCAACAAATCCAGAGTCTGCTGCAAGAAACTGTCCCCCCCTACAGGGGAAGTACCTGGACATTGCCACTTGGCCTGAGCGTATATTAACCCATTGGATTCTATGCTTTTTGGGGGGACCTTCACCCTCAGGAAGACCAGAAGATCAACAGGACACCATTGGGATCTGTGAGTGGTGATACTTTCTACTTAGTCTGTGTTCACCTTACTCTCTCCCCTCCCCACCCCCCAAACTCCTCTTTCCCTATTTCTTTCTTTTCTTTCCCTCATATTTACTATCAAATAAAATCCATACTATTGTCACTAGCATATGGTCTCGTTTGCACCTTAATTTGGGCTGAGGAATAACTAAATAATTTTAATAACCAGATCTTAACACTATGGGATGCAGGAGAATCTCAGCTCCAGCACCTGGAGCACTTCCTCCCCTTCCTTCTGCACTGACCTTGGCATCTGCAGAGTTGTTTCTCTCACATATTCATACTCTGCTCCTCTCTGGCTGCAATTACATCTGTGCCATAACTATTTTCCTTCTTAAATGTTACTCCAGAGGCATTACTACCATCACTGATGGACACAGCATTGGCCAGCAGAAGATCCATCTTTGAGCCACTTGGCATGGGTTCTGTTGGACATGAGGGTCAAAGAAGTTATCCCTGTAACCCCATGTTGGGGGTTGAGTGTTTTTCTGTTACTGTGTCAATTGAAAGAATTTTTCCCATTATCATGCCAATGGAGCTGGCCGGGTTACACCCAGGGTCACTGATGAGTCCAGACAAAAGGGGTGGGTGGGAACGGCTCCCGGAGGGGCCTCTGAGGCTTCCGGGAGGGCACTCGTGTTTCCGGCGAGCTGGGAGCAGGACGCCCGGGATCTTCAGCCGCGCGGCCGGAGCACAGGCGAGCCAGACCCTCTGTGATCACCTGCCCTGCATCTGTCCCGTTCCAGCCTCCTGCCTCTGCGGACACAGCTGATCACCTAGACACACACGGTGAGCGAGGAGCCGCCGCTCCAGCCCGTTCCCACCGAGACCGGCGTGGCCGCTGCCGCCCCACACCCCTCCCTCCTGCCTCCATTTCCGTCTGCCCTCGGCAGATCCGAACTGTGGACTAAGCACAGAGACAGCGTGCTTGCATCTAAAGGGACTGACACCGAGTTATCTATTTCGTTCTGTTAGCAATTTTAACTGTTATTGTTTTTTGCTTGTACAGTTAGATATATTAGTAAAAGAGCTGTTATTCCCACCCCCCTTATCTCTGCCTCAGAGTCCTTGATTCAAACAATTATAATACTTGGGGGGGGAGTGGAACCAAAGTCTCTATTCCAACGGGAAACTTCTGCCCTTACTGACAGACACCTGTCCTTTCAAACCAGGACACCCCACCCGCTACTAAAACATGGCCATGCAAACCCCTTACACGATCTAAAAGAGCAGCTATGCCAAATTACATGCTAGCAAGGAAGCCTAGGCAGGTAGAAATATTTTTATACCAAGATAGTACGAAGAGACTAGTGAGTAATGGACCAACCTCACTATTAAGACTCAAACCTCCAAGGATTGAATACTTAATTACTTCACACAGGAGAGTGCAAAAAATCTGAATAGCAACTCTTATAATGCAAGCTTACAGTTCATCAGTTGGTACACATCTTCAGACTTCATATATGCTTGAATAATCCTTGCATGGACCACTTGAAGCTCAACTGTAATTGAGCTACTAATCCACAAATGTTTCCTCAAATCAAACAATAAAATGCTCAAAACAAATATGCTTAAAACATAGCCCCTTCCCCAGCTGTCACCACCACCAAACGGCCCTAAAGGTACAATCCAAAACCAGCTGTAATATATTCTCCTGAAGTGATGCCTTGGATTTTATCTTTTATATATTTCAGATTCTCTGCTGCTTGGCGTGTAACTCTGAAACTTCATATTAGGTGTTAGTAAGTTCTCTTTGCAGGGTATTTAAACAAAACAATCCCTTCCCAGCTAGAGAATCAAGGACAACCGTTACCCAAAAAGCATCTAGTGACACTCTCCAGGGAATCTTTGTTCACCCAGGTGTCACTGATGCTGACTTCACAGGTCAAATTTATGCTATGGTTTCTACGCCTTGTTCCCCTGTCACTATCCTGGCAGGAACTTGTATAGCACAACTTGTACCTTTTCATTCATCTGTTCTCAGGGCTGATCAACGAGATTGCAAAGACGGCGGGTTTGGATCTACGGGACCGCCACAAGTCTTTTGGACAATGAATATCTCCTATCAGCGCCCACAGATGTTGTGCACTTTGACTGTCTCAGGCGCCAACCCATCTCAAATTCAACTCAGATGTTTGATTGATACTGGGGTGGATGTAACGGTGATTTCTCTTTCTGCCTGGCCACCCACATGGCCCATGGCCCCTCTTGGCCAAGCCATTGAAGGTTTGGGGGGTACAGCACAGACCTTTGTGAGTCAGAGGCCTATGAATGGCAGACGGCTACAGTCCGACCCTACATTACCGCAGCCCCTATCAACCTCTGAGGAGGGGATGTGTTGGCAGCCTGGGGTGTGTGCATTGAGACAAATTTCTAATCTCTTGAAAAACAAAAAAGGGGAATGGCTGGTGAAACACCACACAGCCGATTGGAAAAAGCTTTGCATACCATCAATCACCTTACTGTGCCACAGGTTCCAATAATCCTGTTTTTGTGAATCATTTCACTTCCTTACAGGCTGCAGATGAGACATGCATGCCTTGAGCAAAAGTCTTCATACAGGACTTGACCACAAACAAGTGGGAAGGCCCGCATGAACTCATCATTTGGGGCCGTGGGTATGCTTGCGTCTCAACGGATCCTGGGGTAGGCTGGCTACCGGCAAGGTGTGTCCGCCCTGACCTGTGATATCAGAGACAGGATGCAGCTGAGGCACAGCCTTCAAATGCTGACCAACATGCTGATCACCAGCCAGATGGTCCCTCTACGAGCAGAGGATGAGGTCTTTCTGTTCTCTTGGAACTGTTTTAAGCCATTGGACATTGTTCGATGAGTTCTTTGAAATGTATTAGAAATTATAAGTCTGGTGAATGGTGGTGGGTTCTTGTTATTGTATTAAAAATAAGTTTGTTAGAAAAGCACCAGGTGTGAAGATTTCCCTGGACACTTCAGATGTCCACAGATCTCCTGAGTGGTGTTTGTTCTCCTTTGCAATGGGCCCTGTGGAGGACTACAAACACTTCTCTTTCTTTTTCTTTTAAACTAAAAGAGGGACTTGTGGACACCACTGAAGGCCCAGGCAGGGTTTGCTAGGCCTTTTCAGGCTCTGAGCTCTTTTCCTCTTTCTTACGCTAGGAAACCTTTTCCCAGGCTGAGACAGTTTCTCAGCTCTGACCTGAGCCTTTCCCAGGATGATAACTTTCAGGAAAAACAGAAAGGCATTAATAACAGAGATTAGCACCTGGTGTTGACTGAGAAACAGTTCTCATGCTATGTGACAGGACTTGTTTTCTTCTATTGTCCAATGGACTGCTGTCCTGTTCGAGACTTGCGAACCACACTATAAATATGGTTCCGACTTTCAATAAAACGCAGATGGAGCTTTGTCAAGCAGATTTGCTTCCTTTACCAGTTCAAACAACTCAGCCTGTGTTACCAGACCGCTTTTCTCAAGCAAAACTCAGTCATTCATTTTTTCACCAGAATGCTGCTGCACTTGCACGCACTTTTGGCTTGACCACTCGCCAAGCCTCCAGTATTGTGGCTGTGTGCCCAGATTGTCAGAGACACTCTTTTCCTTCTCTTGCAGGAGGTGTTAACCCTAGAGGACTCCAAAGCCTTCAAATTTGGCAAACATATGTTACCCATTTTCCTGAATTCAGCCGACTTAAATATATTCACTCTTCCATAGACACATTTTCAGGTGCCTTGTTTGCATCTTGTCACACTGGAGAATCAGCAAAGGACCTATGTCGTCACTTTGCGAGTGCTTTTGCGGACTTGGGGATTTCCTCTGAAATTAAAACTGATAACGGTCCTGCATACATTTCTCAGAGTCACAGATTTTCTTGCTCTCTGGGGAGTGTCACACAAAACAGGGATTCCTCATTCCCCCACAGGCCAGGCTATCATCAAAAGAGCACACGCTTCACTTAAGCGTCTTTTGCTACAACAGAAAGGGGGAATGGGGAATGCCACCCCAGCTGAAAGGTTGCAGAAAGCATTGTATGTTTTTAACTTTTTTAATTGCTTCCTGATGAACCCTAAGCCTCCAATTGTTAGGCATTTTGGTAACAATCCTCAGTTAGAGGTCAAACAGAAAGCTCCAGTCCTTATTGAGAATCCAGAAACAGGTAAGATCATGGGACCCTATCCCCTTGTCACCTGGGGAAAAGGGTATGCTTGTGTCTCCACAGAGAACAGCCCAAGGTGGATCCCAGCCAAGAGCGTGAGACCATTCCGAGAATCCTTGGAACCTCCTCAGAAAGAGGACTGCTGTAGCCCTGGCATCTCACTGGAGATCCCAACCCAGCCATCCTTGGCTCCAGTCCCAGATCCCACCGGACTATCGTCTCGACCAGCTTCTCCTTAATACGAGAGGACTCATTGATTTTGCACTGCTCTTTGAATTCCGTGGTCATCTGACCCTAGACACAGTAGAAGACATCCTTGAAGTGCAGGTGCATCGTCGTGAATGGCAACTGGGACAATTGGAGCGGGAACTTGAACTTCAAAACTAAATTTCATGTATTAGCTATGCTTTTGCTTTTAGTAATATGTTTGCCCTGTATCTTGCAATGTGTTCAGAAGTTAATTGACAAGTCAACAAAGAAGACCTTATTGGTAGAACAGAAAGGGGGAGATGTGGGAATACAACTAGAGAGCAGGACTGCAAGCACTGCTCAGCTTGTCACAACCGACATGGATGTGTTAGCCATAGTAGGCCGCAGGCCTTGGCAAGAGTAAGTGGGATTTTGAAGAAGGAATGTAAGAGATAAGAAAGTGATTGGTACAGGGTATGTACCTGGTTAGCTTAAACGAGGGATAGTTGAGCAATGATATTTAGTTATATAACTTAGTAACGCTAATATGATTGGTGCGCTATTTTTAGTAATAGGCAAAAAAGTATATAAACTTTGCTTTGTGGATCAATAAACGGCTTCATGGCATATCGTGAAGACCCCGTGTCTTCATTATCACCGTCATCAGAAAAGCAGCTAACCCATGATTGCGTACAGACAATTGAGCAAGTTTATGCAAGCTGACCAGACCTCCAAGATGTACCCACTGAAGATCCAGAGATAGCGTTCTTTACAGACATAAATAGCTTTATGGAAGATGAAAAGCCAGCTATGCTCTAGTCATCTCAACCAAGGTAATAGAAGCTGCGCTGCTGCCTGTGGACACCTCAGCACCAAGAGCAGAGGTCATGATGCTACTAAGAGCTTTGGAAATGGCAGCAAGAAAGAGTAAACATATGGACTGACTTGAAATATGCTTTTAGCATTGTTCGTGCCCATGGAGCCATATGGAAAGAAAGAGGTCTATTAACATCACAGGGATATCTGATTAAATACTACACTGCAAAGCACACCAACGTAGGGATTACCACATTCATGTAAGAAATAAGACTTACAGATAAAGCTGCATGAGCGGTTGTGCAACAAGGCATCCTAGCATTAATATCTAAGAAAGCTATTTCACTTCCAGAAGTGAGGCATGGATGTAGTCAAGCAGATTTAAAATTAGCTACTTATCTAAAAGACCAAAATAAAGAGGGTGGATGGCTAGTAACTTCCAATAACCAGGTCATAGTCCTACCACAACTGATGTTACAAATTGTAAAAGAGAAACACCAGCAAACCCCCTGGGGAATCAATGCTATGGTGACTTGTCTACAGACTCAGATACTCAGTGTCCATATGACAAAAATTGGCAAGTCTGTTACAGAAAAATGCCCAATTTGTCTTTAAAATAATCCTTTGAATTTGGAAAGACCACCTCCAGGGATCACTAAAAGAGGAAACACTCCTGGAGATTATTGGCAAATTGACTTTTCTGAGCTATCACACCAACAAAGATACAGGTATCTCCTAGTGTTAGTAGATACCTTTTCTTGGTCGACAGCAGCTTTTCCCTGATGCATCAACAAGACCAGGGAAGTCACCAAGGTACTCCTAAAAGAGATCATACCCAGGTTTGGGGTGCCTATAGGGATGTCATCTGATAGGAGACCCCTATTTATATCTGAAGTGTTACAGCAACTTAGTAAACAGTTGGGTATAAGTTGGGATTTACATACTTCATGGAAACTGCAATCTAGCAGAAGGGTTGCATGAATGAATCCAACTTTAAAGAGACAAATTAGCAAAATGTGCCAGGAAACTTCCTTGAAATATCCATGGTTGTTACCATTAGCCTTGCTCCAAATTAGGATGCAATACTGAACTAACCTGAAGGTGAGCCTGTATGAGTTGATGTTTGGGAGACCATATTCTGTTACAACTTTCTCTGGATCCAAGGAACAAATTGAGAAACAGGAAATGGAACAATATTTAATTTAATTGGGAAAATCTTTGAATGAACTAAAAAGCTTTATCATTCTCAGAACCTCTTGCCCTAGCCACCCCAGTTCATTCATTTCAGCCTGGGGATCATGTATACATCAAGACCTGGAAATCTGAAACAGTTCAGGAGAAGTGGAAAGGACATTATGTAGTTCTGTTGACTACAAGAACAGCAGTGAAGGTAAAAGGATAACTCCTGGATACATTGCACCCAAATTAAGAAGGCTCTTGACTAAGAGTGAACAGTGGAAAACACCAGACCCCTGAGGCTGAAAATCTCAAAGACATCTGTAAATGAGTAGTGAACTGTATAGACTAATGTTTACAGGAATATTTTTGTAATTAGGGGGAGGGGTTGAAGAAAATTTAGTATTAACTTTAATCCAAGGGTTTGGTAAAATGCACAATCTGTCCAGCATTACAGTTTACCTCCCTATCCCCAGTTCAGCAGGGGAAACTGTTCCTTGGGGAATTATTCCTATAGATCTGTCAATGGTAATTCAATATGATAATCTGACTAATGCAATAGCAAAGGCCAATATCACCCACTGTTTGGATGCGAAGGAGAGATGTAGGCGATGAGGAAATGGTATTCTTGAGGATCCTATAGCTTGAAGGCCAGGAGATAATATAACTATTTGTGGGGGAAAAATGGAGGTAAGAAGTGTCCAACAGAGTCCCATAGTCTCGACCAACATTTTCTGGATTTCACCTTATCAGCCTCAGGAGGCCAAGCAGCCAGGTTCTTAAATTTATGTGTTACTAAAAATCACACCCAAAATGTTTCAGACTTGCCAGAGTGTCAAACTCTCTGAAGCAAGCCTTGTACCTGGACAAAGCCCTTAGAAGGATGATGCAAATACTTGGGGAAGGTAGAGTGGGGTCTGGATTGGGGAAACACATCAATATATAACCTAAATAAGAGTCAATGGAGGTGTGGAGAAAAATAAAACAATGAAAGTTGATCTAGCACCATAAGCTGGGTGGCCAAATTAGTTTTAAATTGCAGTAACCAACTTTTGAATTGTGTTAAATCTATGGAAGTTCCTTTCCCAGGTTACACTGTCTGGGCTACTTCAGACAACTATTGGACCAATCATCCAGCAAGTTACCTTAGGGTTATTAACCTTATGCTCAACTTGGAGAAGAAGCCCCTAAAAAGCCCAGTATTGGAGTAAGTCAGAAAGAGACACTGAGGATGAATGGGCAGGGCCTTCAGTTTCTACACAGTTTAAATAGGCTTTACAGAGTTTTCTCTTATCGGGAGCCATGGCTCTAGAAAACAGTATTTTGTTAGAAAATCTAACTTGGCAAGTAAGGAAAATATCCAAAGCCACAGAAAAGGGATTTCAAATTATAAATAGGCAAATACTAAATTGACATTACAAAACAGGCTGGCCTTAGATGTATTGCTGGCCAAAGAACAAGGGGTTTGTGGGTATTCAAAATTGGATAGAAAACATCATTGTGTACACAGGCCAAATGTAACAAAAGATCACCAAAACCAACAAAATGCAGCAAGTTGCTGAACATAATTTCAGAGGCCTTTTGGATAGCATCGCTAACTGCTTCAATAAAATTCTTCAAGGAATAGGGGGATGGTCCCTGAAATGATGGCTGGCTGAAATACTGGAAACCATGATAATTATAGTTGCAACTGTAGTAATTATTGGTCTTGCTATTGGCTGTGTTCCCAAAATGATCAATTGTAATCCTGCGGGAATGTATGCAACTATAGATAGAAATCAAGTTGAAACTTATCAAATGGGCCTAAGGAATTCGAGAAATTACAAAGGGGGGAATTGATACCGAAAAGGTTATTTAGATTTCTACTGTAAGTGTGAGCTTTTAGCAGAGAGACACTGTGACTGCGAACTTTGAGCAGAGAAAAAATTGTGAACCTTTAGCAGAGAAACAAGGCCTGCAGAAACTGCTCTCCAAGCAAGGATGTTGGAAGATAAAGAAGAGGCATCTGGCTCAGAAGTGCAGCTACAGCCAAAACAAGGACTGAGTTTAGGAACTTGGGAAACATGGGGAGGGTTTTATGGTAATGGACAAATTATAATATGCATGCAGTGACTGTATATTAGAAATGCACTTGTAGAAATTTGGGGGCACATTAGGAGGAGTTATCTCCTGTACCACTCCAGGTGCCTGAATAAATGATGCCCTCTTTTAACACTAAATTGGTGTTAAGGGATCTTATTCAACCATTTTTGGTAATTTGGTGACACTTTAATGATTTAAGGTTGTGCTTAATTGATTGTTCATTGTTGTTAAGAAAATGGAGCATTAATATAGTTCACAGTAAAGCAAATTCACAAAGGGATGAGACAGCAGGAAAAGCAAGGAGATGGACATTTTCTCTAGTCAAAAGTTCTTAACCCAGATGTCTGGAGAAGGAAGGGATTCTAAAGGAGAAATAACTGGAAGATTATTTGTCCAGATTTCATCTGGGACAAGAGCTCATTTTTTTTCTCAGTAGCTGGTACAATGCTGTGGTTTAGATTCAGTATGAGAATAATGCTGATAATACACTAATGTTTTGGTTGCTGCTGAGCAGTCCTGGCCCAAGTCAAGGGCTTTTCAGTGTCTTGCTCTGCCAGTGAGGACCTGCACAAGAAGATGGGAATGAGCACAGCTGGGACAGCTGACCTAAACTGGCCAAAGGGATATTCCACACCATAGAACATCATGCCCAGTATATAAACTGGAGATGGGAGGCTTAGCCAGGAGCTGCTGATGACTGCTTGGGGACAGGCTGGGCATCAGTCACTGGGTAGTAAGCAACTGTATTGTGCATCACTTGTTTTTCTTGGGTTCTGTTACTCTCTCACCTCCCCCATAATTACAAATATTATTATCAGTAGTATTATTAGTTTAATAATAAAAACAACAGCAATAATAATTTGTTTTGATTATTAAATTGTTCTTATCAACTCTTGAGTCTTACCTTTTCAATTCTCCTCCCAACTGGGGGAAGATGGGTGTGCAGGGGAAGTGAGTGAATGGTTATAAGTTGCTAAGTGGAGTTAAACCATGACAGTCCCTTTTGGCACGCAATATAGGGCACAAAGGATTAAAATAACAGATCTTAACCAGAGCCTGTTAAAACAAATTTGTTATAAGTATTTGTTCTATTAGTTTAGTACTTGCTGGTCACATTTTTTTTTTCATTTCCTCTTAGAGTTCCTGGGCTTATGCTCATTGTGCACATTATGTAATACTGTGTCATGGTTTGACCCTGGCTACATGCCAGGCACTCATGAAAGCTTTCTCACCCCTCACTGCAGCTGGACAGAGGGGAGAAAATATAATGAAGGGCTCATGAGTTGAGATAAGGATCAGGAGAGATCGCTCACTAAATACCATCAAGGGCAAAACAGGCTCACCTTAGAGATCTAAAGTAAATTTATTGCTAACAAACTCAGAATAGAATAATGAGAATTAAAATAAACCCTTCAAAACACCTTCCGCCCATCCCTCCCTCCTTCCCCATTCTACCTTCTACCCCAGCAGTGGAAGGAGGCAGGGAATGGGGGTTATGGTCAGTTCATCACCCGTAGCTTCTCCTGCTGCTCAGGGAGGAGTCCTCCCCCTGCTGCACCATGGAGTCACTCTAAGGGGAGACAGTTCTCTGCAAACTTCTCTGATGCGGCTCCATCTCGCAAGCAGCAGCTCTCTGTGAACTGCTGCAATGTGTGTCCCTCCCACAGACAGCAGTACCCCTCAAACTGCTGCAGCATAGGTCACTCTTCCACAGGGTGCAGTCCTTCAAGGACAGGCTGCTCCAGCCTGGGAGCAGGGCCTCTCTTTCCACAGGTCTCCCATAGGACCACAGACTCCTCTAGGCATCCATCTGCTCTGGTGTGGGCTCCTTCACAGGCTACAGGTCGATCTCTGCATCCCCTGTGGATCCCCATGGGCTGCAGCAGGACAGCCTGCTTCACCATGGTCCTCACCATGGCCTGCAGAGGAATCTCATTTCTGGTACCTAGAGCACCTTTTCCCCCTCCTTCACTGACCTTGGTGTCTGCATGTTCTCATATTCTCACTCCAACTTCTCTCTAGCTGGCATTAAAACTGCACCCCAAACTCTGTTTTGACTTCTTAAATATGTTATCACTGAGGTGTTACCACCATGTCTAATTGACCCAGCCTTGGCCAGCAGCATGTCCATCTTCAGAGCCATCAGGGTTTGGCTCTGTCAGACATGGTGGACGCTTCTAGCAGTTTCTCACAGAAGCCACCTCTGGGGCCCCCCTACACCAAGAACCAGGCTGTGCAAAACCAATACATACTGGTTTTGGTGTGTGTTCCCTGTGAAGTAGTTGTTTCTGATATGAAAGAATCACTGGTCATGAATCTAATCTGGTACGTGTAATCAGAATTGGGGTCCCCTCTAACTCAGGAGACATCTCGTGGGGAAGATCAATAATTACACCTTTTATCTTTTTTCCTTGGGGACCCAACACATGGGATAAATATCTTAAAACTTTTGCTTTCTTTTACCTTTGGAAGCCCTCCAGCCCTCCAAGTTGAATATACTGATTACAGTAGCATTTCAGAATTTTAAAGATTTTTATTATCCTTTGAATATCCTTGAATCCAAAGTGGTGGTCCTTTTCCTAGAAACAAGCATGGACTTGATTATGGTTAAAATCTTGTTTAGGGTTAAGCAACAAACTGTGGTCACCCCAACCCCTGTGACAAGCACTGCAGATTGAGGAAGGAGAGGGACTGTAGCTACTCAAACCTTGGCAACAAGCATTGCAGCCACTTCAATCCCCATGACAAGCAGTGCAGCCACTAAAACTCCAGTGATGGGCACTGCAGCTATTAAAATTCTGGTGATAAGCATTGGGGCCACTCAAGCTACTTTAACCCTTGCAACAAGTACTGTGACTACTCAAATCTCAGTGATGGATGCGACAGCAAGACTTCAACAATGGGAAGTGCAGCTGAACCAGAGAACCGACCTATGCTGGTATCAGTCACCCCTATACACAAGAAGAAATGCACACAAAAATCATCTTGTTTAGTAAAGGGCAAGGACAGCAAAGCAGGGCCATCACAGGAACAGGAGGAAAAGGAAGAAAAAGACCAAGAGGCAACCACTTCATCCCTATCCCTGAGTGAGCTGCGGAAGATAAAAGATTTCAGCCATCATCCCAGTGAGTACATTACCACCTGGCTGCTCTGATGCTGGGATAATGGGGTCAGCAGTTTGAAATAAGAGGGTAAGGAAGGCAAGCAGCTGGGATCACTTTCTGCGAAAGCAAGCATTGACCCTTCTGCTGTGAGTTTGCTGAAGGCCGAAGAACAGGTGCAGATCACTACCACAGAAGTGCACCAGAAGTTTTATCGCACCATGACTTTGTAATTCCCATTCATAAGCTGATTTGTGAACTGGAGAACCAAGGAGTGATCAGCAGGATCCTCTCACCCTTTAACAGCCCCATATGGCAAGTGTGAAACTAACAGAGAATGGAGGCCAACAATAGACTATTGTGGCCTAAATGAAGTCATGCCACCTCTGAGTGCTGCTGTGCCGGACGTGTTGGAACTTCAATATGAGCTAGAGTCAAAGAAAGCCCAGTGCTGCTACAACTGGTATTGCTAATGTATTTTCCTCAATTCCTCAAGCAGCAGAGTGCAGGCCACAGTGCCCTTTCACTAGGAGGGGAGTCCAGTATACCTGGAATCAACTGTGCCAGGAGTGGAAACACAGCTCCACTATTTGCCATGCTGTCCTAGTTTGAAGGACAGGTGTCTGCCAGTAAAAGCAGAAGTTTTCCTTTGAAATAGAGACTTTAATTCCACTCCCCCCAAGTATTATAATTGTTTGAATCAAGGACCCTGAGGCAGAGATAAGGGGGTAGGAATAACAGCTCTTTTACTAATATATCTAACCGTACAAGCAGAAACAACAGCAGTTGTTAAAATTACCAACAAAACAGAGCAGATAACTCGGTTCCAGTCCTTTATTTAGCTGCAGGCACACTCTCTCTGCGCTGGGTCCTGGTGCTGCAGCTGGAACAAAGCTCGACAGCCGCAGAGAAGCGGCAGGAGCGCAGGTGGGAGGGGGCGGCAGCGGCCATGCCGGTCCCAGGTGGGAACGGGCTGGAGCAGGCGGCTCCTCGCTCACCGTTTGTGTCCGGGTGATCAGCTGTGTCCGCAGAGGCAGGAGGCTGGAACGGGGCAGATGCAGGGCAGGTGATCACAGAGGGTCTGGCTCCCCTGTGTTCGGCTGCGTGGGCTGAAGACGGGGTGTCCTGCTCCCAGCTCGCCGGAAACACAAGTCCCCTCCGGAAGCGCGAGAGGCCCCTCAGGAAGCTGCTCGCACCTACCCCTTTTGTCTGGAGTCATCAGAGATCCTGGGTGTAACCCGGCCAACTCCATTGGCATGATAATGGAAAAAATTCTCCAAATTGACACAGTAATAGAAAAACACTCAACCCCCAACACATCAACTGATCCAGACTGCACAGGGTGAAGCTCTGGAACACCTGTAATACATTGATGGCATTGTGTGGAGCAACACAGCAGAAGTTTTTGAGAAAGGGGAGAAAATAATCCAACTCCTTCTGAAAGTGGGTTTTGCCATTAAACAAAATAAGGTAAAGGAACCTGCACAGGAGATTCAGCTTTTAGGAATAAAATGGCAAGTTGGACATTGTCAGATCCTAGTAGAAGTGGTTAACAAGATAACAGCGATGTCTCCACCAACTAACAAGAAAGAAACATGCTTTTTTAGGTGTTGTGGTATTTTGGAAAATGCACATTCCATATTACAGCCTGATTGCCAAACCTCTCTATCGTGTGACCCAGAAGAATGATTTCCAATAGGGCCCTGAGCCAGGACAAGCCTTTGAACAAATCAAGCAGGAGACAGTGCATGCTGTAGCCCTCAAGCGCATGCTGTAACTCTCAGGCCAGTCAAAACAGGGAAGATGTAAAAAATGTGCTTTGTACTGCAGCTGGGGAGAATGGCCCTACCTGGAGCCTCTGGCAGAAAGCACCAGGGGAGACTCGAGGTCGACCCCTATTGTTTTAGGGTTGGGGATACAGAGGATCTGAAGCCCACTATACTCCAACTGAAAAGGAGATGCTGGCAGCTTATGGAGGTATCCAAATTGCTTTGGAGGTGATTGGCACTGAAACACAGCTCCTCCTGGCATCCCGATTGCCAGCGCTGGTCTGGATGTTCAAAGGGAGGGTCTTCTCTACACATTATGCAACAGATGCTACATGGAGTAAATGGGTTGCACTGGTCACACAAGCTCACATAAGAAACCCCAATCGTCCAGGAATCTTAGAAGTGATCATGGACTGGCCAGAAGGCAAAGATTTTGAAATGTCACCAGAGAAGGAGATAATATGTGCTGAAGAGGCCCTACTGTATAATAAATTAACAGAAAGTGAGAGGCAGTATGCCTTGTTTACTGATGGATCCTGCCATCTTTGTGGAAAATCATCAGAAATGGAAAGCAGCTGTATGGAGCTCCCTGCAAGTCTGAAAACTGCTAAAGGAGATGGTGAATTGAGTCACTTTGCAGAGGTGAAAGCCATTCAGGTGGCCATAAGCATTGCTGAATAAGAAAAACGGCCAATACTTTATACTGACTCAGGGATGGTGTTAAATGCCTTCTGGGGGTGGTTGCAACAATGAAAGCAGAATAACTGGCAGTGCAGAGATAAAGCAACCTGGGCTGCTGCACCATGGCAAGATATTGCTGCTTAGGTAGAGAGAACCTGGTTGTGAAGGTGTATCATGTAGATGCCCATGTACCCAAGAGTCCAGCCACTGAAGAACATCGGAACAACCAGCAGGTGGATCAGAAATATAAATATGGGGAGGCCTTGCAGACTGACTCTTATCACACTCTCCCAAACCCATACAGCAAGAACCATGTGCTTACAGTGACTGAGGTAAGTCTGGGGATGATATTAAGATCAGGCTGAACAGGGGGGTTCCAGAACTCAGGGACACTTGAGCAGCAGCCCTGAGCCCCATCAGGACCCAGAAGTGCATGACAGCCAATGAGAGAAGGATGGGGCAGAGACAGGATCACCATGGGAGTTTTAAATGGGAGCAGGAGTGACCTGGAGCAGGCAAATGGGTGTGGCACAGCAGTTTGTGCAGGCAGAGCTCCTCTCCAACCATTCCGTAGCAGGCAACAGAGGCAGCAAATGGACTCAGTAGCTGGTGAGGAAGAGCACAAGAGATCCTTTCAGCCCCAGTCTTATTAGTGTACTAGTGTAAGCTTCCTCAGTTATGGTATTGACACAATGTAGCACTCATTCCCCTGTAGCTGCAGGAGTCACTGAACCAGTCATGTCAGAGGCCTCCAGAGAGACAGACCTGCTGATGGTAGATGTAGCTCTCTAGGTCACAGGTTGACAGGAGTGTCTGATGTCTTTATGAGAGGCTGGGGCCAACAATCATTCTTTTTGCAGAAGGTATGCTGTAGTTGACAAGCTGAGTCACCAGGTAAAGGAGTTACAGGAGGAACTGAATAGGCTATGTAGTATTCGACCAAACAAGCAGGAGACTGACCAGTTAGTCTAATGGCTCTTGTGACTCTTGAACCTCCATTGAAGTGGAGAAGCAGATGGACTCAGAATCCTGCAGGGTAATTAGTCAAGGATCAGTTGAAGGTTTGGAAAGCAGGTCACTGCACATACCAGGAGGAAGGTTCCTCTTCCTTCTGAAAATTTAACAAGTAGGACTGGCACCTTCTACAACAGGTATGAGGCTCTAGCACTAGGCCAGTCAACTGATGAGGTGGACAAAGGTCCTTCTGGGATAGAGGGACCTCCTTAAAAATCACCACCTGTACCCTGCATCATGACCTCTGTTAAGAGGAAAAAAAGGGTGGTTGTAATAGGAGAGTCCCTTCTAAGGGGAACGGAGGGCCTGATATGCAGACTGGACCCAACTCACAAGGAAGTCTGCTGTCTCCCAGGGGCTTGGATGAGGGACATTACTGGAAAACTCTCCAGTCTAGTAAGGCACTCTGATTACTGATTATTGGTTGTTCAAGCCAGCAGCAATGAAATAACAAAGAGAAGTCCAAGGGCAAGCAAAAAAGACTTCAGGGCCTTGGGAAGATTGGTTAAAGGATCAGGAGAACAGGTAGTTATTTCCTTGATCCTTCTAGTAACAAGGAATAATACTGATAGGAATAGACAGATCCATTAGGTCAATGCATGACTCCAAGGCTGGTGTCATTGGAAAAATTTGGGGTTTTTTGACTATGAGATGATCTGTTCAACACTTGGTCTACTGACACCTGACAGGATGCACCTGTCTCAGAGGGGAAAAACAATTCTAGCACAGCAGCTAGCAAGGCTCATTGGCAGAGCTTTAAACTAGCTTGGAAGGAGGAAATGGACAAAACCAGGCTTGCCAGTGATGAGCAATGGAATGGTGTGCCAAAACTTGAGGAAACAAGCACTAATGGGATCCCTCAATATGTTTCAGGAGGTGTTGGCTACAATGTACCACACCTGAAATGTTTCTATACAAATGCAGGCAGCATGAGGAACAAACAAGATGAGCTCAAAGCTTTGGCCCAGTCCCAGAGATTTGACATCATTGGTATAAGTGAAACCTGGCAGGATGAGTCCTGTGATTGGAATGCCTTGATGGATGGTTACATGTGAATGATTCACCCTTTCAGGGCCTCCCTGGAAAATCATCCCTTAGATAAGAAATCCTTCCTTAGAGTGACTCATGCTAGAGAAATGTTCACCCCCCTATATAGACCCCTGTTATCTTTTAGTGCTGTAATTGGTGCCTTTTTCTCTAAGTAATTGGTCACCTCTTTACCTAAAAAACTTAAAGTAATTGGATAGTTTTCAACTTGTAACATTATTGGTCTGTTTCCTAAGCCACCCCCAACCCTATAAAAACCCCTTTGATACTCTATGTACTTGGACTGCTGTCAGACCTCTTAGCAGAAATAAAGTTGCCTGTGGAACTTCTGTGCAGCTTTTCCAGACCTCTATCTCTTTGCTGGCTAAGAAAGTGCTGCAAGCAAAATGAAATCACAAAAGAGCTGATAGCCTAAGCCTAGGCCTTGTTTGCATCTAAGCACTTTGTGGCTGAAGTCTGCTCGAAGAAGCCAGGAAAGGCTGTTCCTTTCAGAATGTTTTATCCAGGCTTGTTGTGGCAGCCTGGGAAAAAAAACCCAACCCCAGCAGCTACAGTTACAGACTCTTCAGGAAGGGATAGGCAGGGCAGAAGAGGGGGAGGTGGGAGGTGGCATATGTAATGGAAGGGCTGGAATGTAGGGTGCTTGCAGTTGGAAATGGCAGTTTAGAGCCTCTGCGTAAGAATCGAGGTGATACCGAAATAATGAGAAAAAGGACTAATGTAGATATAGTAGTAGTCATGCTAAGGCTTAGAAAACTGCAGTTTTCGGACAGGCCCTGAGAACCTACCTTGTGAAACAATAGTGAAAAGAATTAGTAGAGCATATAGAACATTTAGAACTGTGAAAACAATAATCAAAGAATTTAGTAGAGCATATAGGACATCTAGAAACTTTCAAGATAAGGCTAAAGTATAATAATAATAAATAAAGGGTTCTGGTGATGGGCAAACATACAAGGGGGATTAAGGGGGGTAGCCTATAGTTCTAAGTAGACAAGCATGCAGAATTTATAACTTTTAGGAATGATACCTGCAAGATTTATGTATCTGTATTGTTTTGAAGAATGTGTATTTCTGCACGTAGACCACTTTGTAAAAAGGTATAAAAACCTGATGGAAAAAGGGAACTGGGGGATCCTGACTTTGGACGCTAGTCCGCAGGTTCCCCGGGCCCTGAATAAAGCACCGCATAAACTAACTCTGTTAGTTTGTGTTCTGTTTGGGGCATCGGGCAACAGTTTTCTGGCGACCCAGATGGGACTCCGGAGGTGGCTGGGGCGGTTCGTGGGCTGATCCACTCCACGCCGGCACCAGGTGATTTCTGGGGAGAACATCAACCCGTGCCCGATCCCGCGCCTGACGGACGACCTGGAGGTAAGCCCGAAGGTGCTTTATTCTTTTATTGAGGGGAAGGGGGGCCTGCCGATTAAGTCGGAACGGCGGTTCCGCACGGGGGTCACAGACGTCTTTAAGGTTGTGGAAAAGCCTAGGCGCTGACCGTCAGACGCGGCAGTGACTGCGCAGGTTCAGCACTTGCCACTCGCGGCGACGAGAAAGGCAAGATTGGTGGATTGGTGGAAAAGGGTGTGAGTGTTGTGTGTGGTGTGCAGTGTGGCAAGGTTTGTGGAAAGGGTGTGAGTGTTGTGTGGTGTATATTGTAAAAAAAAAAAAAAAAAAAAAAAAAAAGAGGTGAAATGATATCTTTAAAAACATTTAGAACTATGGCAAGTTCTGGGATAGAAATCCCGGACGATTCGCCTTTGGGCTGTTTATTACAACATTGGAATGTGGGGAATTTTGGTCAAGAACTAAGTAAAAGGAAATTGATTGATTTCTGTAATCATGTATGGCCTTTATATGAACCCGATGGTATGCAATGGCCTAGGAACGGTACACTGAATCCTGACATTATTACACCTTTGATGCATTTTCTGCAAAGTAATGAAAAATGGGATGAAATACCGTATCTAGACCTCTTTTATTATTTGAAAGATAAACCGGAGTGGCAAAAGGAGTGTGGGATCATGATTTTGAAAACATTAAAGCAGAATTGTGATGGATGTAAGGGTTGGCAGAAAGAGAAGGAATGCTCGGTTAGGTTTTCGGAACCTGAGGAGGATGTTTCTTTGCTGATAGCCCCTAGTGCCCCTCCGGTGGAGGAACGTGGAGGAAGTATTCCAGAGGTAGAAAGGGAGGATCGGGAAGCAAAAATAGAAACCACTGATATACCACGGACCCCCTTATGTGAAAGAACTCGGAGAGGGCGGTGGGAGGTGGAAAGGAAGAAAAAGGAAGAAGGTGCTCATTTAATGGTTCCGCTCCGTGAAGCTGTCGGGCCGCAGGGGGAACGGGTCATAGTGAAAGTTCCCTTTTCTCCGAATGATTTACTAATTTGGAAACAATCAGCGGGGGCGTATCAGGAGGATCCTGAACGAACTGCGCGGGTGGTAAAAATGGTAATTAAGACTCAGAACCCAGATTGGAATGATTTACAAGTTTTGTTAGACACAATAATGGATTCTACTGAAAAGGAAATGGTGTTTAAAGCTATGACAGAGAAAGCACGAGAAATGATTAGGTTGCGGCTTGTGGATGGTACAGTAAATGATTTGGTACCTAGGGAAGATCCGGAGTGGGATCCCAACTCGACGGGCGGGTCTCGGAGACTTAAAGCTTATCAGGATTTGTTAACAGAAGGAATACGGAATGGAATACCAAAAACTTTGAATTGGTCTAAGTTGTATTCGGTCAGGCAGGAAAAGAATGAGTCTCCGTCAACCTTTTTAGAGCGGCTTAAGGAGACAGCTCGTAGATACACTAATTTAGAAGTTGAAGGGGAATCGGGAAAATTACAGCTAGCATTAATTTTTATGGGGCAGTCTCAGGAAGATATTAGAAAGAAATTACAAAAATTGGAGGGAGAGGATACTCGGAATTTAGATAAACTGTTGGAAGTTGCGTGGAAGGTATATAATAATAGGGAAAAAGAAACGGCCAGGAAACAACAGGCTACTATGTTGGCGGTGTTACAGCAAGCGGCTGGAAATAATATGAGAGGGGGGAGTCGTGGACGTGGACGAGGAGGGGGAAGGGGAATAGCAAAGGGGGGAATGCCAATGGGTGCGGGAGGACTTATGGGTCAATTTAATATGGGAAGAGGGAGAATACAGCTAGGGATAGATCAATGTGCTCTATGTAAAAATAGAGGACATTGGAAAAATGAGTGTCCTCTCAACCAAGGAATGGGTTTTGGGGGAGGAATTATAGCCAGCGGGAATGGAAATCAAGGATTGATGAATAATACAGGTGCTTTCCCGGGAAATCCCCAAGGTGTCGCCCAAGCCCTTATGATGGGGAATTACCAAAATCAGAGCTGACTAGACCAGGATTTAAAGGTAATAATAGAAGTAGATGGGGAACCATTAGAATTTAGAGTAGATACGGGGGCATCATATTCAGCTGTTAACACTAAGCTAGGACCTTTGAGTGATTCTACTATCCAAGTAGTGGGGGTTACGGGACAAGTTGAGGAACGAACATTTTTGCGGCCATTAGATATAAAATTTGGGGGGAAAGAATTTGATCATCAATTTTTATATATGCCAAATAGCCCAGAATCGCTATTCGGGAGGGATGTATTGTCAATGTTAGAGGCAAAGATAATATTTGAAAAAGGTAGAGTAAGATTGGAATTTCCTGAGGAGAATATTGCTAAGTTGTTTGTAGTAAAAGAAGTTGAAGCAGCAGAAATACCACAAGAAATAGAACAAGCTGTAGTACCATGGGTATGGGAAACAGAAGTACCTGGAAAATCAAAAGCAGCACAACCGGTTGTAATAGAACTAAAGGAAGGAGCCTCCCCAGTAAGGGTAAGACAATATCCTTTGAAATTGGAAGCACGAATAGGAATAGCACCCATGATTGAACAATTTCTTAGCTTGGGAATTTTACAGGAATGTGAGTCAGAATTCAATACTCCGATATTCCCAGTCAGAAAGCCAAATGGTAAGTATAGATTAGTTCAAGATTTAAGAGCAATTAATAACATCACTAAAGATATACACCCAGTAGTAGCTAATCCATATACATTGTTGACAGCTGTGTCGGAAAGGTTTAAGTGGTTCACAGTAATTGATTTGAAAGATGCATTTTTCTGTATCCCCTTGGCACTTGAAAGTAGGAAATACTTTGCCTTTGAATGGGAGAACCCAGACACGGGACGCAAGAAGCAGCTCACCTGGACGCGTCTACCACAAGGATTCAAAAACTCACCAACTATTTTTGGAAATCAATTGGCTCGAGAGTTAGAAGAATGGAAGACGACTCAGGTAAAAGAATCACCTTTCTTATATGTTCTCCTACAATATGTTGATGACATCTTTATAGCCTCCACAGAAAAGGATGTTTGCCTCAGACTCACTATTGGATTACTTAATATGCTGGGACAAGCTGGATACTGAGTATTGAAAGAAAAAGCTCAGCTGGTAAGAACCCAAGTAATTTACCTAGGCTGCGAAATTTCACAAGGGGTGCGAAAGTTGGGAGTTAATCGAATACAAGCAATTTGCACCATACCCACACCACGAAATCCACAAGAGTTAAGATCCTTTTGGGGCATGGTAGGGTGGTGCCGCTTGTGGATCCCAGAATTTTGACTAAAAGCAAAACCCCTGTATGAGGCAGCCAAAAGCCCTGTGTTTCAGTGGGGACAAACTCAAGAAAAGGCATTCCAGAGTCTGAAACAAGCCTTAAAGGAAGCCCCAGCACTAGGATTGCCAGATCTTACAAAACCTTTTCAACTATACGTAAATGAGAGACAGAGACTGGCAATAGGTGTGCTCACCCAAAAACTGGGCTCATGGAAGCGCCCGGTGGGGTACTTCTCAAAGCAGCTAGACACTGTAAGTGCAGGATGGCCAGGTTGTCTTAGAGCTGTGGCAGCAACAGTGCTTCTAATTCGGGAAGCCAGAAAATTGACTCTGGGGAAAAGGATGGAAGTATTTGTTCCCCACATGGTCATTGCGGTTTTGGAACAAAAAGGGGGGCATTGGCTCTCATCAAGCCGCATGTTACAATACCAGGCACTTCTCCGAGAACAAGATGACATTGAATTAAAAATAACTAATCATCTCAACCCAGCAGAATTTCTTAGGAGCAGCAGCCAGGAAGAAGGAGGCGAATTGACACATGACTGCGTAGAAATCATTGAACAGGTGTATGCCAGCCGGAAGGACCTGAAAGACGAGCCTTTGGAGAATCCGGAATGGGAAGTGTTTACAGATGGATCCAGCTTTGTGGAAAACGGAACCAGGTATGCGGGATATGCAGTAGTGACTTTGACACAAATAATAGAAGCTCAAGCTTTAACCCCGGGAACTTCAGCCCAGAAAGCCGAGATACATGCTCTGGTGAGAGCCTTAGAATTGAGTCAAGGGAAAAGAGTAAACATTTGGACTGATTCAAAATACGCCTTTGGAGTAATACATGTACATGGAGCACTATGGAAAGAAAGAGGACTGTTGAATTCTCAAGGATCAGAAATTAAGCACAAAGAACAAATATTAGCACTATTGGAAGCAGTGCATAAACCTCAGGCAGTGGCAGTGATGCATGTAAAAGGACATCAAAAGGAAGAGGGAAAAGCGTTCCAAGGAAACCAGTTGGCTGACAGAGTTGCCAAACAGGTTGCCCGAGAGGTATGGACACAATTAGCTTTATTGCCAGTGCGAATTAACCCTGCAACTTCTTTTCTTGAGCAGAAACCATGGTATACACATGAAGATGAGAAGCTTGCTCAATTTCTCCAGGCCCAGAAGAATGAAAAAGGATGGTATGTCACAGCTGTAGGTCAGGTTGTACTGCCAACAAAAGTAATTAAAACAATTTTAGAAATCGAACATAACAAGTGCCATTGGGGAGCAGACGCATTGGTACAATTTTTAAAACATGAGGTGATTTCCAACCAGATGTTAACAATGGCAAAACGGATTAACGCCACGTGTCCTGTCTGTATTAAAAATAACCCAGTGACACGAAGGCAAATACAACTAGGAAAGTTACAAGTAGGGCCGCAACCAGGAGACTATTGGCAAATAGATTTCTCAGAGCTACCAAAAGCACAAGGGTACCGTTATTTACTGGTGTATGTGTGTACTTTTTCAGGGTGGCCGGAAGCTTTCCCGTGCAGGACTAACCAGGCAAAGGAAGTAATTAAAACCTTACTACGAGAAATCATTCCTAGATTTGGGATCCCATTAGGAATGTCCTCAGATAGGGGACCTCACTTTGTAGCTGGAGTAGTCCAAGAGGTAGCCAGAGTATTAGGGATAGCTTGGGATCTCCATACGCCCTGGAGACCACAATCTAGTGGCCAGGTAGAACGGATGAATCAGACATTAAAAGGGCAGATTAAGAAAATTTGTCAGGAAGCAAAGATACAGTGGCCTCAGGCACTACCTCTAGCCTTGCTAAGAATCAGGATTAAACCCAGAGAAAAGATAGGAGTAAGTCCATACGAAATTTTGTATGGCAAGCCATATCATGCTGCAACTTACAAAGGGGACCCTCACTTAGTAGGAGATCAAGTATTGTTGAGTTACATTTTGTCTTTAAATAAAGTCCTTACAGCGCTGCGGGGAGCATTGCAGTGGAACCGGCCTCTGCCCTTGGAAAATCCTGTCCATGACATCCAGCCAGGAGATCAAGTATATGTGAAGAACTGGAATACAGAACCCTTGAAAGAAGTATGGGGCGGTCCTCACCAAGTGATCATGACTACCTACACAGCAGTGAAAGTCCAAGGGATCGACAACTGGATTCACTACACTCGAATCAAGAAGGTCCCGTCAAGATGGGAAGTACAGCCTCTGTCAGCAACAAAGCTGGTGTTCAGGGCAAGGACTTAGTTCTTTTAACATTAGTCTGTATAATGCAGGTGGGAGAAGCATTTGTTAAAATTACAGTTCCGGAGCCAGATGTAATGGTGCCAGAAGGTGCGGGAATAAATTTAACCTGTCTGTTTTCTGACAACCAGAGAGCTGGATTAAAAGAAGTAAAGGTAGCCTGGAGACAAATCACCACAGACGAAGTATTTACAGAAGGAATCGTGACATCTTGGGATATGGAACAGCAAAGAGGTAATACCACATTGACAATATCTCATATGCAAGCTGATCAGGTAGGACAATTCTCATGCATTGTGTGGATTAGAGAAAACTTTGATTATGGGGACATAAATGTAGGTATTTTAAAGGAAAATAAAACCCGAAGGGGGTACTCGGTGCAGGTAATACCAGTCAGTGCACGAGTAGATATGTGGAATGGATTGAGAGATACAAGCCTGGCACTACAGAGAAACCAGGAACAACAAAATTTAGTAGTAGGGTTAATTCGAGATTTTGGACAAATACAAAACGTATCAAAAATAACGGCATGTTTACCTCTGCCATAAGCTGCAGGGGAACCAATCCCTTGGAGAGTGATTCCAGTAGGAAATTTACCCCTAATAAAAAGAGGTAAGAATGGAAGTTGTGAATTAAAATTACAAAATAAAATCGAAATTGAAGTAATATGGGAAAAGGTTGGAGAAACATTAAGAATATTAACCTATAAGGATTGTCTAATTAGCCATGGAAGGTTAGGACAAATTAGGGATTGGGGAATTCAATTAGCGGCAGGGGGAAAAGTAAAACCTGAAGATGCTAAGTGGGAATGTTTTATACCACATTGGCAAAAGAAAAGAATACCTAAAAATGAAAGCTATTATGAAATGATATGCCAGAACTCGTCCCGGCAGGAATCCTCGTGGGACAGTTGGAAAACGGTATGGGGCCCCAGCATATTAGAACATTATAGTTACATTGGACAAGTTAATTGGTGCGTCCAATGGACGGGAAGCAGAAATGCCACTTACACAGAAGTATCTCAAACCAGCACTTCTACAAAAATTTTGAGCGCCACAAAAGAAAATTGGAACTGCACCCAAATTCTCACCTGTGACACTCCAGAGAATCAAATTAGTTTGGCACCGGTCAGAATGCTTATAAAATGGGGTTGTGAGTGTAGAAAACTTAACCATACAATTCCAGGAAGAGCTTTCCCGCAGGACCAGAAGGGTAAAGCTTTGAGCTGTAAGGATACAACTATCAGGAGTCCAGGAAATTTAGTATGGATTATGGGACATGGACAATGGACAACACATTTACCATTAGACGGGCCTGTAACACAAATTACCTTAGGGGTTCCCACATTATATCCTTTTTGGAAACAGTCTAAATTAACGAAGAAAGAGATGCAGTCACGAGCAAAGAGAGAAACAAATAAAGTAGCAGAAGAACTAGGACAGGGAAATGAAGATGAATGGCATGAACCCTCATCAGGAGTTAAATTTGGGTGGGTATTGGAATCCTTGTTTGCACCAATTTCTACATATAGAAACCGGGAGATGCTGTACAAATTACTAGGACAAACCGAGAGGCTAGCTACAGTTACAAAGAAAGGATTTAAGGATCTAAATTTACAATTGCAGGCAACGACAAGAATGACAATCCAAAATAGAATGGCATTAGATTTGCTTTTATTAAAAGAACATGGAGTCTGTGGATACCTCCAAGGAAAGGTTGATCATTGCTGCATACATATCCCAAATGTCACAGAAGAAGTAGAAAAGGACATAAGTCAATTGAAACAAATTGAAACAAAAGTGCATGAAGTCCAGGAGGAAGCTGAACATAACTGGGTAGGAGCACTGTTTAGCTCCCTAGGAATCCAAGTCTCTGGTTGGATATCATCAATTGTACAATATGTAATAATGATTGTATTAATTATTGTAGTATGCATGATTATGTATAGATGTCTTTTAGGAATGATTGCCAGAGAAGGAACTTATACTCGACGTGTTATGAGAGCACTGACCCGGAAGGAAGTAATCCTGCCAACTCGAAAAGAAGACTCACCATCCTACATAGAAACCACAACTTGAAGAATTGAGCATCCTTGCAGAAAATCTGAAGAATGCTCAAAAGGGGGGAGTTGATATCGAAATAATGAGAAAAAGGACTAATGTAGATATAGTAGTAGTCATGCTAAGGCTTAGAAAACTGCAGTTTTCGGACAGGCCCTGAGAACCTACCTTGTGAAACAATAGTGAAAAGAATTAGTAGAGCATATAGAACATTTAGAACTGTGAAAACAATAATCAAAGAATTTAGTAGAGCATATAGGACATCTAGAAACTTTCAAGATAAGGCTAAAGTATAATAATAATAAATAAAGGGTTCTGGTGATGGGCAAACATACAAGGGGGATTAAGGGGGGTAGCCTATAGTTCTAAGTAGACAAGCATGCAGAATTTATAACTTTTAGGAATGATACCTGCAAGATTTATGTATCTGTATTGTTTTGAAGAATGTGTATTTCTGCACGTAGACCACTTTGTAAAAAGGTATAAAAACCTGATGGAAAAAGGGAACTGGGGGATCCTGACTTTGGACGCTAGTCCGCAGGTTCCCCGGGCCCTGAATAAAGCACCGCATAAACTAACTCTGTTAGTTTGTGTTCTGTTTGGGGCATCGGACAACAGAGGGACAAACAAATAATGCAGATGTCATCATGGAAGTCGGATACAGACCTCTTAGCCAGGACAATGACACTGACGAATTATTGAGGAACTAAGGGACGCTTCCAAGTCAACTACCCTTGTCCTTATGGGGGACTTCAACCTGCCAGATGTTTACGGGGAATACCACACAGCTGGTAAAATGCAGGCCAGAAGATTCCTAAAACACCTGGATGAAAATATTATGGAATAGGTCCTAAGGGAGATGACTCAGAAAGATGCCCTCCTTGATCTACTGCTTGTCAACAGAGATGATCTCATGAGCAAAGTGGAGATTGGCAGTTGTCTTGGCCACAGCAACCATGAAGTGACTGAGTTTAAAATATCTTGTGATGGGAGGAAAGGTCCCAACAAAATCTCAACTCTGGATATGAGAAGACTTCAGGCTGCTCAGGGAACTAGTGAGTAGTCTCCTGGGAAAATGTTTTTGCAGGTGCTGGGGTCCATCAGGGCTGGTCACTTTTTAAACATCACCTCTTAAGGGCACAGGAGAAGGCAATTCCCAAATGTCAGAAGTCAAGGACACAAGGCAGAAGGCCAGCTTGGTTGAGCAGGGACTCTTGGAAAAAAGGCAAAAAAGGGAGGTATATGGCCAGTTGAAGCAATTCAGATGACATAGGAGGAATACAGAGATGCTGCTTGCCACTGTAGGGAGAAAATTCATGTGGCCAAAGCTCAACTAGAGTTGAAGCTGCCAAAACTGTGGGGGACAATAAAAAGTTTTTTCAACTATATTAATGGCAATAGACAGTGTAAAAATAACACTGGACATTACAGGATGAGGATGGTCACCTCACAAACAGGGACATGGACAAGGCAGAGGTGTTTAATGCATTCTTTGCCTCTGTCTTCAACATTGATGATGGACCAAGGGGGTCTCAGTGCCTTGAGCTGGAGGACTATGACTGCAAGAATGATCAACTTCCAGTCAACCCTGAACTTGTGTGGGATCTGCTGCTCCAGCTGGATCCCTACAAATCTATGGAGCCTGATGGGATTCACCCAAGAATCCTGAAAGTGCTGGCTCGTGTCATTGCAAAACCTCTCTTAATGATTTTTGAGTGCTCTTGGGAATCCAGAGAGATCCCAGCTGACTGGAATCTGGATAATGTTGTCCCAATTTTCCAGAAAAGCAAGAAGGAGGACTCTGGAAAGTACAGGCCTGTCAGTCTCACTTCAGTACCTGGTAAAATAATGGAAAAGATTATTCTGGGAGGTAGTGAAAAACAACTGGAGGCCAATTCAGTCATCAGTCACAGGCAGCACGGCTTCATGAGAGGAAAGTCCTGCTTGTCAAACCTGATTTCCTTTTATGACAAAGTAGCCCACCTAGTTGATCTAGGAAAGCCAGTAGATATAATATTTTTGGACTTCAGCAAAGCTTTTGATATGGTCTCTCACAGGATCCTTCTGCACAAAATGTCCAGCATACAGCTGGATAACCATGTTACATGAAAGGTGAGCAACTGCCTCATGGATCAAGCACAAAGGGTTATAGTAAATGGAGTAACATCAGTCCGGCGGCCAGTCACTAGTGGCATTCTGCAGAGCTCCATCTTCAGCTCAGTTTTCTTCAACATCTTTATTAATGACTCAGGCACAGGACTTGAAGGAATACTAAGTTTGCCAACAACTGTTAAATCCCTTGAAGGTAGGGAGGCCTTGAAGAAAGACCTAGACAAATTAGAGAGAAGTGCAATCACCAACTGTATGAAATTTAACAAAGATGTGCCAGATTCTGCACCTGGGAAAGGGCAACCCTGGTCGTGTGTATAGACTGGGGAGAGGTTGGACAGCAGCACTGCAGAAAGGGACCTGGGGGTCCTGGTTGATGGCAAGCTGAATATGAGTCAGCAGTGTTCTGGGAGCCAGGAGGGCCAACCATGTCCTGGGGTGCATCAGGCACAGCATCACCATCTGGTCAAAGGAGGTGATTGCTCCACTCTGTACTGGTGCGGCCTCACCTTGAATCCTGTGTGCAGTTTTGGTCACCACAATATAAAAAAGAAATTAAACTATTAGAGAGCACCCAAAGGATGGCCACAAAGATGGTGAAAGGTCTAGAGAGGAAGCCTTATGAGGAGCGGCTGAGGTCACATGATCTGTTCAGCCTGGAGCAGAGGAGACTAAGGGGAGACCTCACTACAGTCTTCAACATCTTCATGAGAGGAAGTGGAGGGGCAGGCACTCATCTCTTCTCCTTGGTTACCAGTGACAGGACTCAAGGAAACAGCATGAAGCTGTGTCAGGGGAGGTTTATGTTGGATATTACTAATAGGTTATTCACCCAAAGGGTAGTTGGGTACTGGAACAGGCTCCTCAGGGAAGTGGTCATAGCACCATGCCTGACAGTTCAAGAAGCTTTTAGATGATGCTCTCAGGCACATGGTGTGATTCTTGGGATGTCCTACACAGGGCCAGGACTTGGACTCAATGATCATAATAGGTCCCTTCCAACTCAGCATATTCTATGATACAGTGGTGGAAGCAGGAAACATACTCTGTGCCCCATGCCACCGCTTGGAACACTATCTTGGGGCTTGAAAAGCAAGTCTTATGGTGACATAGTACCCCAGAAGGAATTGAATCAGACAGTGGAACTCGTTTCTGAAACAAGCTCATAAACACTTGGACCAAAGAACATTGCATTGAGTGGGTGTATCACATTTCCTATCATGCACCAGCCTCTGGAAAAATCAAATGATGTGATGAACTGTTAAAGATCACACTGACAGCAATATGTGCTAGGACCCTCAAACAGTGGGATACACATTTGGCAAAGGCCACCTCATTAGTCAACACCAGAGGATCTACCAATCAGCCTGGCCCTGCCCAATCAAAACTTTTATGTACTGTAGAGGGGGATAAAGTTCCTGTAGTGCATATTAAAAACATGCTGGGGAAAACACTCTGGGTTATTCCTACCTCAGGCAAAGGCAAACCCATCCGTGGGATTACTTTTGCTCAAGAACTCGGGAGCACTTGGTGGGTAATGGGGGAGGATGGGGAAGTCCTGTGAGTGCCTGTCAGGACGTAAAGAATGTGGTTAAATGATTTCAAAAACTTTCAAAGGAGGAATTTCCTACAAGAGAAACTACCAAAACAAGAACTTAACATAAACTCAGATGGCAAACAGGAAGGTGTTAATTTCAGGCCCACATGGAGGTGTAAGGTTTGGAATTAGCTCACCAGACAAAATTCCACTGGACAGACTGTGAGAAAAACGCAGACTCAAAAAACAGGAAGATGCCAAGCCTGATGAGGCAGATCTGGGTAACCTATTTGAACAAAAATTCCCACCACGGCAAACTGTGAGAAAGGATGCAACTGCTTACACACATGCCATCCCAAGTTGTGGAAACGGCACATACACCTTGTGGATACCCTGGACTTGTACTGTATAAAAGTGGTACCTCCAGAAGAACACTCACGGGAGCCCTGCCTCTCAGAAGACCATAAGAAGGAGGGCCAGTGGGATGCTGTAGGGGCCCATGTTGTGGTGACTATCTTTCTACCTAATCTCTCTCTCCCCTCCTCTTTCTTTCTCTATCTCGCATTTACTGTTAAATAAAATCCGTACTATTGACTTTGGCATACGGTCTCATCTGTACCTGAATTCGGACAGAGGCCTCTTAATAATCAGACCCTAACATTATTTCAGGAGTGGGATCACAACAGTGACTCAAAGAGGATTTGATTTTGGATAATAGTCAATGAATTAAATGATATTATGTTAATTGCTGTATAAAAGTGTATATTATCACCTCTGTGACAACTGCATGTGCATCACCACATTGGGCATGTCACAGCATAGATCTTTACCACTCCACATTTGGGGATCTGAACTTGACTTCCGTTCAATCACCACATTAATGAAGAATGAACTTGGAGAAAGCTGAATGAGCACAGCAGTGGTGGGAACAGAACTGGCTTAAAGACACAAAAATCCAACACCACACATGATCTTTCCTACCTCAAAGACTAAGTCAGATAGAGCCCAAGGTCATGGACTAAATCATAGAATCATTAAGGTTGGAAAAGATGATATTAAAGATCATCAACTCCAACTGTTAGTCCAGCACCACCACCATGTTCACCACTAAACCATGTCCTCAAGTGCCATATCCAAATTTTTTTTAACTCTTCCAGGGATGGTGACTCCACCACTTGTCTGGGCAGCCTGTTCCAATGCTTTACAACCATTTCCGTAAAAAATGTTTCCTAATATCCAATCTAAACCTCCCTTAGCACAACTTGAGGCCATTTCCTCTCATCCTGTCACTTGTTACCTGGGAGTAAAGACTGACCCCCACCTGGCTAAAACCTTCTTTCAGGTAGTAATAGAGAGCAATAAGGTCCCCCCTCAGTCTCCTTTTTTTTCTAGGCTGACTCTCCAAGCTCCCTCAGCTTCTCCTCATCAGATTTGTGCCCCAGACCCTTCCCCAGCTTCGATGAAACACTTGAACTGCTAGCTCCTAAAGTGGAAGAAGTTCCAGAATTAAAAATGAGACCCATAATTAAGACCAAAGTGTCTGAAGGGCCTCAAAGTCAGGAGGAACGTGGTCAGAACTACTCCTTGGGACCCCCTGCAATTGGCAAATCTACAGGAAAAATATGGACAATAACCGGGGGTGTCAGAAACTAAGTATTTATGGAGAGTGAGCCTCTCGGGGGGAGATCGAATATTGCTGGATGGAAATGAAGCTGACAGATACTGGGGGCCAAGAGTCTTGTTATATCTAGGACCTGAGCCTACCAATCAACCCCATTCCATAACCAGCAGGGTTGTATGTTGGGCAGAAGGAACAGATGTTATGGAAGGAGAACCAGCTTCCATACCCATACAGTCAGCTAATGAAATTGCCGCCACTGGTACAAAGGCAGGTTTTCCTCTGGGAAGTGTACAGATGTGCAAATGGCGACACCAATCTCTGCAGAGCTGTATCCTAATATATTAAGACCTCTGTTGAGAGAAGCCTCAACACTGTTAAAAACTTATTTAGTGGGGCAACAAGATAAAATTAGAAGAGATGTAATGCATAATATATCATTACAAGATCCCCAAGCCCTGAAATGTGACCTATCCCCATGTGGGCAGGACTCTTGCATGACATAAACTACACAAAGAAACTGGGCTGGGAAACTCATCAAGGAGAACAAACTCAGGCTGTTGAGAGGAGCCCAACAACTGAAATGTGAACATACCCCACCCAAGATAATAGAAGGATCAAAAACCCCTCTTCACTTCCAGGAAGAGTGAAATGAGCTTTGGAGGATGGCAGTGACTTTAGGTATTTCCAGTGCAGCACTGAGGGGACAGCCCACTGCAGTAATAGAAGACTTAGTCAAAGTAGTACAACAAGGGGGAAACACAAATAGCAAAAACCTTCTACAGAAAAACCATTCCCCACGCCCCCAACCCTTTTGAGAGGATAGAAACATAAAAGGGAAAAAAACCTTGGGCCTGATCAGTGGCCCATTACGACCTATCAATGGTCTGATAAGGATGGGCCCCATATCTACTCACCAGTAGGACCTAGAAAACAAACTTTTAATTTTCTAATTGATATAGGAGCCCAAATATGTCTAATCACCTCCACAGATGCTGAAAAACTTAACTTTTAAAAGAAAAGGGTCCATCTAACAGGATTTAATGGACAAAGTATTATATGTTATACTGCTAAATTACGTTTATGGTTACTTGGGGGAAACGAATGACCTCACACACATTTGCAATTGCAGACCATGAAGAAAATATTTTAGGATACGATGTTCTTAAAGGAAAAGTTTGGGAATTGCCCAATGTGAATGTTTGGTTATTCAGGCCTGCAAAAACTCCAAATAGTAAATTTTCTGGAGAAAACAGGAAAAATTAATCTATTAAAAATGTCTCCAGTTTTACCTGTTTCTGCTGCAACCAATATCAAACAGTACCCTGTTTCCCCTGCAGCCAGAGAAGGAATAAATGAAGTAATTAGGGATATAGAATACAGGGGTATTTTATTTTGGACACACTTCCCATACAATTCTCCTGTTAGGCCAGTAAGGAAATGGGAGCTGGTGCTTAACTACTGATTATTGGTGGCTGAATGCCATCACAGGACCATCTGCTTTGGCCATCCCTAACATTGCTAGTCTCACTGCTACCCTGCAAGTAGCTTCACATAAATGGATGGCAGTTTTAGATGTAAAATACATGTTCTTAATGGTTCGTCTTCCTGAAGAAGAAAAGCCCAAATTTGCATTTACTTGGGAGGGGACATAATATACCTTTAATCACCTACCCCAAGGCTATAAGCATTCACCAACAATAGCACACAATGCTCTAGCTGAATTCCTCAAAACAAATAGAAATCCTGGGAGTGGTACAAATTTATCAGTACATCGATGATGTGTTAATAGGGGGTGAAGGGAAAGGTTTGGTAAGAACAACAGCACAGGATATATGGAAAAAAATTAAATGATGAGGGGATAGAAGTGCTATCTGCTAAATGCCAAGGCCCCTCTAAGGAGGTAAAATTGCTGGGAGCCTGGTGGATTTCTGGTCAGGCTGTAAATCCAGAGAAAACCATTACAAAATTAGATGCTAAACTCCCCCCCCCCCCCTCCCCACTACTAAAAAGGAACTTCAAAAGATCATGGGTACTTTAGGATATTGGAGAAATCATGTTTCTGGATTTTCTATAATAGTGAGGCCATTGTACTCAGTAATGAGGAAAAACCAGACCATGGGAGTGGTGTGATAGTCACAAACAGGCTTTGCAAACACTAATAGAAGAGTTAATGTATCAATCACTTGGACCAGTTCATCCCAGCGATCCTATAATAGTTGAATGGGCTTTTGCTGAACATGGGACTTAATGCAATATATTCCAGAAAGGCCCTCATGGACCCAAATAACCAAAAGTTGTGGATGTGGTAAATGTAAATGAGACTGATAGTGCTGTAGATTTAATCAGCATATGCAGCTTGATAGCCAGGATGCCTTGGCAAGAGCAAACAGAGCTCTGGAGATTACAAGAATATTGGATCAAATCTGGTTGACGAGAAAGTTTTTACTAAGTAGAAATGTAAAGTTTGTCTGTGTGATGTTTAACTAGATGATTGTAGTAAAATTATTAGCCTTCCTGTAAATGGTATATAAGCACATGTAGCACACAGTAAAAATTGTATTCTGATCACCAGTCAGTAGTCCCTGTCTCTCGATCATCGATAAAAATAGTTCAGTTTCACAGCATTAAAATATACTGAAAAGAGATACACTGACTAGGAAAAGGGATTATTGTCTCTGACCTGAGCCCTCAAAAAGGTAGAGAAAATTCAACAGCATCAACCTGTGCAAATCCAAGGACCTTTTAACCTATTGACCAGTATTAAAAAGGGCAGTGCTCTGCCTAATGGGATTACACAAAAAACAGTACACAAATGGTATGCGTATTTCTCAGGACTCACAGATCAGATGGATATAACTAAAGGACCGACAAAACCTGCAAAATTGCAGATACCTGTGACCCCAGATAGGCTGGCTTTGCAACAGCCATATAAGCCTAGTCCTACACAGGATGCTCCCCCATTAACTTTGGACTCTGAAGTTAGATACCTGTTTCACTGATGCCTCAGCCAAACGGATTGATGGCAAATGGAAGTATAGAGCAGTCTTAACTTTCAGAAAGGAATGGAAGTAGAAGAAAAAGGAATGGGAAATGCACAGGTGGGAGAATTAAAGGCTGAACTGCTTGCAGTAAATGAGAAAGAAAGGACAATATATGTTTGGCCTAATGCCACACAGTGTTGGTGTCAATGGGAAGCATTAGGTTGGCAGGTAAATGGAAAGGAGGCTTGGCAGAAGAAAGATTAGATATGGTTCTTGTTACAGGCTCAATCCCAACCAACCCACAAAGGATAGTTCAAAGCTCATGCCAATACCTAAGCCTTATAGACCAATTGAAACACCAAGGTGGATCATATGGCAAAAATTAGAAAGATAAAAACTGATCACTAGGAAGATCCACAACATTGGTATTGATTGACTGAGTGATTACACTGTAAACTGGGGCATACTGGAGGTTTTATTTTTTGCTTAACAAAGTAGAGGTTGGCCATTGACCAGGAAGATGTGTAAAGGCATTCTCACACAATGTCCCCAGTGCCAATTAAGACGTACAAAACCACCCAGACCAGGCACTGCCTTTACTTATCAAAAAAACCAAGGCACTGTGGTCCACTTGGCAAATAGATTATATTGGGCCTCTGAAGATATCTAATGGTTGGTTACAAGTACATCCTAAGAGGTATGGAAGTGGTATCTGGACTGTTAGTTGCTACTAAAAGCAGGCAAGCTGATGCCAAAGCTACTCTTTAAGGACTCTGTAATTGGTTTTCCAGTCTCCCTATTCCAGATTCTATACAGTGATAATCACAATTCACCAGTGTGATGGTGCAAGAGAGACACAGAAAGAAAACTATCAAATGGGTTTTTCATGTACCTTATTATCCTCAAGCAAAGATGATGGCGGAGCATACAAATGGTTTGCTGAAACACTACCTTAGACCACACAAATGTGGATGAGATGAAAGGTTACCCTCTATATTACATGAGATAAATAACTGATATGAACCAATGGGTAGTCCTGTTTCAAGAACTTTCTTGAGCCCCATGTCTCTTGAATCAAGTTCAAATTATAAAATTGAAGCTTTTCAGGAGAATTTAAAATTAGGCCAACCAGTCATGGTGAAATTACCCCAAACTGGAATTGTACCTATGACTCTAAAGGACACTCAAGCACCACTAGCCTAGGTAGCTACTGACTCTAATAGTCATCAACACAGAATCAGTTCCAGATGGGTACTTACCACATTTTCAACTAAGGAAACTAACCTATCGCATATGTTGCATCTGCTGAGATATACATTATTTTATTTTAGAGGTCAATGGCTACTATTGGTCAGCATCCTGATGGTAACATCAGGAATACTACAGTAGATACCAATATCTTCCAACACACTTGGAGGCCTGCCTATGCATGGACTTGTGAACAAGACAGATCCCATGGGCCAGTATGTATCTGTCTACAAGGGTCCCCCTACAACTGGTAGATGGTGGTGTCATGCATTAGTAGAAGTCATTTGAAAGGCTACTAAAGACACAGCCAAAATAGAAACACAAAACATAGAACATCACTAGTTTGTCTCACCCCAAACCTAAAGGACTGCAAAGTGAAACAGAAAAACACAGTTTTAATTCATTATGACGTAGAAGCTGAGTATATCCTGGAGTATATAAGGGTGCCTTAGCATTCCTCCAAAAAGTGCCACCAAAATTATCAAAAAGCCTGTAAAACTGACCATCTCACTGGTCGTGCCCTATGTAGTCAAATTGGTAGGACAACAAATATTGTCTAATCCCTCTTGGTCTTGCCCTGGGTAACCCAAAATTATTGTATTTCATATCTATCTGTGCCCAAAATTGTTAGTGTTTCTTTAAGACCCAGCAACATGGCCAGAAATAGAACCCTGGGGCCAGGGGAGTACCGATCTTATTAAGTTCGGGGCACTCAGGCAGGAACTCTCTTGCCTCTTGGTTCTGGCTCTTTTCCTTTCCTTCTTGCAGGGAGAGAACTGAGGCAGTGCAGGCAGAGGCTCCCTTTGGTTTTTCTTTGTTTCTCTCTGGCCTCCAGAGGGGGTTGCTTTGGGCTGGTCTCTAGACTGGCAAATGTAGCAACTTGAGAAGCTGCATTTAGCAATTAACACTGTTTCAGAGTGAACTTCGAAACATCTGTCGGCAGCATGGAGCCAGAGCCAGTCGGGCCTGGGGGGTGCAATTTCCGGGGCTTGCAGAGACTGTGTCTTCCCCCTCTGCAAAACACCAACAGATGGGAGACAGCAGCACTGACCCTGGCTGAGTCCAGTGGGTGGCAGAAGGTATCAAGTGGCAGCACTGATGTCACACGCACCACCGCAGCTGCCAAAAGGAAGTGGAGGATGCTGACACTGCAGGGCCGGAGCTTCCCAGACAATGCCAACAATTCCCATCTGCCACCAGAATTGCTTTGTAAGCTTCTACATCCCAGTTTTTTGTTCTGGGGTAAAGTTGAGGTGAGCAAAGTTTGTCAGTAATTTTCCCATTGCCTCTCCACACATGGTCGACTGAAGGTGCCATCTTGGGGGGGGAGGGTTTGTCTGCCATTTTCCCTTTGTCTTTCAAGCCACAAGGTCATCAGTGGAAAGCACAATTTTGGGGGAGGGGTTTCTCCACCATTTTGTTTCTCTTTGATCCCAGGGAGTCAGTGAGATTTAGCAATTTTGTATCTAGTGATTATTTACTGTCATTTTTTGCCTGTTGCTGTTTCATTTTTTAGTAAACTGTTATTCTTTTCATTTATATCTACTTGTATTCATTTCTCCTTATTGGTGGAAAGGGATTGGTTAAAAATAAATAGGAGGTAACTAAGTTTGGAGTGTTTGTTCCCTTAAATTGTCTTAAACCAACACAGGTCTTTAAAAAAAGTAGAAATGTCCATGCAAACTGATGTTACAGATATCAGACCAAAGTGTTTGCCTTTTATACATACCTCTTCTCTTGGATGGTATGCCAGGCTAAACAAAAGAACATTAACTTGTTTTAGGAGGGATGTAACTGGTAGATTTTGAACTGGGATAGGGGTATTAAACACCATTGATCTTGAAACCCTAGCTAATAAATTAGGTACAACTATTAGTTATTTGAGTGCTATAAAGCAATCTTTAGAGTCCTTCTTATCCACTTTAGGAAACACTCAGTGGTTCGCTTCAACTCTTTTCTGAGACAGAAAAATATTAAAATGCTAATCATTAATTACTGGCTGATGCTTCAGGAATTACTCAATATAATGTGTCTGGCACTAAGCTGTATCCAAGCTCACTTATGGGTACAAACTACGAGTGCTACAATAATTAGAGAACGAGGAAATGGATTTTTACTTATGGAAATTTGAAAGGCAATTTAGGACAATGTAACTAAATTTCAGAGGGAATTTCAATCCTGGTGGTCTTTAATCAAATGTTCCTATGACCCAGTCGCTAATAAGGCCACAGCTTTTTTTATGGACAATAAGAAATGCTTCAGTGTATACCTAGCTTAGTTCCGGCCAGGACGGGGTTAATTTTTTGCAGTAGCAGGGAGGGTTTGTGGCTAGTACTCAGAGGTTATTCTATACCACCTCTGGTCATTGCTAGGGGAGGGGAGAAAAAGACTTGCTTCAGAGGGGTAGAGAAAACAGTGGGTGGAGCAGTCCAGTATTGTTTATTGTTGGGGGCTTTCCATGTAAATAGATTATTTTTCTTACACCTTTGATTATTAATATTGTTTCTGTTATTGTTGGTTTTCTTATCTCATTGCTGTTTCAAGTAAATGGTTCTTATCTCAGCCCATAATCTTTGCCTTTTGTGCCTCAAATTTCTGGGGGGTGGGTGGGAAGCTGTGCATGGTTTTAGCAGGAGTATTTGAAGATATCATTCCTAAACCACGACAATACCATATACCAAGTCATTACACTGGGACTAAATCACAACAAAACTATATCTGTTGCAACACTGTACAGAGGCTTTCAAAAACAATCACACACACACTGCAAACAAGTGAGTAGATGCTTGTATGGTGAGAGTATGACATGGACTTATATGTTAAAGTAACACTTAAAAAGCCCAAGATACCTGTTTAGAAGGAGAACAAAGCATTTGTCAGTTTGAAATGTACTCTGATGCTGAATCCATCCAGGTATGTATAGGACAAGGATGTGCATGTATAAGAACCCCTTGTTTTAACAGTAAATAACACAAAGATCCAGATTTCTAACCACTCCAATCTATGTATTTGTAACTTTATTCACATAGCAGGATGTGATGTGAACTATTCCCTACAAGAAACTGTGTTCTAGAACATATATGGCAACTTTGTGTTATATGACACTGTCTCCAAAACCTAATGGAATGGACATTGCCCTATTAAAAACTATTGGAACATCCTGATCTACACAAACCGGTAAAACAACTGAAAAGGGAAAGTTGGAAAACACTAATCACTGTCCCAAATGATGTAGAAAAAATACATCGTGTCCTAGAGCGAATAAAAAGAGATGAAGAACATAACCAGCGGGACAGCTCTTTTGGATGCTGTTGGGAGGAAACAGGTAAAAGCAGGAGAATGGTGAGAAGGATGGTAGGTTTGCTCAAGGGACCTTGCAGCTGGGAATGCCATGGCCTGGAGAATAACAGTGTGGGAAACTCTATGTATTATGCCTACTGCTGTTTATCCTCTATCTGTTTTGAGAAGTAGAATCTCTCTACAGAGATAACATAGGTGTTTGGAGAGAGCCTCTTATAGACATGCTTGAGCTCCCAGTCTTAGGAGATGGAAGATCAAAGCTCAGAGATCATAAAAAGCACAAAGGAGGGTGGTAAACTATGCCTGTGTAGGCCCTTGATAAATGGGTGCAAACAGCAGCCCCACCATCTACTAGGAAGGACTGAGTCTGATGGTGCTGTGTTCCCACTTGTGCGTTGCTGCCCAGGTGTTGCTTTGGGATCCTCCACTTACTGAGCTTCCAGAAGTATATAAATTGAAATAATAAGTGGGATTTTGCCAGAATACATAGCTAACTCTGTATTATGCTCTGTTTAATATTTCTGGCTAAATTCTAACTGATTTTGATAACTTTGTGAGTGAACGTGTAATGTATAATTATAAAATAGCTAACACTATCAAACCACATGAGTTAAGTTAAAATAGTAAACCTTAGGAGATTGATGTACCTCAGCATATTTAAGGATAACATACACATATGCAGTGGATGTTTTCATAGCATGAAGGCAAGAGATACCTGAATTACCATTTCATAAGACAACGACTGCCTGAAGTCACATGGCAGAGTGTAGCAGAATGCTCTTCGTGGAATGGGGAAAACAACTCAAACAATGTCCTATTTGCAAAGCTATCAGAGACAAATGAAGAAGGAGGAGTCCTGCTGCTTTTGGCCTTGAAAAATGCTGAAACCAGCGTGACTCATCAATTCCAAAGTTAAACACCATGATAGTGAGATGATGATGTGGTAGACCTGGTAAAATACCCGGATAAAGGAAAAAATTATACTACTAATAACTTAACTAAAGCTACTGAGCTGACACAGCTGGTCTGGAGACATATGACTGGCAGCCAATCACTTTATACTATAAAAGCCCAGTCCCAAATTTTAATGTCAGGGTCTTTTAACACACCCCTTCTTGATGTGTATCTGTGGAGATTCCTCCCTTAAATGGGGACACCTCTCAAGGTTACCCCTCAAGGCTAAGCAAAAGTGATTTGCCCATGATCATTGGTATGGGCAACATCGATTTCTACTCAATTGTTTTTGCTAGCTTTAATATTGCATCAAAATAGTGCACCATATTATACTACTAGTTATAGCTCCTATACTGTGCAGTGAATAATTCTGATCAAGACATTTTTGTCTAATCAATATCATAATAAGTCATATATATTTATATAAATACATCCGGCTTGCCATCCTTAATCCTGCAGGACAAAGTTGTATAAAGGTTCAATTACACCCATATAATCCTTTAGACGTAAACTGTTAACCAAGTCTGGAGCTAAGATTGTATCCAGCTGCACCAAGGCTCCTCTCTCTGAGGAGGTTTAGAAAGCAAGGTGGTCCTTCCTGCACCTCGTGACTCAACCAGAGGGCTTCTCTAATAAACTTTTTCTGAAGCTGTCCCACTTTGCTGCAACACAGCCACTCTGCCCCAAGTCTGTAGTACTGCATGGAGTTGCAGGACCCGGCCCGTAGAGTGAATGAACTCCACAGACTTACAGGGTCCATAGAGCATAGACTAAAGCAGTATATCTGTGTGTATATCTATCAAAAGACAGGTGATGGGGTACTAGGAACTGTGTGACCTGGAATGATGTAAATGGTATGGAATTAGGGGTGTAAAATGTTCTGGTTTCTGCTGGGAGAGTTCATTTTCTTCTCAGTAGCTGGCACAGTTCTGTGTTTTGGATTCAGTATGAAAATAATGCTGATAACACTGATGTTTTGGTTGTTGCTGACCAGTCCTTACCCTGAGACAAGGGCTTTTCAGTGTCTCATGCTCTGCCAGTGAGGAGCTGCACAAAAGAAACCAGGAGGGAGCACAGCTGGGATAGTTGATCTGAACTGACCAAAGGGATATTCCACACCATAGAACATCATGTCCAGTATATAAAATGCAGGGAGTTTGCTATGAGGGGCCAATTGCTGCTCAGGGATGTACTGGGCATCAGTCAGTGGGTGGTGAGCAACTGTATTGCACATCACTTGTTTCTCTTGGCTTCTGTAACTCTATGTCCTTCTCATGACAATTATTAGTAATATTATGTGTATTTTTTTATTATTGAAATTATTATTTTGTTTCAATTATTAAATTGTTCTTATCTCAACCTGATTCTGCTCCCCACTGAGGGAACAGATGGGGGAGTGAGCAGGCATCTGTGGTACTTAGTTACTTAGGGGTGAAATCATGACATTATTTTATAACAGAAATCAGCTGATACAAGCTGAATGCCATTCTGAACTTGCACTCAATCCCTGTTTTTTTTTTTTTTTTCTACTGCACCTAATTATACCTTTATTTCACTTTTTTCTAGTTTTTGGAGTGGACAAGGAAAATTACAATTGTAATAATTGGGGGAAATCATATTTTAAAGAGCATACAGAAAAGCAACATTACCTAGAAATAAGTAAAAATAACAAATATTCATGTTATGGAAGAGGTGTACTAAACCACAGGATTTAGGAATTAAAAAAAATACAACAAAAACACTTGTAGCTGATGTTCTGATCACCACACTTTATGTACTATTTTCTGACAGAAGCTATTTTAAAAACATAAACTCCTTATGTTAAGGTATGTAACATCTGGTCTAATGATTCCCTGAAGAGGTGTGAATATGGGGGAGAAAAGAGGAAATAAGCTAACAGAAGTGTTTTACTAATGCAAGTGGAATGCTGAAATAGTCCTATAGTCAGAACCTTTACCTTACTCCTGGTCTAATGTAGAAGATGTTACATTCCCTAAAGCATACCCCTGGGACGCCATCCCTTCAAAGGAAACCCCCCCTCCCTTATCGAAAACCCTGTTATATCTTAGGATTTCTATTGGCCCTTAAAGTTACAATTGGTTCTTTTCTTACTTAGAGTTTTAAGATAATTGGTTAGTTTGTAAGTTGTAGTTTTTATGGGTTAGAAACTCAATCCTCTGGAAACCTATATAAAGTCTTTTGTTATCTGATATAATTAGACCGTTGTTAGCATCTCCCTTTGAGGACAATAAAGTTATCTTTGGAACTTTTGCTGCGCGGTCTCAAGGCTTTGCTCTTCACTAGTGGGTAGCTGAGGGTTCTGTATACAGGGTTCAGAGGTATCTGGACTCAGGGCTGCAGACCCCAGAGTTGGAAAGCACCCAACTCTAAAAACAGCTACATTTGGTGCTCTGAACGGTTCTTCGCACCCTAGCAAGACCCGGTGAGCAGTTCCTATTTTCTGCCTTTGAATCGCTGAACCGTCTGGTGCTGTAAGTCCTTGTTTTCTAAGGACCTGCACCAAGAATCCAGTACTCATCCAGCAATCCCAGACACTGGACTGGGATTGGACACCGCTAGCAGCAGCCAGCAAAACTGACCTTCTCTGCTAAGATCTGGTGAGCACTTAGCCTTTTCAAAGGGTGCATTTCTTGTAAGGTCAAAAAAAGGTTGTTTTACGGTTTTTTTTTTTCTTTCCTTTTTTTTTCGTTTTTTTTTTTGCTGGTTAGCCACGAAGTTCCATGGGTGGTGCGCTCACCAAGCCTTCCCTAACCCCCATGGAAAAAGGCTTTTATTCCCAAATTATTCTTCTCTTATCTACAAACAATTTTAAGTTCTCTAAAAACTCCCTAAGTCTACTTTAAAATCCTTTGTTAAATTTATATTCCTTCATTTTCCTGATACTAATTCTTATTCTGTCGCATCAGAAAATTTTTGGCAAGCTGTGGGAACCCGTATTTATTCCTTACAAACACAGCAGCAGTTTGCAGCTGCGCGATTTGTTCCTTTATTTCAAGAAATAATAAGAGCAACATGATCTGGTGACCCCAGCCCTCCGTTTTTTTTCCCGATCCCACATTAACCCTATCCCCCGATCCCGGCAGATCCACCCCCCCTATGTCCTTCCCCCACGCCATCGCGAAAAACTGAAGCCCCGCTTCCTCCGCGCGCCGAAAATACTACAAAAGAAACTTTGTGCCCCCCCGAAGCCCCGTTTCCCCCGCGCCCCCCGCGCCGAAAATAACAGAAACGAAAACCTGCCTTCCCCCGAAGCGCCATTCAATCCCGCTGCGAAACAGTCACCCATCCCCACACGCGCACAGCCGCGGCAAGCCGCAGAGCCTGCGCCGTCGCCCGCACTGCTGCCACAGCCGCATAATTCCCCACCGGCACAGCCAAATCAAACCCCCAGTTTGCGCACCCCCACCGCCAGCGGCAACCCAGCCCCCCACCACCGCGCATGGCCCCCCGGCTTCACATACCATGCTAAGCACTTTCTCCCCCTCCCCCAATCCTTTTTCCGCGGCACCCCCTTTGTCTCAGCACCAGTGTTATTTTTTCCCTACCTCGCCTCTACCTGCATTCTACAATTTACCCCACCCCCACTGCCAGTCCCCTCGGGGGCCCCCTGTAATCCCTCACTCCCTACAGTTGCCACAGAAACCGCATTCCTCCAACATTCCAGTGGCTCCCAACCCCCATGCTCCATCCGCACCCCGCTCCCCTCCCCTCTGCTCCTGCTTCCATTTCTAATGCATCGCTGCCACCATGTGGAGAAACCGTGTCATGCACTCAGCCAAACAATTCCCAAATCCCACTACGCCGCCCACCCCCCGCTCCCCCCTCCCAGCCGTGCGCTCCTCTGCCTGCCTCCGCGCCCCTCACCCACACCCTCCCCTCTCATTCTAAAAAAGACCGCAGATGGCGTAGGTACTCTACGTCTTCTGAGGACACTGACTCTTATAATTCAGAATATGAACAAGACCCCTGGAACAATGTTAAGCTATTAGCCACACAAAGTGGTGATTGGCAAATAGCACAAAAAATTTCTGCTTTTTCTGTAACATATAAAGCAGGCCGCAGAGGACATGCTACAAATAATGCTCAATGGGAAGCCTTTTATTCAAAACAATTGACTGAATCATCTAAAATTGCAAAAGAAAATGGTAGAGATACCCAAATTTCTAAAAATTTTTTAGAAGCAATTTTTTCTGCACACGTTTTAGTACCACATGATTTAAAAAATTTAGCACAATGCCTTTTATCGCCTGCTGAATATATGTAATTTCAAAGACATTGGAAAAAAAAACCTAAAAATATTATCTGATAATTATGCAAAAGATGCAAATCGCCCAAATTTCACAGTAGAACAATTAGTTGGAGAAGGCAATTTATCAAAGCCTTTAGACCAGGCAAACACTTTGCCCAGTGACACATTGCAAGACATAGCCAATGCAGCAAAAAACATCCATACTTCTCACACCTGATGATTCCACCCCTACCATGCATTTTTCTAACATCAAACAAAAAATAGATGAAACCTTTATTAAATTTGTAGACAGACTGAAAGATGCTCTGGAAAAACAAATTGGGAGCACAGAGGCAAGAAAAGAACTGTTATGCAAACTTGCTATGAGCAATGCAAATGAACAATGTAAAACTATTTTGAGGTCCTTGCCTCTTGACACAGAGCCCACCACTGAACAAATGGTGGAAACCTGCACACGTTACATGTCCACTGAAAACACAGTAGCCCAAGCAATGGCCAAAGGCATTGCTGAAGGAGTCACAGGAGCCTTTGCAGCAGTGACATCCAAAGAAAATGCCCGATGCTTCTACTGTGGGGAACTTGGACATTTTGTAAAAAATTGCCCAGAAAAGCCAAAAATCCAACACCCCCCCAACCATCATCCTAAGCCCCAAAAACAGCAGAAGCACCCACAGAATCCAAAAAACTGCCAGTGCAGCGCGGGTATGGTTGCCCTGCGCCAGGACAACAAATCAAAAGCCATCTCCATTACTGTCCTGCCTATGAAAATCAGTAAAATCCCGGAACGTATCAAAATGGTCCAACACACGCCCAGGTATCGTTGGAAACCCAATGCCGACTGGTAAATTACTTGCCTTACAACTTCACAAACAGCAATTTTCACCGTGTTCCTACAGGAAAATGTGGGCCACCAGATGGCCCTTGGGACATTCTCATATTTGGTGATACTGTACACAGCCCAAAGCAAATTTTTGTTTTGCCAGAAATTCAGACTGTTCAATCTGGACAAGAAATCCTTGTCCAGCTTCGTTGCACAGACATGCCTTTTTTCCTTTCACAGGGCACACCAATCACACAAGCCTTCCTGCTTCCAAAACACTACAATGAACAAATCCCTCTCAACCCTACCGTGTTGTGGGTGCAAATTATGGGATCCCAAAAGCCCATCCTTGAATGCAACATCCTCTGCAAAGGTGAGAGAATCCTCAGACCAGGAATGATCGACACTGGAGCAGATGTCACCATCATCGCTCGCTCAGAATGGCCATCCCACTGGGACCTGCAACCAGTAGCTGGCATGATTTCTGGAATTGGTGGCATCACCGTGTCCATGCGAAGCACAAACAACGTTGTCATCGAAGGACCTGAAGGCAAGTTGGAAACTGTCCACCCGTTCGTGGTCAGAGCCCCCATCACCCTGTGGGACAGAGATGTTCTATCCCAATGGGGAGTTTCACTTCGAGTCCAATGCTGTGATTTCTGATTGGGGTCACTGAAGAGCACGCTCTCCCTCTGACCCCACGGCTCACATGGAAAAGTGAAAACCCTGTATGGCTCAAGCAGTGGTCCCTGTCAAAAGTCAAACTGCGTGCACTGCATGCTCTGGTGGAAGAGCAACTCGCCAAAGGCCACATCACTGAAACCACAAGCCCCTGGAACACTCCTGTTTTCATCCTGCAAAAACCTGGAACAAACAGATGGAGGCTTCTCCAAGACCTTCGCAAAATCAACGACGTCATTGAAGATATGGGACCCCTTCAGCCTGGCATGCCTTCTCCTTCAATGCTGCCTCGAAACTGGACGCTTGCTGTCATTGACATCAAAGACTGTTTTTTCAGCATTCCACTGCACCCAGAAGACACCCCACGCTTTGCTTTCTCCATTCCCTCTCTCAACAAAGAATCTCCCCACAAAAGGTACTATTGGCTTTTCCTTCTTCAAGGACTCAAAAACTCTCCTACCATATGCCAATGGTATGTGGCTCACGTTCTTTCCCCTCTTCGAAGCTCATACCCAGATGCCATGTTCTATCACTATATGGACGATATTCTAATTTGTGCCTCAGAAAAATCTTAGACAAAGCAATAAAAGCAACCATTGAAACCATCGAAAAAGCCGGATTTGAAATCCATGAAGATAAAGTACAGTATACCAGCCCATGGAACTATCTTGGACTTCAAATTCGAGAAAGAACTATCATACTTCAGCAGCTTCACATCAAAGACAATCCAAAAAACCCTAAGAGACCTACACAGTCTGTGCAGATCCATCAACTGGATACGCCCCCTCCTGGGAATCCCAACAAAACAACTCGCCCCCCTGTTCAACCTTCTCCGCGGAAAAGAAGACCTCGACTCACCATGCACCATCACACCAGAAGCTCAACAGGTCATTGTCAAAGTCCAAGAAGCCCTCTCTCATGCCAAGCTCATCGGTTTGAACCTGATCTGCCTTTCCAATTTGCCATCCTGGGAAAAGCCCCTCACTTTCATGGACTGATTTTCCAATGGGACCCCAAACTCACAAACCCTTTGCTAATCCTTGAATGGGTCTTCACAAGCAATCAACCCACAAAAACAATTACCACATTTCAAGAAATCATGACACTCCTTATAAAGAAAGCCAGAACTCGCCTCTGCTCCCTCGCAGGGTGTGAATTCACATGCATATACCTGCCACTTACCACTGGAAATCTAGAGCATTTGCTCCAAACCAATGAAAGCCTCCAAATTGCTCTAGATAGCTATACTGGCCAAATTTCAATTCAATTACCACAACACAAGCTTTTTAATAAAGATGCAATTTTTCATTTAATTCCAAAATTAGTCCAAAGCAGAACCTCCCTCAAAGCTCTAACTGTTTTCACAGACGGCTCAGGCTCCTCTCACAAGTCAGTTATGACTTGGAAAAACCCCAAAACCCAAAATTGGGAATCAGATATCCAAATAGTGGAAGGATCTTCACAAATTGCCGAGCTAGCAACCGTTGTTAGAGCCTTTGAAAAATTCAAAGATAAACCCTTTAATTTAGTCACAGACTCAGCCTATGTAGCCGGTATAGCTATGAGAGCAGAACACACCTTTTTAAAAGATGTTCCCAATCCAAAACTGCACCAATTAATTTCTACACTAACATATTTAATTTCTCACAGAAAAGAGCCCTACCACATTGTTCATGTAAGGTCACACACTGATCTACCAGGTTTCATTACAGAAGGAAACAGAAGAGCAGATGCTCTAGCAATGCCTATAGAAACTGCAAATGTCCCTGACATCTTTGCTCAAGCAAAGCTGTCACATGCATTTTTTCATCAAAATGTGCCCGCTCTCATGCGAATGTTTAAACTTGCAAAAGACCCAGCAAAAGCCATTGTAGCAACGTGCCCAAGCTGTCAAACTTACCAAATACCCTCTATGGGTACAGAAGTCAATCCCAGAGGTCTGAACAGCTGCCAGCTGTGGCAAATTGACGTAACCCACTTCCCATAATTTGGGAAGTCCAAATACGTGCATGTGTCAGTTGACACGTTCTCTGGAGCAGTTTTTGCATCAGCACATGCAGGAGAAAAAGCCACTCATGCTATCAAACATTTTCTCCTAGCTTTTGCCACTCTGGGAGTTCCACAAAAATTTAAAACTGACAATGGTCCCGCTTACAAATCTCGAGATTTGAAAAAGTTTTTCAGTGAATGGGGAATTGAACACACCACTGGCATTGCTGCAAACCCCACAGGACAATCCATCATAGAAAGAACTCATCAAACCCTCAAAAGAGCCCTCAACCAGCAACAAAGAGACACAAAAATTTTATCTCCAGTTGAAAGACTTTGCAAAGCTCTCTATGTTATCAATTTCCTAAATTGCACAGCTTCAAAACCCGATCCCCCAATTCTTCGTCACTTTTCAAACTCCACACAAGCCAAACTCACTTTAAAACCACCAGTGCTGGTAAAAGACCCAGAAACACACCAAATTTCTGGGCCCTTCCAATTAATCACCTGGGGAAGAGAATATGCTTGTGTATCCCTGCCATCTGGTCCAAGATGGTACCCAGGAAAAAACAAAAAAACATATCTGGGCACGGTAAAACAAACTTCTTCAGGCACCAAAAAAAATTCTCCTGAATCAAACACAAAACCTCCTAAAGACCAAACCAGCTCTGCATGGAGACGCAGGCATCACAGAGCACTCATATACCAAAGGAAAAATACTCCTGTCACTCGACAGCAGACAAAACAGAAAACCAAGCAGACTTTAGCTGCCTCAGATAAGCCTTAAGCTGAAATTAAGTTTTTTGTAGTTTTAATTAAAAAAATTATTAACCTTTGTAAAAAAAATTTTTTGTTTGGTTGTTTCACTATTACTTTGGTTAAAATCCCTAACCCTATACCCAATTTCTTTTTGTGTTTAGTGTTAAGAAAAACGGGGGGGGGGGGGGGGGGGGGGGGGGGGGAAAGGACAAAATCCTCTCCCTCCTCTCTACAAAATAATGAATTTTGCTTGTATTTCCTATCAGAAGCCTCATCCTTGCTCAAAGATGAAAATTATCTTCGTTGATGTTGTTTTCACTGCTGCTGGGATGCTCTTCAACATACCTCATGCTTTCACCTAGATGAGCCCACAACCCAGCCACAATATTTGGGTGACCTTAGCAAAGACATTAAAACAAGATAACTTGTGTTTATCCCTAGGCAGCCTTGACAATCCACTTTCCACATGTTTAGTGGGAATTCCATTCACAGCAGATGAATGGCCCATTCAAAACTCAGAACTTCTCAGCACCACAGGTAAGAGACCCAACCCCGTGGACACTTGGGATGATTGGACAAAAATTTTGCCAAATGCTCTTGAGGAACCCCAAGAATTAGATTTGCTGGGGTCCTCCAAAGCAACATACTGTCTCAAATTTTACTTTAAACGCCCAAAACAAAACATACAGTAATTGGATTTGCACAAAAACACATACAGAAAAGACATATCACCCATCAACAAAGCATACTATTATCCAGATTGGTGTAATTACACCGCTCCCACAATTTCAGAGTCCTCGCTTCATCCCAAGAAATTGCCCAAGGGAATGTTTCTCATCTGTGGTGATCGAGTTTGGGCCGGAATCCCCTCTCATCTCCAGGGGGGACCTTGTAGCCTTGGCAAGCTTTCTACCCTCACCCCCAACATTACCTTATAACACAATTGGAAAAAAAATAGCAATTCAAAACGTGAAAAAAGATCTTACACTGAATTGGACGAAAATTGTGACCCCAGAATGTACATTTGGAACAAACCCAAAAGAATTGCTGCCTCCCTGTTTTATCCATGGGTAGCAGCAGCAAAAAACCTTGGTGACATTGACCATTTAGGGTGCTGGCTCAGCAAGCAGGCCAATGCTACATCTGCTGCTTTGAGTGACCTTTCGAAAGATGAAGAAACCATAAGACATGCAACCCTGCAAAATCGGGCAGCAATTGACTTTCTGTTGCTTTCTCACGGACATGGCTGCGAAGACTTTGAAGGAATGTGCTGTTTCAACCTGTCTTCCCGCTCCACATCCATTCAAGAAAACATCCAAAAGCTGAAAAACCTCGTGAAAGACTTCAAAACTGAAACCACTCCAGACTGGGTCAACAACCTTTTTAGCCAATGGGGACTGACAGGATGGGCTTTGTCCTTGGTCAAAGGAATTGTGTGGATTTTTACTGTTATTCTTGTTATGCTAGCTATGTTTTCATGTTTAGTTCAATGTTTTAAGAAAATTGTTAAAAACGCTCTCTTTGTAAATACAGAGAGAGGAATTGTAGATGTTACACTCCCTAAAGCATACCCCTGGGATGCCATCCCATGAAACAAAGAAATTCCTTCAAACGAAACCCCCCCTCCCTTATCGAAAACCCTGTTATCGCTTAGGATTTCTATTGGCTCTTAAAGTTACAATTGGGTCTTTTCTTACTTAGAGTTTTAAGATAATTGGTTAGTTTGTAAGTTGTAGTTTTTATTGGTTAGAAACTCAATCCTCTGGAAACCTATATAAAGTCTTTTGTTATCTGATATAATTAGACCGTTGTAGCATCTCCCTTCGAGGACAATAAAGTTATCCTCGTAACTTTCCTGAGCAGTGTCAAGCTTTTCTTCTTCGCTAGTGAGTAGCTGAGAACTCTGCATCCAGGGTTCGGAAGTACCTGGACTCAGGACTGCAGACCCCGGGGTTGGAAAGCACCCAACTCTAAAAACAGCTACAGTCTAAGGTATAAAAATTGGCAGTAAGCCAAATTTTAGCAGATTCAAGTAAACTTATGTTCAGTCACATTTCAAGAGATACGAACTGAATTTCTAATTCAGGTTTAAGAGAATAGGAAGGAAAAATATATTTGCATATTGACACTGAAGATTAATATCAGAATCAAATAGTAGTGTAGTTGTAACAATTATCAGAAGCAAACAGTTTTAGGAGTTTAATAACTCTCACTAGCACAGCTCTCACTTATATCATTAACATTTTCAGTGTGCAGAATAGAGTAATAAGAGTAAACTTACCTACAGTAGCTCTAATTAAGGGAGAGGAATCACCAATATTGTTCAAACATTCACTTTTAATGAAGTCAGTTACCCCATTTGGAAAGTTGTGAAAATGTGCTTTTACATTATTCTTCAAGATGAGACCACTCAAGGAACGTGTTGGCTCATCTGCAACAGAAAATAATTGTGTTTATAACTTCTATCAATTCTTAGGATAAAGTAAATTTGCAGAACAATGGAACAAGATCAAAGCTTACAATGACAAATATTAATCTTTATTTCCTTGTCCCTCCTTTGAAATACAAACATAAATTTACATAGCAAAGTGCTTTTAGTTTCAGAGTTCACTTGTGAGCAGGTTCATGTTTGGTTCTTCAACCAAGGGCATAAGTAAGTTGGTATTATTTCTGAAGCATGCTGAAAGTGAGATGCAATGTTCTACATAGAAAGCATTAGTTTAAGAAAATTTAAATTTAAAGTTTAGAGCAATCCAAATCAGCCAAAAAAGCTAATTTTAATCAGCATTTTAGCCTTTGGTCTGTTGTGCACCCCCAGCCTACCCACTGGTGGGGTGCTGTGAGAAGCAGAAAAGGCCATGGCTCTGCGTAAGCCCTGCTCAGCAGTAATAAAAACATCCCTGTGTTATCATCACTGTTTCAAGCACAAATCCAAAACACAGTCCCATACCAGCCACTGTGAATAAAATTAACTCTACCTCAGCCCAAACAAGAACAGAAACCCTGATTTGGGCAAGAAGTAAGGATGTTTAAAGTTCATTTGCACCAAGAATTACAGTTTACAAACAGATCTATTCTAGACCTTCAAAACTATTAACATCCCTGTACTATGTTGCAATACAGGATGTGGCCAGAAATGTGTATTCTATGACCATCTGTTGAAGCTGGATGGGGCAGTGTTCCTTATCTCTGTTGCACATATTATCTGCTAATGGGCCATCTTTAAAATCAGCTGGGGCAATCATCTTTATCTTTTCCACAACCCATCCTCCCTCCAGGAAGATATCATCTCTTGATGGGCCATTAAGTCCCACTGTATGACTGATAAAATTACAGCATCCCACTGGGAGATGCTCCAGCCAGGGGGAGGAGCCAAGCCTTTCCTACCGAGATAGAAACTGAGATTTTGGACACCAAGATACCTTCTTTTCCACTGTATTCCAGAGGAAAACCGGACCTTTCCAGAGGAAATCCCTGGACCTTCAGAGGAAAACTGCACCCTTCTACAGGAGCACTGCTTCAACTGAACCACATCTGCCACTGCAGGAGGAATGTAGCCACCATTTAATCAGACTGCTACCAACACCCTGACTGACTGATGGGGTGTCAGGTTGTCTTCTGACTGTCAGTGTTTTGGGATTGTTCTTTGTAATACTGCACTTCTATTTTAATTTTCCTAGTAAAGAACTGCAATTCCTAATTCCCATATCTTTGCCTGAGAGCCCCTTAATTTCAAAATTAGAATAATTTGGAGGGAGGGGGTTTACATTCTCAATTTGAAAGAGAGGCTTCTGCCTTTTTTGGCAGACACCTGTCCTTCAAACCAGGACAATCCCCAAAGAAATATAAGAAAAAAAGAGATATGACTTGTTGTAATGCTGGGCCAAATTTAGGCCGCAGTGGACATGTCTCTACAAATCTGGGCCTTGTGTGTGCACAGCTAAAAACTATATTTAGTTGCTATGTTTTGCTGTCTAGTTATTTTTCTGCATATTTTACTGTTTGTTTACACGCTTCTTTCACATGCTAGCTGTTTTCGTGTATTTCTTAGTTTAGACCAGTGTTTATAACAGGTGCACAGCATGAGACAATTTTAGGAGTTTTTCGATAATTTGTTGAAACCCCCCCCAAGGCCGCTGGAACATAAACTGTGATAAATCGGGAGAGAAGACATTTAAAACACAGAATACCAAGATTAGAAGATTCAAGATAACAGGACCAGGGGAAGATCCTGAAGACCACCAATTACGGACTTTTAGGGGCTTGAATGGGTGGATCAATACCCTAAAATTACCAATTGTAAACTCTAGATGTTACACTCCCTAAAGTATACCCTTGGAACGTCATCCCATGAAACAAAGAAATTCCTTCAAATGGGACGCCCCCTCCCTTATTGAAAACCCCGTTATCTCTTAGGATTTTTATTGGCTCTTAAAGTCACAAGCTAATTGGTTCTTTTCTTACTTAGAGTTTTAATATAATTGGTTAGTTTGTAAGTTGTAGTTTTTATGGGTTAGAAACTCAATCCTCTGGAAACCTATATAAAGTCTTTGTTACCTGATATAATTAGACCGCTGTTAGCATATCCCTTCGAGGACAATAAGGTTATCTTCGGAACCTTTGCTGCATGGTCTGAAGCCTTTACACTTCGCTAGTGGGTAGCTGAGGGTCTGTGTCAGGAGTTCAGAGATATCTGGACTCAATGCTGCAGACCCTGGGGTTGGAAAGCACACAACCCTAAAAACAGCTACAGTAAACTGTGTCCCCACATGGGTGATGGTTCTAGAAATGTATAATTAGGGTGAATTGCAAACAATAAATCAGCTTCTGCAAAATCATATTGATCTGCTGTCCAGAAGTCCAGTTTTTTCTCGCATTAACTTTTAAATATAAAATATTTAAAAACTTAAAGTTAGTGCATCATAAGACAAGGACTTTTATCATACCCATAATGACTGACTAAGGGCCACTAAAAATACTTTCTAGTACAGTCAGTGCTAATTGAACAAAAATGTTATTTTTAAAAAGAGGGACTACTGCAAGAATTAATTTTAATCAACTGATTATGAGTTCCAAAACCAGAATGCTGTATACGAGTATTAGAACAAGATTTAAAAGTACATTTCAATCTTCCTAAAGAAGCACTAATTTTTATTAGCTGTAACTATAAATATTAATGTACCAACATCGCTCTTATATAGAATTCACTAACTTCATAAACCAGGAATCCACCTGATGCATATATATTTAAAATAATTCTATAACTTTGCTATACTACAGGTTTTAAATGGCTACCAACTTCTAAACAATGTAAAAAATAATGTTATTGCAGAGCACTGCATCTCAAGGGCCAAACACTTTTCTAGGAGAACAGATTTACAATTTTAAACAAAAATACCAAAAGCTAGATGAGCGGACATACCTCTGTCAACTACAGAATGTGGTTATGAGATGTGACAAGTATTATTATTATCATTATTCCCTTGTACTCAGCACTGGTGAGGTCGCACCTTGAGTACTGTTTCCAGTTCTGGGCCCCTCAGTTTAGGAAAGACATTGATATGCTTGACCGTGAAGAGGCAACAAGGCTGGTGAGAGGCTTGGAACACAAGCCCTATGAAGAATGACTGAGGGAGCTGGGGTTGTTTAGCCTGGAGAAAAGAAGAGTCAGAGGTAACCTTATCACTCTCTATAACTTCCTGAAAGGTGGTTGTTGTCAGATGGGGGTTGGTCTCTTTTCTCCAAGCAGCAACTGACAGAACGAGAGGACAGTCTCAAGCTGAGTCAAGGGAAATATAGGTTGGATATTAGGAAAAAGTTTTTCACTGAAAGAATAATAAAGTACTGGAATGGTCTGTCTGGGGAGGTGGTGGAGTCACCATCCCTGGATGTGTTTAAAAAAAGACAGGATATGGCACTCAGTGCCATAGTCTAGTTGAGGTGTTAGGGCATGGGTTCGACTCTATGATCTTGGAGGTCTCTTCCAACCTAGTAATTCTGTGATTCTGATTATCGTGATTATTATTATCATTATTACTCAGCAAGTCAAATAAAGTCATTTTATCATTTTGCTTAAAATTTTGAATATGTCAATAACAAAGGTCAGGTGGAGAACATCCTAAAGGAGGACATTCCTACTTGAACTCTTGATCAGTCTCATGTTTACCTGAAATGTTCTCTGAATTCAAGGTAAAATCTCTTCATTAATTATTACACTAATTTAATATGCCCTATTATTATTTCCTTGCATATCTATAATACACTGATAGGTATGCACATATCCAAGAAATCCAGTCCTCCATAAGCAGTTATTCAGAATTAATGTTGTGTCTGGCCAGGAAGGAAGCCAAAGGAGTTTTCCTTTTATTTACATGCTGTTTACAGCCCTTGCAAGCCACAATGAAAGCATTATTTTTAGCAGCCACAGTTAGAATCACAGAATCATTTAGGATGGAAAGGACCTTTAAAATAATCAAGTCTAACCATTAAACCAGTACTGCCAAATCCACCACCAAACCATGTTTTCAAGTGCCGCATCTACACAGCTTTCAAATCCCTCCAAGGATGGTGACTCCATCACTGTCTTGGGAAGCCTATGCCAGGGCTTGACAACCCTTTCATTACAGAAACTTTCCCTAATACCCAACCTAAACCTCCCCTGGTGCAACTTGAGGCTATTTCCTCTGGTCCAGTCATGTGTTACCTGGGAGAAGAGGTCAACCCCCACATGGCTACAACCTACTTTCAGGTAGTAATAGAGTGATAAGGTCTCTCCTGAGCCTCCTTTTCCCCAGGCTGAGCCCCCTGAGCTCGCTCAGCTGCTCCTCATCAGACTTGTGCTCCAGACTTCCCCAGCTCTGTTGCCCTTCTCTAGACATACTCCAGCACCTCAATGTCTATCTTGTAGTGAGGGACTCAAAATTTAACACAGTACTTGAGGTGCAGTCTCACCAGTGCCAAGTACAGGGGAACAATCACTGCCTTGGTCCTGCTGGCCACACTATTTCTGATATAAGCAAGGATTCCATTGGCCTTCTTGGCCACCTGGGCACACTGCTGGCTCATGTTCAGCCACTTTGAACCAGCACCTACAGGTCCTTTTCCACAGGGCCACTTTCCAGCCACTCTTCCCCAAGCCGGTAGTGCTGCAGCTGGTTGTTGGGACCCAATGGCAGTACCTAAAGCGCAGCCAGGATGAAAAATTATGACCAAAGTCTCCTCTAGCAACCCGATAAAGAGCAGTCCAAAGACCCTTTGAGCTCTCCTGGCCCACAGTAGCTGCAACCAGCAACCTACCTTAGTGAGGCCTCTGAGACTCAGCAAACTCTTAAGTTTGCTACACTCAGAGGATCATTGAACAATGATAAATCCTGGGCTGATACCACCCTCCTCAAGGCTTAAGCCCTCACCCATTGAGAAGATGAAAAGGCATCTGAAGTGTGTTTCACTACTTTTGAGAGGAATTTTAAACAGGTACCTTGCACAGACTTTTTATATCTGTGTGCATGTAAGTGCGAATATGCTATAGGAAATGTGGGGGAAACTGCTCTCTGAGATTCTCAAGTACTTTAGATTTGCAAATTAGGCCTGTAAGCAAGTTACTGTTGTGCTACAGCAAATCCTATATGAAACATTTGCTAAATTGTTTAAGTTATAAATCAAGTTAAATGCTGTTAAGGTGCTGTTGAGTTTAAGATAAGTATCAATCAGTTTAAGAACTGTTAATTTTAAGTGCTGTTGGGCCTTTAGGCCATTAGTTTTTATCCTTACCCTTTTGTCTCCTCCCCCCCCCCCCCCGACAATTTTGAGTTTATTTCAGTTTAGATTGATCGACTCTGGATTTTTTTTTTTTGTTTGATGTCCCACAGCATGCCTTAACCACTAGTTAGTAGAGTGAACTTTGCCAACAAAGGCTGTTGTGCTTTTGCTTTTATTTTAAGCCTGTTTTTACTCATACCTTTGCCGGTAATTCTTTAAGTGATCTTAAAACACTCATTCATGACACAGTGGGAGCACTAAAGTGGGAAGTACCATTCCTAAACCATGACAGCCTTATTTGATGCCCAATGTGCAGCACAAAGGGATGAAATAACAACAACACATCTGACCAGAGAAGGTTGGAAACTAATTTTATCTAACCATTGGTTGTATTAGGTGTGGAGCCACTGGTCACAATGTTGCTTGGTCTGTTTATGTGGGTGTGGTACCTAACCCTGTGTATGTTCCCATATATGCTCCTTGTAGTGCTCTTTTTCACAGCATGGAAAGGGATCAGGATTGCTTTGTTGCTGTACTGTAAAATATCTCTTTATGACATGATAACATCAAGTGCAATGAGGGATGTGTATTCAGTGTTGCTCTCCTGCCCTGGCCTTGGGTGCTACCTTTGGGAGTCCATTAATAATTGTACCCAGTCTCTGGGGGAGAAAAGGGGAGGATGATTTTCCCCAGCCTTTAACCCCCTTTTCCTCCTTCAGGCCTGTTACAGCAGCTTTTGGGAATTTTGAATTCCCTTTGGATGTTAAGGAAAGCATGTTCTTGTTGTTATGTCTGCCAGTTCTCCTCAGTGCAGTCCATACCATGTTTAGAGTTAAGAAAGAGGTTTCTAGGCAGGTTATTAAAATATCTGCCATTAGGGTGGATAGCCATTACAGATTGTCTTAGGTTGCAATACAGGATGTGACCAAAAGTCTGTATTCTATCACCATCTGTTAAGACCAGGTAGAGCAGTGATCCTTATCTCTGTGAGAAATATTGTCTGCTATTGGGCCATCTGTTAAAACCAGGTAAGGCAGTCATCTTTATCTTTTCCACAACCCATCCTTCCTCCAGGGAGGCATCTTCTGTTAATGGTCCATTAAGTCCCACTGTATGACTAATAAAATTACAGCATCCCATTGGGAGATGCTCTAGCCAGGGGGAGGAGCCAAGCCTTTCCTACCGAGATAGAAACTGAGATTTGGAACATCAAGGTAGTCTTCTTTCCACTGTATTCCAGAGGAAAGCTGGACCTTTCCACATCATTACTGGACCTTCAGAGGAAAACTGCACCCTTCTACAGGAGCATTGCTTCAACTGAACCACACCTGCCACTGCAGGAGGAATGTAGCCACCATTTAATCAGACTGCTATCAACACCCTGACTGACTGATGGGGTGTCAGGTTGTCTTCTGACTGTCAGTGTTTTGGGATTGTTCTTTGTAATACTGCACTTCTATTTTAATTTTCCTAGTAAAGAACTGCAATTCCTAATTCCCATATCTTTGCCTGAGAGCCCCTTAATTTCAAAATTATAATAATTTGGAAGGAGGGGGTTTACATTCTCCATTTCAAAGAGAAGCTTCTGCCTTTATTGGCAGACACCTGTCCTTCAAACCAAAACACTGATCATTACCAAGGAATTGCCTGAATTTTCCAACTGGAAAAGGCTACACTGTGCCATATATAGTTTGCACAAACATCCATAAAAATAAGACAACAGTAAGTAACTACATTATATCAGAATTAAGGCTTCAGAATGAATATTCTACAGACATAATATTTGGACAACTCTAGGATGTGATTGTGTGGTTTCAAGTAGGGCAGAGTTAATTTCTTCTCAGTAGCTCTTACAGTGCTGTGTTTTGGATTTAGAATGAGAATGGTGTTGATAACACGCTGATGTTTTCAATTTTTGCTAAGTCATGTTTGTCCTAAGTCAAGGAATGTTTTTCTTCGCTCATATTCTCCAAGTGAGAAGGTTCGCAAAAGAAACTGGTAGAAAGTACAGCTTGGACAGGTCATCCAAACTGACCCAAGGGATATTGCACATCATAGAACATCATGCCCAGTATATAAACTGGTGGGAGTTATCCAGAAGTATAGCCGATCAGGGTTTGGGAAGGGGGGTCTGGCATCAGTCAAAAGATGGTGAGCAATTGCATTGTGCATTACTTGTTTTTCCCCTTTTATTATCATTATTATTATAATTTACCATTATTACTGCATTTTACTTTATTTTCAATTATGAAACTGTTCTTATCTCAGCATGAAAGTTTTACTTTTGATTCTCCTCCTCATTCCAGCAGGGTGGGATGGAGAGATAGGGGTTGAGCAAGCAGCTGCAACAGTAATCTTCTAAATATTTAATACATGGATTACTAGGGAGATCACAATCTCAACTGGATTTAGCAGCATGTTTTATAACGTGTATAGTCAAGATTCATCACCATGACGTGCAAAGTTATTCTACTATTTTGCTGTAGTCTGATAGAAGTATGATGCTCCCAAATTTTTTTAAGATTTCATTGAACTTTTAGAATGGAATCTCTTTCAAGACTGAAACTACTAGCACCATGTTATCAGATATTTTTCCACAAAGATTCCCAAGAGGATAAAGAGTTCTTCTACATGGCTATGGAGATCAACCCACAAGCACACAGAACACAGAATTCAGTTTCATTTTTCTTTAAAGCAAAATAAAATAATTTTTTTTTAAAGGAAAAAAAATAGAATAAAGCAGTCAATATCCCAAGAACTTACCTTCAGACTTCAACTTTGTAAGAACAAAAATCAGGTAGTTGTTGAAATCTGGATACTGGTTGAGTTGTTCTAGTTTCTGAAGAGAAAAAACTGTTAAGGAAATTAAAATCTTCACACCCAGCATTTATAGCTTTCTGAATACTATGATTAAGTGAGCTATGTACTGCTGCATCATTTAAAAATGCTATGACTATAGGCTCACAACATACAGGCTATGAACAATTTGAGAACAATTTATGCAATTTCATACTGAAACAGTATCTTTTTAGTTATGTTGAAATCTGAGAAAAGAATCCCAGAATAAACACAGAAATTCCCACCCTCCCCAAACCCCCTTCATTCATCTGTACAGTTTTAGATTTCAAAATTTACACTTAAAAGCCAACAAAACCTAAGGAATCCACTGAGACACAATCGCGTAATACATAATTTTTTTACTCCACAATAAATAAAAGCATTTCAGCATTAAAATACAACTATAATGATTTTTATAAGCTAGTCACTTTCATATTAATCATATACATTTTTTATTATGCTAACTAGCCAGTCTGAGCTTTTAACTGTGAGAAGCTATTTCATTGTAAATGCCCAAATATTTGTACAAAGATGTTCATGTTTATCCATGGTCTCTTTAAAAAAAAAATCCTGTACACAAAATAATTTTCTAGAGTGACACCTCTCTGAAAAAGCATCTTACTAGCAATACCAACCTCTTTACTATGTTCTCTGGGGCAACTGCAAGAATTATTATGTTTCTAAACAGTTAGAAGGTATGTAGCTGTTTTTTCTAAAATTTGTCATTCCTTTTACTTCAAATTTCTAAGTATTCTGCCACCGCTTGCTAGAACAGCATTCTGGTATTCTCCTTGTATCTTGTTCTCACACCCTAGCATTAATTAGTATTATGCTCAACAATATTTTAAGTCATAAGTATGCAGTTACCAAATATACTAGATATCATCAGTATGGCAAACAATGAAGAAATTTAACAAAAAGTTATTTTTAGAACTAGTAGGATTATTTGCTTCATAGGCATTTATTTTACTTGCTGTACAGCTAAAGCTCTAAATATTCAAAGTTGCTAAACCCTAGCCATACATATTTATGTTGACATTGATAGCCCTTCCACTGATCAATAGCCAGATGCCATTATTTGAAGCAGACCTTTGAAATGGAATTTTACATGAAAGCTACACTATAATCCCTGTTGCTATAATAATCTTTTAATTTGAAATACTAAAGAGCACCTGTTTAAATTTGGGGCATTATCAGAACACTCAGCAACTTCTGTATAGTATTTTTCATAGAAAGCAATACCATCTTAAGAATCTGAAACACAACTGCAAAAACAAGGCGAAATCTACCTTCACCTTTCAGGTAAGAACAGAAGCCTTCTAAGGTTTGACCACATCTACTAGGAAAGCCTAGAAGTCGAGCAAATTTGGCTTCAAGCTAAACTCCTGACACAACATACATACATATTCTTACATACATAAATAAGTTCTGTTGCCTTTTGTGAAGACCTTCAAGCAAATGTCTTAAATAAAAAGGGATCAAGATGCTAAACTCATATTCTTCATAGGAAGATATCCTTTCAGGACTTCTAGATATTTTAAAGCAACTCTATAGTTAGCTCAAGGAACAGGAGACAGTAGATGACAGCTTTATTTTTCAAGACTTATGCTTCTACTAGACTTAATGCAAAATTTTCCTTTTTCAATCTTTGTTCCTTAAAACCTTGCTATTTCATCACTTCTTCAATCAAGAGAGGCATGAGGGGGAACAAACAACATCCAAACAACAAACCCAAGAATCCACAACACTAATGCCAAATGCACTGCAAAGCTGCACAAGCCACATAGGGTAGATTTCATTCTTCTTGTGAGATGCAAAAAGTGTAACAAACAGTAGTATTTCAGGCTCAGGATTCTAGACAAGCAGAAACATCCTCACAACACAGCAAAACACGGTCAGAGCCAGCAGGTCACCGAGAGCGTGCAGTCGGCTCCACCAGGAACATTCCTCCCACCAACTACGGCTTTCGCCGTGAATCCTAGCGCCGAAGTAGTTTAGGAAGCCCCTGCTCACCCCTGCTTTGCCGCAGGGGCGACAGCTACCCCGCGCCGCATCATCAACTCAGCCTGGCGAACAGAGGTCCGCCCGCTCCCCCGCCCCAGCCTTCACGGTGGGATCTGCTGAAGATGAGGGCTAGGTGCTGGCAGAGGCCCAGCATGGAGTAATCTGGAAAAGCAGCAGATACCAAGCAGCCACAAAGGAGCCAAGACTTAAAAAAAAAAAAAAAAAAAAAAAAAAAAAAAAATTGGAAAAACCAAACAAACAAACAAAAAAACCCCGAACGTTGGCTCGGGGCTCGCAACAGGTGCTCGAGCTCTTGGCGGGGAAAGGCGGCCCTGTGGCCCATAGGCCTCCTTGGCGGTTCAAATGCCGCGCCACGGCCACCCGCTCAAGCGGAGGCTCAACCCACAGCGTTGGCTGTGGCGGCTCCTCGGAAAGGCCCGGCCGCCACCTGCCTGCCACAGCAACTAGCCTGTGGCCGCGCTACCCCTACCCGGAGCCCCCAGCCTCCCTAGCGGTCGCCCGGACGGCCGCAGCTCCGCTCTGCCTGCTCCGCCCGCCTGCCTGCCCGCGGTGTAGGCCTCGACCAAGGATACTTGTTGAACCGCTCTCTGCGTGGTGGTGTCCGGGGACTGCGATTCCTTGAGCAGTTGCAGGATCTGTAGAAGCCCCTGTTCGTCAGGCTTCCACTCATACTCCATCTTGGCTTGCTGAAAAAAAAACACCAAACAAAAGGCCGCGATTAGCTGCGCGGCAGGCCCCGGGAAGGGAGGGAGGAAGGGGAGGAGGGGAGGAAGGAAGCAAGCACGCTAGCTAGCTGCATGACACCCGGCCTGCTCTCACCCGAGCCCGGCCCCACAGGACAGCACTGACCTGCTCCAGTACACGGACTGAGTCACGGCAAATTTGCAATCTGCCTCTAAGAGCCGCCTTGCGTCCTCCTGGGTCCTAGCGCCGCGCACGCCCCGCCCGCCAGCGCCGCCGTCAGCCCTTCCCCAGTGTGTTCCACACAGTCAGGAGCCTGGGGGCGACAAAAGGCGGACCCCTCAATTCCGGGCGGAGGAAAACGGGGCGTCTCCTACACAGCCCTTCCCCATCACCACCTGAAACCAGAGAGAACATCCTAGCAGCCCCGACAGGCAAAGGGCGAAGCAGAGCCTCAGCCCGGCCTCCTAGAGACAGCTGCGGCCACGCACCTGCAGCACCTGTCAGCGACCGAGGAGGCTGCAGTCCATGACGAACTGGGGATGCGAATGCAGACCGAAGAGTTAAGAACGTGGTACCTGCTTTGCCGTCTGCTTTACTTCTACATTATTTAGTTTAATGATGGATAGATTTCATAAGTTCTCAATGTCGTGTAAAGAGGGAATAAGACCAACTACACAAGGAGAGAGAGAAACTACTTTGAATACCTAGTGTAACTTATCCTTAGCGTCAAAATATATCAGAGGAAATCTCAGGTCAAAAATAGCAATTTTTGTGTATATAGAATAGAACAGTTCGGTTGGAAAGGACCTACAATGGTTTAAAAAAACAAAAATCTTCACAGAAAGTGTTGTCAAGCACTGGAACAGGCTGCCCAGGGAAGTGGTAGAGTCACCATCCCTGGAAGGATTTAAAATACATTTAAAATAGATTTGCGTTATGTACATATATATATCTCATACATATGCTACTGGGCAAAATAAGAACATACACTGATTAAAACCAGTCTAAAATATGAAAATCAAAACCAGTAATTACTTATCCTTTTACAATCTTATTTTTACTCGTATTTGTAATCATCCTGCTAACATTCCCCCTTACTCTCCTGCAGCACAGTACTCAATATGAGTCACATATGCTACACATCACAGCCTTAAAAATTGTTCAGAGGCACCGAGGACAGGAAACATTGGTGGTTCCTAAGTGTAGCCCAGGTAGTGTTGTGTGGTTCCTAATCTCACCAATGCTTCCAATTAAATCCATATTTAAATTACAGTCAGCTGTCCAGTCTCATGCCCTAAGAAGTGTCTCCAGGTGCTAAAAAGTGTCATGGAGGTGCTAAGAAGTGTTCTGGGTGAGTAAAGGCTTGTCACCAGTTAGTAAGAAAGGACAGGCACAAAGGTTTCTATGAATTTTGTGACCAGAAAAGTGTCAAACAAAGAATCTGGGTTAGCCAGACTCAGACCATTAAAACCTATGCTTGTGTCTCACAACCATATAGGCAGGAGAGTTCTCCATAGTGATGCTTGCACAGATGGAGTAGATGAAAGGTGAGGTTCAGAGAAACAAGGAAGTGCTAATTTGGGTCTCATTACCCTAACTGCTGCCTTAGCAGGCAGGCTGTAGAAATTCAATGATCTTTGAGACTTTTGGACCACTGTCAAATTTGGTTGAAATTGATTAGAGCTTCAAAAGTTACTATTCAGAAATTATGACACGATTACATCTGTCAAATTTTATCAGGAAACCAAGAGCACTAGAGAAAAAGAAGCCCTGGTTCAGGGCAAATTTGGGAGGAAACCTCCAAATGGGGGCCCTCAACTGGTTCGGGGAAAAAAATATTCCCTCAGAGAGAAGTGAAAAAAACCCAAAACTGTTTATTTAACTGACAAAGCACTTCCCAGCAAAAAAATTGAACAATACCAAACAGCAAAACCTCTCGCCTCTCTGAAGAGATGACAAATTCAGCAAAGTCCCTTCCATGGGTTGCAGCCTGGCTCACTCAGTCTGTTCTCAGTCCCTCTAGCTCTGGGAAATGCCGCGGCCCAGGCCAGGCCTGGTGAGCTACAGGTGTGAGCTCCAGGTGATCTTCTGGGTTTTCAGTCCAGAGCAGGTTTGAACAATTCCAGGAAAAAAGAAAAGAACAGTCCAGGGGACTCCTTTGCCTCAGCTAGCCAGAAAAACTAACTAAAAGCAAAAAGAAGCTCTCTCCCGCTGTCCACTGCAGACAATATGGTCTGTGTGAAGAATGCAGGGGAGCAAGTGCAGTCTCTGATAACAAACTCTGCACCTCTTTTCCCGCTTCACTCCTGGAAGCAGTCTTAAAGGTGCAGAATTCAATATTCAACACCAACAGATGATTTGGGGATACAAGCATAATAAAGTCACCCCAAGACAATATGGAAAACAAGAATCAGAAAGGAAGGTTGAGGGACAGAACAGGAAAAAGCAAGAAAAGATGCAGGCCACGGATCCATACCTAAGAAAAACTGACATAAGTTTTCTTTCCATTAACATGACCAGAATTAAACCTCAATAAGATCTTTCTGCAGTGGAAGACAAAAAAGCCTACAAATCAGAGTATGAAGGTGAGCCTCTACTATTAGTGGGGACATCAAAAAGCTTTAGACAATCATCCTCCAGGGTAGTTGCCTCCTTAGGCTACATACAGAATGCTTTACCACTGGGAACTACTTAGCATATATAGAAATCAAAGCAGGTACCTGTCCTGGTTTGTGCCAAGATCAGCAGGAGGGGGCACAGCCAAGACATTGTGTTATTCATTACCACCATACATCATTGCTAGAGGTAAGCAAAAGTGACTCTCTCAACTTCTGAGAAGGGCACCCCTTTCAAATGGAACAAAGAATGGTGGAAAACCCATCAGCCACTTGTCCTGGTTTGAAGGACAGGTGTCTGCCAATAAAGGCAGAAGCTTCTCTTTGAAATGGAGAATGTAAATCCCCTCCTTCCAAATTATTATAATTTTGAAATTAAGGGGCTCTCAGGCAAAGATATGGGAATTAGGAATTGCAGTTCTTTACTAGGAAAATTAAAATAGAAGTGCAGTATTACAAAGAACAATCCCAAAACACTGACAGTCAGAAGACAACCTGACACCCCATCAGTCAGTCAGGGTGTTGATAGCAGTCTGATTAAATGGTGGCTACATTCCTCCTGCAGTGGCAGATGTGGTTCAGTTGAAGCAGTGCTCCTGTAGAAGGGTGCAGTTTTCCTCTGAAGGTCCAGGGATTTCCTCTGGAAAGGTCCAGCTTTCCTCTGGAATCCAGTGGAAAAGAAGGTATCTTGGTGTCCAAAATCTCAGTTTCTATCTCGGTAGGAAAGGTTTGGCTCCTCCCCCTGGCTGGAGCATCTCCCAATGGGATGCTATAATTTTATTAGTCATACAGTGGGACTTAATGGCCCATCAAAAGATGATATCTTCCTGGAGGGAGGATGGGTTGTGGAAAAGATAAAGATGATTGCCCCAGCTGGTTTTAAAGATGGCCCATTAGCAGATAATATGTGCAACAGAGATAAGGAACACTGCCCCATCCAGCTTCAACAGATGGTCATAGAATACACATTTCTGGCCCCATCCTGCATTGCAACCCAACACACCCCTGTTCATTTTCACGGGGTCTATGGTGAATATTTTTGCATGTGAAGCATTCCCTTTTTGCATACTTTAATTTTTAACATTGTTGCTGTGACTTTTCAGTTTTTTATCTCATTGTTTTTTCCAGTAAATTGTTCATATCTCAACATATGGCCTTTGCCTTATGTGCCTCTAATTATCCTCTCAGGCCACCTGCAGGGGGAAGGGGGGGGAAAGAGGGCAGAAGAAGCGAGTGGCAGTGTGGTTTGGAAAGTCTCGGTGTAAAAACTTAATTGAGGAGTACCATTCCTAAACCATGACAGCCTTATTTGGTGCCCAATGTGTGTGGACACTGTTAGAGGCCCAGGAAAATTTCCACTTGGATTTTTCTCAGGCTATGAGCTTTCTCAGCTCCAGCTTGGATTTTTTTCCCAGGATAGAAGTTTTCTGAGAGATAAGTGAGAAGAGAAAGAATTTAATAACATAGATTAGTGCCTGGTGTTGTTCATGGAACAGTACGTGAGGGACGTGACATGGGGTGGTTCTCCTGTTGCCCAATGAGCTACTGTCCTGCTCTTTCCCAGCGATCCATCCTATAAATATAGGTTTGTGTTCTGTAATAAAGTTCCTTTTTTTGCCTCAAAAAGAAGATGTCGTGTTGCTATTATTCGCTGCTCCTAGCCTGATAGCAACACAATGTGCAGCACAAAGGGATGAAATAACAACAACACATCTGACCAGAGAAGGTTGGAAACTAATTTTATCTAACCATTGGTTGTATTAGGTGTGGAGCCACTGGTCACAATGTTGCTTGGTCTGTTTATGTGGGTGTGGTACCTAACCCTGTGTATGTTCCCATATATGCTCCTTGTAGTGCTCTTTTTCACAGCATGGAAAGGGATCAGGATTGCTTTGTTGCTGTACTGTAGAATATCTCTTTATGACATGATAACATCAAGTGCAATGAGGGATGTGTATTCAGTGTTGCTCTCCTGCCCTGGCCTTGGGTGCTACCTTTGGGAGTCCATTAATAATTGTACCCAGTCTCTGGGGGAGAAAAGGGGAGGATGATTTTCCCCAGCCTTTAACCCCCTTTTCCTCCTTCAGGCCTGTTACAGCAGCTTTTGAGAATTTTGAATTCCCTTTGGATGTTAAGGAAAGCATGTTCTTGTTGTTATGTCTGCCAGTTCTCCTCAGTGCAGTCCATACCATGTTTAGAGTTAAGAAAGAGGTTTCTAGGCAGGTTATTAAAATATCTGCCATGAGGGCAGATTTATTTTTTCTTAATTCTTTGCTTTAATGGTTTGGAAGTTTAGCCCTGAATAACTACAGAATCCTGATAAAGTGAAAGAATATTTTGCAAGGAGAATGCTGAGGCAACTCCAGAGAGGATCAACTTATTGCAATGTACTGGGCCCTGGCTACTATTTATCAGATACTGCTTGTCACTAGACAGCACCCTCAGAGAGAGGAGGAAGAAAGCAGACCAACAAGCACTGCGGCCACTCAAACTGTAGCTGAAACAGAGGAACACCTGTATCAATGGAAATTGCCCCTGTACAGAAGAAGAAATCCAAGACTAAATCAGTTTGCATAGTGAGGAATGAAGAGGAAGCAGGGCCCTCTCAACAGGAGGAAGAGACAGGGCCAGATAATCACCTGATCCCTATTCCCAGGTGAGCTGTGAGATATGCAAAAATATTTCAGCCTCCAGTTGGGTAACCCCCTACTGACCTGTCTGCTCCAGTGTGGGGATATTGTGGCCCACTATATGAAACTAGATGGTAGTGAAGCCAAGCAACTGGGATCCCTGTCCCAGGATGTAGGCATCGACAAGGGGATTGGGAAGATGACAAAAGCTCTTATCCTCTAGAGGTGACTCCTGTCAAGTGTGAAATTTATTCTCTCAAGTGCAATCTAATAGTGTGCCCAAGCAGGTGGAAAGCCATGCAGAAAAGTGTCCAGTAATTGAGAGGATTAGCTGTGCTGGAGGTAATTTATAGGGATTTGAATAATGAACAGTCCCCTGTAGATCCAGATGAGGTCCAGTGTACACAATCCATGTGGCGGAAGTTTGTATGAAGTGCGCCATCATCATATGCCAATTCATTGGCATTGGTGTCAGTGAAAGAAGGAAAACTAAGTGCTTGGGGTGACTACCTGACTCCAGCAATATGAAGATCATCTTTTTCCTCCCTACCGACCTGAACCTTGCCTGTGGAAAGACTGTTCAACACTGTGGACAGATTTGAAAGACTTAGGCCAGTTTAAGAAGAAATGTCTCATGCCACACCAGTACAGACCAGAGTCTCTGCTATTGGGAGCAAGCGCCCCACTGTGTGAGAGTCAGTCCACACCACGAGGTAACCTGTGGTTTAACCTCTGTGACCGCAGAGAGGACATGAGGAAGTAGGATGGAAAACCCACCTCTGCCCTAGAAGCACGGGTACGTGAGTTGAGAGGAAGAACAACCACCACGGGAAAATCTTGCAGGACAAATGCAGCTCTAGTTTTCAGTGGGCAGGTCCTCAGACAGAACAAAGGGCTGCTGTCACTTCTGATGCTTTTGAAGGGACCTCCAGGTGATATCTACAAGAAATGAGCAACAAGTACCATGACAGAACTAGAGGGGTCCTGCCTCCAGCCAGGTGAAGGAAAGGTACAATCAGATCTACTGGACTGCGTGGATCCAATGGCCTAGCACATCAGACCCACAAGGGAATAAGGCTTTAGTTGACACCAGTGTACAGTGTATGCTGATGCCATTAAGATACATAGGAGTAGAATCCATCTCTATTTATGGAGTGGCAGGGTGTATTGGATCTGGCTGAGCTGGAGTTCATTTCCCCACAGCAGCCCTCACAGTGCTGTGCTTTGCATTTGTAGCTAGAAAAGTGTTGTTAACACACCAGTGTTCTGGTTACTGCTGCACTGGCACAGCATCAGCACTGTCTCTGAACATTCTCCCCCCCCCCCCTTACCAGGTTGAGAGCAGGCAACATCTTGGGAGGGGACACACAACCAGGCCACCTGACCTAATTTACCAAAGGGATATTCCATACCATATGACATCAGCTCAGATATAAAAGCTAAGGGAGGGAGGAAGAATGGGGGGCATTTGTTATTTCATAGTCTTTCCCCTCCAGAGAAACTGCTACATGTGCTGAAACCCTGCTTCCCAGGAAGTGCCTGAACATTGCTCACTGATGGGAAGTAGAAATTAGTTTTTTTCCCCTTTGCATGTGCAAACTTTCACTTTTTTTTTTTTTTCTTCAGTTACCTGCCTTATCTCAACCTACTCATTTTCCATCCTATTTTCTCTCACATCTCACTGGGAAAAGGAATGATAGAGCAGCTTAGTGAGTACCTGGCACCCAGCCATGGTCAACCCACTACAGTTTGGTAACACATTAATAGAAATGCATGTTCTGTGCTTTGTCCTGGCACTGATGGCCTTGTTATGCAGGGGGAGCTGTCTTCTGGGGACAATAAAGGAATACACCTCACTCTCCCTGAGATTGATGCAAATTGGTTTATAATGCAGGCTCCTATGGTCTTTGCTCATCCTTATGAAAGCTGTTTAATACTGTTAATAATATCAACTAATACTCTTGGTACACTCTGGAGTTTATGGAAGCTGGCATCATCCTGGTGTAAGAGAAAAACTTTAGTTGAAGAGATGTTGAAATCTGCCCTGAGGCATCCATTTCCTGGTTGGCAGGGTGCCTGAAAGAATTTGGCCAGGTTCCTAGGGCAGTTATCACCTCCCATTACCTGGAACTTTAAACCTGAACAGGTAACCAACTCTGACAAACTGAAGGGTCACCTGATAGAAGGGTGCCTTGCCTATCCCAATGAAAACCAGCAGCTTCTAGCTTTGTACTGGGGCCTGGCCTGTGCTTACCAAGCCACAGCTCAGTACTCTCAGAGGACTGTCCTTGAGGCAGTGCTGGAGGCTGGGATTTTTCCGTTTTGTTTTTTTTTCTTACCCTCAGGGAATTTTGTCCCATCTGTTGCCTAAGAGATGGGAACGACTGGTACTTAAGAGAGACAAAAAAGTGGCCAAGGTGGGGGGAAGGGTGCAGCTGGCCACTCTTACCTGGGGGGCTTTCTCTTGGGAAGGACAGATACCTCGAGATTTTGTTGGGGGGGTCAGCGACTGGATTCAGCTTCTCGCTCTCTCGCTCTCAGATAGGAAGGGAGACGGCCGGGCTACAGTTGCTGTGAGAAGAATTCGCTGCCACCGCGGAGCTCTGTCTCTTACTCTTTCTACCATGAGTGAGGCACTGCTTGTAGAAGCAGATTTTGAACTTGGACCTTATCGAACACTCGATCTCACTGGAAAGGACTCTACCACCTATTCGGGTGCCTCAGGGGAAAACCCGGGACCCCGAGCCCCAAGCTCCTCCCAGGGAGTGTCTCCGAGCTGTTTGCGGGAACCCGGCTGCCGCTGCCCAGTCCCACTGTTTTTTGCCGCTGCCTCGAGCTTTTTCGTTACACTTTAACCCAGCACTCCGTGCCCACCGGTACACCCCGCGGATGCTGCTACGGCTGTGGAGTTTTCTACAATATTTTGTTTGTCACCCCAGGTGTGCCCGCCTCTGCCGTTCCAGCCTCCGCTCTGAAGTTCCTGCTACAGTCCATTTCGCCATCCGGAGGGGCATTGAGACTGGCCGCCCCTGTGGCTTTGTAAAGAAAGCCCTTTTTCTGTTTCTATCTCTTTTGCCGGCTCGCTCGCCATTAACCAGATCAGAGAGGTGGCTGAACTCGCGACACAGTGCCCCCTGCAGCCGCGGGGAAATATAGCACCTACCCTGCCCCACCGGGTGTCAACAGCACCCCTGCCGGCTGTGACCATAACTACACCAAAGGGGAAAGCGCTTGACAACCCAGAGAAGGCTGTTATTGGGTTTCTGGTTTTGTTTGTTGTTGCTGCCATTGTTGTTTGTGTGCCTTGTTATACATACATACATACATACATACATATATATATATATATTGGTAAAGAACTGTTATTCCTTTTCCCATATCTTTGCCTGAAAGCCCCTTAATTTCAAAGTTATAATAATTTGTAGGGAAGGGGGTCGTATTTTCCATTCCAAGGGAGGTTCCCACCTTCCATGGCAGACACCTGTCTTTCAAACCAAGACAGGCAGGAACCCAAACTGCATTTAAGGACACTATAGCTGAGATAGGGACTCAAACCACAGCAACTACAGTAATTGCCCCAGTAGTGAAAACAAAAAAAAAAAAAAAAAAAAAAATGGACAAGGCAAGTAAAAGGCTCATACCATCAATTAGTAATGGAAGAAGGAGGAGAAAGAGGTCATTCAACAAAGAAATCAAAAGGGGTGAGGCAAATCAAACAGGAAACCAAAGTTACTCAGTCCCTGACCTCATCAGAACTTGAGACTTGTGAAAGGATTACAGCTGCCAGCCAGGTGAGCGGATTTCTGCATGGCTGCTTCAATGCTGGGATAATGGGGCTGACAGTCAGCAATTAAAACATCATGAAGCCAAACAGCTGGGATCCCTTGCTACAGGTCAGGAAATTAAGAGGAATGGCAAAAGGAGGAATTTGCAGCCTCTGGAGACAGCTCCTCTCAACCGTCAGGGAAAGAGATCCATTTAAGGAAGATCTTGTGAACTCCCCAGGGAAGTGGACCAATGCAGATCAAGGTATCCAGTACTTGAGAGAATTAGCAGTGCTGGAAGTCATCTGTAGTAATCTAAAGACTGATAAAGTACCTAAAGATCCAGAGAGTGTCCCTTGAGCAATGGCTCTGTAGAGGAAGGAGGTTCAAAGCGTCCCTGCATCATATTCCAGCAGTTTGGTAGCAGTGTATTACCCACAAATGGATACACCAACTGTAGAGATGCCATCCTCCTAGCTCCAAAATGTAGGGTAGCATTGATTACACAATGAGCCCAAATGGGAAAAACAAATTTTTTCAGGAATCCTGGAAGAGATTATGGACTGGCCAGAAGGCAGAGATTTTGGAGCATTGACTGAGAGGGTGACTCATGCCCAAAAGCATCACCATATGAGTTACCAAAAAACAAAAGAAGCTATGCTTTATTTACTGATGGATCCTGCCATGTGATAGGAAACCATCAGAGGTGGCAAGCTCCTGTGTGGAGTCCCACAGGAGTCATTGAGGCTGCTGAAGGATAAGAGTCAAGCCAATTTGCAGAAGTGAAAGCCATCCAACTAGCCCTAGAAATTGCTGAATGACAAAAATGGCCTATACTCTGTACTGACTCCTGGATGGTGGCTAATTTCCCATGGGGGTGACTGCAGCAATGGACCAATTGGCAACACAGGGGTAAACCCATCTGGGCTGCTGCATTGTGACAGGACATCGCTGCACGGGTAGAAAATATGGCTCTGAAGGTATGTCATGTACATACTCAGGTGCCCAAAAATTGTGCCACTGAAGAACATCAGAACAATGAACAGCTAGATAAGGCTGTTAAGATTGGCACAGGTAAGGTAGACTTAGACTAGGAGCGGAAGGGTGCGCTATTTATAGCCCGATGGGTCCATGAAACATCAGGACATCTAGGAAAGGATGCAACATACAGATGGGCTTGCAGTTGAGGGGTGGGCCTGACCATGGAGGCCATCACACAGGCTATTTTTTCACAAATGTGAAACATGCTGCAATCAAATGAGCCACCTGGACTTCAGCAAAGCCTTTGACACTGTCTCACACAGCATACTCCTGGAAAAGCTGGCAGCCCACGATTTGGACAGGTGCACTCTTCGCTGGGTTAAGAAGCGGCTGGACAGCTGGGCCCAGAGAGTGGTGGTGAATGGTGTTGCATCCGGTTGGCAGCCAGTCACTAATAGAATCCCCCAGAGATCTGTGTTGGGCCCACTCCTGTTTAATATCTTTAATGATGATCTGGATGAGGGGATTGAGTCTACCATTAGCAAATTTGCAGATGACACCAAGTTGGGTGTGAGTGTCAATCTGCTGGAGGGTAGAAGGGCTCTGTAGAGAGACCTGGACAAGCTGCATAGATAGACTAAATCCAACAATATGAAGTTTAACAAGACCAAGTGTCAAGTCCTGCACTTTGGCCACAACAACCCCCTGCAGCACTACAGGTTGGGAACAGAGTGGCCCAACAGCAGCCAGGCAGAAAGGGACCTAAGGATACTGGTTGACAGCAGACTGAACATAAGCCAGCAGTGTGCCCACGTGGCCAAGAAAGCCAATGGCATTCTGGTCTGTATCAGGAATAGTGTGGCCAGCAGAACCAGGGAAGTAATTTTTCCTCATTCTTCCCCTGTACTCAGCACTGGTTAGAGTGCACCTTGAGTGCTGTGTCCAGATATGGGTCCCTCAATTTAGGAAGGATGTTGAGATGCTCAAATGCATCCAGAGAAGGGCAACAAGGCTGGTGAAGGGTCTGGAACACAAGCCCTATGAGGAGCCGCTGAGGGAGCTGACGTTTAGCCCAGAGAAAAGGAGGCTCAGGGGAGACCTTATCACACTCTGCAATTACCTGAAAGCAGGTTGTAGCCAGGTGGGGGTTGGTCTCCTCCCAGGGAACCAGCAACAGGACAAGAGGACTCAGTCTTGAGCACCAGGGGAACTTTAGGCTGGACATTAGAAGGTGTTCTTCACAGAGAGTTATTGGGCATTGGAATGGACTGCCCAGGAAGGTGGCAGAGTCACCGTCCCTGGAGATGTTTAAGAAAAGACTGTATGTAGCACTTAGTCCCATGGTCTAATTGACAAGGTGGTGTTAGGTCATAGGTTGGACCTGATGACCTCAAAGGTCTTTTCCAACCTAGTTGATTCATGATTCTGTAAATTCTCCTTGGAATAGAGAGTGGTGGCCGAGTTTCTCATACAGTGAGGCCTGGCAAATTGACTACATTGGACCACTGCCATGAAGACTTCAAGGCAAGAGCTACATACCATGGCAGAGGCAACTACTGCCTGGATGGAAACACACCCTGTAAACCATACCACTGCTCAAAACACTATCTTAGGCCTTAAGAGACACATTTTGTGGTGACATGGTACCCCAGAGTAAATCGAATCAGACAATGGGACTCAAAATAACCTTATAAACTCTTGGGCAAAGAAACATTGTATTGAGTGGATATATCCCATCCCTTATCACCCACAAGCCTTATGGAAAGACTGAGAGATATAATGGATTGTTGAAGACTATGTTAAGAGCATTAGGTAATGGGGTGTGGAAGCACTGGGATATAAATATAGGAGAAGCCACTTGGCTGGTCAACACTAGGGGATCTGCTAACCCCTGGTCCTGCCCACACAAAACTCCTACACACTGTGGGAGAAGATAAGGTCCCCATACTATGCATATGGAAGTGGCTGGGGAAGTTGCCGTGGATTTCTACTCCCATGAGAAATGGCAAAACCATTTGTGGGATTGTCTTTGCCCAAGGAACTGGGTGTACTTGGTGGGTAATGCAGAAGGATGGGGAGACCATGTGTGTGCCTCAAGGCAATTTAACCTTGGGGAAAAAATAATCTGTGTGAGTTTTATGTTGCAGGAAGTAAAGTAGCAGGGATGACATGAATTGACAAAGAATGAATTTTGTGAGGAACAACGAGAATGCGATGACAACCCGAGCTGGGCTGGTGCCCGTGACCAATGATCAATTGTGCTGCTTCTCCTGTCCTGACCACCTATCCTGATGGACTAGAGCCCAAGTCATGGACCTGGAGGGGTGGAAGAAGCCCATGAAAAGGGAAAATAATATATATCTGTGAAAGGACAGGGGATAGTAGTTAATGAAAATGTACAAATCTCTATATTGGATACAGAGATGGTTTAAGGATGTAGTTTAAGTTGTATGTGTAGGTAAGAAGGTATTCCAGTAATGAGAAATAAATACAAAGGATCAGCTAGACAATAAATATATATATATAAAATTATGTGAGTTCTGAGTATGATGCAAATGCTATGGAAAAATGGGTAGACATTGCATTGGGTCCTACTGAGCTGGAGTTCACTTTCCCCTAGCAGCCCTCACAGGGCTGTGCTTTGCATTAGGAGCTGTAAAGGTGTTAACACACCAGTGTTTTGGCTACTGTTGAGCAGCACTGTCTCTCAGCATTCCCTCCTCATCAAGGGGCTGGGGGCAGCCAAGATCCTGGGTGGGGACACAACTAGACCAGCTGAAGCAAACTGACCATATGATGTCAGCTCAGATATAAAAGCTAAGGGAGAGAGGAGGACCTATGGGGTATTCGTTATTCTACAACATTCACCTTCTGGAGCAACTGCTACACATGCTGAAGACCTGTTTCCTAGAAAGTGTCTGAATATTACTTGCTAAAGGGAAATAGAGAATAAACCTTTTTTTTTCTTTGCTTATGCGTGCGCAAACTTTCACTTCTTTTGCTTTAGTAAACTGCTTTATCTCAACCTGTCACAGCACAGCTGGTCTGTAGCTGAGCAAATAATTCAGCCATAAATAACAAACCCAGTTTGGCCAGCCTGGTTCAATAAACAGGTCCCTGGGTGAACAATGATAAGATATATTCAAACCCAAACAGGGACTTCACCCAATCACATTCCATCCTAAGCTGCAGACTTCTCACTGGTCAGAGAGCTGGGCGGTCCGAGATCCCAACCAATCAGCTGTTTAAGCCCAAGAAATTCAAATCCCCTATAAAAAGGGGTGGCCATAATAAACTCAGTGCTGCTTGTTGAGGACCCTTGGTAAGTTTGTGTCTCTCTGTCTCCAATTAACGATCCCATCATAAAACATGGTGACCATCGAAGTGATCCGATTCAGACATTTCCCATGAGCAGAATGGGGGGAGACAGACCAGCGTGCAGGAACAACAGCCAGAAAAAACAGCAAAAAAAGCTGAATAAAAATTAGAGAAGTGCAAGGAGAGCTGTCCAAATATACAGCGAGCAGAGCTGTTTGCGGTGGTAAGTTGTGGAAAAAAATCCGGATTTCCTTTGCATATACCCCTTTTTAAATAGAAGAAAAAACCCACAGAAGATATGGGTGAATGTGTCTCTGTGGAGGAATATCCAGCTAGTAAGTATGGATTGATTTTCTACAAGAATGGGATATATGTAATATATGAATGTGGGAGCCCAGGGCGTACCCCTGGCCTCTTTGGGGGTCCCAAAACTCCCCTGGCAAGGGTCTCAAAGACCTCTGAGTGAGACCCTGGTGTCACAGGTGCTGAATTCTAACGCCTGAGGGAAGTTGTCAGCACAAAGAGAATGGAAACAAGCTACCAAAATTAATAAAGTATAAATTAGACTTTTAGAATGTAGATAAATAGGGGGTTTTTTTTAATGTGGGACACGTGGCCAAGATGGAGAATTTGGGGGGTGGACACCTTTTCCTCCTTCTTCTCCATGTCATCCATGTTGGGTGACACGTTGGCACTCTTGGATTGGATGGGGTCAGGGCTGGACCATTTAATAAAATTGTATTGTATTGGGAAAATTTTGTAAACATGTAATACGTAGTACAAACTATATAAGATAAGCCCTGCCTTCACCAGGCAGATTCCACCATGGATGCCAGGCTGAGCAGACCGCTGCTGGCCAAGCAAAAAGTCCCAGAGATAAAAAATAATAAACAATCCCTGGAAAAAGAGAAAACCGCCTCCGGCAATCTCTCTTCGGCTGCTTCAGAGAAAACCAGGGTTTGAACCACCTCATGTCCCTCTGGGGTGATCTCGGGGCAAAGGAGAAACCTCAGACTGGGACATATGAATATAATGTAATTCGTGTAATTATACAGTAGTGTAGAATAAGCAATGTTTGTTGGAGCAAAATAACAAAGCTCAAAACGGACCGCAGACAGTAAGGACACAGATTGCTCGATTACATCATTGTAACGTCCAACAAAAGCAGGACAGCCCAAATTAACAACTTAATAGACCTAGCTGCAGCAGAGATGGCTCTGTCTAGGAGGACACCCAAGCAACGAGGGCCCGATAAGCACCCTTGATTAAAGATAATCAACGCCTTGGGAAAATTACATCTGAATGCCCGGCTTCCCATAAACTAAGATCGGCAAAATACATCTCAATGTCGCCTTCCCGAAAGCCAGGACATGTCCTCATCAGAATTCATCATCTCTCAAGATATGGTTTTGTCCAGCCCAACGCAGTGAAAGAAAACTACATGAATATGCTGAACAAGAGAAGACAAAGACCTCCGCTCCGGGCAAGGAAAAACTGTATAAAAACTGGACTAACTAAAGCGGGTTTGTGAACATTGGGGGATCTGATGCGATAGAGATCAGATCATTGTGTGTTCACCCGACGCCGACCCCGGGCTCGGCGCTGTACCTTTTTTGATTGTGGCTATCGAGGACCGTGTTTCGGTCGCAAAATAAATATCGCTTATTTTAATCATATTTAATTCGGCTTGATCTCATTTTTATCTATAACATATAGATTATGAAAAAGAGACTTTATTAGACTTAATATAATGGACTAAAAACCGGGGGTAAGAACCAACTAAAAAGACTGCGTAAGTATGAATACCTGGATGCGGACTGGTAAATATATAATAGATGCTGCTTCAAAAGGTGATCAAAGCGCAGTTAGAGTTCTAAGACCCTGGAGGTTCATCTTGAATTTGCTAAGGCAGATAAAAACTGACATGTATTGAGGGGCCCCGCTGGGCATTAGAGCGGAAGGCAGTAGCGAGACAGGCGGGAGGCAGTGAGCTAGATTGCACAACTGAGCCACGTGACGTGGCAGCAGCCAGCATGGCCACAGTGCGCGGCGCAGAGCTGCTGGCATGCACAGCCCTGGCGGGCAGCCACCCCATGGCCGCCAGAGGGGCTCCGCCAAGCAGCGAATCCTCGGCAGACAGTGGAGAAGAGCCCGTGTTCCAGGGATGCCGCATGGGGCTGGAACGCCGTGTGCCCACGCAGCAGGGCTGTTGCACCAGGCCGGATCGCCTCACGCTGTCCCGCACTGCTCAGCGCCGCTATATTGGGCGAGTGTCTTGGGGCCCCGCCACCATGCCATGTGGCCTCCGATACCACCCCCCCTACTGCCTGCACCGAGCGCACACACACAGCTTGCGCCGGAGTCGACCACACCCCTCGTTGCCGTGGAAACGCCCGGACCACTCCTACCCAGAGCTGATTAGTCAAACTGCCAAGCCCTGCCTACAGCCCCGCCTCTGATGGCCACACCTGCCTGCTGCTGCCACACAGGGGCGGGCCTCAATGAGATGTTATTACGGGTACACGGATGCCGAGCCCATATTACTCCTAGAAATGCACCAGAACCAGGAAGTTCCAGCACAATGATGCCGAGCCCCGGTCCCGCTCCTACCACTGCCATAGCATCTGCAGCCAAAGCTCCAACAGCCCCAAGGAACCACATCACTGATGAATACACGAGACATCCGTGGAGGGAACTCAAGTCTCCAGTCTGCTACCCGCTCTGGAGAGGAAGCACTCGCAGTAGTGCTGGCATCAGCTCCAGCCCCATCACTGTTCAGATTGGATGCCATCCACACTCGCGACCCGGTTATCTTCTGGATGGAGGTAAAACAAAAGGCGATTGAAAGGGAGGATACAGAGGGAGCTGAACTAATTTCTGTGCCCATGTCTTCACCATCACAGGAGGACTGGCAGAAAAGGGGGGGAACGATTGTAGCATTCCCAGTTGTACGAGGTAATGGAAATACACCCAACAAATATATGCCATTTAATTAGCAAATCCTTTCAGAGCTACGCCAACTAGCCGCTAAACATGGGCTGGGTTCGCCTGCTGTTGCAAATATGCTTCAATTTATAACTGCTACTGAATTAACCCCCTATAACATGAAGCAATTTGCAAAATTACTCTGTACTCCAGTGCAATACATGATGTTTTAATCAGCCTGGAGGTCTTATGCAAAGGATCAGGGACTGCAAAATTCAATAGCTTCAGAGCAAGATCCATGCTTTGGGGAAGGAATTTCTCAACTTATGGGACTGCCCCCCATGGAAGATCCAGAAACCCAAGCACGCCTGAACTCCTCAATCCTAGGTGAAGCAAAGGACTTAGGAATGCGAGCTCTAATGAAAATCACAAACCTGTCTGTGCTAGCCCAAAGATATGGAAGTGTAAGGCAAAACCCCACAAATTATATATGCAGTTCATTTGCAGGATGCTATGGAAAAACAAATAGTAAACAGTGAGGCAAGGGATCAATTAATACTACAATTAGCAAGAGATAATGCAAATGAGGACTGTAGAAAGATTATAGATGCACTACCCAAAGAAAATCCATCTCTAGAGGATATGATAAATGCATGCTCTAAGGTTGGAACTAGTTCACATAACGTGGATATGTTAGCTAATATTATTACAGCTGTTGTTAAATCAATGCCTCACTGCTACAAGTGTGGACAACAAGGTCACCATTTTGGAGAGAGCACATGGTGCTTTAAAACACATACTTGAAAAACAAAAGGGAGGAATGTGTGGTGAATTCCCACAGAGCAGGGTAGCTAAATCTATCTATACACTAAATCATTTGAGAATGTTAGAAAAGTCCCAGAACCCAGTTGTTTTTAATCAGTTCCTATCACTACAATCATCCAGCAATGACCAGTCACCCAGACCCAAGGTAATGGTGCAAGACCTTATCACCAATAGGTGGGGAGGCCTGTGGAATCTCATCACCTGGGGACATGGATATGCTTGCGTTTCCATAGACACTGGAACCCATTGGGTACCTGCCAGATGTGTTCGGCCTGCACTACGTCCTGCTCAGGACCACAGGCAGCATCCTCCTGACAGCCCTTGAACAGACATCATGGAGCCATGTGTGGAACAGTGACTGAAACAACTTGTTCATCTACCTCATGGAGATCTGGGACTCTTGAAGTGACAGTTCATTTAAGGACATTATTTGTTCACAAATTTGTTTTTTCTGATGGTTTTAAGGGTTAAATGTTTTCTTATTTTTAGTGTTAAGTTGTAATTTGTAACTTTAAGCAGTTAACTTGTGACATGCTAACCTGAAGGATTGTGGTCTCGCCTGACAGCTCCCAAGATGTGACTGCTGCAGTTCCAGTGATACATGGGACACATCACTGGCTGGGGGAGCTAGGTTTGTCAAATTAGGTGGAAAGCCTCATTCAAATTAAACTCATGCTGTCTGTGTCATCCTACCTGAAAAGGGCCTGCCCTTGCAGGTAAGATAACAGAGAACATTTTTCATCTTTAATAAAAAGGAAAGGGGGAATTGTCACAGCACATCTGGTCTGTAGTTGGGCAAATAATTCTGCCATAAATAAGAAACCCAGTTCAGCTAGCCTGGTTCAATAAACAGGTCCCTGGGTGAACAACATTTGGGAGTTGGGTTTCTTTATTTTTACTTACAGATTTTTTTCCCATAAGTTGCTAGGAAACTAACTACTGGGACTTAGGGGTACTTAAGAAAAACTAGAATTGCTAAGGTGGGGGAGAGGAGTGTAGCATCTGACTACACTTCTTTTTTCTCTGGGAGTTTCTTTCTGAGGGAGGAGATACCGTGAGATTTTTGGCGGAGAAGGGAAAGGACAGGACTGTGGGCAGCTGCTGGCTCTCACTCTCTCTCTTGCTCTCTCTCTATCAGGGCTTCAGAGGAAGACAGCTGAGCTACTCCTTGGGAAAAGGAATTTAGCTACCACCACAATAACCCAGCCAGGAGCTGCCTTTCTTCTGCTGCTGGGCCCTGCACCCCCTGCCCTGCCGGGACATCCTGCGATTCCAGCTACTGCCACTAAGCTTCTGATACATCTTGTCCACTGCCCCGAAATATCTGCTCATTCCTGCCATTCCAGCTTGGTGCTCTTCCAAGTCCTGCTGAGGCACCGGGATCGACTGCCCCAGGGGGGGTTGTGAAGAAAAGCTTCTCTTCCATCCCTTCCTGTCTCAGACAAAGTCAGCATTACCACGTGCTCCCTGAGCTTGTTCCAGAGTGCCCCCTGCAGCCACATGAGGATTATTACACATTCCCTATCCATCAGGTGCCTGCTGGCACCCTCTGCTGGCTGGGACCGTAAGTACACCAAAGGGGAAAGTGCCTGTGGCCAAGAAGGCTGTCACTGGGTTCCTGGTTCTGTTTGTTCTTAATGCTATAGTTTGTTCTTAATGCTATAGTTTCTTGCTGGTTTGTTGTTTTTTTTTTTTTTTTTTTGCTTTATTACAAATACTAGTAAAGAACTAGTAAAGATAGTTCCTATCTTCATATCTTTGTTTGAGAGCCCCTTAATTTCAAAATTATATTAATTTGGATGGAGGGGGTTTACATTCTCCATTCCAAGGGAGGCTCCAGCCTTCCCTAGCAGACACCTGTCTTTCAAACCTAGACAACAATGATAGGATATATTCAAACCTAAACAGAGACTTCACCCAATCACATTCCATCCTAAGCTGCAGACATCTCACTGGTCAGAGAGCTGGGCAGTCCGAGATCCCAACCAATCGGCTGTCTAAGCTCAAGAAATTCAAATCCCCTATAAAAAGGGGTGGCCATAATAAACTCAGTGCTGTTTGTTGAGGACCCTTGGTAAGTTTGTGTCTCTCTGTCTCCAACCAACGACCCCATTGTAACATCAACCTACTAGTTGTTTTCCATCTTATTTTCTCTCCTCTGTCCCACTGGGGAGTGATAAAGCAGATTGTTGGGCACCTGGCTTCCAGCCAAGGTCAACCCACTAAACTATTACAGGCCACATCTTCAAGGGGAGCCTAGTGATGAAGTCTTCTTGCCCCAGCTACAGTAGTCATTGCACTTGCAGGCTCTTGTCCTACTGAGGGACTTCACCCTGACATTTGCTGGGAAATGAACACAGAGAGCTGTAGGCAATCCAAGAGACTCCTGGAATGGATGGAGGATAACTTCTTGAACCAAGTAATCAACAGCCCTACCAGAAAGGATGCAATACTGGATCTGATGGTGATCAATATAAGCGAACTACTTGGGGATGTCATGACTGGAGTCAGCCTGGGCTGCAGTGATCATGTACTGGTGGAGTTCAAAGTCCTGAGGGAAAAGGGTCAGGTAAGGAGGAAAGTTAGGCCCCTGAACTTTAGGAAAGCAAACTTCCAGCTCTTCAAGGAGAAAGTCAGTAGGATCCCCTGATAGACTGCCCTCAGAGACAAGGGAATGGAACAGAGCTAGTGGATTTTTAAGGACATCTTCCATGGAGTAAAAGACCTAGTGAACCCCAGGGACAAGAAATCAGGCAAGGAAGGCAAGATGTCAACATGGCTGAGTAGGGACCTGGTGGTCAAACTAAAGAGCAAGAAATAAATGCACAAGCAGTGGAAGAAGAGACAAGTACAATCAGAAGAGTCTAGGGATGCAGTCCAGTTGTGAAGGGAGGTAGTGAGGAAGACCAAGGCAAACCTGGAGCTGAACTTGGAAAGGGACACAAAGAATAACAAGGAAGGGCTTCTACAGGTGCATCAGCCAAAAAAGGAAAGCCAAAGGTTTACTCTCCCCTCAATATACAAGGCCAGCAAACTGATAACTACAGACAAGGAGAAGGCTGACATACTGAACAACTTTTGCTTCAGTCTTCAATGGCAACCTCTCTTCCCACACCTTTTGAGTGGGTGGACAGAAGAATGGGGACTGGGGAAGCAAAGTCCCTCTAACTGTAAGTGAAGATCAGGTTCATGACCACCTGAGGAATCTTAATATACATAAGTCTATGGGATCCAATGAGATGCATCCCAGAGTTCTGAGGGAACTGGCTGATGTAGTTGCCAAGCCATTCTCCATGAAAAGTCATGGCTTCCACACTGTGCCTGAGAAGATAATGGAACAGATGCTCCTAGAAGCTCTGCTAAGGCATATGGAAGACAGGGAAGTGATTCAGGACAGCCAACATGGCTTCACCAAGGTGAAAACCTGCCTCACTGACCTGTGGCCTTCTACAACGGAGAGACTACATCAGTGGGCAAGGGAAGGGGTACAGATGTCATTTATCTGGACTTCTGTAAAGCCTTTGACACAGTCCCCCACAACATCCTTCTCAATAAATTGGAGAGAGACATGGATTTGATGGATGGACTGTTTGGTGGATGAGGAATTTGTTAGAGAGTCACATCCAGAGGGCAGTGATCAATGGTTCAGAGTCCCAATGGACATCACTGACAAGTGGTGTCCCTCAGGGTTCCATAGTGGGACCAGTGCTAGTCAATGTCTTCATCAATGACAGACAGTGGGATTGAGTGCAGTGTCAGCAAGTCTGCAGATGACACTAAACTGAGTGGTGCAATTGACACACCTGAAGGACAGGATTCCATTCAGAGGGACCTGGACAAGCTCGAGAAGTGGGTCAATGGGAACCTCATCAGGTTCAACAAGGACAAGTGCAAGGTACTGCACCTGGGTTGGGGCAACCCCCAGTACCAATACAGGCAGTAACGAACAGATTGAGAGCAACACCGAGGAGAATGACTTGGAGGTGCTGGTGGATGAGAGGCTGGACATGAACTGGCAATATACACTGGCGGCCCAGAAAGGCAATTGTATCCTGGGCTGCATTGAAAGCAACGTGATCAGCCAGTCAAGGGAAGGAATTTTGCCCCTCTGCTCCTGAGATCCCTCCTGGAGTAGTGCATCCAGCTCTGGGGCCCCCAACACAGGAAGGACATGGACCTGTTGGAGCAAGTCCAGATGAGCCCACCAAGTTGATAAGAGAGATAGAGCACCTCTCCTATGTGGAAAGGCTGAGGGATTTGTGGTCATTTAGCCTGGGAAGAAAAAGCTTCATAGTGACCTTATTGCAGTCTTCAAGTACCTAAAGGGGCTACAACAAACTGGGAAAGGACTCTTTACAAGGGCATGGAGTGATAGGATAAGGGGGAATGGCTTCAAACGGAAAGAAGGTAGGTTTACATTGGAGATGAGGAAGAAATTCTTTACTGTGAGGGTGGTGAGGCCCTGGCACAAGTTGCCCAGAGAAGCTGTGACTGCCCCATCCCTGGAAGTGTTTAACACCAGGATGTATTGGGCTTTGAGCAACCTGGTCTAGTGAAACATGTCTTTGCCCATGTGGGGGAAGTTGGAACTAGATGATCTTTATGGTCCCTTTCAACCCAAGCCTTTCTATAATTCTATGCACTTAAAATGTCTGGTTAAAAAAAAAAAAAGTAATGCACGACAATATAATTCTTACTGTGTTCTTAGTTTTTACTTTCTTCACTTATTTCTACTGCTATTTTTTGAAAAAAGTCTTACAACTACATCTATAATACCAGCTTTGAAGCAGTATTGAATGAGCATAAAGGAATGCAAGCAATGCACAAAGTAAAGCTATGTTACTTTTTCTACACAGACTGTTACTGTGTAGATGAAAAATCAGTTAAAATTTCTTGGTGATTAATGCACCCTTAAACAATAGAATAGACATTACAAGCACTACCAGTCACAATAGCAATTATTTTCTCTCATTTTATTTCAAATGCAGCATTTTATGTGATGCCTAAAGATTTTTTTCCTTTTTATATATCTGTAGATTTATATATTTTAATATATAGCTGTATAATTTCTAACTCTGTCACTTTAGCATAGTAGCTGCACTTTCCCACATATTATGCTAGCTTATTGGAATTCTGTTTAGTCTTGCTTTTTAGGCTAGCAAAGACACTTTGTTTTCCACTGGAACTTAGAAGACATAACAAGAAAGCCTTGTAATAACTCCAATGGGGCAGAACCTGGGGGGAAATGACCTAACGAACTGCTTTTCTAATTGGATAATATTTGCTAGATATACTAATTCCAGGTGTGGTTGTCTCCATATCGTGTACCACAAAGCTTTCAAATAAAGGCTTGCTTTTATATTATCATTTTAACACTGTTTTGAAAAGTTCTGTGTTCTTTCCAGGCAACATATGCCAAAAGAAGAAAAGTTAAAAACCAAAAATTAAATAAAAAGTAACTATTAATTCAGTTTTGAAAATCCACATAAACCTAAGGAATTTGAACATGTAAAAATATAATTTAATGACGAATTTCATTATCATTTTTACTTGAGTTGTAAGTTTTCAATATTCTAGGCATTTAAATACTCTAATGTAGGTTTGTGAAATATATCAGAACTGTATTTGAATCAGAGAGGATCCCTAACTGTGATTATAGTCTAAATTGCTAGAGATTTTAAATAATTTCCTTAAAATGTGACCAATAATGCAACTAATAAAGAACAAATGTTTCAAAGTTTTAAAAGGGTTTTTTTTTTCTTCCCCAAAGGTAAATGAAATGTAAATAGTGGGGAACATTTTATTTTAAATTATTAAATTTACCTTAAATGCACTTGTCATTTAAGAACTTTAAGGCTATTTTAATAAAAACCTGTTGCAAATACCTTTACAATCTTTACTAAACAAATTTGCTGGCATTTCACACACCGTGTTAAAATAATAGTGCAACCACTACATGAAACTTAAAGCTGTGTAGAGTTGAAACCACACTGACAGATTAAATTATCTATAGACAAGAGAATAAATTATTCCTCAATCCTATATAACAGTTGTTATATATAATCATGATGCAGAATCTAGGTTTTTTCCCTGCTAGTGATTTTACAGTCTTCATCTCAAGGCTAAATTTACTGACTAGCAGCATTACAACATACTTTCTGCCTTTTCTCAGATTTTATGTAGAAATTCTCCTTTGGTGCAATGTTCACAGATGCCTTGAGTATCTCTCATAGTTCTCATTCTCCTATCTGCCTCTTGTAGATCATTTATCTTTTATTTGGTAATTCAGTTGTAAGCCATATGCAAAAAAGACATGCTTTTTAACACTTGCCTAATGTGTTAGAGCTTTAATTTGGATGTGGAGATTCTGGGCACTACTACAATTTAAATATTAACTAAAAAAATATTGTGCTCAATTGCAAAAATGTTTGGGCTATTGTCACAGTACAAGCTGGCTTGTACTGGGCAATTGATTCACCATATATGGGAGAAGCAGCCTGACCTGATAGACAGGCCTCCAGGGAACAGGGATAGGACAAGATTTGGAACCAGACAGGGATCTGACCCAATGGGTACCTGCCTGGGCTGCACAAGCTATTGGTCAGAGAGCTGGGCAGCCTGAATTATGAACCAATCACAGGTGCTTGCTGAGGAACATTAGGAAAGGTATTTAAGGTAAAGTTGAGAACAATAAAGTGCTTATTGACACATGGATCACAGAGTGCTGTGTCTCTGTCTTGGACCCAGCACCATCCACATTACAGGCTATTTTGTGCATGACATGGCAGCCAATCTTTTTCTTTTAGTTCTTGGGGACTTTATTTTTCTATTTTTAAATTATTTTAAATCATCTTCAATAATAATTTCAAGAATTTGACAATGCACTAGATTAAAAATTACACCCCTCACTTAAAAATCTCTTTTCTAAAACTTGGTCTTACCATCATAGCATACCAATACAAATAATATTAAAGTTTTAGGAAACTCCCTTCTGAAGGGAACAGAAGGTACCATATGTAGATCAGACCCACTCCTCAAGGAAGTCTGCTGCCTCACGGGGCATTAAATATGTGAAGAGAGCTTCCTACCCAGTATAGCACTCAAATTATTATTCAGTATTGATTTTTCAGGTAGGCAGCAATGAGGTTACAACAAGAAGTCTGAGGGCAATCAAGAGAGACTTCAGGGCATTGGGACGACTGGTTAACGGATCAGGAGCACAAGTAGTGTTCTCTATCCTTCCAGTCACGAGGAATGATGAAGGAAGAATCAGGAAGAGGCAGCAACTCAATACCTGGCACTGAGTGTCGTGTCACTGGCAGAACTTTGAGGTTCTTGATCATGGGTCAGTCTATACAACATCAGGCCTGCTGGGTTCACCTGTCTCAAAGGGAGAAAAGGATCCTTGCACAGGAGTTAGCTGGGCTCATTGAAAGAGTTTTAAACTACATTTGAAAAAGCAAAGGGATAAAACCAAGATTGCTACAGATAAGCTGGGGGAAGGCATGTGACTGAGGGGTGTGCTAGCAAGGTCCTTTGCTCTGCCAACTCAGTGGAGGTAGGGAATGGAGATCCATGTGGCAGCAAAGACACAGGGGTTATTGATTTATCAGAAACTATGTAAGTGCCTGAAAAGAATCACATAGGAATGAGGGCTTCTCCCCCTAAAAGATGGCCAGATCAATAGCCCAGCTGAAGTGCATCTACACCAATACATGTAGCATGGACAAGAAACAGGAGGAGCAGCAAACATTGCACAGCTGGAAAACACTATGATATAGTTGCCATCATGGAGACATGGTGGGATGACACAACTGGAATGCTACAATGGATGGCTATGAACTCTTCAGAAGGGACAGGCAAGGCAAGAGAGGCAGCAGGGTAGCCCCTCTGTGTTAGGGAGTGTTTTGACTGTCTAGAGCTTGCCAGTGGTGATGAAAGGGTTGCATGTTTATGGGTAATGATTAGGGGTGAGGCCAACAAGGCAGATATCCTGGTGGGAGTTTGTTACAGACCACTCAAGAAGCATGAGGAGGCAGATGAAATATTCTATAAGCAGCTGGGGGGAGAAGTCTCACAATTGCTGGCCTTTGTTCTCGTGGGGGATTTCAATTTACCAGATGTCTGCTGGAAATACAACACATCAAAGAGAAAACAGTCCAGGAGGTTCCTGGAGTGTGCAGAACATAACTTCTTGGCACAATGAGAGCCAACTAGGGAACTGGCACCTTGGACTTCCAAAGGACAGACGTTGGCCTGTTTAAGGGCCTGGTTGACAGAGTCCCTCAGGAGGAAGCCCTAAAGAGCAAAGGGGTCCAGGAAATGGTTACTGACCTGCTATGCCACTTATACTCACAAGTCTATGGGGCCACATGGGATACACCCAAGAGTACTGAAGGAGATGGTAAAAGGGCTCATCAAGTCACCTGTAATAATTTACCAGCAGTTCAGGTTAACTGGGGAGGTCTCAGATGACTGGAGGTGAGCAAATATGATGCCCATCTAAAAGGCTGGCCAAAAGGAGGATCTGGGGAACAAGTGTGTCAGCCTGACCTCAGTGCCAGGAAAGGTCATGGAGCAGATCATCTTGAATGCCATCATTCAACACATACAAGACAATCAGGGGATCAGTCCCAGCCAGCATGGGTTTAGAGGGGCAGGTTGTGCTTAACCAACCTGATCTTCTATGACCAGGTGACCCACCTAGTGGATGAGGGAAAGGCTGGGGATGTGGTCTACCAGCTTCAGTAAAGCTTTTGACAGTCTCCCACAGCATCCTCCTGCACAAGCTGCATCGCATGGTTTAGATGGGAATACTCTTTGCTAGGTAAAAATCTGGCTGGATGGCTAGGCCCAGAGAGTGGTGGTGAATGGTGGTACATCCAGCTGGGGCCCGTTGCTAGTGGGGTTCCCCAGGGCTCAGTATTGGGGCCAGTTCTATTTAATATCTTTATAAATTATCTTGATGAGGGAATTGAGTGCACCCTCAGTAAGTTTGCAGACACCACCAAGTTGAGCTGGAAAAAGAGGTTCTAGCCAGGTAGGGGGTTCATCTGTTCTCTTAAGCAACAAATGAAACAGCCTCAAGTTGTGCCAGGGAAAGTTTACACTGGATATTAGGAAAAAGGGTTATCAAGCATAATAGGCTGCCCAGGAAAGTGGTGGAGTCACCACCCTTGAAGGGATTCAAAGATGTGTAAATGTGACATTTAGGGACACAGTTTAGTAGTGGACTTAGCAGTGTTAGATTTACAGTTGATGATCTTAAAAGGTCCTTTCCAACTGAAATGGATCCATGATTCTAAAAAAGTTGTTCAGCATGGTTAAGACCAACAGTGAGTTTTAGTATTTCTTCAGAATTTCAAAATTGAACTTCAAAGTGTAACTGAGGAAAGCAGAGTTCAGTCCCACACATACTCATGACTAAATTAGCACAATATCAAAGAATGTCTGTATAATAACCAGTTTTCCCTAATATACACTTACCTAATGTAAAGAGGACAGTTAGACTTCACTCAAGTAAAAAAAAAAACATAACTGCTTGCCTTCATTCAGGTTTTCCCAGATGCAATGCTGCAGTAACTTCATCTATACAAAAGTGTGACAACAGTGTTATGAATTTTATTACCCTAAATTAATATCATCTTATTGAGGACCCAAGGGTTAAATTGCAATGAAAACATTACACTGTATATGACCACTTTGTTAAATTTCCTTTGACCTTGAGGTATCTCTTGTAACCTGCACAGAAGTTGCTACAAGGGATGTTCCAGGGCTCAAAATCACATACTATAGCATATTTTCTAGAATTTCTTCTAATAGATGTAATGTTTTATCACAGATATAAAGTTCTTCTATACTGGGCAACTTCTGAAATGAACATCTCACTTCCTTATTTATCACTTTATCACCAAATCTCTCAATTCTAACACTTCATTATTTCTGCTATAAACTTTAGATAAAACAAGAGCATCAAGAAAACTGGATGAAAAATATAAATTAATTCTCACTGCTGCCACATTGTTAAATCTTATTTTCTATTATTATTTTTCCTACATGTAAAAATCTAAGTATAATCTGTTTTTCGTGAAAATACTAACTCATATAACAAATAACTCACAGGTCAGCTTTTAAAATTTCTATCATAGTATAAACTCAACTTGTATGACCTCGGATAATTTAGGATATAGTTATTTGTTTTCAAGGGTATTCTCTTTCTCCAAAACTTCAATAAGTGTGGCAAAGAAAGTTTTAAAGAACCCTTATGTCCAATTAAATCTTCATCACTGCTGAACTTGGAAACATCCTGAAATATTTTTGTAGGTTTTTTTCCTTTTTTTTTTTATTTTTTTCCTTTTATTTCTCTCAAGGAAGTTTCTCCCATTTGTTGCCTAGGAGATGGTGAAAATGGGTGTTTAAGAGGACAGGAGATGTGCCGGGGGAGGAGGGGGGCAGGGGTGCGGTTGGCTTCCCTCTTGGCTGGGGAATTTTCTCTTGGGAGGGGCAGGGATGCTGCGAAATTTTGGCTGGGGGGTGAGGGGCTGGGCTCAGCTCGCTCTCTCTCACTCTCAGATCCGAGAGGAGACTGCCAGGCTGCAGTTGCTGTGGGAAGACTTCACCGCCACTGCGGAGTTCCGTCTTTTACTGCTTCTCCTACCGTGAGTGAGGCTTTGCTCATAAGAGTGACCATTGAACTGGGACCTTATCAACACCCAATTTCACTGGAAAGGTCTCTCGCCATCTACTCAGATGTCTCAGGGGAAAACCTATGACTCCGCTCCCCTCCACCGGACTGTCTCAGTACCTCGCAGCTGTTTGTGGGAGCTCAGCTGCCGCTGCCCAGCCCCGCTGATTTTCTGCCGCTGCTTTGGGTTTCTTGCTACACTTTAACCCAACACCCCATGTCCGCTCAACCCCCGCAGCTCTTGCTGCAGCTGCAGTGTCTGCTACATTTTGTTCACCACCCCAGGTGTGCCCGCATCTGCTGTTCCAGTCTGCTCCTCTGAAGTTCCTTCTAATAGTCTATTTCATGACCCGGAGCAGCACTGAGACCAGTTCCCTCCCCGCCCCCCAGGAGTTTGCAAAGGAAGCCCCTTTCTCTCTCCCACTGACTGAGTTGCCATTACCTATGTGAAGAGGAGGCTGAGCTCATGCCACAGCACCCCCCTGCAGCCGCAGGGGAATCATCGCACCTGCCCTGCCAACAGCACCTCTGCTGGGTGTGACCATAACTACACCAAAGGAGAAAGTGCTGGACAGCCAAGAGAAGGCTGTTGTTGGGTCTGATTTCTTCTGTTTGTTGTTGCTGCTGTTGTTGGTTTTTTTTGCCTTGTTACATATATATATATATATATATATATATATATATATACACTAGTAAAGAACTGTTATTTGTTTTCTCATATCTTTTCCTGAAAGCGCTGTAATTGCAAAGTTATAATTCAGAGGCAAGGGGGTCAAATTTTCCATTCCAAGGGAGGTTCCCACCTTCCTTGGCAGACATCTGTCCTTTAAACCAGGACAAATATACTTATCCAAAGCAAGACCTACAAAAAGACCCTCAAAAGGCAGCCTCTGCTATCTTATTTGCTTATTTTTTAAAAACAGGGAGAGTTCCACCCCAGTGGAGCTAAGGTTATCAAAGCCTCACTATGCTCCATTTCCCTCTTACATAGCATAAAAGAAACAAACTAACAGCAATAATCTCAATGCCTGCCAATTTTTAATCTCATGTCCAGATATAAAACTCCATAATTTTAAATGGAAAGTTATTAAAGCATGCAACTTCATATATTAGATTCATTTTTTCTTATACAAAAGAAGTCTGTCTCATTTTTGAAACACATTGTACAACTGTTAATGAGAGACTGAACTCAGTAGTTGTCACATGCAAGCTTCTCCTGTCTCAAAATTCCCTTCTCAGTATCATCTTTTCCAATCCACATTTTAAAGGATTTCAAATGTAAGTAGCAAACAAAACAAAGCACACCTTGAAATGTACGCTCCAAATGAAGGAAGCTGTGAAAATACTGCCAATTGTGCTCTATTTAATTTTTGTTTGCTATTTTGATTCTGTGCAATCACCAAGAAATTAAGAGAATCACTAGAATGGACCAGTGCCTAATCTAAAATATGCTTCCTTGCTAAACTGAAATATATATTATAAATTGTAAAATATATTACAAGTATTCATTGGCTCAGAGAACAATTGTAATATTCTCCAGAAGCAAAACATTTAGAGTGCATTACCCAGTTTTTAGTCAAGAAATACAAGACTTGCTATAGCATTTTCTACAGACAGGAGGACTTTGGAAGGGAAGATGTCTGAAGATGTTTGGTAACTGTCCTAGATTACAATGTAAAGATGTGCCCAAAAGTATGAATTCTATCACTGTCTGCTGAAACCAGGTGGGGCAGTGATTCTTATCTCTGTGGTGATATCCTCTGCTAATGTGCCATCTGTTAAGAATCAGACGGGGCAATGTTCTTTATCTTTTCCATGACCCATCCTTCCTCCAGGAAGATATCTTCTGTTAATGGGCCATTGATTACCACTGCATGACTGATAAAACTACATCATCCCATTGTGAAATGCTCCACCCAGGGGGAGGAGCCAAACATTTCCTACCTAGATAAAAACTGAGATTCGGGACACCAAGGCAGCCCTTACTGGTTTCCAGAGGACAAAAGCTACCAGAACTTTCTACAGGATCACTCCTTCAACAAGACCACTTCATCTTGACTGCTACCACCACCCTAATTAGCGGGGTGTCAGGTTGTATTCTGACTCTCAGTGGTTTTCTTTTGTTCTATTGCTGCATTTTGTTTTTTCCCTTTTTTTCTATTAAACTGTATTTCTGACTTGGAGTTTCTCACTGGTTTTACTTTCAAACCGGCACAGTAACATGACCAAATGACCAACTAGATTTTTACATATCAAAGGTTAAAGGGTTTTTAAATAAACAGATATTTGAAGATGTGACACCCAAACACACACGTATTTGCACTGTGCAAGAGAAAAACACAACATCATAATTTTTAACCAATCATTTCCTCTCATCACTTTGTCCACCTTAATTCCTTTTCCATGGAGCTCCAATAGCATCTCTTCAGACTCCAGTGTTTTTAGCCTAGTGCTGACTAGTGTCACAAAAAAAAATGGAGAATGTAATTATATGATTAGAGTGTTCTTGTTCATGCAATTGGTTCCCATGTGCTCAAAAGGTTCATTCAAACCTTATCTTCTTTGTTTTTAACTACTTATGGATGTGCTTCAACAACTGAAACTTTCACCTCTTATGTCAGCTCCACTTACCTACATTACACCTAACAGAATGCAGTAAAATCCCTCCTGATTTCTAAATAGCTCAGGGCTTGACTGCACAAGAAAGTTATATCAGTTTAGCCTAAACTTGCCTATATGTCAATTTTCAAAATCCTGTGTGGAACAATTTCTTTAAATTTAAGGATGGCTTATGCTTTGTGGTTTTTTTATTTTTAAGGAATGAACTCAAGCTCAGCTGATGTGGAGCAGACTGAAATAAAGGCATCTATTTGGACTTCTATATTGATTTAGCTTATTTGGTTTAAAAATCAGACCTGTGCTTTTTATTGTCCAATGAACATTACTCTTGCCTCTCCACAGTTGTCTGCTACTGACTTTCCTTGCTTCTCTATATGAAAGTTGGCCAAACTATAGTGCATATACCACTCATGCCTGCTTTGTGATATGCTCAATGGTGAACTACTGAGTCACAGCTCCTGGCTCTCACCGCTTTTACACAGGCAGCAGAATAACTGCCTACTAAGTCCTATAAAGGCTCTGTAAACACAGTTAGGAATTACTGCAGCCACCATCTGCATTCAACAACAATGAACAGCTCTGCTGCCTCTGGGCAGACCTGCACTTCTAGTTCAGGATATAGAAAGAGGGCTGAAACACAGTGAAGTAGGAAGACCAGGATTAGGGTGATGGTATACACACAGGTAACTGAGGTTCTACTTTGTACTTGCTGGAAGTGAAGATTGAGGATTTGGACATGTGCAAGGGGAAAGGATATGGCTGAAGTGAAAAATTAAACTTCTGCAGGTACGTGAATGGATGGGATAGTGAGTATGAGCATCGGACTGCAATCCTAGCTTTCAAGACAAAAACATCCATTAGGAAAGCTGGGAGAAGAAAAGCCATAGATGAGATTCTGGTTTTGTGTGGTTAGAAAGACTTGACTCTGGATGCCAGAAGTTACTAATGATGATCATATACCTCCTAACTAGGTTTGGAAGCCCGTGGTCTGTACTACCTCACCATAATTTCTGCAAGTATTTCCTTTTTGGTTTCTAATAGAGTAACAGTTTCCTTGCATCTTTGTAACTGCTATTTTCTATTCTCCGAAAAACGTTTTATATTGCCTTTTCCTCTGCCTTTATATTTAGCATCGATCAATTAATTAAATCAATGCCCTTAATGGCAACTTGTACATAATCAGCATATTTCGAATTTTTAAGGGATTTCATAATGGCCTGTAGAAAATGTTATATAAAATTAAATTATTTAGCAGAGGAATAATTTAACAGTAACTTTATACTCAAGGCTCCAAACCCCCAAGTTTTCTTAACACATTAATTTTGTTTGGCTAAAAAAGTACATATACACAAACAAAATTTCAAAGCATTCAGTACAGAGAAAATTAACAGTGATCTTTTTAATTGATTAAGTTAAACTCTGGAATCTGGTTTGGAAAGGGAAAATTGAAGGCATAAAGTGATGTTTGGAAATTTATTCCTATCTCATTAAAAGATGCCACATTCCATGGCCTCCATGTGCACATTCATAAACAGATTATTATGTACACTGATTTATCATGTATATGATAGATCACATACATAAATCAAACAACACTGGGTCTACACAAATATATATCTACCAATGAAATATTTTTTAAATAAAATTTCAATATGAATTACAGCCCTGATCCTGAGCCACTATAGTTTCTGTATATTATACACATAAATACATATTCATTTTTTCAACCATCATATAGATAATAAATCTATCAAAATATATAGAAAACTGATCCAAGCTATCCAAATCAATACTATAAAATAATTTCAAAAAGTGGAATAGGTGACCAAAATATTCTACTGTTACATGTATTTGAATGTTCAAAGAATCTGGAACTGAAATAACTAGAAAAATTCATTTCTGTGGTCAAATCGACTCAAAGTTACAACATAATTAGGACATGAAAATAATGGTAAAAACAGTCCTAGCCCTTTCAAAAAAAAAATATAAAAAAAAAAGCAAAGAAAAATCCTCCCCTTGTTGCATATCACTGACACAATTCTACTGACAATAATGCATTGATCGGTGCAGAAGTTTCACAAACCTGTGGTCAAAACTTTTATGACAATGACAATGCTGAGTCTACAAAAGGAGATATTTATCAATGAAACATTTCAAAAATAAAATCTCAGTATTGATTTTAGCCCTGATCTTTAGACCATACAGATTCTGAATATCAGCTTTTACGAAGGACAATTATACTTGGCCTTCTGCCACTCTCCTTTGTAGCTACAGCATCTTGGTGTGAATAAAGTAGGAATAGGAATTAAATTTTATTGAATTAAACTCTATTCCAACTGTGTCAGTCTGCTGGAGGGCTCTGTGTGTACCTATCACCTGATTATAAGATAACTCAGTCTCTGGTGTTGCTTCGATTTACAAGATGAACCTAAAATTAAGCATATATATCAGTTCTCTTGAATATCTGCATACAAGCACTCCTAAACTGCAATCTAAATAAATATACTAGAAAAAACATGTCAGATAATCCAATAAGTCTACATTCATAAACCCACCATTAATGTTATTTTTACCTTCCTACCACAAGGCATGCTTAGCTCAATTGAGCAGTCATGCTTACATTTATATAAATTTCAGAAGTCTCTAAAGTCTGTGTAATTGCCTATATCCAATGGTAAAAATGGTCCTTAGCCAATACTAATTCTAAACAGAGCCTTCCCTCTTTAAGACAGAGTAAACTGCTTTTTAACCCTGTTTTTGCAGGATCATAATTATCCCTTTGCATTATAGTGTTTTGAGTATAAACTAACTGATATTTTCACAGAATGGGTCAGGTTGGAAGGGACCACAGTGGGTTCTCTAGTCCCACCCCCCTGCTCAAGCAGAGTCATCCTAGAGCACATGGCACAGGATTGCATCCAGACAGTTCTTGAATATCTCCAGTGTGGGAGATGCCACAATCTCTCTGGGCAATCTATTCCAGTACACAGTCACCCACACATTAAAGAAATTCTTCCTCAAGAAAAATTTTGAGCAAATACATTTTAAAGTAATAATATAAAAACTATTCTTCCCAACTGTGAGCAGCTTTCCTCCATCGTCCCACATATAACACCAAAATAACTACAGTTCACACAGCAGATGCAAAGTGAGGACTTTTAGAAACAGACAATAAACGGTTATTTTTACACACAGATGAGATTCTTAGAAACATAGGCTCACTTTCCAATTCTAACAAAGGCTCCTTGTATGATTTTGGCCATGCAATTACTTTTTCTGTTTAACTACTCACAAATTAAAGTTTTGTTTAATGACTGTTGTAAGGATTTACTAATACCTGGGAAATATTCAAATACCACATTAAGGACTACTTAAACAGCCAAGAAGGCAAGCAAAAAAGTTATGAACCTGTGGCGGCCAAAGTGCATAGCAGAACAAGCCTCACAGTAGGAGGATCTCTTGGGTCCTGAGCGCAAATTCAAGGGAGTGGAATTGTTACCTTCACAGCAAGGAAATTAAGAGCTTGAACACTAAACAAACCATTTATGCCAACCCCAAAAGGGGTTTGTGCCTTTCGTACAGTCACTCCACAAAGGCTTTACGAGTTCCATCAGCTATTTCCATTAAGCACCTAAACTAACAAGCTCCCGAAAGAAGCAAACAAACAAAAGTATAAAACAATCACGGAATTTCAGTCCTTTGGAACATTTCTTAGGGAAAAAAAAAAAAAAAAAAAGAAAACCCACCTAGCCAGATCTGGTCAGCAGAGACCCTATACACCGCAGAAAAAAAGGGGCAGGCAATATAGACACTTTTTTATATTCCCCAGGTGACTTTCACCGCAGGGCTGCGAGGACACCAGCTGCACCAGCTGTAGCACTGGGAGGAGCCGAGGGAGCTGGAGAGGTGGGTGCGTGCCCGGTCTTCCCCCACCATCCATCCATCCGGACGAGACGACACAGCCCGCCAACCACAGCGAGGAGGGAGCAGCCTAGGTCCGGGCCAGCATGGCTTCCCTCCCAGCGGCGGCGCGAAAACCCTTAACGGCTGCCGGGCCCGCGGCTAGCTGTCCAAGCTACCCAACCGGCCCGACTGCCGCCCGTAGGCATGTGGGCAGCGGCTGCCGGAGATGGGACGTCCCAGCCCTCCCCTCGTAGCCCAAACACCTACCCACACCATCCCATACCCCGACGGCAGAGAAGTGCCGAGGAAGCGAAGCAGCCAGTCCTCTGCGTCCACAGCTCAGTGCCGAAACCCACTAGGGCTTTTGAAATGGCTGAACAAAAGGAACCTCGCTCCGTTGCCACCACCCCTCCGATTGGCCGGGGCGGGGCTCGGCGCGCGGTGCAGGGCGGGGCGCCACTGGCCAGTCACCGTGGCAACGGCGGCCTAGTCTGGGGTCCGTGGCCTCGGATGTGATAGAGACGCCAGTGAAAGGGCCGCCCGGCCCCACCCAGCCTTTTAGCCCCGGCCCCCGCCCTTAGCTTCTCCCGGGTTCCCACTCGCGCGGAAAATCACGCTATGAAAAGCCAGTGTTCATAAAGGAGACAGAGGAGTCCTGCAACTTTATTGGAATAAAGGGAGAGAGTCCACTGGGGCATACCTCCGTGGGATTGCTCTCTCGAGGTTTTGGAGGATGTAGCCTCCATTTATCCTAAACTCTCGATCGCATGTTGCCCTCTTCCTTTCCCCATTCCTGAAGTTCAAGGAAGGTACAGCCTTCCCAAACCACCTACTGATGGTTCTCTGACAGCACCACAAAAAGCACTGGCTAAATACGGATGTGCACAAAATTATTATTCCTAACAACAAGATTCCCATGAATAATTGTGTAATAAACGGAGCAGGGCCAAGGCCTTTATTAAATAGCAGCTCTTTTATTGAAAAATTGAGGGGGTCGTCAGGGGCCGACACCTGCTGCTGCTTGCCTAGGCGACGCTGGGAGGAGGTTCTCAGCAATCCCAACCGAAGGTAAGGATGGGAGTTCCAGCCTCATGGACACGTCATGAACTCGATTGAGGCTCGTTGGTCTGGGGATGTCACTCTTCTCAATAGCTCCTTAGGTCATGGCTAGTTAGTTTGCACTTCCACTGAAGAGGTGTTTCTTGGGAGTTCTGGAAACTTTGCATATGGGGCGGTGTCTTTTGATTGACAGGGAGCAGCAGCAGGCAGCCGGAAGTGAAGTGAGGGACAGGGCGGAAGTAGGAAGTGATTGAACTAGAACTGGGATTGTTTGGGAAAGTACAAACAGAGGGCAAACTTGGAGATACAGAACATGCACATCAAGAACAGTAAGTGGCTTAACATTTTAACAGAGGGGACAACTCTTAAAACTATTTGTAACCCTTAATTTTATGGCTGCTGAACCTTTTTATTTACCTTAATCCTTCCTTTTTTTTCTTTGATCGGGTCTTCGACCCACATCAAGTCACAATTTTTGGCTTCTTGGGAGTATAATTTTTGTAGTTCTAGATATTGGTTTAAGATTTTTTTAGCTGAATTATGTTCTGGGTTTTGGGTTTCTATCATCAAAATTTTGGCTTTCGTTTGATTAGTCATATTCTTTATGCTTGTTTGTATGGTGGAATTTATAATTTTAATTAGACATGGGATTAGGCATGGTAAAAATAAAAAGCTTATGACTGCACTTGCAACTAAAAAGCTACCTTTTTACACCATTTAGTTTTTAGGGACCAGAAGTCATCCCACCAGCTAGTGTCCATCAGAGGGGTCCATTGTTGGTTTCCTACGTATGCTACCTTTCGGATTTCTTTAGATATGTTTCGTATCACTTCGCTTTTATCGTCAGTTTCTAGGCAGCACTCGGATGTATTAAATTTTCCACAAATTCCTCCTTCATCAGCCAATAAATAATCTACTGCAAGCCGAATTTGATAGACTACTGCTCGGGTTTGAGTTAACTGTTCTGTAATGTGGTCTAATGCGAGGGCTGTTCAATTGGATATTATTTCTAATACTGCTTGGAGTCTGATGATTCGGTTCAGCATATAAATGGGAGTACGGTATCCCCATGACCCATCTTGTGCCCACGTAGCTGGCCCATATACTTGTATGATGCGTTCAGGGGTCCACACTTCTTTCCACTTTTGGGTACTTCCTAGATTAATTATGCTCCTTTTTTTTTTTTTTTGGTTAGCTTTTTTCAAATCATCATACAAGGGAATTCCTAATTTAGAACCCAAATTCTTTGGAAGTAAGAAAAATGTGGGTTTTATAATCCCAATTGTACAGTTCCCGGCCCAATCTCCTGGAAGATTGGCATATGCAGTGTCCCCGCATATCCAGAATAGGTAGTCAGGTGCTGTCCAAAAGGTCTGGTTAGTTTCTGTGGGACATGTCCAATATTTGGATAATCCTTTTAATTCCCAGAAGGGGTTTATTTTCTTTTCAGCGCATTCATATAAATCATATCCTTCGTCATAAACACATCCTTTTTCTTTTTTATGCATTGTCCAATATTTGTTTGGCTCTTTAGGTATCCACCTTATAATTGAATTTTTTTATATTTAAGTACCTTTTGCATGGCATAGTTCCTACAAATGTTTCATATGGGCTCCCAACTCTTTTAATACATTCTTCTCCAATAACTTTATATTTTAAGTTCCATTGTTCTTTTCTTCGCTTTTGCCCAGGTAATGGAGATGTTTGGTTAGTTTGCTTCCATTTTAGAATTTCTAAGGGGCTTAAACTGATTCCTTCCCATGGCCAAATTTCAGACATTTGCGTATTACCACATACCCAGCAATTTGTTATGTTCAATTCTTTACTAATTTTTTCAACTAAATCTATGAATAAGTTTTTTCCCAAAGATACTTCCAATTTATTTTCTTTTTTGGTATTTATCACTAATTGTTTTTCTTTGATCAAATCTATTAATTTTCCTTGATTATTTTCGTGTTCAAAGCAAAACCAGGCTTCCCCTATAGGATACTCTCCAAGTAACCGCTGCCGAAAGGTGGCAGTATTTTTAGCAATCCAATATGTTTTTCCACATTCATGACAGGTAGAAATTTGGGAATGATCAAAACAGCTGGGGTTCACATTAGTGTGAATTCTTGTTAGGGACTCTTGGGTTTCTCCATCATATAGCGGATGGTAACACTTGTTGCGTTTAGCTTCTTCGCTGCTTACTAGATTGTTTGTTAGCAAGGCCAGAAACACTCCTCTCAAGAGTCCGGTATGAACTACTTTCAGTCTCACCCGGGCTTGCCTCTTGGAGGTGGGTATTCTTTTAGGTAAGATCTTACTTGCCCAGAGTTTTTTCATCCCTTTCATATATTAATTTAGGTGTCCTTGGAGAGTGTTCTGCAGGGAAATTAGTTTTTATGTTTCGGCCAAATTCTAATTTGAGGATTTAGACGGAAAATTGAGTGATACTTAAAATTGGAGAAGGATGTATGATACAAAATTGAATTTTGTAACGACAAGGACTATAGTGAACTGGTGGGAATTCAACAAACTACAACAATTACGTAACAACAACGTTATAACAACAACTAGAATTGATATCAACTGCGTTACAGTGACACTTTATCTTTAAACTGGAACTGTTCAAGTCCTTTAGCTGTCTTTTTCTTTTCGCTTAAAGGTAAGTCGGAGGTCTGTAGATCCTTTTGTAATGGTTCACTTAGGTGCCTTTGGCTGAGATTCTGTGGAGTCTGATTCACCAAAGGAAGGTGGAATTGGTCCTTTAACTTGAGATATGTGAGTCCAACCCCTTTCTTTTGTTCTTACAGCAGTGTGTGTGGTTAGGAGGACCTGGAAGGGGCCTTCGTACCTAGGAGATAGAGATGTGCGACTCGAGGATTTTATGAGAACCCAGTCCCCAGGGTTGATTTGATGAGCATTTGAGTCTAACGGAGAAGTTTGGGGAAGGTATCCTTTTCTCTTTAGTTGCTCTATTGTTCTTCCAATAACTCTTAAATACTCTTGGGTGGCAGTTTCTCCTTGTAGATAACTTGCAGAGCTAGAGGGGGTAATTAAAAAGGGAAGCCCAAAAATCATTTCATAGGGTGAAACTCCTTGTTATGGGTTATGTTTTGACTAGCTCCTCTCCCTACCCCCCACCATGGAGCTGCCGGCCCCTCCCCCGGGCTGTTTTATCTAGCCGGGTGTTTTTCGGCTTTTGGGGCTTTTTGCCGCTGCTTTCGCTGCTACTTCTGCTGCTGCTTTTGCTGCTGCTTCGGCTGCCCCCCTGCCCCCCTCCCCTCCGCTGCTTCAGCTGCTTTTCCCCCCCCCGGCTGCCTAAACTGCCCCTCTCCCTTTTCCCCCCCCCCATCCCTAAGATTTGCACCGGCTCCAGAGGAAACGGATCTGAACTTCGGAGACCACCTCTGGAAGTCTGCCAAAGAAGCTCTGCTGCCCTTCCCGGCGAAGATCTGCCGAGTTCATCTCAATCTGGGTCTGTGCTGGGAAGTGTTTCTTTTGTATTTTGTTAATAAAAAAGTTTTTTCCACTTTCCCCTGAAGAAAATTCTTTCCGAGCTTGGTGAAGGAAGGAATTGTAAGGGGGGGAGGGGACCCTTGGAGGTCTTTTTCCTAAAATTTGTCCCAAACTTGGACAAATTAATTTGGTGGCCCGTACGGGGAAACCAGAAAAGTGGAAAAAACTTTATTCTAATAATATTTTGTTTTCAACTGTTGGTATTGGTATGTCTATTGAATCCAGAATGTCTTTTGTTGTGGGAGCCTGCCTGTATGGGTGGTTATTAAGTTTCTTTGAAGTGTTAATACCGTTGTGGTCGTTGGGCTTGTTTACTTATCCAGAGATAGCTCCGGTGCTCTCTTTAATACGAAGTTTTTGTATTAAAGGGGTATTAACCAAAATACTCATCGGGCTAGGCTTGGTGATAATGGCATATAAGAGATTTATAAGAATGTTAGAATCGGCTTCAGGAATATATAAATCATAGCTTGTGTTATTTCTTAGAGGAGAAGCAGGAAAAGAGGATTTTCTGCCTTTATTTCCTTTCCTCTCCTCTGAATTAGTTACATCTGTATTAGAAAATATTCAGACCTCCCTGAATATTAAGGACATTATCTTTTTGGCAGTTAATTTGTTAAGTCTTTGTTGCACCATTTGCAGTTTATACAAAATTAAGGCCGAGATTTGTAAAGGGGCTGGGAGGACTCCTGATTTGGGAGTCAAGCTGGGCAGGAGGAATCTTGAGTGGAATGGCAAATGGGAGAAAATGGGCCAGATTTTAAAGGAGTTTTCTGACCCCATAATTTGGGAATTCCCATCAGAACAGATTCAAAATCCGATTGAGGTTGCAAGGTACTTAAAGGGGAAGTGTCAGGATGGTTCTAAAGAGAAAAGGATTATTGCAGTGAGCTGGGCCCTGGCACATGCATATCGTACCCTGCTAGGCACGATAGAGCAGGAGACAGAGGAGAGGGAACAGGGAGATAAATTATCCCCTATCCCAGTGACTCAAGTTGCAGCCAACCCCCTAGGCCAAAACCCAGCAGCTAAACTGGAGAACAAGCCCCAACCAATGGCTGTGGCTACTAGTACGAGAAGTGGGAAATGCACCAAGAAGACTGATAGGCTAGTGGAAGATGATGATGATGATGATGCTGGAGAGGGACCTTCAACACCTCCTGATGTAAAATCAGGAGTTAAAACAACTAATGGAAGAGCAGAGACTAATAATGAATCAATTTCCCTGAAGGATCTTCGTGGTTTAAGAAAAGATTACACCCGGAGACCTGATGAATCTATTATTAGCTGGCTGGTTCGTCTCTGGGATGCAGCAGGGGAGGCCACGGTTTTGGATGGCTCTGAGGCGAGACATTTGGGGTCTCTGTCTCATGATCCTGTTATCGACCAAGGTGTGATGAGGGGAGCTAACCCTCAAAGCCTTTGGGCACGGGTCCTGGATAGCGTGGCACAAAGATATCTGTGTGCAGATGACTTATATGTGCAGCAGACCCGATGGAAAACCATAGAGCAGGGGTTCAACGCCTCAGGGAAATGGCAGTAGCAGAAATTATTTTTTCGGATGATGTAACAACTAGAAATCCAGACCTGGTACCATGTACACCAGTGATGTGGAGAAAACTTGTGCGGCTTGGGCCACCTGAGTATGCGTCTGCCCTAGCGATAATGAAGAGAGATGAGGTGTATGAGACAGTACTCGATATGGCAAAGAAGCTTCGTGCATATGCGGATGCAGTACATGGCCCGACTCATGCTAGAATTGCGGCTGTGGAAACACGCTTTCGAGACTTAGAAGATAGAGAAAAATCATCGGAAACTCAGGGAGGAGATTAAGGAGGACCTCCTCCAAATTTCAGCTGTACAGATTAGAGACCCTGGTACCCAACACAGACGTTCCCCCAGTTGGGAGAGGAGGTACACTCCCCGAGCTGAATTGTGGTTTTTCTTGCGAGATTCTGGAGAGAACATGAGAAGATGGGATGGGAAGCCTACGGCTGCTCTGGCAAAACGAGTGCGAGATTTGAAGGAAGGAAAGATTGAAAGAGGAAGTTCCACCAGAAGGAAAGCTGCTCCTGTCTCTCGCAGACAAAGTGCTGAACGTGATACTGATAATGACATGTCTGATCCTCTTGAGGGAACTTCTAAGATGTATGCCCCAGAAAAGAAGGAGAAACAGGCTTAGAGGGGCCCTGCCTCTAGCCAGGGTGAGGCGAGGGAAAATCGTGTTTTTTGGACTGTGTGGATTCGATGGCCTGGCACTTCGAAACCACGGAAATATAAAGCTTTAGTGGATACAGGTGCACAGTGTACGATACTTCCATCAAGACACATGGGAGCAGAATCTGTTTCAATTGCTGGTGTGACAGGTGGATCGCAGGACTTCACCCTGGTGGAAGCGGAAGTGAGTTTAACTGGAAAGGATTGGAAGAAACATCTTATTGTGACTGGTCCAGAGGCCCCATGTATTTTGGGCATAGACGACCTTCGGAGTGGGTATTTTAAGGACCCAAAAGGACTAAGATGGGCATTTGGAATTGCAACTGTGATGGCAGAGCGTATTCGACAATTGAACACCTTGCCTGGATTATCTGAGAATCCAATTACAGTAGGACTTCTGCAGGGAGAAGAACAATGAGTACCAATTGCCACTTCAATAGTGCACCGCCGGCAGTACAGAACAACTCGAGATGCTGTGATTCCTATTCATAAGATGATCCGAGAGCTGGAGAGCCAAGGGGTGGTTAGTAAAACCCACTCACCCTTCAACAGCCCCATTTGGCCTGTGCGTAAATCTGATGGGGAATGGAGACTGACTGTGGACTATCGGGCATTGAATGAAGTGACTCCACCGCTGAGCGCTGCCGTGCCGGACATGCTGGAACTTCAGTACGAGCTGGAGTCCAAGGCAGCAAGGTGGTATGCCACCATTGACATTGCAAATGCATTTTTCTTCATTCCTTTGGCATCAGAGTGCAGGCCTCAGTTTGCTTTCACCTGGAGGGGCGTGCAGTACACCTGGAACCGACTACCCCAGGGGTGGAAGCACAGTCCTACCATCTGTCATGGACTGATCCATACTGCACTGGAAAAGGGTGAAGCTCCGGAACATCTACAATATATTGATGATATCATCGTATGGGGAAACACAGCAGCGGAAGTGTTTGAGAAAGGAGAAAAAATTATTCAAATTCTCCTGGAAGCCGGCTTCGCCATCAAGAAGAGTAAAGTTAAAGGACCTGCTCGGGAGATTCAGTTCCTGGGAGTGAAGTGGCAAGATGGACGGCGTCAGATTCCTACTGATGTTATTAACAAGATCACAGCTATGTCCCCACCTACTAACAAGAAGGAGACACAATCTTTTCTAGGTGCCATCGGTTTTTGGAGAATGCACATTCCTGAGTACAGCCAGATTGTGAGCCCTCTTTACCTTATTACCCGTAAGAAGAATGATTTCCACTGGGGCCCTGAACAGCAGCAAGCCTTTGCTCAGATTAAACAGGAGATTGCCCATGCAGTAGCCCTTGGCCCAGTTAGGAGGGGACCAGATGTGAAGAACGTACTTTACTCAGCAGCTGGAAGCCATGGTTTGTCTTGGAGCCTGTGGCAGAAGGTGCCTGGTGAGACCCGAGGCCGACCCCTGGGATTCTGGAGCAGAAGCTACAGAGGGTCCGAAGCCAACTACACTCCCACAGAGAAGGAAATCTTGGCTGCCTATGAAGGAGTTCAAGCTGCCTCAGAGGTGATTGGCACAGAAGCACAACTTCTCCTGGCACCCCGACTGCCAGTGCTGGAGTGGATGTTTAAAGGAAAGGTTCCCTCTACTCACCATGCCACCGACGCCACATGGAGCAAGTGGATTGCCCTCATCACGCAGCGCGCCCGTATTGGTAACCCGAGTCGCCCTGGGATTTTGGAGATAATCACGAACTGGCCAGAAGGTGAAGATTTTGGTCTCGCTGATGAGGAGGAGCAGAAGCAAGTGACCCGGGCTGAAGAAGCTCCACCGTACAACCAGCTGCCAGCAGATGAAACACGCTACGCCCTTTTCACCGACGGTTCCTGCAGCATTGTGGGGATGAACTGGAAGTGGAAAGCTGCCGTATGGAGCCCCACATGACAGGTTGCACAAGCTACCGAAGGAGAAGGTGGATCGAGTCAACTTGCTGAACTCAAAGCTGTTCAGCTGGCCTTGGACATTGCTGAGAGAGAGAAATGGCCAAAGCTCTACCTTTACACTGATTCGTGGATGGTAGCCAATGCTCTGTGGGGTTGGCTGGAAAGGTGGAAAAATGCTGACTGGCAACGTAGAGGAAAACCAATCTGGGCTGCTGATGAGTGGAAAGACATTGCCACTCGGGTAGAGAAGCTACCCGTGAAAGTCCGTCATGTGGATGCCCATGTTCCCAAGAGTCGGGCTAATGAAGAACATAGGCACAACAAGCAGGTAGATCAGGCTGCACAGATAGAGGTCTCAAAGATAGACTTAGATTGGGAACATAAGGGAGAGTTGTTCCTGGCTCGATGGGCCCATGATGCCTCAGGCCATCAGGGTAGGGATGCCACCTCTAAGTGGGCACGAGACCGAGGGGTGGATCTTACCATGGACAGCATTACCCAAGTCATTCATGACTGTGACACTTGCGCTGCCATCAAGCAGGCCAAGCGGGTGAAGCCCCTCTGGTATGGTGGACAGTGGTCCAAATACAAGTATGGGGAGGCCTGGCAGATTGATTACATCACACTGCCTCAGACCCGCCAGGGAAAACGTTATGTGCTGACCATGGTAGAAGTCACCACCGGATGGTTGGAGACCAACGCTGTGCCCCATGCCACTGCTCGCAACACCATCCTGGGCCTGGAAAAGCAGGTCCTTTGGAGGCATGGTACGCCTGAGAGAATTGAGTCAGACAATGGGACTCATTTCAAAAATAAGCTTGTCAACACCTCGGCTAGGGAACATGGTATTGAGTGGGCGTACCATATCCCTTACCATGCACCAGCTGCAGGTAAAGTGGAGAGGTACAATGGATTGTTGAAAACCACATTAAAGGCATTGGGTGGGGGATCTCTAAAAAACTGGGAGCAGCACCTGGCAAAAGCCACTTGGTTAGTCAACACTCGAGGTTCCACCAACCGAGCAGGTCCTGCCCAGTCTGAAGGCCTTAATGTGATAGATGGAGATAAAGTCCCAGTGGCCCATGTTAGAGGGTTACTAGGGAAGACAGTGTGGATTCATCCTGCCTCGAATACAGGCAAACCCATTAGTGGGATTGCCTTTGCTCAAGGACCAGGATGTACTTGGTGGATTATGCAGAAGGATGGAACAACCTGCTGTGTACCTCAGGGAGATCTGATTATAAAATAAAGTTGTACACAAATATTATTGTTGAGTGCCACTACCATTGTATGCCAGATTTTATGAATAGAAGGAAATGTGTAAGTGACAAAGACCTGAGCAAGTGAGAAGGAGATGTGTAAGTGTTGAAGGTTTTGAGCAAGTCAGAGAAAGTTTGTGCCTAGTAAGTGTGTATCCCAATCGTGTGTCAATGATCACGATATGGGATAAGGGGTGGAATGTTATGGGTTATGTTTTGACTAGCTCCTCTCCCTACCCCCCACCATGGAGCTGCTGGCCCCTCCCCCGGGCTGTTTTATCTAGCCGGGTGTTTTTCGGCTTTTGGGGCTTTTTGCCGCTGCTTTCGCTGCTGCTTCTGCTGCTGCTTTTGCTGCTGCTTCGGCTGCCCCCCTGCCCCCCTCCCCTCCGCTGCTTCAGCTGCTTTCCCCCCCTCCCCGGCTGCCTAAACTGCCCCTCTCCCTTTTCCCCCCCCCCATCCCTAAGATTTGCACTGGCTCCAGAGGAAACGGATCTGAACTTCGGAGACCACCTCTGGAAGTCTGCCAAAGAAGCTCTGCTGCCCTTCCCGGCGAAGATCTGCCGAGTTCATCTCAATCTGGGTCTGTGCTGGGAAGCGTTTCTTTTGTATTTTGTTAATAAAAAAGTTTTTTCCACTTTCCCCTGAAGAAAATTATTTCCGAGCTTGGTGAAGGAAGGAATTGTAAGGGGGGGAGGGGACCCTTTGGAGGTCTTTTTCCTAAAATTTGTCCCAAACTTGGACACTCCTATATCTGCGCGTGGTCTGGTCCTAATGTGTAATAGGGCAAGAGGTAGACATTTGAGCCAATTCATTTGAGTTTCTTCGATTAATTTTGTTAATGCATTTTTTAAATTTTATTCATTCTTTCTACCCGGCCGGAGCTTTGAGGATGCCATGGAGTGTGCAACCTCCATTTCATCCCTAGTGCTCCGATGACTCCATGTAATATCTGTGACGTAAAATGGGGGCCTCTATCGGAGTCTATGTAGTTAATTAATCCATATCTGGGGATAATTTGTTTAAGGATTATTTTTATGACTACTTCTGAGGTTTCTTTAATGGTGGGGAAGGCTTCTACCCAATGGGTAAGATGGTCCACAATGACTAATAGATGTTTATATTTTTGCACTGGGAGCATTTCTGTAAAATCAATTTGAACACTTTGGAATGGTCTTAAAGCTAACTCTCTTCCTCTATATTCAATTTTTCGCATAACTTTTTGATTAGCTTTTTGGCAAATTAGACACCCTTTAGTTATTGATTCAGCTAGATTATATATCCCAATACAAAAATTTTCTCTGAGGAAGTGGTCACATAATCCTTGAACACCCCAGCGTGTCAATTCATGGATTTCTGCTAATAATTTTCTGGCTAGAGCTTTATTTAAAAATTTGCGCCCATCTTTCATTACCCACTTTCCTTGATCTCCTTGATGTATTACTAACTTTTTTATCATTTTTAACTCTTCTTCGCTAAAAGTGGGCTTTGTAATTTCTGATTTCTCTGGTGTTTCATTTAATTTAAAGACTTTTATAGGCCCTTCGGAACTTAATGAGACTTCTTTCGCTATTTTGTCAGCATACCGATTTCCTCTTTCTTCTAAGGTATTCCCCTTCTGGTGCCCTCTTATGTGCACAACTGCGATTTCTGTTGGTTTGAGCAAGGATTCTAATACTGATTTTATTAAGGTTTTATGTACCAAATCTTTCCCCTTTGAGTTTAAATACCCGCGTTCTACCCAGATTTTTCCAAATGTGTGGACTATTCCAAATGCATATTTTGAATCAGTGTAAATGGTGCCTGGCTTCCTTCTAATGAGTCTAGCCCTCTTTTAACACATAGATTTCGCAACATTGTGCGGACCAATTGGATGGTAGCTTCCCTTTTTCTATTACTTCTAGATCTTTTCCTTCTGCCCCTTTTACTACGACATACCCGGATGCTCTTTTTCCATCTACTACTCTAGATGAACCGTCAGTAAACAATACCTCTCCATATGGCAGTGGTGTACTCTCTAGATCTTCTCTTTGGTTTGGAAATCTATGAGCTCCAGGCAATTGTGTTCTAGCTCTGGCAAGGGTTCCCCTGAGAGGAATTGGGCTGGATTTATACTTTTAGAGGTGGCTAATTCTAAATTACTTGTATTCATTAATATGATTTCATATTTTAGTATTCTGGCTTCTGTTAGCCATTGTTGGGCCCCTTGGCTGAGGACAGTTTTAATATCATGTGGTGTATATACTTTAAGTTTTCCCTGCAATGTTAGTTTTTGTGCGTCTTCTATTAAAATTGCTGCAGCAGCAATTGCCTGGAGACATAGTGGCCATCCTTTTGCTCCTGGGTCTAATAATTTAGAGAGGTATGCTATTGGCTTTTGACAACCCCCCCATTCTTGAGTCAATACACCATAAGCTACTCCCCCTTCGGTGTTGGTAAATAGTTCAAACTCTTTTTTAAGATCTGGTAAATTCAGAACTGGGGCTGAAGATAATTTCTCTTTTAATTCCTCTAATTGTTTCTTGTCTTGTGCAGTCCAATTTATAGGTTCAGGGTTTACTAATTTTTCATAAAGAAATTTTACACTTTGAGTATATTTGTCTAACCATAATTTACAGTACCCAAACAGGCCTAAAAGTTTCCGAATGTCATGTTTGGTTTTTGGGGTTGAAATGGCTAGTATGCCTGAAATTCTTTCGGGGCATAACTTTTTGTATCCATTTCCAATTATATGACCAAGGTATGTTACTTCTGGTTCAACAAATTGCAATTTGTTTCTGGATACTTTTAAACCCTTTTCTCCCAGGAAGTTAAGGAGTTTGATACTAGTTGTCCTGACTGGCTGTTGTTCTTTCCCAGATATTAATAAATTGTCTACATATTGAAGGATTTGTGTCTCATTTTCGGGGGTGAACTGATCTAATAGTTCTTCTAGAGCCTGTCCGAAAAGATTGGGGGACTCCGTAAATCCTTGAGGTAGACGGGTCCATCTTAATTGTTGTTTTCTCTTCCCTCCTGGGTACTCCCACTCGAATGCGAACCAGTCACGGCATTCCTCCGCTAGCGGACATGCCCAAAAGGCATCTTTTAAGTCTATGGTGGTGAACCATGCATGTTCCCTGGGAATTTTATTTAACAGAGTATAAGGGTTAGACACTACAGGGTGTCTAATGATGGTCTTTTTATTAATTTCTCTTACATCTTGGACTAATCTATATTTTCCCTCTGCCTTTTTGACTGCTAAAATTGGGGTGTTATGGGGGGATATGCATGGTTCTAGCATACCTTCCGCTATAAGGTGGTCTATAATTGGAGCTAATCCTTCTTTACCTTTTTCTGATATTGGGTACTGCTTCACCTTGACTGGGGTAGTCCCTTCTTGCATTTGTACTTTTATTGGCGTAATGTTTAAAAAGCCAGTTCTTCCTTCCTCTGCCCATACTTGGGGATTGATTTCACTCATATCTCGTTCAGTCAATTTCATAATACGTACAACCATTTTCCCATTTTCTGGAATAACTGCTATTCCTAACTTAACTTGCAAATCTCTCCCCAACAAATTCTTTTCCAAATGTGGTAAATAAATCATTTCTGCCACACACTGTTTAAAGTTTCCCTTCAATTCCACTCCTTCAATTATTGGTGCTTTAAAGGGTGTCCCTTCGGCTCCTATTATTTCACATGTTCGGTTACTAATACGGACTCCTATTGGAAGATCTTTCAAACTGGACCGATCAGCTCCAGTGTCAACTAAGAATTCAAAACTTAAATTCTGGGGACCAACACTGAGGTTTATCAAGGGCTCATCTAGATGTTTCATTGGGTCCCCTAAGGAATAGAGCCCCTGACACCCCTAATCTTCCCCTTTCAGAATTTTTTCCAAATTTTCTTGTTCCCTTTCTATTGCTTCATCAATTGCAATCTTTTTGCAGTACCTCCTGAGATGACCTATTTCACCACAGTAATAACACCCGCCCTGAAACTTCCCGGGCTTCTGCCAGGGGTTGGCATCAGGACCTCCTGCGTCTGGCACAATCTTAGGCCCTTCTTCTCCTGATCCACATGGCTTCCCTGGCTTATTTTTACTTGCATTTATACATTCTTTGGCCACAGCTACCATCACTTGGGCTTTCGACTTTGCTTTTTCCTCTTCTTTCCTCAAATACACTCTTAGAGCCTCTTTAAGTAGATCATTTATTCCTTTCTTCTGCCAGTCCTCCATCTTTTCTAATTTTCTTTGGATGTCAGGCCAAGATTTGGTGACAAAATGTACTCTTAATACTGCTTGGCCATCTGGACTATCAGGATCTATAGTAGAGTACAGCTGAAAATTTTTCCTTAACCGATTCAACCACGCGGATGGAGTCTCATCTTTTTCTTGTACTGCCCCAAAGGCCAATTTGGTGTTACTTTGGCGAGGAACAGACTCTCTTATTCCCCTAACTATTAGGGCTTGATAGTCAATCATGTTTCGCCTCTCCTCTTCTTGGTTTAGATTCCATCCTGGGTCTGCGAGAGGTAGTTTATGGTCACCTGGTGGTCCTTGCCTGTTTTCCCTCTCCCATATGCATAGACCGGCTTCCCTGATCATCCTAACTTCTTCTGGGTTAAATATTATATTTATAACCGAATTCATTTCTTTCCAGGTATAAATGCTAGGTCCTAAGAACTGATCTAGTTGTTCTGCAATACCTACAGGATCTTCCACTAAATTCCCGATTTCTCTTTTAAATCCTCTCACTTCTGAGGCCGTTAATGGTGCATCTACAAATCCAAATCCGCCCTCTCTTCCTCCCATAGGGACTTCCCTGAGTGGGAACATCCTTTCTGCCTTTGCTGCCCTTGACCTTGTATTATAATATGGTTCCTCTGTAAACTTACTATCCTGTGCTGGTGTAGGGTTCTGTAGATTACTGGAGGAAGCGCTACTGCTGGATGGAGATAGACTCAGTTCCCAATTGGGGGGAGGTGAAGGAACGGCTACTGGTGGAGGTGCCTGAACCAAGGCAGAAGGAATTGGGGCTTGTGGGGATACCAGGGGTGAAGGCAAGCTCGGAAGTGGAGACATAGGTAAAAGAGACTGGTTTGGAATAGGGGTACTAAGGGAAGGTGGTGACGAAAGAGTTATGGTAGATGGTTGAAGAGGAAAAGAAACTGGAAATGCTTGAGGAGATGTGGGACTTAGAAACGAGGGTTGGGAGTTGTGGCCGGCCGGAGGAGGAAGAGCAGGACCTTGGGCATTGGTGGACGGAGGAGAGAGGTGGGTTTCAATGGAAGTGACAGATGGAGCAGAAGGAAGGTAATTGGGGGTGTAGGTGGGTGGAGAAGAGGTAGAAGGAGGATTGACAGATGGAGCAGAAGAAGGAAGGCAATTGGGGGTGTAGGTGGGGGGTTTAAAGGAAGTAGTGGGCGGAGGAGGGGGAGGAAGGGGTTGAAGGAGGTTGACGGCCGGAGGAGGAGGAAGCGGGTGATCAAGGGCATTGACAGGCGGGAGAGGAAGGGGAAGATAATCAAGGGAGTCCCATTTACTTTCATTTTTCTCTCCTTTGTTCCCTTGCCCCTTTTTCTCCGCTACTTTACATATCTTTACTGGTTTTTCTTTTGCTATATTTTCTCTCCAACAAGCTGCGTATTTTAGTTGTTCCACATTTGACTCCCCATAAGTTCTTAAATACTGATTTAGCATTGAACACATCCATGGATCTTGGGTACTGAACCACGGCCATGTTTCTTGTAGATTTAACTTTGGCCATATTTCAACACAATAGTGGATCATTTTTATTTTATCTAACTTTTTAGTAGCTTCACAAGTATCCCAGTTATTTCACATTATCGCTAAAGGGCTGTCAGGAGGGATGTTTTTTACATTCTTGTTCTCTTTTGCTCTACTCTTTCGGCTCATGCAAGCTCCCATATTGATTACTAAAACAGTATGCTCGCTTACACACAAGACTGCTACACCCACTCTACACAGTTCGCTCACTTACACACACTGGTACACCCACACTTTGCTTACTTCTACACAAACGGAGAATTTACACACACGCTCTACCAGAATAGAATGAGTTAGGTCCTAGCGAGGATCGCAGTCCCCTTCCCTAATGTTATGGGCTGATGTTTGGACTGGCTCCTCTCCTTGCTTTCCCCATGCAGCTGCCGGTCCCTCCCTTGGACTGTTTTATCTAGGCTGGTGTTTTCCGGCTCTCTCTTGCTGCGCTTCGGTTGTGGGCTGTGTCTTGCTCTGGCCGTCTGCTCAGCTGTAACCCCCTCCCCTGGCTGCTTTGGCCGTTTTTTTTTTCCTTTTCCCCCAGCTGTTTTGTCTGTGCCCCTGTGTTGGCTTGTCTTAGGTTTGCTTTTGCTTGTCTTGGGCTCGCTTTGGCTTGTCTTGGGCTTGCTTTGGCCTGCTCCCGGCTGCCCCTCCCCCTCTCTCCCTTCTCCCCGCTCCAGGGATTTGCACCGACTCCGGAGGACGAGGATCTGGACTTCGGGGGCCGCTGCTGGAGGTCGGCTTGGGAGGCTCTGCCGCTCTCCCCGGTGAGGACCGGCTGGGTTCGTCTCATCTGGGTTTGGGTTAGGGAGTGTTTCTTTTGTATTTTTGTTAATAAAAAAGTTTTTTCCATTTTCACCTGAAGAACAATTCTTTCTGAGCTCAGTGAAGGAAGGAATTGTGAAAAAGAAAAGGGGGGGGGGGCCCTTTGGAGCTCTTTTTCCCCAAATTTGTCCTAAACTTGGACACCTAACAAGGTTAAAACTGGGATAGAGCTGGTCTCTAGCCAGGCCCCGGTCGCCCCCTACCTCTACTCTTCCCAGTTGTCAGTGGGAGTTGGGTAAGGTCCCAGCGGGGCCCGAATACCCTTTCCTAAACCCTCGTCCCTGGGGGCTCGGTCCCAGTGGGGCGCTGGCTGCCCCTTCCTGCACCCCCCTCTTAAAATTACGCAATGTCGGGTCCTATTGAGGGCCCCCCCCCTTCCCCAACTGAGTGCTGGGTCCTAGCGAGGGTCTCCCCGCTTCCCCAACCAAGTGCTGGGTCCTAGCGAGGGTCTCTCCCCTTCCCCAGCTTTGGGCCTAGGCCCCAAGGAGGCGCCTCTTCCACACTCTAGGCCTTAGTAGACCTCACTCGCTTCCACCTTTGCCCGGTCGGCCCCCTCGCGGGAGTCCGGAACCGCGGTACTCAGGGGTCCACACTCGCTTTGGGGGCTGAGCTGCCAGCCCCCGTCTCATTCACACCACACTCGCTCGCCTCCCATGCCCGCCGCCGGTCTCCTTACTGGCGCTCCCAGCGTTGTCCTGGTCCCACGCTGCTCCGGGTCTGGGGTGGCCAGCTGGCCCAGAGGGTCTCTTCGGGGCGGCGCCTTCCCCTCCAATGTCCTCTTCTGGGAGTGGCCTATCCTGGATGAGCCCCCAAATTGTAATAAACGGAGCAGGGCCAAGGCCTTTATTAAATAGCAGCTCTTTTATTGAAAAATTGAGGGGGTTGTCAGGGGCCGACACCTGCTGCTGCTTGCCTAGGCGACGCTGGGAGGAGGTTCTCAGCAATCCCGACCGAAGGTAAGGATGGGAGTTCCAGCCTCGTGGACACGTCATGAACCTGTTGAGGCTCGTTGGTCTGGGGATGTCACTCTTCTCAACAGCTCCTTAGGTCACGGCTAGTTAGTTTGCACTTCCACTGAAGAGGTGTTTCTTGGGAGTTCTGGAAACTTTGCATATGGGGCGGTGTCTTTTGATTGACAGGGAGCAGCAGCAGGCGGCCGGAAGTGAAGTGAGGGACAGGGCGGAAGTAGGAAGTAATTGAACTAGAACTGGGATTGTTTGGGAAAGTACAAACAGAGGGCAAACTTGGAGATACAGAACATGCACATCAAGAACAGTAAGTGGCTTAACATTTTAACAGAGGGGACAACTCTTAAAACTATTTGTAACCCTTAATTTTATGGCTGCTGAACCTTTTTATTAACTTCAAATTGTGTCAACCAATTTAAATTAGAGAGCCAAGACGTGTCTCCCATAAGTGAGTTGACCAAGATGTATCCTCCTTGGTTACTTCATGGAGTATCTTTGCATATTGCCAGATTGTATGTATATGTTGTTATTTGCCCTGATTGATCTATGTAAGTACAACACTGGTATTTATCAATGTACAGTCCCCTCCCATTTGTGCTGTGATCATATCTAATACCATATGGTTTTGAAATACTACTTTTTTTAAAGAGTTAAGTTCTGTTCGCTATTGTTCAATGGCATCTGCGATTGAGTTTGCAATTATTTCTATGTCTGCTGAGATGTTCACTATTGCTTTTTCTAAGTGTACAATTCCTAAAGTTGGGAATAAAGCTCTGACAAAGATGTGAAGGCCTGTATTATATCTAGTCAGAGGATTACAAGGTATACTTCTACTAAATTGGTTTCTCCAAATTCCTCTAATGATTCTTGTAATTAGAGTAGTATGATTTCTAACTTGTATAGGTGGGATGAGATACCCCATAGTACACTGATCTGTCCAATTTCCAGGTAGTTGCTTAAGGGCTATTCCATTTCTACAAAACCACCAAAAGCCATCTGGCAAATCACAGCTTGTTGTGATGCTCATGTTGGAATTGTTACTATGTCTTGCAAACAAATAGTCATGTCATTGAGCAAATTGAACTTTAAAATCTGGTGAGGTAGGTGGTGACTTTACATCTGATATTTTTTGTAGAATGGTGGTAATTCTGGTACAATTGGCAGTAGTATTAAATTGGCCAAAATTTGGTCTTGTATAGTTTGAATCCACATAAATAATGTAGTGATTGATGAGCAATAACTGAAAAAGGGGTTTTTCTAAAGATGAACCTATCTGTTTGCATTGTGTCCTACTATTATACAAGGTATAGAGGCTTAATTCAGTCCAATTACTAGAAGGTACCCCTAACAATAGTAAGTGCAATTGTTGCATCTCTCCACACAGCCAACAGTCTCTTATTCCAGTATGATTAGTTATTGCCTCAAGCAAAGCTACATACTTATTTACTTCAGAAGTTACTACAATCTGCCAAAAAGCAACAAAGCATAACAAAGTATTCATGATTTACCACTGAGTTTTATCTTCAGTCCATGGTTATCAATGGTTGTTGCTGTCCAAGGTGCAACAGATATTTTCACTCAGGTATAGTGAATCCAGGTAGGTTTTTCTCTCACGCAAATTGCAGTGAAGGTTGTCAGGACTTGTAATGGTCCGTCCCACTTCTCCTGAAGAAGATCACCTGAAAAATTCTTAACATACACCCAGTCACCAGGTTCAACTGTGTGCCATTTATGATCTGCTTGCTTAGGTTGATTTTCAAATACAGTGTTATACTTCTGATGCAATTGAGTGTTAATGGTTTTTAAGTATTTGTAAATATATTGATTAACAGCCTGGGTCAGGTTTTCATCATGAGTGGTATTTAACCCATAAGGTCTACCATACAAAATTTCAAATGGGCTAATCTTTTCTTTTGACCTTGGCTTTACCCTGATTCTGATGAGGGCAATGGGTAATGTCTGGTACCACCACAAATTTGTTTCCTGACAGATCTTAGCTATTTGTTGTTTAAGTATGTGGTCCATTTTCTTTACCTGACCACTAGTTTGTGGCCTCTAAGGAGTATGGAGTTGCCACTCATTTCCCAAGACCTTGCTGACAGCTTGTACAATTTGTGCACAGAAATGTGATCCTCTAGCAAAGGATATTTCCCTGGGTACACCAAATCTAGGTATGATCTCATTTAACAGTCCTTTTTTTACTTCTCTAGCTTTATTTGTCCTACAAGAGAATGCTTCTGGCCACCCAGGGAAAGTATCAGTAAGTACCAGCAAATATTGAAAACCCCCTTCCTTGGAAATTCAGAAAAGTCTATCTGCAACAAGTCTCCAGGAAAAGCTCCTCTGCTAATAACCCCTTGTTCTATCCTAACTGTTTGTCTTGGTTTGAAGGACAGGTGTCTGCCAGTAAGGGCAGAAGTTTCCCTTTGAAATAGAGAATTTAGTTCCACTCCCCCCAAATATTATAATTGTTTGAATCAAGGACTCTGAGGCAGAGATAAGAAGGTAGGAATAACAGCTCTTTTACTAATATATCTAACCGTACAAGCAGAAACAACAGCAGTTGTTAAAATTGCTAACAGAACAGAATAGATAACTCGGTTTCAGTCCCTTTAGATGCAAGCACGCTGTCTCTGTGCTTGGTCCCAGTCCTGAAGCTGGAACAAAACCCAGAGCTGCAGAGAGGCGGGCGGGAGTGGAGGCGGGAGGAGGCGGCAGCGGCCACGCCGGTCTCAGGTGGGAATGGGCTGGAGCAGGCGGCTCCTTGCTCACCGTGTGTGTCTGGGTGATCAGCTGTGTCCGCAGAGGCAGGAGGCTGGAACGGGGCAGATGCAGGACAGGTGATCGCAGAGGGATCTGGCTCTCCTGTGTTCCACAGCAGGGGCTGCAGACGGGGGCGTCCTGCTCCGAGCTCGCCGGAAACACGAGTCCCCTCCGGAAGCCCGAGAGGCCCCTCTGGGAGCCACAGCCACCTACCCCTCTTGTCTGGAGTCATGAGACACCCTGGGTGTAACCCGGCCAGCTCCATTGGCATGATAATGGGAAAAATTCTTTCAATCGACACAGTAATAGAAAAACACTCAATCCCCAACACTGTTGTATTTGGGTTATTTTTCAAACAAGTCCCACATTGTGATGTTGCTTCTTTAACAATGTCTTGCAAGCCTGGGCTTGCAATTCGTTTCCTTAGGTATTACCATGGGAACCCTCAGTGGGTCTTATAATGTTCAGATTTTACACAATATCCCATTAACTTTTCTGGTATTATTAGTTGACCTGTTTCTAATTGCCCCCAACCAGTCTCTAAAAGTTTTCCTTTATTTTCATTAATCCATTTATAATCAGAGGGTTGGTATTTTAAAGGCTGCTTAGTTGATACTACAGTAGGTATTAGAGCTGCCAAAATTGATTAATTTCTTTCAGCAGCGATTTTAGCTTCATAATCTGTAAATTTGTTACCTGCTTCTGGGAGGGTTTTACCTTTAGAGTGCCCTCGGCAATGTATAATTGCCACTTGCAATGGGAGTTTCACCACCTCAAGGAACCTGAGGATTTCAGTTGCATATTTGATGATCTTCTTTTGTGCAATGAGGAGTCCTCTTTCTCTCCATATGGTTTCGTGAGCATGAACAATTCCATAAGCATATTTGGAATCAGTCCAAATATTAATTTTCATTCCTTTTACCAGTTCTAATGCTCGAGTGAGGGCTATCAGCTCACCCTTTTGTGCTGACGTTCCTGCTGGTAATGGGTTTGACTCGATTACCTCCGAGACTGTAGTCCCAATGTACCCCGCCATTCTCACTCCCTGTCACAAAACTGCTGCCATCAGTGAACCAGTTCATGGCATCTGGGAGTGGCTTCTCTTTTAGATCTGGGTGGCTGGAGTACACAGCTTCAATGGTCTCTAGGCAATCGTGTATTACAGCTTCAGCTTCAGACTTTCCTTGCAGAAAAGAGGCAGGGGTAACAATATTGGTCACTTGAATTTCAATATTATCAGATTCGGACAGGACTGCTTGGTATTTTAGGAGCCTCGAAGGAGGCAGCCAATGGTTCCCTTTCTGTTCTAAAACAACTGACACCATATGCGGACACTAAGGCAATCATCTTTTGTCCTAGTGTAAACTTCTGTGCTTCTTCAATGTTCATGATTAGTGCTGCTACTGCCCTAAGGCAGGAGGGCCAGCCTTTGTTCACAGTATGGAGTTGTTTAGAAAAGTAGGCTACTGCCCTTTTGTAAGGACCCAGGTGTTGTGCCAGAATCTCTAAGGCTATTTCTTGTCTCTCATGGTGAAATAGAGAAATTGAGAATTAAGAATCAAGCATCAAGAAATGCTTTGACCAAAAGGGGGACTGACAAAACTGTATGTTTGCTGTAATTTACAGTGCTTACAAGAACAGGAGAAGAGCAAGGCTACAAGGGGGGGTCAAGGGCTAGAATGCACAAACAGGACAAATGCACAAACAAGGACAAAGACACCACAGGATAAGGGGGTCCTCAGACCCCTGAAACCAGGAAAATTGATATCAAAGTCTGAAAGATGACCAAAGGACTAAAAAGAGAGCATGCACAAAGAAGCAAGGTGAAAAGTTCAAACGAGAGGAAGATTATTTACTTCATCCCAAAGACTCCCAGACGACCACCAGAGCAACCTAAAAGGAACAATGCGCAGACGAAAAGAGGCGTGAAGCTAATTTCAATATGAAGGGGATAGGCAATGAATTTGTATTAGGCATATTGTATAGTCCTAGTTTGTAGAGAATAAAAGGAGAGGCTCAGGTCGACAGACGTGCATGTTTTTGGAGGAGCTATCTCCCGTGCACCTCAGGGATGAATGAATACATACCTATTCTTATAACTTATTTTGTGAGTTATAGAGAGTTTTTCCGTGCTTCAGTGGGAGAATAACCAAAACGGTTTACTAATATCAGGAAGTCCCAAGGCCAGGGCCCTCATGAGCTCACTGTCTCGGCTTGAAAGACAGGTGTCTGCTAGGGAAGGCAGGAGCCTCCCTTGGAATCGAGAATGTAAACCCTCTCCCTCCAAACTATTATAATTTTGAAATTAGGGGCTCTCAGGCAAAGATATGAGGATAGGAATACCAGTTCTTTGCGAGTATGTATAACAAGGCAAACAAAACAACAACTATGGAATGAATAGCAAACAGAACCAGGGACCCCATGACAGCCTTCTTGGCCGAGACAGGAAAGGATGAAGGTGAGGCTGTGCTTCACAAAGCCCTGGAGCACTCGATCCCGATGCCCCTGCAGGACTCTGAAGAGCATTAAGCTGGAACGGCAGGAATGAGCAAAAGATCCTGGGTTGGTGGAAGAGATGTATCAGAAACTCCATGGCAGTAGTTGGAACTGTGGGACGTCCCAGCAGGGCAGGGCGGTGCGGGGCTACAGCATAGAGAAACCCAGAGCAGTGCCGAAGAAACGGTGGGGGAGGGGCAGCAGAGTTCCGGCTCCGAGCAGGGCAGGGAGAGGCGAGCTCAGGATTCCCAGGCATATGAACAGATGGTGATAGGTCCTCTTTTAGTGAGGTAGGTGCTAATAAGGTCCCAGGTCAGTGGCTGTTCTCACGAGCAGAGGCTCACCCTACAGAAAAAGAAGGAGAAGAAGTTCCAGGCTGGGTTATGGGGGTTTCCCCAAGCAACAGCAGCTCTGAGAGTCCTCCTCTGAAGCAGCAGAGCGAGACAGTCACCATCCCTGGATGTGTGTAGTAATGCTGAACAAGTCTAGGCCACAGTGAAATGTCTAAACAAGTCTAAGCCGTAGTCTGTATCATATGCACCAAACTATATTTAGCTGTTTTTCTCCATATTTTGCTGCCTAGTTGTTTTTCTGCATATTTTGCTGTTTCTTCACATGCTTAGCTGTTTTTCTGTATATTTCTTAGTTTAGACCAATGTTTATAACAAGTGCACAAAATAAACCATTTTAAGTGTTTTTCTGCAACTTGTTAAGACCCTTCAAGACCACTAAAACATAAATTGTACTAAATCAAAAAAGAAAAAGCTAAAAAACAAAATACCAACATTAAAAAACCCAAAATAAAGGTAGGTGGCAAAGTTCTAGACAGCAACCAATCATCGTACCGAAAAAGCTTGTGCAAAGCTTGTAAATAACATAAAAGCACCAATCAAAAAATGCACAATCACATAAACAGTAATCTAAAAATGTATAATTAAAGCTAAAAGTAAACAATAAAAAACCTTCTACTTAATCATATTAATTTGCTGTCCAAAAGTCCTGTTTGTCCTACAGATGTGTTTAAAAAAAGACTGGATGTGGCACTCGGTGCCATAGTCTAGTTGAGATGTTAGGGCATGGGCTGGATTTGATGATCTTGAAGGTCTCTTCCAACCTAGTGATTCTGTGATTCCTAACCACTGGCCTGGCTCCTGTCTGTAATTCAATCTTAATAGGGTTAGCCAATTTTGATCTCTCAGGAGCATTGGTATTCCATGCTCCTAGGTATACCTGATTCATTATTTGCTCCTAATAGTTTGCTGGTCCTGTATAAATTGCCAATTCTAATGCCAAAATCAATTTGCCTTCAGGTACTCTAAATTTCATTTTTTCCCCTCTCTGAACTCAATTATTGCCTCTAAATTTTCAAGTAGATCCCTGCCTAATAGGGATTTAGGTGAATTTGGCAGATAGAGGAATTGAGGTATTCCCATCCTTTTCCTAGTTTTGTATTCTAATGATTTCAAGAAAAAGGTATTCTCTGGTTGGCCCATGGCTCCCATTACCTGGATATGTTTTTCACTTTTAGGCATTGAAGATTGATTTAAAACTGAAAATGTGTCTCCTTTATCTATTTAAGAATTAACTTCTTTATCATAGCTGTATCTTAACCAGCATGTCTGCTAGGGAAAGATCTGCTGGTTCCTGTCACTCAGTGTTATCTATTGCTGCAACAACAGTTTCCTCTTTTAGTGTTCAGCAACTCTGGGCACTGGCATTTCCAATACCCTCCTTCCTTATAGTAAGCACACTGATTTGGCCTTAACCTCCAGTTGGGGGTTGGGTTTTTGTTCTTTTACTGTCTCACTTTAAATAATTTTTCCCCATTATCATGCTAATATAGCCTGCTGGGTTACACCCATGCTCTTTTGACGACTCTAGACAAAGGGGTAGGCTTCTGGGAAGGGGGGGGGGCGACTCGTGTTTCCAGCGAGCTCGGAGGAGGAGGACCCCCGTCTGCAGCCCACGAGGCCGAGCACAGGAGAGCCAGACCCTCTGTGATCACCTGCCCTGCATCTGCCCCGTTCCAGCCTCCTGCCTCTGCGGACACAGCTGATCACCCAGACACAAACGGTGAGCGAGGAGCCGCCGCTCCAGCCCGTTCCCACCTGGGACACAGCACGGCCGCTGCCGCTTCCCCGCCTCTCCCGCTTCCGTCTGCTCTCTGCAGCTGTGCAGGCTCTGTCCCGTCTTCACCACCGGGATCGAGCACAGTGTGCCTGCGGCTAAAGAAAGGACTGGAGCTGAGTTATCTGTTCTGTTTTGCTGGTAATTTTAACAACTGCTGTTGTTTTCTGCTTGTACGGTTAGGTATATTAGTAAAAGAGCTGTTACTCCTACCCCCTTATCTCTGCCTTAGAATTCTTGATTCAAACAATTTATAACACTTGGGAGGGAGCGAAATTAAATTCTCTATTTCAAAGAGGAGCTTCTGCCTTTATTAGTAGACACCTGTCCTTCAAACCAGGACACCTCCCTTGGGATTGATTTCAGCTGCCTCTACTATTTCTACTTTTACCTATGCCTCTGCCTCATCCCTGACCGCATCCTCCTCTTTGATGATGCTCTACAGCTGCTACTACGGGCCCCTGTGAGTTTTTAGTCTTGCTTCTAGTGAGAGCTGTTACTGGAATCCCCAGGCTCCTTCCCTCATTTGGGTCGTCTGAGTAATCTCCTTTCTCACTTTGTTATCTACTACTAGGTGATAATTGAGGAGCCCGGGGGCCTCTCCTGAGGAGACTGGATTGTAATTCTTAAAGATCAACCTCACTATCTTCTTCTCTGTCTCTCAGTTTAAGACATCTCTGACCTATACTACATGCAGAACAGTACCTTCTTATTTTTCTTTTACCTCTGTCCTTTTCTAGGGACAAAACTAAAGGAGCTTGTGGGGGTAAATTAATCCCACATCCTCTCTGCCACTCTGGTTTCCTTCTAAAGGTAAAGAACATATGTAATACCTCATCAAATCACTTTTCTTTAGATTGCCTCCAGGGATTGCTCCTAAATCCTTCCAATGAGCCAAAACACACCCCAATGGACTCTTTTTTACAATCTCCTTACTGTTGTTGCTACCCATTCCTGGTGCTATCCAGATGCCCGCACTTTACAGCAAAAATTATCACTTGTGTTCCTTTCTTTACTCTTATTCCACAGATACTGCACAAACCACAAATTGGGAATCTTAGTTTCGACCTGCAGCAGTATTTATGTTTACAATGCTGACAAGCAGTTAACATTAAAGGATCACACTGTCCACTCACACACAATCTACACTGTCCTGATCTGCACAACAGACAAGTTAACAGAGTACTACGTGGCACAAGCCAAAAACCTTTTAACAGACACAATGGCAAGAAACAAAAACTTATTAACAGACACATGGACAAGAAACACCAATCTTATATAGAAGATGCAAAATTACACACACAACAATCAAACCCAAAATTCCAAGACCTAGGCCAATACTTAAAGTCATCAGACTTCCTTTTAGGGGACTCTAACCCCTTATGTATCAACATTGGGAATTTCACCTGTGATACAACCCCCTGTGTGATTCATCACACAAGTCTTACGGGAGTTACTTAACCAAGACCAGAAACAAAATTCAAAACAATCAATGAATATCTTAAATTTTCTGCAGTCTGTCCTTGTTTACCCCTGCAGAGTGCCGGTGAAGCGCCGAGTCCCTCCAAGAAATTCTTGAGGCGCACCAAGGGTGTAGGTAGCTCCAGCCGACCTTGCAGCTGGGCAGAGAATTGTCTCCTGCCCGGCTCATCAGACTGATGCCCAAAACTAGGCAAGAAAATAAAACTCTATAGTCAGACAGCTACAGAGCAGGTATTTGATAATTCAGCACTGGGAATGAGGGGGAATCTCTCTGCCAAAAACACTCTTGTTTAGCCTTCAGTTACATTTTAAAAGTCTTTCCATGCAATATCACAATTACAACACATCATTAGCATCCTCATATTTGCATAAAGCTGTGTCATGATTTTAAAACAGTTTGTTGCTTTCACACATGCATCAGTTCCTTCTGTGGTGGTAGTCAGTCTTCTGGTGGTCATTTGATGAAGACTTTTGTAGTCTTCCTCATGTTTGAACTTTTTACCTCTATCTTCAGTGCATGCCTGCCGCTTCTTGTTTTTCAGTCTAACTTGGTTTTAGCTAATTTTGTAGTTTGCAAGTTCCTTTAAAACTTGCTATTTTTCTCTTGATGGCGCTTGTTATCTCACTGTCTTTGCTATCTTGCTTGTTTTACCTGCACATCTTGTTACAATGTTACTTGTGGTTAACCTTTTGTTTGCATAACACTCAGCATTCAATACCACATATTCTCCCCCTTGAACATGTATCATCACTTTCCCACAAAGTTCGGAAGTACAGATTGTCTGAGTTCTGCGATACACCACAAGTTCAGACTGTCTGGGCTCTGCAGTACACTTTGCATGGACCCATTTGTCTATTACCTAAAAGTTCAGGAGTTCAAACTGTAGTCAAACTGTCTGGATTCTGTACCAAACTTGAGCGGCCGTAGGTTGGTAGACATTAGGACCCATTGCTAAAGACATTAGCACCCATGTTTCCTATGGCATGCACAGGACCAATCTTTACCCTGCCGGTCTCCTGCTTCCATGTGGCTTGCTGCTGGAGACATGCATACAGGCCCCACAACCTGGTATTGCCTCATGCCTGGGGATGGGGGGGTAGAGTATGGTGCTAATAACATCGAGGTTGTTGGTTCAATCCCCATATGGGCTGTTGTAAGTAGCTGTGGAATTATTAGCTTGAGCTGTTATGTGTTGTCTTTTGCAAATTATTATTAATTACGACAATTTGGATGTAGAACAGTTTGTAATCTCTTTTAGCTACTTTGGTATTGTATATTTTGTCAGCTTTTGTATGCATCTAAATAGTAGTGTGATAAATATATATATTTTAGGTTTTAGCAAAATATGGTAACTTTTGCAGGATGCTTTCATTTTGTAACTAGCTGACCATAGTGAGAATAACTTAGAAGTGGCTAAAACTGTCTGTATGATTAGATAATACTGAGGGAACCACACAGATAACATCGGAAAAAGGATATGAAAAAACTGTTGCTCCTAACCCTGCAGTCATCAATAATTCCCTGTCTGTCATGAACAAATAGCATATACGTTGTGAGGAAATGGCATACACAACTCCCCAAAATTAAATCTACACTATTGTATGATGGGTCTAGGGTCGAACAAAGCTAAAAGAATTCCTGGAAAAAGTAAAATAACTTACAGGAATATTTGAATATGCAAAACCGTATAAATATGTATGTAAAGAGTGTAATGAAAAAAGTATATAAGAAAATTGTCTTTAAGCTAACGGTGTGCTCTTGGCAATTTGCTGGGCATCCCAGTACTGGATATTGTTCCTTTTATCCTTTATTAAATATTAAAAAATTTTAAAGAGTGAGTTTTGTTTTCCAAATGGGCCATTCACTTAAGAGTTGGATTTGATGATCCTTGTGGGTCCGTTTCAACTCAGAATATTCTGTGATTTGTTCCCCTCAGGGGCACCCACACATAGTCTCCTTTCTCCCAACCTGTCACAGCCTCTCTCAGAGTTACTAGCGTAAAGGGCCACCAACCACTCAGGAAGCACTTATCTATGGAAGATGTTACTTGCCCCAAACAGGGCCCCTGGGACCTGGTACTTTGAAGACAAAGAAACCTCTTAAGGTATGCCCCCCTCCTCCTTATCAAAACTTGTTATCTCTTAGAATTGCTATTGGTTTTTAAAGTCGTTACTTAGAATTTTAAGGTAATTGGTTGGTTTGTAATTTGTAGTTCTTATTGGTTAGGAATTCAATCCTCTAGAAAGCTATAAAAAACCTTGGTTATATTGTATAATCGGACTCTGCATGTGGAACCCCTTTGAAGAAATAAAGTTACCTTCGGAACCTCTGCAGCAGGTCTCAGAGTCTCTGTCTCTGCTAGCGAGTAGCTGTGGCTCTGCCTCGAGAGTTCTCTGAGCTATCTGGACTCTCGTAGCAGCCTGGGGCTGAAAAGCCTCTGATCCCCGGCAGCTACATGTATCTGCTGCAAAATGTGGAATATGTAACATTTTCTTTTAAAAGGATATTCTTTATTCTTTGAATATTTTCAAGCCTAATTGTCTTTATGATGCTTGTATCCCCAATCGTCTGTTCTGTTAGTATTAAATATTCAGTTCTGCAACTTTAAAACTGGTTCCAGGAGTGAAGGGGGAGGGAAGAGGTGCAAAGTTTGTTATCAGAAACTGCACTTGCTCCCCCACATCCTTCACACAGACTGTGTTGTCTGCAGTAGACAGCAGAAGAGAGATCTCCTTTGCTCTTAGTTTCTAGCTAGCTGAGGCAAAAAAGCTCCCTGAACTGTGGTTATTTTTTGTTTGTTTTTTTTTTTTTTGTTTTTTTTTTTTTTTGTTTTTTCTTTTTCTTAGAATTGTTCTGACCTGCTCTGAACTAAAACCCAGAAAAGCACCAGGAGCTCACACCTGTAGCCCACTAAGCCTGGCCTGGGCCGCAGCATTTCCCAGCACCGGAGGGACTGAGAACAGACTGAACCGGGCTGCAACCCATGAAAAAACACTTCTGAATTTGTCATCTCTTCAGAGTGACGAGAAGTTTTACTGTTTATTATTGTTCATTTTTGTGCTGAAAAGTGCTTTGCCTGTTAAATAAACAGGTTTTTTCCACTTCTCTTGGGGGTAGGTTAGTTTTCTTTTCTTTTCCCCTGTCCTCCCTGTCTGGAATATTTTCCCATTGACATGTTAAAATGACTAGCGACAGCGGGAGGGGAAGACTCCCTGTCCCTTTCTTGGAGTTTTTCTCTCACAGGGTGGAGGGGAGGGGGAAAGGAGGGGGGGGAGGGGGGGAAGGAAAAGGAAAGGTGTGGGCAGCTGCTCGCTCTCCCGCTCGTTTGGCTTGGAGGAGAACGGTCGCTGGAGAAACCCCGCTCTGCCACACCGACGCCGGGAGCTGCCTTCCTCGGCTGTGAGATCCCGCAACCCCCAGCTGGGACGCCCTCCCACCTCCACGCATCCTGTTGGAGCATCGGGACCAACACTGCCCCAAGATCCGTGAGCAGCGTCTCTTCTCCACCCTTCCCATCCGGGAAAGAGCCGCCATCACCCCCAGCGCCCCTGCAGCCACGCGGGATCACCGCACCTCCCCCTGTTACCGGGAGCTGGCCGGCGCTGCCTGCCACCTAGGACGGTAATTACACCACAGGGGAAAGGTGTCCACAAGCGAAAGAACTGTTACTGGGTTCCTGTTCTGTTAATTGTTAATTTCATAGTTGTTGTTTGTGAGGTTACTAACCTCCGGTGCTCTTAGGCACCAACTTTGTAGGGTTATCTTAAATAAGCGAAGCAGCTAATAGTTGCTAAAAATGTTATTTATTACAAAGCACATCAGTCTCAAAGGGCAAGCATTAAAGCAATGGCAAAAGGCAAATGGCTAAAAGCAGTGGCAGTAAGCACCAACTCTTCCCGATACATACTCTTATATAGGATTTTCCCAACAAGCTGGGACATAAGCTCGGACCACTACTTCTTAACCTATTAGAATTCTAGTTTCTTAGTACGGTAGGTTACGTATAGACTATGCATACAACCTATCTTGTTCTATCTGAAAAATGTAAGTAATATTCTTACTATAGCTCTATTATGTCTAAGTATGGTCTACAACCACAGTCCTGGAGCCTCTACTGAAAACATCCGTATGTTTTTCAACCTTCACTAGAACATGCACTGCAACTTTGTAATTTGAACTTTTTCCCTACTAAAAGCATTAGAGCTCACACTAAAACTTACTAACTTACTTCTACTTAAACATCTACTTTATGTGTGAGTGGCTTAATATACTTCAATCCATCCACAGGCTGTAATTCAATCCCTGCACTTTGATTCCTCCCTGAAGGATTCAGAGACCCCTGACTCACTGACTCCAATAGTTGTTTTGCTTGCTTTGTTTTTTATATATATATATATATATATATATATATATATATATATATATATACACCAGTAAAGAACTGTTATTCCTATCCTCATATCTCTGCCTGAGACCCTCTTAATTTCAAAATTATAATAAATTGGAGGGAGGGGGATTCACACTCTCCATCTCAGGGAAGGGCTCCTGCCTTTCTTGGCAAATACCTGTCTTTCAAACCAGGACAACTTCTCTCTGAGAAAATATTTCCCCAAACCAGTTAAAGAAAGAAGTGCTTAAATCTGTTTCCTAAAATAACCCCATTCAAAGGTTTTCTCCCTAAATTTACCCTAAACCAGAACACTAATCAACAAGAAGGGAGATTTTATCTGTGAAACAGACAGCAGCTAACAAGAGCTAAGTGATGCTCTTGTGCTTATAAAACAAATTACTTGTTGGTAGAATTGCCTTATTGAGGTCTAGAGCTTGACATGCTTCAATGATCTCAGACCTAGGGGGAAGTGACCAAAGTTTGGGGAGAAGGATGTATCACTGATAGTGGACACAAAGAATGCAGAATTTACAGGCCACAAGGACATTTGGCAGAACTCCCAAGAAAAGGAAGAAACTAATCAAGCCAACTCAGCAACTGTGTTGAAATCAGCTCCGACTGGGTAAAAGGTAATTCTGGCAGGGGGAGATCGTGACCACTGATTCACAGACCACTGATCCAAGAAACCCACTGACCCAAAAGAAGAGGAAGACTGAACATATGGACTAATTAGCATGAGAAGCAAGAGAATTATTAACAAATAGAAGATAGAATACTAATTAATAAAAGAACTGTGTAACTTGTAGCCAATGAACAATTCCTTTGTTTGCTAAAATGTATAAATAGTGAAAAGTTCTGAAAGCTGGTGTGCTTGATTTGTGAAATACCACCAGGCACCCAGGCTTGCACAACTCTGAAATAAATAATCAATGTCTCTCTCAAGTGCATAATTATTGGCTTGTTGCACACCGGGTAAGGAATCTGATTTTTGTGGAGAACATACCCACCCATAAGGAGCTCTCTTACCTCCTCAGCAGTACCTGTACCTCAGACTCACCAGGACAAATAGGCCTCTCATGAGTGCCCTTCCCTCAGGGCACTGCTAGGCTCCCCAGGCCAGACTCCTCTTCCTGTACCTCACACACCAGGGGAGCAATGGCAGCAGCAGCCTCAAGCTGCAGGGGCTCCACGGGAGCTGTTTGACACATGTCAAAAATCATTAAAATAAATAAACCTAAGGCTAGCAATGATCCATCACTCCCGATTTAATATTGAGTTCACAACACACGTGCATAGCCAGAATCTTCCTGGACTTCTTGAGGATGAACAGATTGAGAGCAGCCCTGTAGAGGACTTAGGAATACTGGTAGACGAAAAACTGGACACTAACTATCAATAGAATAATTGAATTATAAAGGCAGGAAAAGCCCTCTAAGATGATTTAGTCTGTTAACCCAGCACCACTGTGTTCATCAATAAACCATGTCCCCAAATGCCACATACACAGGCCTTTTGAACGCTTCCAGGGATGGTGATTCCACCACCTCCCTGGGAAGTCTATTCCAATGCCTGACCACCCTTTAAGTGAAGAAATGTTTCCTAATATCTAATCTATACCTCCGCGGCACAACTTGAGCCCTCCCCTGGTGCAACTTGAGGCCATTTCCTCTTGTCCTGTCACTTGTTACCTGGGAGAAGAGACCGAACCCCACCTTGCTACAATCTCCTTTCAGGTAGCTGTAGAGAGCTATAAGATCTCCCCTCAGCCTCCTTTTCACCAGACTGAACACCCCCTGAGCTCCCTCATCTGCTTCTCATATGACTTGTGCTTCAGACCTTTCCCCAGTTCTGTTGTCCTTCTCTGGACATGCTACAGCACCTTCATGTCCTTCTTGCAGTGAGGAGCCCAAAACTAAACTCAGGATTCGAGGTGCAGCCTTACCAGTGCTGAGTACAGGGGACAATCACTGCGCTGGTCCTGGTGGCCACACTAATTCTGATACAAGCCAGGATGCCATTGACCTTCTTGGCCACCTGGGCACACTGCTGGCTCATATTCAGAGAACAATGTGCACTTGGAGCCCAGAAAGTGAATTGTATCCTGGGCTGCATCAAAAGAAGCATGGCTAACAGGTCAAGGGAGATGATTCTGCCTCTACTCTGTGCTGGTGATACCCCACCTTGAATACTGAGTCCAGTTCTGGGGTCTTGTTTTGGTTTAAAAGAGAAATGTCTGCCAAGGAAGGTGGGAACCTTCCTGGAATGGAAAAGAAGACCCCTCTCTCCAATTTGTTATAACTGAAAATTTTGTGGCTTCCAGGAAAAAAAAAAAAAAAAGTAGGAAAAGGAGTAGCAGTTCTTTACTAGAATATATATATATAACAGAACTGCCCAAACAACAATACAACAACAGAGGTTTCCCACCCGTCAAGAATTTTCCCCTTTGGTGTAGTTAAGGCCACAATTAGTAGGGTGTGCTGGCTGCTCAGATGAGGCAGGGAAGGTGCAGAAGTTCAGTCGCAGCCAGCAGGGGTTGCTGACGGACTCTGGCGAGGCAGAAAGAGGTGCAATGCTTCCCCTGGTTAGCACCAGCAAGGAAAGAAGGAAATTGCTCCTTTTTCAAACTCATGGGCAGTGTTCGACCTCAGCACTACCAAGTAGAAGATAGCAGAAGCAAGGAGAAACAGTCTGATTTGGTCATAGTCCGAATTGTAGCGTAGCAAATGTCCTGGACTCAAATGCACAACTTCTGCAGCACGTGACTGCTCTCCCCAATGCCACAACGGAAGGAAAGCAAGCAGCCCCCAACCTCCAGGAAGTCTCAGACCAGCCTCAACAACTCTCGTGGCAATTCTATGCTGCAATTCCCGAAAAACTTCCAGCGGAAGAGCCCATCCCCCAGACCAAACTTCCAAACTCGGAAAGAACTCCACTGGAATGACAGGGTTATCAGACACTTGTTAACTCAATCACCTTCTATTCATGCTCCTGGCCATCATCCCCTTCTCTTCCCAGCATATTTTTTAGCTAACAGATTACAAGAATTTCTCTGAGAAACCTAACCCACAACATATCTTCAGCACAGTAAAGATATGAAGCTCTTAAAACAGGTCCACAGGAGTGCCACAAAAATGATCAGAGGCTTGGAATATCTCTCCTTTGAAGAAAGGGTGAGAGAATTGGAGTTTGTGGTGGGTTGACCTTGGCTGCACAACAAGTGCCTGCTAAGCTGCTCTATCACTCCCCTTCCTCAGCAAGACATAGGAAAGAAAATAAGATAAAAAAAGCTTGTGGGTTGAGATAATGTCAATTTAATAAAACAAAAGCAAATACAGTACATGGAAACAAAGGAAAATAAAAATATTTTGTTCATTACTGATGTCCAGACACTTCCTGGGAAGTAAGGCTTTGGTGCAAGTAGCAGTTGCTCCAGAAGACAAACACCTTAATAGCGAATGCCCACCCTCCCTGCCCCCTTGGCCCCCACTGCATCCTCTTGGGCTCTGTCTCCTCCCAACCTCTTTCTCCGTCTCAGCCTTTGGGGGCAGGGGGATTTAAGAGACTGCATTTATAATGTGGGAGCATTGCTCAGCAGTAGTCAAAACACGGGTGTGTTCTCAACATCTTTCCAGCTACCAATGCAAATCACAGCACTGTGAGGGTTGCTATGGGGAAAGTTGCTGTTGAGGAATCCACCCAGGTCTGGTAGCTGGGTGTGCAAGCTGCAAATTGTGCCCTTAGTGGAGAGAAACCACTGGAGCCACAGGCAACAGACGTGAATGAGTGCTGAGCTTTTGTCTAACAAAGGGCAAGCAGATCTGTGGTTCTTTTGCCAGTTGACAGGGGCAATAGAATGGACACAGAAACCAATAGGAAGAATGGTCTCCTTTTACAATTAATATTGACGCAAAACAGAGGTAAAAGTATACATATGGTAAAATAATACGCTTATTACTTGCTTGGCTTTAGCAACAAGTAAAAATAAGCAAGTCAATGAACCTAATCACTATTACAAAGGGAGAGAGAGAGAGAATAGTGATTGAGAAAAATATATCATCAATTGCCTAAATACTTTACCATCATCCAGAGTCCACAGTTGCTGGGGAGTCCCATTTCAAAGTGAGAACCTGGAAAACCTTCCCTGACAATTGGGAAAATCCTACCCAGTGCTTCCACCTGTGGGTGAGATCTCCAGTTTGCCAAAAAAAGGGATCCAGCTTTTATAGACCCAAATTGACAAGTCCAAATTATTTGTTTGTCTTTTTGCACAGAAAACGTCTGGTTCTGATGACCTACTTCTGAACCAGCTGAGACCAAGGCTTGGCCAGAGCCCAGGCCACAGCTGGGAAAGTTTTGCCTGAAATATTCTACTAACAAGTCTCTGGGGATAAATTTTGGAAGGATTTCTTGAGATATCCTACACAGGGTGTTGGGGGTTGAGTGTTTTTCTATTACTGTATCAATTGAAAGAATTTTTCCCATTATCATGCCAATGGAGCTGGCCAGGTTACACCCAGGATCTCTGATGACTCTAGACAAAAGGGATCGGTGGCAGCGGCTTCTGGAGGGGCCTCTTGTGCTTCCGGAGGGGACTTGTGTTTCCGGCAACCTCAGAGCAGGACCCTCCCCCCATCTCCAGAAGGCAGAGGGCAGGCTGGAGTGGAGGCGGGAGGGGGCAGCAGCGGCGACGCCGGTCCCAGGTGGGAACGGGCTGGAGCGGGCGGCTCCTCGCTCACCGTTTGTGTCCGGGTGATCAGCTGTGTCCGCAGAGGCAGGAGGCTGGAACGGGGCAGATGCAGGGCAGGTGATCACAGAGGGTCTGGCTCTCCTGTGTTTGGCCGCGTGGAGATAGAGACGGGGCATCCTGCTCCGAGCTCCCAAGAAACACGAGTCCCCTCCGGAAGCACGAGAGGCCCCTCCAGAAGCCGCTGCCACCAACCCCTTTTGTCTAACGTCATCAGAGATCCTGGGTGTAACCCTGGCAGCTCCATTGGCATGATAATGGGAAAAAATTCTTTCAATTGACACAGTAATAGAAAAACACTCAACCCCCAACATTATCCACCCCGAATTTTTTCCATGCCAACATGCTACATCATATTAAAACCATTAAATCATATCCATACATGCAGTTACAGGCACAGTATCATAGATAGTTCACCCTAGAACAAGGTCCCCTTGGGGTATGCAACGGGTCTCTCCATCCTTTTGCATCACCCACCAAGTGCAACCTGGTCCTTGAGTGAAAACCACCCCACGAACAGGATTGTCTTTGCTGGAAGCAGAGTTCACCCAGACAGTTTTTCCTAACATGCCTCTCAGGTGTACCACTGGTACCTTATCTCCATGTGGTGCTCCCAAGGGCTCTGATTGGGCAGGGCCTGCTCGGTTAGTGGAACCTCGGGTATTCACTAACCATGTGGCCTTTGGTAGATTGATCTCCCAGTTCTTAAAAGTCCCCCCACCAAGTGTCTTTAAAGCTGGTTTTAAGCAGACCATTGCACCGTTAGACTTTCCCAGCCACTGGTGCATGGTAGGGATTATGGTACACCCACTCATAGCCATGTTCTCTAGCCCAGGTGTTTATAAGGCTATTTTTGAAATGAGTCCCGTTGCCTGACTCAATTCTCTCAGGGGTGCCATGCCTCCAGAGGACTTGCTTTTCCAGGCCCAGGATGGTGTTCTGAGCAGTGGCCTGAGGCATAGGGTAGGTCTCCAACCATTCGGTGGTGGCTTCCACCATGGTCAGCACGTAACGCTTGCCTTGGCGGGTCTGAGGCAGTGTGATATAGTCAATCTGCCAGGCCTCTCCATACTTATATTTGGACCATCGCCCCCCATACCAGAAGGGCTTCACTCGCTTGGCCTGCTTGATGGCAGCGCAGGTGTCACAGTCATGAATAACCTGAGAGATGCTGTCCATGGTTAGATCCACCCCTCAGTCTTATGCCCACTTATAGGTGGCGTCCCTACCCTGATGGCCTGAAGTATCGTGGGCCCATCGAGCTAGGAACACTTCTCCCTTGTGTTCCCAATGTAAGTCTATCTTTGAGACCTCTATCTGAGCAGTCTGATCTACCTGCTCGTTTGTGCCTGTGTTCTTCATTAGCCCGACTCTTGGGAACATGGGCATCCACATGACGGACTTTCACGGGTAGCTTCTCTACCCGAGTGGCAATGTCTTTCCACTCATCAGCAGCCCAGATTGGTTTTCCTCTACGTTGCCAGTCAGCCTTTTTCCACCTTTCCAGCCAACCCCACAGAGCATTGGCTACCATCCGCAAATCAGTGTAAAGGTAGAGCTTTGGCCATTTCTCTCTCTCAGCAATGTCCAAGGCCAGCTGAACAGCTTTGAGTTCAGCAAGTTGACTTGATCCACCTTCTCCTTCGGTAGCTTGTGCAACCTGTAGTGTGGGGCTCCATACGGCAGCTTTCCACTTCCAGTTCATCCCCACAACGCTGCAGGAACCGTCGGTGAAAAGGGCGTAGCGTGTTTCATCTGCTGGCAGCTGGTTGTACGGTGGGGCTTCTTCAGCCCGGGTCACTTGCTTCTGCTCCTCTTCATCAGGGAGACTAAAATCTTCACCTTCTGGCCAGTTTGCAATTATCTCCAAAATCCCAGGGCGATTTGGGTTGCCAATACGGGCGCGCTGCGTGATGAGGGCAATCCACTTGCTCCATGTGGCGTCGGTGGCGTGGTGGGCAGAGGGAACCTTTCCTTTGAACATCCACCCCAGCACTGGCAGTCAGGGTGCCAGGAGGAGTTGTGCTTTCATGCCAATCACCTCTGAGGCAGCTTGAACTCTTTCAGAGACAGCCAAGATTTCCTTCTCTGTGGGAGTGTAATTGGCTTCAGACCCTTTGTAACTTTTGCTCCAGAATCCCAGGGGTCAGCCTCGGGTCTCGCCAGGCACCTTCTGCCAAAGGCTCCAGGACAGACCATGGTTCCCGTTCTTCTTGCGAGTGAACAGTGAGAGAGGGCTCACAATCTGGCTGTAATCAGGGATGTGCATTCTCAAAAAGCCTATGGCACCAAGGAAAGCTTGTGTTTCCTTCTTGCTTGTTGGTGGAGACATTGCAGTGATCTTATTGATGACCTCAGTGTGGATCTGGCGCCGTCCATCCTGCCACTTCACTCCCAGGAATTGGATCTCTTGGGCAGGTCCTTTGACTTTGCTCTTTTAATGGCGAAACTGGCTCCCAGCAAAATCTGGATGATCTTCTCTCCTTTCTCAAATACCTCCATTGCTGTGTTCCCCCACACAATGATGTCATCGATGTACTGCAAATGTTCTGGAGCCTCAGCCTTTTCCAGGGCAGCCTGGATCAGTCCGTGGCAGATGGTGGGGCTGTGTTTCCACCCCTGGGGCAGTTGGTTCCAGATGTACTGCATGCCCCTCCAGGTGAAAGCAAACTGAGGCCTGCACTCTGCTGCCAAAGGAATGGAGAAGAATGCATTTGCAATGTCAATGGTGGCATACCACCTTGCTGCCTTGGACTCCAGCTTGTACTGGAGTTCCAGCATATCCGGCATGGCAGCGCTCAGCGGTGGAGTCACTTCATTCAATGCCCGATAGTCCACAGTCAGTCTCCATTCTCCATCAGATTTGTGCACAGGCCAGATGGGACTGTTGAAGGGTGAGTGGCTCTTGCTGACCACCCCTTGGCTCTCTAGATCACGGATCATCTTGTGAATGGGGATCACAGCATCTCGATTTGTCCGGTACTGCCGGCGGTGCACTGTCATGGTGGCAATTGGCACCTGTTGCTCTGTCAATTTCAGGAGTCCCACTGCAGAGGGGTTTTCTGACAGTCCAGGCAAGGTGTTCAACTGCTTAATGCTCTCTGTCGCTACAGCAGCTATTCCAAAAGCCCACCTGAACCCCTTTGGGTCATTGTAGTAGCCGTTCCTGAGGAAGTCTATGCCTAGAATGCACGGTGCCCCTGGGCCAGTTACAATAGGATGTTTCTGCCACCCTTTCCCTGTCAGGCTAATCTCAGATTCCAGCAAAGTGAATTCCTGTGATCCCCCCATCACCCCAACAATGGAAACAGGTACCTTCCCCACATGTTCTGATGGTATCAGGGTGCATTGTGAACCACTATCAACTAGCACTTTCTGTTTCTGTGGCTTTGATGTGCCAGGCCATTGCACCCACACTATCCAATAGATCCTGTCATCCCATGCCTCTCCCTGGCTTGAGGCAGGGCCCCTCTAGCCCTGGTTATTATTTCTTTCCTGGGCATACATAGTGGAGGTTCCTTCCAGGGGATCTGACAGATCATCCTCCCTTCTGTAATACCCTGCACCTTGCTTGTGGGAGGTTGAGGCTACCTTCATTTTAGTGCGATTCCCTCGGTTAGCATTTCCCTCCCTGAGCTGACACATTCGTGCTGCCAGGACAGAAGTGGGTTTCCCATCCCATTTTCCCATGTCTTCCCCATGGTCTCGCAGGAAAAACCACAGGTCAGCTCGTGAGGTGTACCCTCTCTCCCCAGCTGGGAGGCGTGAAGCTCTGGCTTGGGGGCCTGTGACTCGTACTCATGCTACGCTGATCTTCCTCACCTCCTTCCTCATATCCATCATCTCCTCCATCATCTCCTCCCTCATATCCCTCATCCTATCTTGGACCTCTTGGAGGTCCCTTGCCACGGCAGAGACATTGGCCTGCATTGGGCCATTCATCATGCTCTCAAAATTTCTGAGTTTGTTGGCAACAGAACCCACTGTCTCTGGGTGATTATCAGCATTAATCATTGCTATGAAGGGGGTATATTGAGATGGCCCCAGGGTTGCCAAATTCCACAGCATCTGCCCTGTGCACTTGACCTTGTCAGGGTCATTGTCATGCTGTCCATCCCTCCCAAAGAGTACCTCTAATACTGCCACTTCTCTCAGCCTCTGGATCCCTTCCTCAAGGGACTTCCAGTGCATCCTATGGTGGTGCTTCTGCATTCTCTCTCTGTGTACAAACGTCTCTCTCACACTCATTAAAAGCCGGTCCCAGAGGGAAAGGAGGCCTTGCTCCCTTACGAATATCTGGTCCACAACTGAATTCTGGGCCAAGGGTCCCAAATTCCTGGCCTCAGTTCCATCCAGTTGTACACCTGTTCCCGTAAGGTCCCAGACCCAGAGTAACCAAGTTGTAAAAGGCTCACGGCCCCGCTGTGCAATGTCTTTGCGCAGGTTACGGAGACTATCGTATGAGAGGGACTCGGTGACAATCTCAACCTCTGGCTCCCTTGCTGGTTGTGAGGACCCTCCTTGCTGATCCCCATTATCTAAGTGCCTCGCTTTTATCTTAGATTTTCTAGTTTCCACAGAGGCAACTGCTGCTGGCTGTGGCTGCTCCTGTGATCCAGCTGGAACCTGGACAGATACAACATCTACGGGTTCCACTGCTGCACCATCTGACTCTCCCTCTTTAGGGCAGAGGGAGGGTTTCTCACCAGCTGGAGAAAAGTGCTTCTTCAACATCTGGATGTGCTCCTCCAACATTTGACATATATTTTTCACTAGAGACCCCACCCACTCTAGGTGGCTCATTTCTGCGGTGGGCTGTGGGGCAGGGTTAGGCTCTGGGGCAGCATCCCTAGTCTCTTGGGCAGAGGCAGGTTCTGGGGCAACATCCCTAGTCCCAGGGGCAGGTTGTGGGGCAACATCTTAAAACTCTGGGGCAGAGGCAGGTTGTGGGGAAACATTACTAGTTCCTGGGGCAGAGGCAGGTTCTGGGGCAACATCCCTAGTCTCTGGGGCAGAGGCAGGTTCCGGGGCAACATCCCTGGGGCAGAGGCAGGTTCTGGGGCAACATCGCTACTTCCTGGGGCAGAGGCAGGTTCTGGGGCAACACCTCTATTTCTTGGGGTAGGTGTCAGAGTTGTTGTCCAAGCCAATATTCCCTTGTTTCTGAATGCTAAGTAGAACAGGCCTATCAGCAACGCCAGCCACTGTATAATAGCACTAGCAATTAAAGCAGATCTGAAATCCTTGAGAACCGGTGGGGTAGCCTCAAGAAACTGGGTGATGGGTTGGGAGAAAAATTTCCTTTGCACTCCTTACTTCACAGTAAGCACCATTATTGAAATAGCCCCAGAAACATGCAGTTAGAGTACGATAGCTCTGGATCCATGTGGCCACTTCCCAGAAAAAATTTAAAAACCATGAATTCCTGACATAATCAATCCACGAATCAGATAATAGCTACAGTAACTCTGGTGAGGGGGCTCCTATGCAAGAAAGGGCTTGCAAATGGGAGGGAGATATCTGTGACCACATGCAGCAAAAACCAGATTAAACCAGACAACATGCTGCCACTTAAAAAGAGCTGTTACTTCTGTCTTAACTCTCAACTCAGTGCCCTCTGCCCCACGTTGGGCGCCAAAATCTGTCCTGGGTTTGAAGGACAGGTGTCTGCCAGTAAAGGCAGAAGTGTCCCTTTGAAATAGAGACTTTGGTTCCACTCCCCCCAAATATTATAATTGTTTGAATCAAGGACTCTGAGGCAGAGATAAGAAGGTAGGAATAACAGCTCTTTTGCTAATATATCTAACCGTACAAGCAGAAAACAACAGCAGTTGTTAAAATGGCTAACAGAAAAGAATAGATAACTTGGTGTCAGTCCCTACTTTAGATGCAAGCACGCTGTCTTTGTGCTTGGTCCTAGTCCTGCAGCTGGAACAAAAACCCGGAGCTGCAGAGAGCAGGCACGAGTGGAAGCAGGAAGAGGCGGCAGTGGCCACTCCGGTCTCGGGTGGGAACGGGCTGGAGCAGGCGACTCCTTGCTCACCGTTTGTGTCCGGGTGATCAGCTGTGTCCGCAGAGGCAGGAGGCTGGAACGGGGCAGATGCAGGGCAGGTGATCACAGAGGGTCTGGCTCTCCTGTGTTCCACAGCAGGGGCTGACACAGGGCGTCCTATTCTGAGCTCACCGGAAACACGAGTCCCCTCCGGAAGCGCGAGAGGCCCCTCCAGAAGCCGCTACCACCTACCCCTTTTGTCTAGAGTCATCAGAGATCCTGGGTGTAACCCGGCCATCTCCATTGGCATGATAATGGGAAAAATTCTTTCAAATGTGACAGTAATAGAAAAACACTCAACCCCCAACATAGATATATTAATAAAAGATCTGTTATTCCTACCCTTTTATCTCTGCCTCAGGGTCCTTGATTCAAACAATTATAATACTTGGGGGGAGTGGAATTAAAGTCTCGATTTCAAAGAAAATGACCGCCTTTACTGGCAGACACCTGTCCTTCAAACCAGGATAGATTTTGGTCCCCCCACGATGGGCAGAGGGCACTGAGTTTAGAGTTAAGACAGGAGTAACAGCTCTTTTTAAGTGGCAGCATGTTGTTCGGTTTACTCTGGTCTGCGCTCCATGTGGCCACAGACATCTCTCTCCCATTTGCGAGCCCTTATTTGAATATGAACCCCCTCACCAAAGTTACTGTAGCTACTATCCGATTCATTTGGTGGATTGATTATGTCAGGAATTCATGGCTTTTAAATTTCTTCTGGGAAGTGGCCACATGGATCCAGAGCTATCGCACTATAACCACGTGTTTCTGGGGTTATTTCAGTAATGGTACTTACGGTGAGATAATGAATGCAAAAGAAATTTTCTCCCAACCCATCACCCAGTTTTTTGAGGCTACCCCACCAGTTTCCAAGGATGTGAGATCTGCTTTAATTGCTAGTGTTATTAATCAGTGGCTGGCGTTGCTGATAGGCCTGTTCTACTTAGCATTCAGAAACAAGGGAATATTGGCTTGGATAAAAACCCTGACACCTACCCCAAGAAATAGAGGTGTTGCCCCAGAACCTGCCTCTGCCCCAGGGACTAGGGATACCGCCCCAGAGCCTGATGCTGCCCCACAGCCCACCGCAGAAATGAGCCACCTAGAGTGGGTGGGGTCTCTAGTGAAAAATATATGTCAAATGTTGGAGGAGCACATCCAGATGTTGAAGAAGCACTTTTCTCCAGCTGGTGAGAAACCCTCCCTCTGCCCTAAAGAGGGAGAGTCAGATGGTGCTGCAGTGGAACCCGTAGATGTTGTATCTGTCCAGGTTCCAGCTGGATCACAGGAGCAGCCACAGCCAGCAGCAGTTGCCTCTGTGGAAACTAGAAAATCTAAGATAAAAGCGAGGCACTTAGATAATGGGGATCAGCAAGGAGGGTCCTCACAACCAGCAAGGGAGCCAGAGGTTGAGATTGTCACCGAGTCCCTCTCATACGATAGTCTCCGTAACCTGCGCAAAGACATTGCACAGCGGGGCCGTGAGCCTTTTACAACTTGGTTACTCTGGGTCTGGGACCTTACGGGAACAGGTGTACAACTGGATGGAACTGAGGCCAGGAATTTGGGACCCTTGGCCCAGAATTCAGTTGTGGACCAGATATTCGTAAGGGAGCAAGGCCTCCTTTCCCTCTGGGACCGGCTTTTAATGAGTGTGAGAGAGACGTTTGTACACAGAGAGAGAATGCAGAAGCACCACCATAGGATGCACTGGAAGTCCCTTGAGGAAGGGATCCAGAGGCTGAGAGAAGTGGCAGTATTAGAGGTACTCTTTGGGAGGGATGGACAGCATGACAATGACCCTGACAAGGTCAAGTGCACAGGGCAGATGCTGTGGAATTTGGCAACCCTGGGGCCATCTCAATATACCCCCTTCATAGCAATGATTAATGCTGATAATCACCCAGAGACAGTGGGTTCTGTTGCCAACAAACTCAGAAATTTTGAGAGCATGATGAATGGCCCAATGCAGGCCAATGTCTCTGCCGTGGCAAGGGACCTCCAAGAGGTCCAAGATAGGATGAGGAATATGAGGGAGGAGATGATGGAGGAGATGATGGATATGAGGAAGGAGGTGAGGAAGATCAGCGTAGCATGAGTACGAGTCACAGGCCCCCAAGCCAGAGCTTCACGCCTCCCAGCTGGGGAGAGAGGGTACACCTCACGAGCTGACCTGTGGTTTTTCCTGCGAGACCATGGGGAAGACATGGGAAAATGGGATGGGAAACCCACTTCTGTCCTGGCAGCACGAATGTGTCAGCTCAGGGAGGGAAATGCTAACCGAGGGAATCGCACTAAAATGAAGGTAGCCTCAACCTCCCACAAGCAAGGTGCAGGGTATTACAGAAGGGAGGATGATCTGTCAGATCCCCTGGAAGGAACCTCCACTATGTATGCCCAGGAAAGAAATAATAACCAGGGCTAGAGGGGCCCTGCCTCAAGCCAGGGAGAGGCATGGGATGACAGGATCTATTGGATAGTGTGGGTGCAATGGCCTGGCACATCAAAGCCACAGAAACAGAAAGTGCTAGTTGATAGTGGTTCACAATGCACCCTGATACCATCAGAACATGTGGGGAAGGTACCTGTTTCCATTGTTGGGGTGATGGGGGGATCACAGGAATTCACTTTGCTGGAATCTGAGATTAGCCTGACAGGGAAAGGGTGGCAGAAACATCCTATTGTAACTGGCCCAGGGGCACCGTGCATTCTAGGCATAGACTTCCTCAGGAACGGCTACTACAATGACCCAAAGGGGTTCAGGTGGGCTTTTGGAATAGCTGCTGTAGCGACAGAGAGCATTAAGCAGTTGAACACCTTGCCTGGACTGTCAGAAAACCCCTCTGCAGTGGGACTCCTGAAATTGACAGAGCAACAGGTGCCAATTGCCACCATGACAGTGCACCGCCGGCAGTACCGGACAAATCGAGATGCTGTGATCCCCATTCACAAGATGATCCGTGATCTAGAGAGCCAAGGGGTGGTCAGCAAGAGCCACTCACCCTTCAACAGTCCCATCTGGCCTGTGCACAAATCTGATGGAGAATGGAGACTGACTGTGGACTATCGGGCATTGAATGAAGTGACTCCACCGCTGAGCGCTGCCATGCCGGATATGCTGGAACTCCAGTACAAGCTGGAGTCCAAGGCAGCAAGGTGGTATGCCACCATTGACATTGCAAATGCATTCTTCTCCATTCCTTTGGCAGCAGAGTGCAGGCCTCAGTTTGCTTTCACCTGGAGGGGCATGCAGTACATCTGGAACCAACTGCCCCAGGGGTGGAAACACAGCCCCACCATCTGCCACGGACTGATCCAGGCTGCCCTGGAAAAGGCTGAGGCTCCAGAACATTTGCAGTACATCGATGACATCATTGTGTGGGGGAACACAGCAATGGAGGTATTTGAGAAAGGAGAGAAGATCATCCAGATTTTGCTGGGAGCCAGTTTCGCCATTAAAAAGAGCAAAGTCAAAGGACCTGCCCAAGAGATCCAATTCCTGGGAGTGAAGTGGCAGGATGGACGGCGCCAGATCCACACTGAGGTCATCAATAAGATCACTGCAATGTCTCCACCAACAAGCAAGAAGGAAACACAAGCTTTCCTTGGTGCCATAGGCTTTTTGAGAATGCACATCCCTGATTACAGCCAGATTGTGAGCCCTCTCTCACTGTTCACTCGCAAGAAGAACGGGAACCATGGTCTGTCCTGGAGCCTTTGGCAGAAGGTGCCTGGTGAGACCCGAGGCCGACCCCTGGGATTCTGGAGCAGAAGTTACAAAGGGTCTGAAGCCAATTACACTCCCACAGAGAAGGAAATCTTGGCTGCCTATGAAGGAGTTCAAGCTGCCTCAGAGGTGATTGGCACAGAATCACAGCTTCTCCTGGCACCCTGACTACCAGTGCTGGGGTGGATGTTCAAAGGAAAGGTTCCCTCTGCCCACCACGCCACCGACGCCACATGGAGCAAGTGGATTGCCCTCATCACGCAGCGCGCCCGTATTGGCAACCCAAATCGCCCTGGGATTTTGGAGATAATTGCAAACTGGCCAGAAGGTGAAGATTTTAGTCTCCCTGATGAAGAGGAGCAGAAGCAAGTGACCCGGGCTGAAGAAGCCCCACCGTACAACCAGCTGCCAGCAGATGAAACACGCTACGCCCTTTTCACCGACGGTTCCTGCAGCGTTGTGGGGATGAACTGGAAGTGGAAAGCTGCCGTATGGAGCCCCACACTACAGGTTGCACAAGCTACCGAAGGAGAAGGTGGATCAAGTCAACTTGCTGAACTCAAAGCTGTTCAGCTGGCCTTGGACATTGCTGAGAGAGAGAAATGGCCAAAGCTCTACCTTTACACTGATTTGCGGATGGTAGCCAATGCTCTGTGGGGTTGGCTGGAAAGGTGGAAAAAGGCTGACTGGCAACGTAGAGGAAAACCAATCTGGGCTGCTGATGAGTGGAAAGACATTGCCACTCGGGTAGAGAAGCTACCCGTGAAAGTCCGTCATGTGGATGCCCATGTTCCCAAGAGTCGGGCTAATGAAGAACACAGGCACAAACGAGCAGGTAGATCAGACTGCTCAGATAGAGGTCTCAAAGATAGACTTACATTGGGAACACAAGGGAGAAGTGTTCCTAGCTCGATGGGCCCACGATACTTCAGGCCATCAGGGTAGGGACGCCACCTATAAGTGGGCATAAGACTGAGGGGTGGATCTAACCATGGACAGCATCTCTCAGGTTATTCATGACTGTGACACCTGCGCTGCCATCAAGCAGGCCAAGCGAGTGAAGCCCTTCTGGTATGGGGGGCGATGGTCCAAATATAAGTATGGAGAGGCCTGGCAGATTGACTATATCACACTGCCTCAGACCCGCCAAGGCAAGCGTTACGTGCTGACCATGGTGGAAGCCACCACCGAATGGTTGGAGACCTACCCTATGCCTCAGGCCACTGCTCAGAACACCATCCTGGGCCTGGAAAAGCAAGTCCTCTGGAGGCATGGCACCCCTGAGAGAATTGAGTCAGGCAACGGGACTCATTTCAAAAATAGCCTTATAAACACCTGGGCTAGAGAACATGGCTATGAGTGGGTGTACCATAATCCCTACCATGCACCAGTGGCTGGGAAAGTCTAACGGTGCAATGGTCTGCTTAAAACCAGCTTTAAAGACACTTGGTGGGGGGACTTTTAAGAACTGGGAGATCAATCTACCAAAGGCCACATGGTTAGTGAATACCCGAGGTTCCACTAACCGAGCAGGCCCTGCCCAATCAGAGCCCTTGGGAGCACCACATGGAGATAAGGTACCAGTGGTACACCTGAGAGGCATGTTAGGAAAAACTGTCTGGGTGAACTCTGCTTCCAGCAAAGACAATCCTGTTCGTGGGGTGGTTTTCACTCAAGGACCAGGTTGCACTTGGTGGGTGATGCAAAAGGATGGAGAGACCCGTTGCATACCCCAAGGGGACCTTGTTCTAGGGTGAACTATCTATGATACTGTGCCTGTAACTGCATGTATGGATATGATTTAATGGTTTTAATATGATGTAGCATGTTGGCATGGAAAAAATTCGGGGTGGATAATGTTGGGGGTTGAGTGTTTTTCTATTACTGTGTCAATTGAAAGAATTTTTTCCCATTATCATGCCAATGGAGCTGCCAGGGTTACACCCAGGATCTCTGATGACGTTAGACAAAAGGGGTTGGTGGCAGCGGCTTCTGGAGGGGCCTCTCGTGCTTCCGGAGGGGACTCGTGTTTCTTGGGAGCTCGGAGCAGGATGCCCCGTCTCTATCTCCACGCGGCCAAACACAGGAGAGCCAGACCCTCTGTGATCACCTGCCCTGCATCTGCCCCGTTCCAGCCTCCTGCCTCTGCGGACACAGCTGATCACCCGGACACAAACGGTGAGCGAGGAGCCGCCCGCTCCAGCCCGTTCCCACCTGGGACCGGCGTCGCCGCTGCTGCCCCCTCCCGCCTCCACTCCCGCCCACCTTTCTGCAGCAGCCAGGTTTTGTTCTGTCTACAGCACCGTGGACCTAGCACAGAGAGTGGGCCTGCAGCTAAAGAAAGGACTGGAACTGAGCTATCTGTTCTGTTTTGTTAGTGATTTTAACAACTGCTGTTGTTTTCTGCTTGTACAGTTAAATATATGAGTAAATGTGCTGTTATTCCCACCCCCTTATCTCTGTCTCAGGCTCCTTGATTCAAACAGTTATAATACTTGGGGGGAGTGGAATTAAAGTCTCTATTTCAAAGGAAACTTCTGCCTTTACTGGCAGACACCTGTCCTTCAAACCAGGACACAGGGTTATACAAACATCTCTACAATAGCCTGTTTGGCATTAAGAACAGCTAGTACAAATATTTTAATAATCTATTTTTAGCTGAAGAACCTTGATGGTGTTAATAGCATCATGTTCAAGCTTCATCTTCTAAGTCAACTCACACTTAGGCCTGATGTTTGGGCCTTAGTATATCAGTGGCATTAGCCGGCAAGTGGTGGCTCGTCACTCTGAGACTCTGCAGGAGCCAATGAAGAATGAGAGGACCCTAGACCAAAAGTCACCATTGGACCAAGAGGCACATAAAGAGTGCATGAAGAATGGATGCATAGACTGAGGATAAAAAAAGCCCAGGGACTCCTTTTCTTAGGATCCCTCCCCAGAGGCACCAACTCAACCTGGTTTTGTGTTGATGTACCATCATTAAATTACTTAAAGGAGCCAGAGGTCTTAAACTCTGCTATGGAAAACTGAGACTGAGCTGGTGAGGGCAACTTGTCTGGCTATGTCAGAGTTGTGTGTAGGGAGTTGTTACAAATGAGAGGGGAGAGTTTTAGACACGTCCTTGCCTTTGCCCAGTTATCTGGTTGTAGACAGCAGCTTTATGGAGTCGGCCAGCACCCCAAAACCTACTCTCACTTGCAAGTTTTTAATAATTACCAATCAGGTCTATTCCAACATTAACTATTTATTGAATAGACACAAGGAAAAGAGACAGAAGAGTGACAGGTTTACTTACTACACAGGATAAACAAAAGAAACACTACTAGCAGGTTCATAAGACAGTGCATGATAATAAAGGTACCTTTATACCAGCTAGCGAAGAAATAATATAGATTAGGAGCCAATGTCACTTACTAACTAATTATAGTGGTGTACAAGGAGTCTGCTTCTTCTCAATCCCCAGGGAAGTAACTCAATACCAACATCTTGACATCGAGGAGTTCTCCACACATTTAGGGAGTGTAGAAGACATTTCTGATTTTATGAAAATTATAGCAGTCTTTTATAGTTTGTAAAAGTGCTTATGTCTGTCAGTCAGAATTTTTGCTTATCCTTTCCCATGCACTCAAGTCAGGATGTTTATTGATGGCTAAGGTTGTTTTCAGACGAGATAATTCATCACAGGACAAACCATTTGGCCTTACTGAGCCATGTGTCAGGAAGCAGAAAAGCTGTTGTGTCAGGGGTGAAAGGTCCTGTCACAGGAGTCATCTCACTGGAGACACTCACCACAAAGGAAATTTGGTCCCAGCTGTTAAAGTCTTGGGTAGTGGGAATGTGACTTCCAGAGTGGCTCCTGGACAGTCAGACAGGAACATTTCCTTAACACAGGCTTTCACAAACATTGCTGCTGATAGAAATGGGTGTTAATGGCTTCACAAATGACTATATCTGAAAGAACTAATCAGGTTCTGGAAGAATGGGTGTGGGGGTCTTCGCAAACATCAAGCTACTGCAAGTTTGTTGCAGAACTCAGCACAGTCTGAACTTCTGAACTTTAGGGGAAAATGAGCAGACTTAATAGACTTCTGAATATTAACTTCTCTGCCCAGGGTGTGCTTAAAGCTAATTTTAATGGTCATATAATGCATGATGAGGGGGGAATACATGTTAAAGGGGGAATATGTAGTAGGTGGTTCAGGAAGTCTGTAACTCCCTAGTACCTCAGCCAATAGGGAAGAGAACAACATGTTGTTGGGAGTTTGGGGTAAAAGGAGCCTGTGTCCTCCAAAAACTTGAAAGACACCCCGCAGGGGTATGGACCAGTGCAGTTTCTCCCTTTATTTAAATAAAGTTGACACTTACAGGAGTACTCTCTCTCCTTTGTGGATACTGGCCTTTCACAGCATGATTTTCTGCACATTGTAATTTTTCTTCCTAGGAAACCTTAATTCAAAAAGCTTGCAAGACACATATTACTTGCTTTATCTAGGTGCTGCAAAATAAGATAAAAAAATAAGTACAAAAATTAAAATAAAATATAAAATTAAATTTAAAATATTTTCTTTTCATTCTGTAAAGAGGAAGTACCAGGATGAGGATAAAGTTAACACTGTTGCCTGTCATGGTATGTTTGATAGAAGCTTGCAGTGTAACATGAATCAAAAGGAACAATGTGCTTCCACAGACTTTATTCTTCTGAGGCATCCTATGTCCTATTCAAATTGCATCTCCTGGTTGGTGACATTAGATGCAGTTGTTTTAAAGTATTGTGCTCACAAATTAAGTTATTGTGAGAAGCAAGGGGAGAAGAAAAACTCTAAGTTTGATTTTTTTTTTTAATAGAATTGAAATGCAATTAATTTTCAGATATAGAATTCAGGCAGTTAGTGAAAGTGATTTTAAGTATTTCAGCTTCTAATTACTCAGTTTAAAAAACAAACAAACAAAAACACAAACAAAAGAGCCCCACATTTGCATTTGTCAAATATCTGTGCTAGTTTGAAAACAAAACAGTGGGAGATCCCAAATCAGAACTACAATTTAATAAGATAATTAGGATAAAGCCAATATTACAGCAACACTGTCTTAAACTGACAGCCAGGCTACAATCTGACACCCTGTTGGTCAGAGTGGTGGTAGCAGTCTGATTAAATGATGGCTGCAGTCCTCTTGAAGTGATAGATGTGGTTCTGTTGAAGCAGTGATCCTGTTGAAGGGTCTGGTCTTCCTCTAGGAATCCAGTGGATAAGGCTGATTGTGGTTTTCCAAACCTCAGATTATATCCAGGTAGGAATGCTTGGTTCCTCCCCCTGGACAGAGCGTTTTGCAATGGGATTATATAATTTTGAGTCATGCACTAAGGCCTTGATGACCCATTAACAGAAGATAGCCCCAGAGGGAGTTATCAGAGATGAGTCATGGAAGAGATAAAGAACACTGCCCTACCTGTTTTTAACAGCTTATGGAGATGATGATAGAATACATACTTTTGGTTACATCTTATATTGTAACCTAAGACATCATCATTACACAGAACTTAAAAAGAAAGCTTTAAAACTCAGATGAAGTTTTAAACTGTCATTCATTTGCTTTAAGGAAACTTCTAGGAAGCTTAAAATAGTTTGAAATATTTAAACTGTTTGCATGTTTCAAGCATATATAAACTTCTGTTACCTTGGTGTCTAAAAGCAGACAAAACACAGAGTTTAAATCAATGAAAAATTCTCACAATTCTTTGGATAACAGTGGATAATGGAAATACAATATACTACTATAATACCAAAAGTGAGACTGAGAGTCAAAAAAGTAATCATCAAGAGCAGCCAAAAGATTCCTTATACAAAAGCAGTAGCTCTCCATTTTGATGATCAAGGTATGTAGAAAAGGAGAGCAACTGCATGTTACCTCATATCAGAATTTCAACCAGCAAATATAATGGTAATAAATGAGGAAAGGGTTGAGGTGCTCAACAACTTTTTTTTCTCAGTCTTCAATGGCAACCTCTCTTCCCACACCTCTCAAGTGGGTGGACAGCAGGATGGGAACTGGGGAAGCAATGTCCCTCCCACTGTAAGAGAACATCAGGTTCATGACCACCTGAGGAACCTGAAAGTACATAAGTCTATGGGACCCAGAGAGATGCAATCTCAGAGTCCTGAGGGGATTGGCTGATTTTGTTGCCAAGCCACTCTCCATGACATTTGAAAAGTCATGACAGTCAGGTGAAGTCCACAGAGACTGGAAAAAAGGAAACATCGTACCCATCTTTAAAAAGGGAAGTGATGCCTAGTGTTTTAGCTTTTTATGTAATCTTCATGTATTTGTAGTTTCGTAGACTGTTAAATGCCTAGGTATAACTTCTACTACTTTTCCAGCTTTCTTTCCCACAGTGAAAAAAGGCTTACTGATGCATTCTTAACACTTTATTTGGTCTTGCCTGATAGTTTACCAAGGACATTTTGTTTTGCACCATGTAAACAAAGACATAATAAAGGAAGGATAGGAGACTGGGGGGAGATCTCCAATGGGGCAGAACACAGGAGAGAGATAACCTAACCAAGTGCTCCTCTGATTGGACACTATTGACTAGATATTCTAATTGCCCAATCTTATAAATTGGACAAATCTAATTCCAATCATGTTTAGGTTTTTTTGGCCATATTGTGTACCAGAAGGCTTTCAAGTAAAGGTTTGCTTTTATATTATAATTCTAATGTTATTTGGAAAAGTTTGTGTTCTATTTCCAGACATCAGAAGAAAAGAGGGCCCTGGAAACTACTGACCTGCAAGCATCGCCTGTGTTCCTGGGAAGATCATGGAACAGATCCTCCTAGAAGCTCTGCTAAGGCATATGGAGGACAGGAAGGTGATTTGGGACAGCCATCACAGCTTCACCAAGGTCAAAACCTGCCTCACTGACCTGTGGCCTTCTACAACGGAGTGACTACATCAGTGGACAAGGGAAGGACTATGGATATCATTTATCTGGACTTCTGTAAAGCCTTTGACACTGTCTCCTACAACATCCTTCTCAATAAATTGGAGAGAGACATGGATTTGATGGGTGGGCTGTTTGGTGGATGAGGAATTTGTTAGAGAGTCACATCCAGAGGGTAGTGATCAATGGGTTAGAGTCCTGATGTGTTACAGATAGGTAAAACTTTACAAAATTAAGGCCTTGTAAAATCATGGCTCTGTCCTCTTATTTTGGCCAAGTATAAAAGGACTATGGGATGACTCCAGCTGAATTAGAGGTAGAAAAATAAGTTATATAACCATTACATGTTAACATCGTGGTGTATGGTGGTTGGTTGAATTATGTTTGTTGTATTTTAAAGGTATGTAAATGATAAAGGTTTAACTGCTTAAAAAGGCCTGTTTTTTGCAACAAAGAGGTTCTCTTTTGCACCTGTCTGGGGGGTCTGTGTCACTCTGTTTCATTAAAATTGGCACCCGAATGATGGAATATCAGATAACAGTGAAGAGGTGGACTGTGACCCGCAATGAAGCCCCACGCATATAGAAGGACGAGATATCAGATTGCAATGAAGACATGGACTGTAACTTGGCTTTGTGGCCCTTATGACCCTGGATCCTCAGACTGCAAGCAGAAAGCAGAGCTCAGACCCTGCTACAACAACAGGGGACTTTCTTTGTGAACCACAATCCAACAGAGAGCAAAATGCTGGCACAGCCTATAAGGTTAGGTAAGTGGTATTCATTAGACCAAGAAGCACAGAACTGTGAGTATCCTGGGCCCCAGAGCTGTCCTGGTAGCATTGGTGCAGCCTAAAGATATTGCAGCACATTCTCCACATTAGAGCAACTTTTATTACAGGTTAAAGAACCCTGTAACTGTTTCCTAAATGAGACAGGCTTTGATGTTAAAAACACCGGTGCATAGCTGCGGCAGGGAGTGCTGGAAAGGCTACTAATAACAAACCCAGGCAAGGATCCAGGGAACAGATAGATCCTCAATTTAGAGTAATGGACCCCCTTTGAGCAGGACGCTCCCTGGGAGCAGGATGCTCCCCCCAGAGATGGATGCTTCCCCAGAGCAGGCCGCCCTCTTTGCCTCCCACCGCGGCTGCTCTTCAGGATGCCTTGCAAGCAAGTGGTTTCTTGGTTGCCAACTCCCCAGCAGTGGCTCCTTTGTCAGCCTCCCTGGGACTACTCCCCCGGCCCTTCCTGGCCCCTTGGCCCCCCAGATTCCTGTCAGCACCCTGGACCCCTCTGGGCCCCGGGGCTCCTGGCCCCTGCTCGCAGCATACAGGCCAACTCCGAGAGATGTTGGCCTTTGATCCTGGCTCGGCCTACCCTTCCGACCCCGGAACCATAAATCAGGGGCACGTGACAGATTTTTATCCTACATGGAATGCTGATGCAGCGGCCAAGAGGATGCATTGAATCATGGAGATCTGTCGGTTATTACTGTGTGTCCACCCGCTAACAAAGACCTAGGCTACTCTATTAGCAGAGAACTGCAGAGATTGGTATGGGAGAGTTTGTCATTCAGTTAACAGGTGACGCTGTGTACTCAAACTCCAGAACACAGATGGGCTATCCTGGCAACATTAGTGACATCATTACCAGAATTCTGTTAAAACTAACCTTATGTTTTTAGTGAGCTGAGGATTTTGACAGGATTGTTTATTGGAGAGATTCACGGCTAACTGTGCGAATGTAGTGTCTTTCTGCACGCCAGTAGCATTATGTAATTCCTTGCTTTGAGGCTGCTTGGCAAGGTTCAAATTCTTCAACATAGATGCTGACATATTGCATGCTTGGTAAAACTTGTCATGTGGGGTGCATACTGCCTTTTCAGGAATTTTGATTTGGAGGTCTGAGATTGAACTTAATTAATACTGATTCTTGCCTGAATTCTAATGATGTTATCTGTTACCGTGAAAATTAGAAACTTGTATACCTAGAAAAATATGCCCAAGCCGGTACTCTCAGAGCACTATTCATCACTATGTGGATGATATTTTAGTTTGTGGACAGGAAGATTCACATTTGTAAGATACTGTGACCTCTTAGAAAATTCAGTCGATCCCTCCTTGGAAACGTTTACAGTGAATATTAACAGAACAAAATGTCAACCTGCAGCAATTAAGTTTAAAGCCTAATGTCAAAACATTGAATGCTTTACAAGAGTTACTGTGAGCAATTATCTTGGTGAGGCCTGTGGTAGGTTTAGCCACTCATCAATCAAAGCATTTTTTTGCTCACTTTAAAGCAAACACTGACTTCCCCATTAACGTTAATTGCTGAAAATATTCAAAGTTTAGATAGAATTAGCTCATGACTCTCCTCTGTAAAGGCAGGCTGTTGGAGTCAGTGAGTCGGGTTGCTCTGAATTCTTCAGAGAGAAATCAGAGTGCAGGGATTGAATTAAAGCCTTTGGATGGATTGAAGTATATTAAGCCACTCACACAAAGGAGACATTTAAGTAGAAGTAAGTTAGTAAGTTTTAGGGTGAGCTCTAATGCTTTTAGTAAGTAAAAGGTTTAGATTCCACAGTAGCAGTGTGAGTTCTAGTGAAGGTTGAGAAACATGCTGTTGTTTTCAGTAAGAGGCTCCAGGACCATGGTTGTAGACAGGACTTAGTCATAATAGAGAATATTATAAGAATATTGCTTACATTTTTCAGATAGAACAAGATAGGTTGTATGTGTAGTCTTATATGTAACCTAGTGTGCTAAGAAACTAGAATTCTAATAGGTTAAGGAGTGGTGGCCCAAGTTTGCATGTTAGCTTGTTGGAAAAATCCTATATAAGAGTTTGTATTGGGGAGACTTGGTGCTTTTAGCCACTTGCTTTTAGCCATTTGCCATTGCTTTGCTACTGCTTTGCTATTGCTTTTCTGCGTGCCTTTTGAGACTGATGTGCTTTGTAATAATGTCATGGTGTGACTAGAGGGTTTGCCAATTTTAAATATTTAATTTCCTTTAGAGATAGGATTTAGGAGTAAAGACAACGCAGGCTTAAAAATTAAAAAGGTACAAGAAGAAATTTATTAATAACACAAAAAAAATTCAGAATAAGATTCCTAGATTATTCCCTCCTCCCTTCATTCCATATTCCTTACCAACAACATATAGAGAACACTTCAGTCAGTTATTTACCCAAATAATCAGTTCAGTTCACTTAAGAGAGAAAAGTTCCTTTTCCTGCTTTAGACTTAGGGGGTGTCTTCACCTTCACAGTTTACATCCGCTGGGGACCTGCAAAACCATGAATTTTCCTCCCATTTCCACAGTCCTTCCAGAGCCGTGTTATGGGTTACGATGCACATGTGGGGTACTACTTTTAAAGGCAGGCTGCTGAAAAACCAAATTCTCTTCATTTCCTTCTCTATCAAATGTCTCTGTTCATATTCCAGTCCCAAAACAGAGAGCTCCATTTCCCTGAGGCAAAAAGTCTTCTTCTCAAGCACTCAAACTTCCCCAAGTATATTTCACAGTTTAAAAAAATTTTAGTGTAGTCACCATCCCCTTAGCCCACAAAAAAAGGTTTTCAGCTACTTATCAGTTGCATCTTTTCAATCTCTTCCCATGAGGAACTTTATCTTCATTCCACTGACTTCTGTGGACTCCATGCTTCATTTCTTCTCATTCAGGGGACCTCAGGAGATCGAGAATCCTATCCAGGCATTAAAAAGAGTTAAAATTGTATCCAGATCATTAAGAAGAAAGCATGCGGCCGGCGCCGGGGGCGCCATGTGACCGGTGCCGGGGCTGGACTTAGGGATCCCTGCAGAGCCGATGCTGGGCCGGGATGCCGGGCCGGGCCCCAGGCTCCAGACCGAGCCCGGAGCCAGGCCGGGGCCCTGGCCGGGGACCCCCGCTCCTCCGGAGGCCGGAAGCCGAAAGACCCCCCCAGAACTTGATCCACTGTGATTTGTGAAAGCGAAATAACTTTTCATTGGTTTCCCGAGCTGTCCATCACCAAATCAGCTCTCTGATTGCTGCCAGCAGCTCACAGGGGAAGGTCCCAGAGATGGGAGAGTCCCCTCCACTCCCCAGTCTCATGGTGCTGGCCCTCAGGGGAAATCCACCCCTCCCCCCGAGCACGTGAAACCAACACAAATAAATAACCTTTTTAACTATTAGGTGTTTTGCTTGTTTAAGATAACCCAATGAAGTTGGAGCCAAGAGCTCGGAGTAGGAGCCTAAGAGCTCTGGAGTTGGTGCCTTAGAGCACCGGAGGTCAAGAACCTCACAGCAGGCAGAATTGTGATAGCTTTACTAGTTCTCTTGCTTTTTTACCACACAGTTTTAATAAGTAAATTTTTTTGTGATTTTTTTTGCCATGAAGAAACATGTGACGGAATTTCAAATAGATACCACAATTTAGTGATTCAAGTACAGTTATTCTTCCTTGCCACTTATAAATTGAAGTTGAACTCGATAGCAAAATAGTTTAAGTACATTGATGGACCACAAACAGAGTAAAGAGTAGAACACTCCTTTAGAATAATCTGACACCATAACTTTGTACCTGTTTTTATATGTCAGTCTTATACATCCACTAACCTAACAGTTACATATGCAAAACCCGTGGCAGTATTATGCAACTAGGTCCTTGATGTTTTTTCCTTAAATATTTATATCCCATCACCCTTAATAGTCCAAGGTCAAATCCATTTTACTGACCATCATGAAATCTGCCTTATCATCTGCAAACTAAGCAGGTTTTAAGTGCAATTTGCCAAGATATACACTATTGTAATTTTTCTGAGTAAAGCTGCACTTTAAAAAACCCTGGCAAACTTATGCTTATACCAGAAAAGTCCTGGCTATGAACACATGTTTTCAATGTTTGTAGTTATCATGAGCTATTCTCAAAACTGAATTATATAAAATCACAATGTATTTGCCACACCTTTCATTAATAATCTCTACAGTAAATCCATGTTGCTGCTATTTCATTTACGAATCAGTTGCTTACTTGCATATTGTTCATTGATGTTTAACTGTGGTATGACAAATTTTCAGTACCTTTCTTCTAATGATGGAGTCAAGATGAGTTTAATCCTGTTGTATCTGAAACTTTTAAAGGAACACTCAACTCTGATTTTAGTTTTCTTAAATTTAAGTAATGTTAATTTTAAGTTCTGTTAAGTTTAAATTTTGTGCAGTTTGAGTGATTGTTGGGGGTTGAGTGTTTTTCTATTACTGTGTAAATCGAAAGAATTTTTCCCATTATCATGCCAATGGAGCTGGCCGGGCTACACCCAGGATATCTGATGAGTCCAGACAAAAGGGGTGGGTAGGAACGGCTCCCGGAGGGGCCTCTGAGGCTTCCGGGAGGGGACTCGTGTTTCCCGCGAGCTGGGAGGAGGACGGCCAGGATCTTCAGCCCACGCAGCCGGAGCACAGGAGAGCCAGACCCTCTGTGATCACCTGCCCTGCATCTGCCTCGTTCCAGCCTCCTGCCTCTGCGGACACAGCTGATCACCTGGATACACACGGTGAGCGAGGAGCCTCCGCTCCAGCCCGTTCCCACCTGAGACCGGCGTGGCTGCTGGCCCCCCCGCCTGCCCTTGGCAGATCCGGGCTGTGGACTAAGCACAGAGACAGTGTGCTTGCATCTAAAGGGACTGACACCGAGTTATCTATTCTGTTCTGTTAGCAATTTTAACAACTGCTGTTGTTTTTTGCTTGTACAGTTAGATATATTAGTAAAAGAGCTGTTATTCCCACCCCCTTATCTCTGCCTCAGAGTCCTTGATTCAAACAATTATAATACTTGGGGGGGAGTGGAACCAAAGTCTCTGTTTCAAAGGGAAACTTCTGCCCTTACTGGCAGACACCTGTCCTTTCAAACCCAGGACAGTGATGTTAAGTTCTGTTAAGTTTGAGTGTTGTTAAATTCAAGTGATGTTAGGTTTAGGTTCTGTTAATTTGAAGTTCTGTTAAGTTTTGTTAAGTTTAGTTTCTGACAAGTTTTAGTGTTGTTAAGTTTAAGCAAAGTTAAATTGAAGTGTTGTTCAGGTTAAGTTCTGTTATTTTAAGTCATGTTAAGTTTAAATTGGATTAAGATTAATTTTTGTTCATTTTCAGTGAAGTTAATTTTAGGTTCTGTTAGGTTTACTTTCTGTTACGTTTAGGTGACGTTAGGTTTGACTGCAGTTAAGTTCAAGTTCTGTTGAAATATGATGGTTTAAATTGAAAGATACAGTTCTTTTGTTACAAAGATGGAACTGTCTGAAGCAATTATGATAGGGAATTGGTAAGCATCTATTTAAGAATATAAGATAATAGGTAGTGTAAAGACATATGAAGATGCAGTTTATTAGATCCTTAATTTCATCGAAGAGTCCATGGGTATAGATGTTCTACATTGGTCAATTAAGACAGTTATTCATGACAATCTTTGCTGTTTTATTTTCTATAGGTAGCGCAGAAGAATGAGTAACAATTCCAAATTATGGATATTATTAATTGTAAGATGTTTAGTGCATTCTTTCTTGCTTTTATTTTGCTTTATTGTCATATATGCATAGATGTGTGGAGAAATATAATCTTGATTTTTTAGAACACCTACTGTTGCTGTATTAACGATTCTGAATATGTTGTTAATGCCATAGTGTGATTTCACTGACCTTTCATAATGGGCATTATCCATAAAGTGATCATTCGAGGTTACACATATGCATTCCTTTGGTTGTTTTCAGTTTGTTCATGGTACCTGTCCCGGGCTGACTTTGTGATGTTGAATTGTATCCCCATTCGTCTGTTTAGCCTAGAAACAATTTTTGCATCTTTAAAGCTGGCTTTAAGAGTGATGGGGGAGGGGGGGGGGAGGGAAGGAGAAGCAGTGGAATGCCTGAGGTGGTTGTTTTCACAACATAGAGATAGGAGTTTCATCACTTTGTCTCCTGGACTGTGCTGCCGTGGTGGACAGCGGGAGAGAGCTCTCCTTTGCTTTTAGTTAGTTTTTGACTAACTGAAGCAGAGAAGTTCCCTGGAAAGTTTTTCTTTTTTTTCCTGGAATTATTTGAACCTGCTCTGCTCTGGGGACCCGGGGGAAGCACCAGGAGCTTGCACCTGCGGCCCACTGCGGCCTGGCCTGGCCAGGGACTGATAACAGACTCAGCCGAGCTACCACCCACAGGAGAGAGACTTTCTGAATTTGTAATCTCTTCAGAGCAGCGAGGGTTTTTTTTTTTTTGTTCGGAATTGTTCATTTTTTTGTGCTTTGCCTGTTGAATAAACATTTTTTCCACTTCTTTCTGAGGAAATTTCTTTCCAAACCGATTGGGGGAGGGGCTGCTTGGGTTTGCTTCATGGGAGGGGGGTGGGGGTTTTTGGAGGCTTTCTCCCAAATTTGCCCTAAACCAGGACATACCATCGACTATTTAGCTAAAGGGCAAAGCTGGCTGCTTTACAAACTTTCACATAGTGTTGTGTAGCTATCTGTAAGGCATATCATTTTAAGAAACTTTCCCAACTCCTATTAATAGAGGCTTTTTTTGTAGGATGTGTTAGGGAAACCCTTCCAGTTGAGACCTTGAATCTGGCCAAGCCCTGTCTCTAGCTGCTCAGAAGTAAGCCACCAGACTCAGGTGTTTCTGCACGAAAAATGTAATCAGGTCACTTTGACTTGTTGATTTGGGCTTATAAAAGCTGGACCCCTGTGCTGGTTTTGCACATATGACATCTGGTGAGGAGGGAAGTAGACATCCATGGAAATTATTTTTTCTGAGAGAAGCTGTTGGGAGCTTCCACTATGTCTGACAAGGACCAATGAGTAAGCAGTATTTATCTCAGATTTGCTATAGCATAGACACGTTTATGCACCCAGACACAATCAGTTCAAGCAAAGTACCTGTGAAAAATTCTCCTCAGATGTCAGTGAAATACTCACTTTGGATGCTTTTGCATGTCCTAACTAGCAAAGGGTTGGGCACTGAGGAGTGAAGGTATCAGCCCAAGATACATAGTTTTCCAGTGATCCTCCAAGTATCACAAACCTAAGGTATTGTAATAATCCATTCGAGACTCCATTTTCTTCACTTGGAAAAGCCAGTTCTTTATTCACACAACTTATTTTACACAGTTTTTACAGACCTCGTGTGCAACTCTAATTGGTTAATAGTTTTCCTGCCAATAACTCCATTGGTTAGTAAAAGGTATTTTACTTGTCTATCCAATTTCTCTATTTGTAAGAACCTAAATGAGGGATGCGGAACTCCGGGCAGGCTCTTTAAAATGCTGTTTATTGCATCCAAATGATGCAGCAATTCACGGGTCTTGGGTGACAGGAGCCCAGCCCACAGCCTTTTCAGCCACAGCTGTGAGTTTGTCTGAAAGCTTCTTCTAGTTCTGGTTACAATGCATTATATACTTTTCATTACAGAGCATCCTAAAACATGACAACCAATCAATACCTTTACTATTACCTATAGCCTATCATAACTACTAACATTACCATATTCATGTTACTATTTTCCAATCAAAAAAAGTTAGTATGTTACAGTTTAAGCTAGAAGTTGTTTTTCAGTTTTCTTGCAGTGGAAAATTCTGATATCTTTTCTCTACTTGCAACATGGCGTTTTTGTCTATGAAAATCTTTCTGCTTGGTAAAAACATCTTTTGTTTGAGGTGGATTTATCCTTTGCTCTAAGTCATAAAAGCCCCTTCCAACTCACTTGCTCTTTGCCTCTTAGTTACCCAGTAAAACTGGCTCAGCAATTCTTCTACATCAAAACTTGCTATCATTTCTATACCTTCTTCGGATTCTACATTCAAAGATCTTTCTGTTATACATACATATCTGTGGGACCTTCCTGTCAAATCCTTATCTTTCCCAGCATCTATTCTTGGTTAGTTTACACATTTTGTTCACCCATTCCCATGAGACAGATTTCTTGTTTATTGCAGGTACAAACGGTTCTCTTACAGAATAGCTTGTTGTGTTGTTTTCATGCTTAAGATTGTTTTCACATGGGAAATTGCAAGCCACTTAGCTGCACATAGAAGTTACAAGCTAGCTATTTAACAGAGAGCAAGGCCTGATTTTATGAGGCCTTTCTTTTATAATTTATCTACCTGACTGCAGCATCTCACCCTTTTTCTTTAATTTAAAAAAGGCTCATATGTTCTGATGTTAAAACAGCTCACTCTTGTGAGGGTATTATTAAGGTTATCACTGGTTATCAATTAGATATGGGATAAGATATATAAAAGATCGATTACAATCAACAAAACTTGTAAAATTCTATCATGCCATTGACACATGGTTTCACAGCATGTGAAAACAAAAGAATAATGTCCCATGTCTCTTAGGGAAATGGAAATAAATGACCATTGTTTTAAAGTCCAATTAGTTTAGAAGTAGGAGGAAGTCCATTAGCTGGAAATGTTGATCTTTGACATCACTGAATGTCCTCTTGGATCCTGGAACAAGGAATAACTTAAGAAGGTTAGTAGGAACACAATACCATGATGATGACATAAAGGTCTTGTTGGCAAATTACCTCTGTAAATTTCCAGACACAGCTATGTCTTGGCAGTCCTACTTCTGTTCTTGTTCTGGCCACGAAGGCTGCATGGTGATTAGGCTATTTCTCTTCTCACCGAGCCTCATTTTCTCGAAGGCAATTGATGTCTGGCTGAATAAACAGGTGACTACTTTGAACCCGTTGATGATAAAAACACATGCATACCTTCTCCTTAAGTTAATGAATCAATTAGGCTTTGTCATTGTACATTCAATGGAGGAGCTTTACATAAAAATCTTTAAAAATATATATTTGGTATAAATATTGCATCATTCAGACTTCTTTAGGAGCTAATTCCCCCTTCTTTGTTTTAAAAACAGCATGCATGACTCTTGCTATGAACATGAAGGGAATAACAAAACAATATATTCTAATTGTTGTCTGAGCTTTGTATACAAATCTTCACATAGGGTTGACCCAGGATTAGATTGCAGTGTTTGCTTTGTCATTTCGTTTACTATCTGTTCTTTTACCAAATCCTGGACCCTACCCCCGAGAGCAAATGTAAAGGAAACCCATCTTTCTCCCTTTGGACATTCACTTCCCAATCTATTGCCACTTGTTCCTAAGTTTTCTGCAATCCAGTATGTTTGCCCATCTTGCATACAGGTGTCTAATTTGGATGGGTCATAACAGTAACTGTCAACATAGGTGTGAGAAGTAAAAAAGGAACCTCAGGTTTTTCCCAAGTAAAGCTATTGCCAGCATTTGTGACACAAATTTACTTGAATCCCAGTAGGGAAAAGACAAAAAATGATTAACAGTCAAAAAAGGAATAACACAGGTCCAGTATGGCTTATACCCCCATCTCCCATGCTGTAGTGGCTTTGGTTTACCAATTTGAAATTTCCCAGCAAATGTATTAATTTATGTTGCAGGTTCTGCATTGGCTAAATTGCCAGTGCTCCTACTAGAATTATTTACTTATTTTCTGCTGTGAGATATAATTAGGAGGAAGCCAAAATAGGTTTATGTAGCTGCTGGGGCTAGGGTGGTTCTAGCCTCAGGCTGCTACGGGAGACCGGATAGCTCCGAGGGCTCCCAAGGCAGAGTGCCAGCTACACAACTAGCAAGAGACAGAGACTATGAGACTTGCCGTGGAGGTTCCGAAGGTAGCTTTAATTCTTCGAAGGGTCCTACCAGCAAAATCCGGTTACATAGTATAACAAGGGGTTTTTATAGCTTTCTAGAGGATTAAGTTTCTAACCAATAAAACTACAAGTTACAAAACTATCCAATTACTTTAAAATTCTAAGTAATAAAGAAACAATCTCTTAACTACGTTAAAAACCAATAGGAATCCTAAAAGATAACAGAGGTTTTAATAAGGAAAGGGGGGGCATCGCTCTGAAGAGTTTCTTTGTCTTAGGGGATTAGGTCCCAGGGGCCTTTTTTGGGGGCTATGGTATCATCTACAGGTTTAGACTTTAAAGGGTACAAAGAAAACTTTTATCATTAGAAACTATAAGGAAAAAATAACAAGAATCAAAATAAAACCTTAAGAATTTTTCTTCTCCCCCCGCCACATACAGAAACAATTCAGTCAGTTTCCCATCTCTAAAATAGTCTTTCACTAATTCACTTGGGAGAGGAGACTTATCTCTTCAGTTTTTGGAGATTTCTAGATAAGAAACGGTTTTCTCGTGGCCTCGATATCACAGTGATCAGCCGCCCAGGAGAATGGAAATTTGATCACTATATAAAAATTCCTTCTTTGGCTAAGTTTTCCCACAAGTATTTCTGAGGAACATATAAACTTATAGGGCACATTTTAGGGATTATAACAGTTTAAACAAAAGCTCTTTTCATCTTTGAAAATAGAGGGGATTTTTTTCTTCCCTGGGGGGCAGCAGGGATTTTCATCTCTTCGCTATTTAAAGTTATGAGATCACAGCCATTTTAGCATTTGTTTACTCTAGTACCAATGCTTCTGCTTATATCTACAGTTAAAACATTTACATTCACCCCATAATATATCTTTATGTGTTATAGGGAAACAAGAGTCTCTTCTCCATAGTATAAAAAGTCCCTCATCTCGGACCTGACTCTTCCTTTTGTCTGACCTTGGTGTTTTCATGTTGTTTCTGTGGGTATCATAATCCTGGTCCTCTTCTTTCACTCAGGAGAGAGAACAAAGTATCTGCAAGCCTCATTTTGGGCAGTGAGAGTTAATACCTTGCCTGCTCAGTAGAAGGTCCTGTGATCTCTTCCAGGTGGTTGGCCAGAGTTATTTACCATAAAGAGATTTTCAAGGCAGTGCTAGGGCTGGGCTAGGATTGTAAGGCTACATGGCTGTTTTCTGGTGTTTGCTACATTCAATTTCAGTTTCGAGCTGATGGTCTTCCCTTCCCCCTGCCCAGCAGGCAAAGGGGGGGGGGAGACAACTTGCCAAAACGAGGCCCAGTTGTGTCTCCCTCAGGCCACACCAGCAGTGGGGTAGGCCTGGCCGCCCGGATCCGCTCCGAGCAAGGCAGGGTTCTGCCAAGTCACGGACTCCCTGGCCATGCCAGAGGGGGGCCAGGATTTTAGCAGTGGGCCTCCCCTCCCCCTTTCTATGGGGTCTCTGGTCGAAAACAGGACCCAGTAGGCTTCCCGAGCCCTGCTTCAGAGAGTCTGCCCACCCTTGCCCAGCCCGGCCCGGTGTTACCTTCTGAGAGGCCGGAAGGCAAAGGTAGCTTTCCCAGGGTTTTTCTTCTTTACATATGAGTTTTGCAAAGACACACAAACTTTCTCATTGGTGTAAAAACGTGTCAATATATAGCAGTTTAGATTTGCAAATTTTAATATACTCATTCTCTGCTCTGAGATAGAATTAGGAGCAAAAGCAAGGCAGGCCAAAAACTTAAAGGGAATAAAGAAAAACTTTATTAACAACATAAAGAAATATTAAATTGAGAATAAAACCCTCACACCACCCCTCTCCACCTCTTTCACACCTTCTTCTCCTTATCAATAACATACGGAAATACTTCAGTCAGTTACCAACTTAAATAATCTTTTTCAGTTCACTCTAAGGAGAGGAGTCTTCTCTTGTCAGGCCATAGGGACTTCTGGCAGATGGAGGGACTACACTTCCTTCCCTGCAGAAGTACTTTCCAGTGGTAAAACTTCATTGGGGCTTCTCGATTCACTGTGGGATCCAATAAGGCAAACTGTGGGGCATCTTCTGTATGTAGGGGAATTTGGAAGAAATGGTCCTTGATGTCCAGAACAGCCAATTACCAATTTCAGGGAAGCATCGTTGGGGAAGGCATCCCAGGTTGGAGTGACCCCATGTCCTGAATTACTTTGTTTATTTCCCAGAGGTAGTGGAGCAGCATCCACTTGCCCTTCCCTCATTTCTTTATTACAAAGACCAGGGAATTCCAATAGCTGATGGTCTCTTCTATGTGATTTTTTGCCAATTGTTATTCCACAAGCTCCTCAAGTGCCTTGAACTTTTCCTTACTCAATGGCCACTGTGCTACCCATTTAGGGGTGTCCTCCAGCCACATTAATTTTTGGGTAGGGCATTCTACAGTGGCCACCTCTAAAAATCTTTGGGAGTCTTAGGGATAATCAGTTTGAGTCCCCACTGGGACATGGTGTCTCTTCCCCATAGGGGACACTTATAGTCTGTAACCAATGGACGAACACTAGCCAATTTTCCATCCGGCCCCTCAGTTTGCACAATGCTTATTGAGATCTTTGCCAATTTGATCCGTCCTACACCTTGGATTTTGCCAGGAACGGGTTGCAACTCCCATGGCAATGGCCACATCTTCTCAGGTATAAATGCCACATCTGCCTCTGTGTCAAGTACCCCTTGCACGTGGAGATGGTCTGATTGACAGGTTTGGTTGCATGCTATAGCAGGTTTTTTCTTACCCAGCACTTCTGCCCGGTAGACTTCAGGTGATTTTTCATCTACTGTGACCTCCACTGGAAAGGGAATGGCCTGGGCAAGGATTTGCCCCTCCAACAGATAGAAGAGTGGCTGAGGGCAGCGCGCCAGGAGAACGATGTGAGTTATATTTCCCTTGATGGTCATGGGAGCCACCTCAATCTCCAGGGGTGTGTGCTGTGTCTCCAATAACAAAATACTCACTGTCCAGTTCCATGTGGTTCATCGTCACCTCCAGTAAGTTGTCTGGCAGGTCCACTGTACTGATTGTCCAGTCAGTAGACCTGAAATTAAAACCTTTGGTAGTCATGAGCCTAAAATGGCCACATGGCTGCCAAACCTTATTAATTAGACATTTGAAATTTTCATTTTTCTCCATCCCCACACCCTGTATCCCATCGTCCCCCTTTTTGATTGAGAGGCTTTTGCCAGTGTGGAGCCCGCTACATTTATATCCTTGCATGCAATGATGTCAATGGCGGATATGTGCTGTGGCCTCAGTTTTTTTGGTGCTGATCCTTTTCTGTTGCTGGCTTTGTGGACAGTCTCTGGCAAAGTGTCCTGGCTTTTTGCACTGGAAGCAGATGACATGTTGCAGCTGCTCTGGTGACATCGGTTGCCTCTTTGCTCCTGGTGTTACAGCATCTGCAGTCTTTGGGTGTGCCAGTCCCATATTCCTCTCATGTGCACTGAACATTTCTGCTTTTTTGGCACAGGCTTCTATCATCTGCGCGAGACTAGGTGGAGGCTCGAGGGGAAGGTTTCATTAGCATTCCTCTGAACCATCTCCTTAATCAATTCTGCCTGTACCACCGGGTCTTGCACTTGCCTCTCCACCTGCATCTGAAGGCGATCCACAAACTGCAAGAAATTCTCTGAGGCAAACCATTTAATGGTGACATAACTACTCGACTTCAACCGTTGACAACTGATTAAAAGTCTTTTCTGCAACATTACAGATCTTATCCAAAACAGACTTGGACAACACCAATTTGTCTCTCTGGGCAGTGCCAATTTCCTTCACCACATAGATGTTCATAGGTAATGTCATTCCCATCACTATCTTGTGCATCATCAGAGCTTTGCTGGAGCTCCTGTAGTAGTACCCTTAGAGACCTTATCCACATGTTGTCCCAGAAATCATACTCTGAGGGAATTAACAGACACCAGAAAAAGATCCTCAATATCAGTTGGTATCATTTGAATTAAAAGTGGCTCTCATTATTCCTTTAAAAATTTTGCCGCTTTTGCCAAATTCCTTTTGAACTTTACAATTTTTTTTTTAAATCTTGATAGGACAAAGGCTGATAACTTCTCTTGCCATTTCTCCTACCAATATAAGTGACAGGGGCTACTGATGGTAAATCTTCCTCTTCCTGGTTCTGACTTGTAGTTGATGCTCTCATGCTTCTACCCACCTGGAAGCTGGGAGGCAATCCACTCTCCACCCCGCAGGGTCCGGGGAGGGGCTCTTCCCCCACCCCCTTCTGGGGTTCCAGGAGGGGCTGCCCCCCCCCCCTTCCCCCTGGGGTTCTGGGGGGGGCTAGGCATCCCCTCCAGTGCTGGGCCTGGCAGGCTGCTCACCCCTCCCTGCTGTGGGAACTGGGCTGGGGCTCACCCCCCCACAGCGGAGACCAGGCAGGGACTCCACGCCCCTGCTCGGGAATCTGGAGGGACAATCCCTCCTTCCCCCCTTGAGCCTCACAGGCACTGGAAAGCAAGCCACCCTCTCCCCCGCCTCCATCCTCATGGGGAATGGGGCTTGGGGTACCACCTCCCCCACAGGGGCTGTGAGAAGGGACATCCCCACCCTCATCTGCACCGGCGCTGGAGCCAGCAGGGGGTCCACTCCCTCATCACATCCACGGCAGCTCACAGGGTGAGGCCCCTCTTCTATCATTGCCCCCTTTCCCGTGACAACCCTGAGGGCAGGCATTAGAAACTGGAGAAGGGGAGGGGGTGGAGCTGCTTGGGTGGGAGGAGCAACCCTGGCAACCAGGATTGCAACACATGGGGGCCGGGTTGCAGGGTGATGTCATGCAGGGCGGGGGTGGTGCAGCCAAGGGCAGGAATGGGTTGTGGGAGGGGAAAGGGTTGAGGGGGGGGACAAAAGGGTAGAAGGGATTATGGGAAGAAGCAAAAAAGCCCAGGGGTCAGAACACGTGGCCAATGCCATTATAAAAATTCCCCCCCCTCCCCCCCATGCAACCCGTGGCTAGTACCATCTTGGTCTTTATCCACATGGTTCCAATCCCCCTCACGGTCAACCACGCGGCCGCCACTCTGAGGGGGGGAGGATCACTTTCAAAGCCACCAGAATACTGTTCTTCAGGGGAAACAACTGGGATAAAAGGGTATAGGGAAGTTTCTCTCACAATCTGTGGAAAATTGTCAGAGCCAGGGTACTGGGGCAGACTGACACCCAGAAGAGCTACGGAGAAGTTGGGTGCTCTGTGATTCCAGGGGTGGAACACGGGTCTCCTCCAGTTTAAGGATAGAACGGTTCGGGAAAAGGGGAAGTGAAGTTGAAATACTTTGGTCCTGTAGTTGTCTGTTGTGCTCTGTCTTAAGTAATTGTTTGCGAATTTGTAAAAATATTGGAAAAAATAGGGATGCTGCTTCATCCCCCTTTTCCGCTTTTAATGTTAATAATTCTCCTGTTTTATCCCAGAACGTTATTGACTCTATATTTTGCATGTTAAATTTCGAAATCTCTACAGACAACCAGCAGACAAAGTATTTCAATCGCTTTTTAGAAACTATAATATCTTCACCACTCAAGATTTCCCTAAGTCAGGAAAATATTCTCTTTTGCTGAGCAGAAAGCTGCACGCCCATTTGATGTTTTAAAAGCAATCTGCACAGGCTATCTAACTCCTTCTGCAGTAACAACACAAACAAAAGCGGGTTTTCCTGAACCCTGACTCCGAGCCGGGAGAAAGGAGGCATAGGAGCCTCGCCGCCAGGATTGTGTAACCACAGACAGCGTGTGCCGCCTCTTGCTGGCCACTGGCGGCACTGGGGAAGCCCTGTCGCCCTGCCCCAGTTTCTGGGACCCCCTCCGGAACGCGAGCTGCGCCGGTCGGAGTGACGCTGCTTTTGCAATCGCTGCTCACGCCGCTGAAGCTGCTCCGCCCATGCCGTCGCAGCGCCGCAGGATCTTAACATCCCCCCGCAGCCATGTGGTTGCCGGTCCGACTGGGGACCCCTCCCCCCTAACTAGGGGCTATTTTGGGGTCCCCGCCAAACACGAGGGAATCTTACCCTTTTCTTGTGGACCTTGGCTGTCTGTGAAGCTGCGTAAGAAGTTGTCATTCAGAAGCCGACCTGATTTGGTGCCGAAACGAGCTCCTTGGCCCATTGCTCAGCCACCGAGGCTGCGCGCAAAGCAGCTCTAAGTGGCAGAGGTAGTTGAACAGTCCAAAAGGCTTAATGACTCCTTTAAATGGGACTTCAGCCACGCGTGAGGCACCCAAACTTTTTGTAAAAGCCCCACGTTGGGAGCCAACTGTGGAGATTTACCTGAGCCTTCTCTCTGGTCCCTTGGCTAGCTCAGTACCAGGAGAAGGAGGCTTGGGAGTACCACAAGAACGAGATAAAAGATCAAAGAGGCATCCTTTCCTGGGATAATCCAAGCTTTATTCCTGAAGGGGTCCAAGGGAAAAAGAGCGCGAACAAAGGAGTAGTGGGGAATTTCAAATCTCAGGGTAGGGGAGTGGAAACCGAGCTGCAGCCAATAGGGTTGCACCGACGGGGAGGGGCTAAGGGAGGGCTGAACCAACTTCACAGAACTTCAGGGGAGTACAGAACAAACCATTTTTCTCAGTGCAATATAAACCATATCAGTGAATTACAACACTGCCTGATTATGTCATTCAATCCACAGCTGAGAATATCCCAATAATGCAAGCAGTTTTCTAACTTCTTTCTTTGAAAAAGGGGAGAAGGGATAAAATTCCTGCAATCCTCTCAGGGTTTAGTTTTCAGCTACCTTTACTTATTAAGTGACCAAGATACTTCACCTTTGACTCCAGAAATTGTAATTTCCCTTTTGATATTCTCAATCCTTTTTCCCCAAGGAAGTTCAAAAGTTTTATAGTAGCCTCCCTAACTTCAACTTTGGCTTCTCCTGATAATAAAAGGTCATTTACATATTGGGCAATCTGTATTCAAGGAAGAGTAGGGAAATTCTGTAATATTTCTTCTAAAGCTTGCCCAAATAAATTTGGAGACTCAGTAAACCCCTGTGGCAGTTTTTTCCATCTTAATTGCTGTTTTTGTTCAGTACTTGGATCCTCCCATTCAAAAGCAAAAATATTTCCACTATCTTCTGCAAACGGACAAGCCTAAAATACATCTTTAAGATCCACCACACTAAACCACTGATATTGAGGTGGGACTTTACTTAAAAGGGTATAGGGATTAGGTATCACCGATAGGGGGTCCAGGCACTTTTGTTAACTTCCCTGAAATCTTGTACTAATCTATGAGTCCCATCAGATTTCTTAATAGGGAGAACAAGGGTATTATGAGGAGACATACAAGGTTCCAATGTCCCATTCTTTATCAATTCTTCTATTACTGGCTTTAAGCCTTCTCTTCCGTCTAATGATATAGGGTACTGACGCTCATGTACGGGGCATTCATCTCTCAATCGTTACCCTTATGGGGCCAATATTCAATCCTCCCCTATTTCCTTCCCCAGCTCAAACTTCTTTGTTAAACTTTCCCTCATCTCCTTGGCATAGTTTTAGCACTTTAGCTGTCATCTTCCCTTCTTCAAGTATAACCCCTATTCCTAATTGTATGTGCAAGTCTGTCCCCAATAAGTTTCAACCTGCTCCAGGGACTTATAAGACATCTCCCACCCCTATTCTAGTTTCCCCTTCAATTACTATGTGTTTTATTATAGGAACCTTAAAACCTTATCCTTCAGCTCTTGTTGCCTTTATAGTGTCATTGTTTACATTACACCCCTTCAGAACAGTAACTACACAAGTTGTCTTTGCCCCAGTATTAATTATAAATTCTAATGCCTACCTCCAGGGGCCTACTTTTAAAGTTATCAAAGGCTCTCAGTGGTAACATCCCTAGTGTGCTGATTCTTCTGAATGTATCTCTTGGAATACTTTCAGGTTCTTCTTTAGGTGAGGGCAATCACTCTTGTAGTGTCCCTTTTCTCCACAATATAAAAAGACATTTCTGGTTCTCTCCTGAAATTTTGATCAAGCTGGGGTTCTGTTATCGCTCCCCCCCCACACACACACTTCCCTTTCTCTAAAGCCTGAATATCTGGGAATGGTACCTGGGGGCTTCGGGTCCCTTGGGGAGCTACTCACCCGTGGTGGCTATCATAATTTTAGCTTTTATCTTGGCTTTTTCTTCATCCCTCTGTGCATAAACTTTTTGAGCTTCTTTCAATAGTTCATCTAATCTCTTATCTCGCCAGTCCTCAATTTTTTCCAAATTCTTCCTAATATCTGGCCAGGCATGGGTGAAAAAGTTAACCCTTAATAGAGCTTATCTGGCTATACTATTGGTGTCTATCCCGGAGTACTGCTGCATGTTCTTCCAGAGTCTCACCAGCCATTCAGTTGGAGTTTCTTCCTTCCCTTGATGCCCATCAAAAGCTTTGCTAAAATTTTGCCCTCGGGGTGCTGCCTCTTTTATTCTTTTGATTATCAGATTACAATAATTATTCATATTTCCTCGTCCTGCTGCATTGCTATGTGCTGAAGCTTGCTGAGCTTCCCTCTTTCTAGTTCAGTACTAGAAGGAAGCCCAGAATCCTGCAGGAACGAGATAAAAGAACAAAAGAGGCTCCTTCCCCCGAAGGGGTTTCTTAGCTTTATTCCGGATGGCTTCCAGGGAGAAAGAGGAAGTAGGAATGCCTGGCTGTGATCTTTAAACACCCTGCCAGGGGCGGAGGGAAACCAGACCCCAGCAAGTCATCTTAGGGTGGAGGGGAAAGGGGAGGGGAAAGGGGAGGGGAAAGGACTGAACCACAAGACAGGGTATAGGTAAAGTCAGGGAGATACCATTCTCAGTACTACACAAACCAAGTATGTATCTGTTTTTTAGAGTTGGGTGTTTTCCAACCCCGGGGTCTGCAGCCCTGAGTCCAGGTACTTCTGAACCCCAGATGCAGAGCCCTCAGCTACTCACTAGCGAAGAACAAAAGGCTTGAGATCGTGATGCAAAGTTCCAAGGATAACTTTATTGTCCTCAAAGGGAATGCTAGCAATGGTCTAATTATATCAGATAACAAAACACTTTATATAGGTTTCCAGAGGATTGAGTTTCTAACCAATAAAAACTACAACTTACAAACTAACCAATTATCTTAAAACTCTAAGTGAGAAAAAAACCAATTAACTTGTAACTTTAAAAGCCAATGGAAATCCTAAGAGATAACGGGTTTTCAGTAAGGGAGGGGGGGGGGGGTTTCATTTGAAGGAATTTCTTTGTTTCATGGGATGGCATCCCAGGGGTATACTTTAGGGAGTGTAACATCTACAACTCCTCTCTCTGTATTTACAATGAGTGTTTTAAACAGTTTTTTTAAAACATTGAACTAAACATGAAAACATAACTAACACAAGAATAACAATAAAAATCCACACGATTCCTTTGACCAAGGACGAAGTCCATCCAGTCAGTCCCCATTGGCTAAAAAGGTTGTTGACCCAGTCTGGAGTGGTTTCAGTTTTGAAGTCTTTCACGAGGTTTTTCAGCTTTTGGATGTTTTCTTGAATGGATGTGGAGCGGGAAGACAGGTTGAAACAGCACATTCCTTCAATGTCTTCGCAGCTATGTCTGTGAGAAAGCAACAGAAAGTCAATTGCTTCTCAATTTTGCAGGCTTGCATGTCTTATGGTTTCTTCATCTTTCAAAAGGTCACTCAAAGCAGCAGATGTAGCATTGGCCTGCTTGCTGAGCCAGCACCCTAAATGGTCAATGTCACCAAGGTTTTTTGCTGCTGCTACCCATGGATAAAACAGGGAGGCAGCAATTCTTTTGGGTTTGTTTCAAATATATATTTTGGAGTCACAATTTTCGTCCAATTCAGTGTAAGATCTTTTTTCACGTTTTGAATTGCTATTTTTTTTCCAATTGTGTTATAAGGTAATGTTGGGGGTGAGGGTAGAAAGCTTGCCAAGGCTACAAGGTCCCCCCTGGAGATGAGAGGGGATTCCGGCCCAAACTCGATCACCACAGATGAGAAACATTCCCTTGGGCAATTTCTTGGGATGAAGCAAGGACTCTGAAATTGTGGGAGCGGTGTAATTACACCAATCTGGATAATAGTATGCTTTGTTGATGGGTGATATGTCTTTTCTGTATGTGTTTTTGTGCAAATCCAATTACTGTATGTTTTGTTTTGGGCGTTTAAAGTAAAATTTGAGACAGTATGTTGTTTTGGAGGACCCCAGCAAATCTAATTCTTGGGGTTCCTCAAGAGCATTTGGCAAAATTTTTGTCCAATCATCCCAAGTGTCCACGGGGTTGGGTCTCTTACCTGTGGTGCTGAGAAGTTCTGAGTTTTGAATGGGCCATTCATCTGCTGTGAATGGAATTCCCACTAAACATGTGGAAAGTGGATTGTGATGGCTGCCTAGGGATAAACACAAGTTATCTTGTTTTAATGTCTTTGCTAAGGTCACCCAAATATTTTGGCTGGGTTGTGGGCTCATCTAGCCGAAGACATGAGGTATGTTGAAGAGCATCCCAGCAGCAGTGAAAACAACATCAAAGAGGATAATTTTCATCTTTGAACAAGGATGAGGCTTCTGATAGGAAATACAAACAAAATTTGTTATTTTGGAGAGAGGAGGGAGATGATTTTGTCCTTTCCCTTCCCCCCCTCTTTCTTAACACTAAACATAAAAGTTGAGTATAAGATTAAATATTTTAACAAAAATAATAGCAAAACAAAACAAAACAAATCTACAAAGGTTAATAATTTCTAAAACTAAAATACAAAAAACTTAATTTCAGCTTAAGGCTTATCTGGGGCAGCTAAAAGCTGCTTGGTTTTCTGTTTCGTCTGCTGTTGAGTGACAGGACGATTTTTCCTTTGGTATGTGAGTGATCTGCGACACATGCGTCTCCATGCAGAGCTGGTTTGGTCTTGAGGAGGTTTTGTGTTTGATTCAGGAAAATTTTTTTTGGTGCCTGAAGAAGTTTGTTTTGCCGTGCCCAAATATGGTTTTATGTTTTTTCCCGGGTACCATCTTGGACCAGATGGCAGGGATACGCAAGCATATCCTCTTCCCCAGGTGATTAATAGGAAGGGCCCAGAAATTTGGTGTGTTTCTGGGTCTTTTACCAGCACTGGTGGTTTTAAAGTGAGTTTGGCTTGTGTGGAGTTTGAAAAGTGATGAAGAATTGGGGGATCGGGTTCTGAAGTTGTGCAATTTAGAAAATTGATAACATAGAGAGCTTTGCAAAGTCTTTCAACTGGAGATAAAATTTTTGTGTCTCTTTGTTGCTGGTTGAGAACTCTTTTGAGGGTTTGATGAGTTCTTTCTATGATGGATTGTCCTGTAGGGTTTGCAGCAATGCCAGTGGTGTGTTCAATCCCCCATTCACTGAAAAACTTTTTTAAATTTTGAGATTTGTAAGCGGGACCATTGTCAGTTTTAATCTTTTGTGGAACTCCCAGAGTGGCAAAAGCTAGGAGAAAATGTTTAATAGCATGAGTGGCTTTTTCTCCTGCATGTGCTGATGCAAAAACTGCTCCAGAGAACATGTCAACTGACACATGCATGTATTTGGACTTCCCAAATTATGGGAAGTGGATCACGTCAATTTGCCACAGCTGGCAGCTGTTCAGACCTCTGGGATTGACTTCTGTACCCATAGAGGGTATTTGGTAAGTTTGACAGCTTGGGCACGTTGCTACAATGGCTTTTGCCTGGTCTTTTGTGAGTTTAAACATTCACATGAGAGCGGGCACATTTTGATGAAAAAATGCATGTGACAGCTTTGCTTGAGCAAAGATGTCAGGAACATTTGCAGTTTGTACAGGCATTGCTAGAGCATCTGCTCTTCTGTTTCCTTCTGTAATGAAACCTGGTAGATCAGTGTGTGACCTTACATGAACAATGTGGTAGGGCTCTTTTCTGTGAGAAATTAAATATGTTAGTGTAGAAATTAATTGGTGCAGTTTTGGATTGGGAACATCTTTTAAAAAGGCGTGTTCTGCTCTCATAGCTATACCGGCTACATAGGCTGAGTCTGTGACAAGATTAAAAAGTTCATCTTTGAATTTTTCAAAGGCTCTAACAACAGCTGCTAGCTCTGCAATTTGTGAAGATCCCTCCACTGTTTGAATATCTGATTCCCAATTTTGGGTTTTGGGGTTTTTCCAAGTCATAACTGACTTGTGAGAGGAGCCTGAGCCGTCTGTAAAGACAGTTAGAGCTTTGAGGGAGGTTCTGCTTTGGACTAATTTTGGAATTAAATGAAAAATTGCATCTTTATTAAAAAGCTTGTGTTGTGGTAATTGAATTGAAATTTGGCCAGTTTAACTATCTAGAGCAATTTGGAGGCTTTCATTGGTTTGGAGCAAATGCTCTAGATTTCCAGTGGTAAGTGGCAGGTATATGCATGTGAATTCACACCCTGCGAGGGAGCGGAGGCGAATTCTGGCTTTCTTTATAAGGAGTGCCATAATTTCTTGTAACGTGGTAATTGTTTTTGTAGGTTGATTGCTTGTGAAAACCCATTCAAGGATTAACAAAGGGTTTGTGAGTTTGGGGTCCCATTGGAAAATCAGTCCATGAAAGTGAGGGGCCTTTCCCAGAACGGCTAATTGGAAAGGCAGGTCAGGTTCTCCTACAAACTGTAACTTCTTCCTATTGTATCAATAAGAAGGAGCGAGGTCTAGCATATGAGACAAGCACGAGGATCAAAGGAGTGGCTCTTTGCCTTTCTTTATTGCATGGTGGTAGCAGGGCAAAAGAGGAAGCACATCTCAGGTCTTGGCTTTTTCTAGGAAAGGGTCAGGGAGGAGATTTCTGGCTGTCTGCCAATAGGATAAGGAACAGGAGAGACAGGTAAGGCCTTGCTTATACCTCTGGTATCGGATTAAAACATCTCACCGTTTTTTGTTTAATTAAGTGAGGGCATGTTGGGGGTTGAGTGTTTTTCTGTTACTGCGTCAATTGAAAGAATTTTTCCCATTATCATGCCAATGGAGATGGCCGGGCTACACCCAGGATATCTGATGAGTCCAGACAAAAGGGGTGGGTGGTAACTGCTCCCGGAGGGGCCTCTGAGGCTTCCGGGAGGGCACTCGCATTTCCGGCGAGCTGGGAGGAGGACGCCTGGGATCGTCAGCCCATGCGGCCGGAGCACAGGAGAGCCAGACCCTCTGTGATCACCTGCCCTGCATCTGCCCCGTTCCAGCCTCCTGCCTCTGCGGACACAGCTGTTCACCCGGACACACATGGTGAGCGAGGAGCCGCCGCTCCAGCCCGTTCCCACCCGAGACCGGCGTGGCCGCTGCCGCCCCAACCCCCTCCCTCCTGCCTCCGTTCCCGCCTGCCCTTCGGCAGATCCGGGCTGTAGACTAAGCACAGAGACAGCGTGCTTGCATCTAAAGGGACTGACACTGAGTTATCTATTTCATTCTGTTAGCAATTTTAACAACTGCTGTTGTTTTCTGCTTGTACGGTTAGATATATTAGTAAAAGAGCTGTTATTCCCACCCCCCCTTATCTCTGCCTCAGAGTCCTTGATTCAAACAATTATAATACTTGGGGGGGGGGGAGTGGAACCAAAGTCTCTATTCCAAAGGGAAACTTCTGCCCTTACTGGCAGACACCTGTCCTTTCAAACCAGTACAGGGCAAGATATTAAATTCATTTTGATTGGAATTATGATTTTGACCAACATTTGTAATTGGTGGGAGAATTAGATTGTTCTATGTTTTTCATTTCTCTGCGATTGACTTCAGAGGTAGAAGGAATGATACCATTAATAGCTTTGAACAATAAGTGACGTAGTATCCCGAATGCCATTATTACAAGGAAAATAACACCAAAGAATTACAAAATTGTTTTCACAATGGAAGTCCACCACCCAGAGAACCCTCATCTTTTAAACAGTTCATTGAACCAATCTTCTGATTCTTGCTAACAAGAAGACAACTTTGAAGGGGTTCTTTCCACGGTTGAGTGGAGGGTAGGTTTTCTCTAAAAGGAAAAACAAAGCATTTTAAAGACATTAATGTCTATGTCTGCCGGAAGGTCCTTCTTTATGAAGAATTTTCCTCTTTTTTCCGGTGGCGTCTTCTTTTTGAAGCAATGGCAGCTTGCTTCTCACCTTCTTCTGCTGGAGCTGGATTTTTTGGAACAAAAGCTTTCACCCACTTTTGGGGGATCCACCGAGGGCCTGAGGGAGTGGATACGCACACATAACCCCTTCCCCAGGTTACTAGCTTATAGGGACCTTTGATTTGAACAGGACTTTACAGAGCTTTTGCTGTGGAGACATCCACACAGTGGAACTGCTCTGTCTATCCAGGACCTGTTTGAGCATCTGGTGAGCATGCTCAACCACAGCTTGACCTGTGGGGGAGTAGGGGATGCCAGTTTTATGTTCCACTCCCCACTGCTGGATAAATTCCAGGAACTCCTTGGATATGTATGCTGGGCCATTATCTGTTTTTATTTCTCTAGGGATCCCCAAAATTGAGAAGGCTTGTACTAGGTGTTGTTTTGCATGTACTGCCTTTTCCCCTGCGTGAGCTGAGGCATAAACTGCACCTGAATATGTGTCAATACTCACATGAACATATTTGAGGCGTCCAAAACTAAGAATGTGTGTGATGTCTGTTTGCCACACCTCAGAGCTGCCAAGGCTTCGAGGGTTAACCCCTGTACCCAGTGATAGCATGGCCTGGAGCTGGCAGCTGGGACAGGTGGCCACAATGGCTCTAGCCTGACTCCGTGTTAGCTGGAACTGACGAACCAAACCTGGTACATTCTGGTGGTATTGCTGGTGGCTCAGCTTTGCCTGTTGGAAGATGTCAGGAAGGCGTGCCTTTTCAGCTGGAGCTGCAAGAGTGTCTGCCATACGGTTCCCTTCTGTGATCTCACCTGGCAAATCCGTGTGTGACCTCACATGCATCACATAGAAGGGATGCTCTCTGTGTGAAACCAGATAGATTAGTTTTGACAGCAGCCTAAAGAGCTGCTCATTATCGATGTCTTTAAGCACTGCCTGCTCCGCCCTGGATATTACCCCAGTAACATAAACTGAATCTGTTACCAGGTTAAGAGGCTCTGAGAACTTCTCAAAGGCTCTCACAGCTGCAGCCAGTTCTGCAATTTGGGGCAAGCCCTCTACCAATTCAGCATCAGCTTCCCAATGCTGAGTCTGTGGGTTTCTCCAAGTCATCACTGACTTATGAGAGGCCCCCGATGCATCTGTGAACACTGTGAGTGCCTCGAGCGGTCTCCTGCTCCTCTTCTCACGAGGGATGAGGTGGAATTCCTCATTAAACAACTTATGGGCTGGGCTGTGAACAGATATCTGTCCACTGTAGCTATCCAGAGATATCTGGAGGCTGGCATTGCTTTGTAGCAAATGTTCAGACATCTCTTTTGTTAACCTCTCAGGAGAGTTCCTCCCTTCCTCAGAAAGTTTTACCGGAAGGTGGATGCATGCAAAGTCACAACCAGCTAGTTCATGCAGCCTCATTCTTGCCTTTTGAATCAGCTGAGCCATCAGCTCCTGTGGCTGAGTGATGGTTTTGGATCTTTGGTGGGAGAGGAAGACCCACTCTATGATTAAGAGTGAATCTTTCTGTCCCTCAATTCACTGGAATATTAGACAATGCAGACGTGGAAGTTTCCCCAAAACAATTAATTTGAAAGGCAGTTCAGGCTGATAATGGTGAGCCTGCCTCTAATAATTTCCAAGCCCAGATTCTTCCAAGGGGGCATCTTTTGAATTTTGTTTTCCTGCAATTGAAATCCAGCAGAGGTTAAAACTTTAACCACTAGGGCAAGTGTGTTTTGGAGTATTAAGTTGTTAGGAGCACACACTAATACATCATGTAAATATTGCAAGATATTATGAGAAGATATTTTTTCTTTCATAATCATACGAGCTATTTAAATTTCTAAGGGTGTGTGTGCTGTGACTGCCACAACAAATACTCACTCTCCATTTTCATGTGAAATACCGTCATGTCTAATACGCTGCTTGACAGGTCCACCGTTAAAAATTGTCCAGCCAGTAGATCTGAAATGAAAACTCTTAGTAGTCTCCAGCCTGACACGGCCACAAGGCTGCTGGACCTGGTTAATAGAACATTTGACATTTAATTCGTTTTGTATACCCACATTTTTTATCCCATCCCCCCCCCCCCCTTTGTTTTTAAGAGAGAGGCTTTTTCCAAAGTAGTGTTCGCTGTATTTATGTCGTAGCGCTGAATGTTAAAAGCGAGCTGGCGCCTTCTACTCAGTTTGTTTTTTTGTTTGTTTTTTTTGTTTTTTTTTTTCTGGTTAAGAGGGCAGTCCCTAACAAAATGTCTTTGCTTTTTACACTGGAAGAAGGTGACAATCTGTAGCTGTTCAGGTGACACTGGGTGCTTCCTCGCTTGTGGTGCTTCAGCTGCCGCAGGCTTGGATGGTGCTGGCCTTGGATTACTGGATCATGGACTTGCCTTTCAACCTGTGAACGAAGTCTGTCTACGAACTGCAAAAAATTCTCAGAAGCATATTGTTTAACATCAATATAATCTTTGGAATTTACAGGGCTTTGGTGAATTTCTGTTAAAAGAACCATTAAAGAACGTTTCCAAATATTAAAGCATAAATCATATTTTGAGGGAGTTAGCAAGCACCTGAAAAGGTCCTTCAATTTATGGGGAACTAATTCATTTGAGGTAAAAGTTGCTTTCATCATGCCTTTAAAAATTTCACTCTTATGGCTAAAATTCTTCTGTGATTTTGCAAATCTCTTTTCTTATTATGGTAAGACAAAGGTTGATAAACTCTATTACCATTTTTCCTACCCATATAAACTACAGGAGCAACGGAGGGTACATAGTTTTTTAAGTTTTGAGCTTTAGGGCTAGGTGTATCTTTATCTATCATCCTGGGAGGAAGTGCAGTTACTCCCTCCTGAGGGACAGAGTTCCTGCTGTTAACCGATTTTTTTTTTCTTTGACTGTCGGTAGCCTCCGGGCACTCAGTCTGGCACTCGCTGTAATCAGAAGAATTAGAAGCTGTAACCTGAGCCGGGAAGAAGCGACTAGCCAAACCTGTTGGTGTAGAGTTACAGGGTAGCAGGAACGGGTCAGGAGGGTATGGGTGGAAGGGGGCAGGGAAGGGGATTGAGGAGGAGAAAGGGTTAAGAGATGAAGAAATCGAAACGTGGTTTCCACCATTAGACACGTGGTCCCCCCCGTGAGACAAAGGAAAGTTTCTTGCCTAACTATTCTGAGGTAAACTGAGGGAAAGAGGCGAGAACACAGAGAATCCTGTAGCAGGCTGTTTAAAAGTTTCAGAACTTGGGTAGCTGGAGGGAGGGAGCTTAGTATTTTCCTGAGGTATTTCTGGTTTTTCACTATTTTTAGGGACAGGGGATTTTGGAGGAGGGGGAGTGGTTTAAAGAATTTGTTTGTGGCTGTCTTTTATTTTCAGTTTCCAATAAGCATTTGCGTACTTGTAAAAATATTGGAAGAAACTCAGCAGCTTTAGAGTCAAATTTTTCTGCTTTAGATGTTAATATTTTTCCCACATTATCCCAAAATGAAACTGAATTTATATTTTGTAATTTGCAGTCTGGAATTTTAGAAAACAGCCAGAAAACAAAATACTTTAACCGCTTTTTAGAAACTGTAATTTTTTCAGCATGCAAAATTTCTTGAATTTGAGAAAACACTCTTTTGATATGTAGTTAACTCAGCGCCCATTGTTGTCCCAAAGAGAGCTGCACACTGCCTCTCACTTCCACGCACCCCCACATAACACACACGACTCTTTTGTGACCCCAAATGCCACGTGTCCCACATCCCGCCGGCCGTGCCGAGCCTGGGGGAACCCTGCAGCCTTGCACTGCTTTCGGGGGGTTTCCCAGTCACTGCACAATGCCTGAGCCGTGAGCAGCTGCGTTCCGAAGGGGTTTTTCTTGCGGTTTCCGTGGAAACTGCGGAGGAGCCGTCTCGCTGAAATAGCGGCTGCTGCGGAGGCTCTCCAGGGTGCTAGCCCACCCTGGCACCGCACCCGCCACCAGTCTGCATGGGGGAACCCCCCTCCCAACTTCTAGGGGCACTTCCCGGGGTTCATGCCACCCACGAGGGACTTTACCTGTCCTGCAGACCTGGCTGTTGTGTGGTTCGTGAAAGCTGCCTGTCTTCGAACCGACTTACTTTGGCGCTAAAGCAAGCTACCGGCTCTGTCCTCCCTGCCTGGGGCTGTATCACAGCTACCAAGCACAGAGGTAGTTGATCGAACGAATGAGCGGAAAATCCTGAAACTGGGATTCCAGCTACCTGTGGGTTCTTAATATAAGCCCCAACGTTGCATCGCCAACTGCTACAAACTGTAACTTCTTCCTATTTTATCAATAAGAAGGAGCTAGGTCTAGCCTATGCGACAAGCACGAGGTTCAAAAGAGTGGCTCTTTGCCTTTCTTGCATGGTGGTAGCAGGGCAAAAGAGGAAGCTCATCTCAGGTCTTGGATTTTTCTAGGAAAGAGTCAGGGAGGAGATTTCTGGCTGTCTGCCAATAGGATATGGGACAGGAGGGACAGGTAAGACATTCCTTATATTTCTGGTATCGGATTACAACAAGGTCCAAACCGATGAGCTTGGCATGAGGAGAGGGCTTCTTGGACGTTGACAATGACTTGTTGAGCTTCTGGCGTGATGGTGCACGGTGAGTTGAGGCCTTCTTTTCCGCGGAGGAGGTTGAACAGGGGGGTGAGTTGTTTTGTTGGGATTCCCAGGAGGGGGCGTATCCAGTTGATGGATCCGCACAGACTGTGTAGGTCTCTTAGGGTTTTTGGATTGTCTTTGATGTGAAGCTGCTGAGGTATGATAGTTCTTTCTCGAATTTGAAGTCCAAAATAGTTCCACGGGCTTGTGTACTGTACTTTATCTTCACGGATTTCAAATCCGGCTTTTTCAATGACTTCGATGGTTGCTTTTATTACTTTGTCTAAGTAAGTCTTTTCTGAGACACAAATGAGAATATCGTCCATGTAGTGATAGAACATGGCATCTGGGAATGCTTTTCGAAGAGGGGAAAGAACATGAGCAACATAATATTGGCATATGGTGGGAGAGTTTTTGAGCCCTTGAGGAAGGAAAAGCCAGTGGTACCTTTTGAGGGGAGCTTCTTTGTTGAGAGAGGGAACGGAGAAAGCAAAGCGTGGGGTGTCTTCTGGGTGCAGTGGAATGCTGAAAAAACAGTCTTTGATGTCAATGACAGCAAGCGTCCAGGCAGCATTGAAGGAGAAGGCATGCCAGGCTGAAGGGGTCCCATATCTTCAATGATGTCGTTGATTTTGCGAAGGTCTTGGAGAAGCCTCCATCTGTTTGTTCCAGGTTTTTGCAGGACGAAAACAGGAGTGTTCCAGGGGCTTGTGGTTTCAGTGATGTGGCCTTTGGCGAGTTGCTCTTCCACCAGGGCATGCAGTGCACGCAGTTTGACTTTTGACAGGGACCAGTGCTTGACCCATATAGGATGGTCACTTTTCCATGTGAGCCATGGGGTCGGTGGGAAGGCGAGCATTTCAGTGGCCCCAATCAGAAATCCCGACATTGAACTTGAAGGGAGACTCCCCATTGGGATAGTAGATCTCTGCCCCACAGGGTGATGGGGGCTCTGACCACGAACGGGCGGACAGTTGCCAACTTGCCTTCAGGTCCTTCAATGACAACGTTGTTTGTGCTTCGCATGGACACGGTGATGCCACCAATTCCAGAAATCATGCCAGCTACTGGTTGCAGGTCCCAATGGGATGGCCATTCTGAGCGAGCGATGATGGTGACATCTGCTCCAGTGTCGATCATTCCTGGTCTGAGGATTCTCTCACCTTTGCAGAGGATGTTGCATTCCAGGATGGGCTTTTGGGATCCCATAATTTGTACCCACAACATGGTAGGGTTGAGAGGGATTTGTTCGTTGTAGTGTTTTGGAAGCAGGAAGGCTTGTGCAATAGGTGTGCCCTGTGAAAGGAAAAAGGGCGTGTCTGTGCAGAGAAGCTGGACAAGGATTTCTTGTCCAGGTTGAACAGTCTGAATTTCTGGCAAAACAAAAATTTGCTTTGGGCTGTGTAAAGTGTCACCAAATATGAGAATGTCCCAAGGGCCATCTGGTGGCCCACGTTTTCCTGTAGGAACACGGTAAAAATCACCATTTGTAAAGTTGTAAGGCAAGGAATTTACCAGTCGGTGGTGGGTTCCCAACGATATCTGTGTGTGTGTTAAACCATTCTGATGCGTTCTGGAATTTGACTGGTTTTCATAGGTGGGACAGGGGTTTGAATGGCTTTTGATTTGCTATCTTGGCGCAGAGCCATATCCTGTGCTGAATGTCCGATTTTTTAATTCTGTGGGTGCTTTTGTTGTTTTTGGGGCTTAGGATGGTGGCTGGGGGGGTGTTGGATTTGTGGCTTGTCTGGGCAATTTTTTACAAAATGTCCAAGTTCCCCACAGTAGAAGCATCGGGCATTTTCTTTGGATGTCACTGCTGCAAAGGCTCCTGTGACTCCTTCAGCAATGCCTTTGTCCACTGCTTGGGCTACTGTGTTTTCAGTTGACATGTAATGTGTGCAGGTTTCTACCATTTGTTCAATGGTGGGCTCTGTGTCAAGAGGCAGGGACCTTAAAATAGTTTTACATTGTTCATTTGCATTGCTCATAGCAAGTTTGCATAACAGTTCTTTTCTAGCCTCCGCGCTCTCAATTTGTTTTTCCAAAGCATGTTTTAGTCTGTCTACAAATTTAATAAAGGTTTCATCTATTTTTTGTTTGATGTTAGAAAAATGCATGGTAGGGGTGGAATCATCAGGTGTGAGAAGTATGGATGTTTTTGCTGCATTGGCTATGTCTTGCAATGTGTCACTGGGCAAAGTGTTTGCCTGATCTGAAGGCTTTGATAAATTGCCTTCTCCAGCTAATTGTTCTACTATAAAATTTGGACGATTTGGATCTTTTGCATAATTATCAGATAATATTTTTAGGTGTTTTTTTCAATGTCTTTGAAATTACATATACTCAGCAGGTGACAAAAGGCATTGTGCTAAATTTATTAAATCATGTGGTACTAAAATGTGTGCAGAAAAAATTGCTTCTAAAAAGTTTTTAAAGATTTGGGTATTTCTACCATTTTCTTTTGCAATTTTTGATAATTCAGTTAATTGTTTTGAATAAAAAGCTTCCCAATGAACATTATTAGTAGCATGTCCTCTGCGACCTGCTTTGTATGTTACAGGAAAAGCAGAAATCTTTTGAGCTATTTGCCAATCACCATTTTGTGTGGCTAATAGCTTAACATTGTTCCAGGGGTCTTGTTCATATTCTGAATTATAAGAATCAGTGTCCTCAGAAGACGTAGAATATCTACGTCGACTGCGGTGTTTTTTAGAATGAGAGGGGAGGGTGTGGGTGAGGGGCGCGGAGACAGGCAAGGGAGCGCACGGCTGGGAGCGGGGAGCGGGGGGGGCGGGGGGTAGTGGGATTTGGGAATTGTTTGGCTGAGTGCATGACACGGTTTTGCCACACGGTGGCAGTGGTGTATTAGAAATGGAAGCAGGAGCAGAGGGAAGGGGAGAGGGACGGGGGGTGAGGAGGGAGCACGGGGGTTGGGAGCCATTGGAATGTTTGAGGAGTGGAGTTTCTGTGGCAACTGTAGGGAGTGAGGGAGCATAGGGGGCCCCTGAGGGGATTAACTGTGGGGGATGAGGGGAGTTGTAAAATGCAGGTTGAGGAGAGGTAGGGGAAGGATGAGACTGGCACTGAGGCGGGGGGGTTGTCGCGGGAAAAAGGCAGGGGGAGGGGGAAACGGCGCCTAGCATGGTATGTGAAGCTGGGGGGCCATGCACGGTGGGGGGGGGGACTGGGTTGCGTCTGGGGCAGCGGTGCGCAACTGGGGGTTTGATTTTGCTGTGTGGCCGGCTGTGGCCCCGGGGCGGGCGGCAGCGCGGTTTCTGCGGCTCGCCCCGGCTGTGCTCGTGGGGGAGGGGCAACTGTCCCGAGGCGGAACCGAGCGGGGCCGCGGGGCAAGGAGGGGTATTGTTTGCACACGCGGAGTGGGAAGGAGGGGGGCACGAGGGACCCGTCAGTTTGGGGGAAAACAACGTTTCATTTTGCTGCGCGGACTCGAGAAGGGGGGGGGGTGGGGGGGGGGTGGGGGTGGGAAACTGGCGGTTCGGTGAAGCACAAGGTTTCGGCAGAAGCCGGCTTGGGGGGCTAGCAGGGCGGGGGGGGGGGGGGGCTTGCGGGGGGAGCGGGGCTTTGGTTTTTCGCGATGGCGTTGAGGAAGGACTTCGTGAAATGAAGCCACCGGGATCGGGGGGGTGGGAAAAAACACAGATGACTGGGGGGGCGCAGAGCCTGTTGCTCTTAGTATTTCTTGAAATAAAGGAATGAATCGCGCTGCTGCGAATTTTTGCTGTGTTTGTAAAAAGTAAATTTGAGATCCCACAGCCTGCCAAAACTTTTCAGACGCGACGGAGTGAGAATTAGTATCAGGAAAATGAAGGAATATAAATTTAACAAAGGATTTCAAGGTAGACTTAGGGAGATTTTAGAAAATTTAAAATTGTTAGCAGATAAAAGAATAATAATTTGGGAATAAAAGCCTTTTTCCATGGGAGTTAGGGAGGGTTTGGTGAGCAAACCACCCATGGAACTTCTTGGCTAGCCAGCAAAAAAACTAGAAAAAAAAGAAAAGAAAAAAAAAACAACAACTTGTTTTTGACCTTATAAAAATGCGCGCATTAAAAAGCTAAGTGCACGCCAGATCTTAGCAGAGAAGGTCAGGTTTGCTGGCTGCTGCTAGTGACATCCAGTTCCAGTGCGATGTCTGGGGTTGCTGGCCGAGTCTTGGATTTTTGGTGTGAGTTCTTATAAAACAAGAACGTACACCTCTAGACGGCTTGGCGATGCGGAGGCAGATAGGAGAACTGCTCACAGGGTCTTGCTAGGGTGCGAAGAAACTGTCCGAGTGCCAAAATGTAGCTGGTTTTTTTAGAGTTGGGTGTTTTCCAACCCCGGGGTCTGCAGCCCTGAGTCCAGGTACTTCTGAACCCCAGATGCAGAGCCCTCAGCTACTCACTAGCGAAGAACAAAATGCTTGAGATCGTGATGCAAAGTTCCAAGGATAACTTTATTGTCCTCGAAGGGAATGCTAGCAACGGTCTAATTATATCAAATAACAAAACACTTTATATAGGTTTCCAGAGGATTGAGTTTCTAACCAATAAAAACTACAATTTACAAACTAACCAATTATCTTAAAACTCTAAGTGAGAAAAAACCAATTAACTTGTAAGTTTAAATGCCAATAGATATCCTAAGAGATAACGGGGTTTTCAGTACGGGAGGGGGGGTTTCGTTTGAAGGAATTGCTTTGTTTCATGGGATGGCATCCCAGGGGTATGCTTTAGGGAGTGTAACATCTTCTGCACAAGTATATGAAATACAACAGTTATGATTCCAGTTAGGAGATGCTATTGGCATATTCTGGTCCCCGAATGGACCTTGATGATTTTGTCTTTCCCAAATTCTCATCCTGGCAGTCCTAATCATCTGCCTCTCCTCTTGGGAAAATATAATACCCATTATTGACTGCATTTCATCCCAAGTAAAAATGTTGGGACCTAAAAATTGGTCTAATTGTTTAGCTAAAGATATGGGATCTTCTAATAACCCCTTTATTTCCCTTTTAAAATTTGTGACTTCTGAAGAGGTCAAAGGAGCATTCATAAATCCTATACCCCCCTGAGCCCCACCCATAGGTACTTCTCTAAAAGGAAATAAGTCAACTTCTTCATCAGATGGGCCTTTTTGTTCCTCAATCATCATAACCTTTGGAAGGACCTTTTTCTCCTGCTGCAGAGTGGTGGCAGGTGAGGAATTATTGAGCAGCCCTTGAATTTTTGCTGAACTTTCTCTAGTGTTGTGACAGGGTCCTTCCTTTAGAAGGAGGGAGGAGAATGGAGCAGTGAGAGCTGCCGGAGGGGCGGGGATCACTAGAGGGGCAGGAATCACTGGAGTGAAAGGATACTGGGGAAGGGGGGGGCAATGCCTCGAGTGGGTCCTACCTCTTTTCCTTCTTTTCCTCTGCTTGGTCTGTCTCTGAGGCTCCCAATACCTTAAAAACTGTTTACTCACAGAGGCCAAATTTCTCCCATCCAGCAGGAGGCATATTCACTTTCCTCAGGGTTGAAAGGATCTTTTGCATTTATAAATATGTTTAAAACTTGACCAATCCAACCCCCAAAAGACCTGTACCTAGGCCAGTAGAGAGGATCCGAACTTGTTTCCTTTTTTGTCCATTCTATCATGCAATACTGAATCATTTTGACATTATCTATTCATTTAGTACATGGATTACTATCCCATTTAGCTAACTTTATTCCCAGTGGACTATTCTGGGGTATATCTATTGACACCTTTCTGGTCCCCTTTTTCCTCAGACTTGACTTACCTATTCCTTGTCCCATCTTCCCAGGATCTCACCTGCTTGTCCCTGATCCCTATTTCTTTGCTCTAACTCACTCCTCCAGCAGTTTGGACACCACCCTCTCCTCGCAGTTGCTTATCACACTAAGCACAGAAAATCTTTCCTCTCCAGTAATACAATCTACCTCCTCCCAATCAGCAATTGATGTAACATATTCAGTCGTAGTCACTCACTTTGTGTCTACAACACGTTTCACTCACTCTCACTCATTCCACTACTATAACAAAGAGACAACAAACAATAAGGTACCTTTATTTTCAAGTGTCTTGTTAACATTCACCCGCGGGTATGACTTATTGTCACGATCCGCCCAACCCAAGGGGAGTCGTGATTGGTTCTTTTATGGATCTCAGAGCGCAAAAGACACAGCAGGGGACAAAACCAGTTTACTGCTACAGAAATGCACTTTATTTAGTGCCAACCAAAATGCGATAGTGGGACAGAGAGAGAGAGAGAGAGAGAGAGATTATAGCTACCAAGACAGGCAGACGAATCCTCGTGGAGCCAGCCAATAGATGTCTATTGCCGTCTGGGGAGATCTTGGGGGTCTCCTCTGAGAAAGTCACTTTTATAGTCCTTTCCCAAAGTGAGTGGCTTCTGGCCAAAAGGTGGGAAGATTTATGGACTATTGTATGTGGAGCTCATAACCCTGAGGAACAGGTGGAAACAGGATGCTTCAAGGCACACCAAAACATCTTTGTTGCTATGAACACACTCAGGGCAGCCCATACTGACCAGTCCATTGTTCTTCCATCTGTGGGAACTTTGTTGAGTAAACGCCCCGTGACTAGTTGTCATGAGAAACCAGTCCTGGTAGGCATCACCTACAGAACAGTCACTTGGCGTTCCTCCCATCCCTGGCCAGCGCAGGCCTCAGGCGAGGGTCGTTGGGCAGAAACAGATGAGAGGCTCAGACGGACACTCACATCACCCCGTGACCAACGAGCGTCCCTGAGAAACTCCATCAGCATGATGTTGTGACGTTGTAGCATCTTCAGGACCCGTCATTGGTAGCACATCCCGAGAACAGGGACAGGGAAAACAAAAAACTGGGGATAAGAAGGGAAAAGGAAAAGAAAAAGGAAAAGGAAAAGGAAAAGGAAAAGGAAAAGGAAAAGGAAAAGGAAAAGGAAAAGGAAAAGGAAAAGGAAAAGGAAAAGGAAAAGGAAAAGGAAAAGGAAAAGGAAAAGGAAGGAAAAATAAACACAAAAATAATAAAGCAAAATAATCACAACAAAATTGATTAAAATAATTTTTCTAACAAATCACAATCATATATAACTTTCAAACAATTAAAACAAAATCAATGAAATAATATCCAAACAATTAAAATTCAAACAATTAGAATTAAAGCAAATCAATGAAATAACATCCAAACAATTAAAATTAAAACAATTAGAATTAAAACAAATCAATGAAATAACATTCAAACAATTAAAATTAAAACAATTAAAATTATAACAAATCAGTATCCATTATAATATGTTTTTGTGATTAAAACAATTATTTTCAAAAACGATTTTCAATCAAAAGCTTAACATTACTAAAACTAATCATACCAATCATAACAAGTAACAAACAATTGTAATCAGTTTGCTGTTAAAGGCCTGACTTTTACTGCTTGTGTAATTTGTCTGGTGTCAATAACTTTAGGGGTATCTTTAGCAGATGGAGTAGTGATCAAATTATGTGCTTCCATTGTTGATGCCAATTGTGTCAACCGTTTTACTATTCTCCAATTCAGGATGTATAGAATGACTGACAAAACACAAACGATCAAAACCAAACTCAAAACCACAACGATTTGATGACACAATTTGTTTAGGATGCCGGTAGCAGTAGGTGACCACCCAAAAAGAGTATCCCACCACCCGAGTTCAGCATCCCCTTTTACCCTTTCTAAAACCCAATGTATCTCTTTCACATCGTGATGAACTGTCACCAGGGTCTTCTGTCTATTTTTCTTGATTTTTCCCAAGATCCAAATTAAGTCCTGGTGAAGCAACAATTGTTTAATCAAAGTGAGGTTCATCCCGATGGGAGGAGGCACTAACTGATGAATCAGTGTAAAAGTGGATTGCAAAAGGTGATAAGACATAACTGGAGCAGTATAAGAAAAGTCACAGCCCATGATCATGGTAAAATTACAAACACAAAAATTTAAATGATTTTTTAGATCCACTGTTTCATTTTCTACAAACACTAAGTTGCAAGCAGTTCTTACACACACACATCCATTTCCTATGTACATCAGCACTGTTGCAGGAGTCTCATCAAGGTGTATTTCAAAATGACAGATATTTTGCCCTGTGTCTAAACAGATGTCTTGGGCCACAATGGCATTGCTTTCACAAATGAAACCCTGTTGCTCCCAAACAGCACAAGATTCCAAATTAACAGTTTGCCATTTCTCACCAATTTGACGGGCCCATTCTCTATGCTCGAAAGGATAGAGAATAGTTCCATCGTGATTCAATCCTAATGCAATGATGAGGTATATCAAATGCACTGAAGCGTTGCGTATTGTCAACACAAAGGCTGTGGCTGTGTTTGTGCTGGGGTTGTAGGTAAAGTTTACCAGATTCCACCAGGACTGAAACTTCCTTTCAAAATCATTAGCATTGTCCCAAATTATTGTCCGGATTTCAGTAGGGAAGATGCCTTCTTCCCCTTCCCTTATAATTGAGGCAACAACTGTTTGCATCCAAAGCAGTGCCTGGATACAGCTGAGGGCTAAGGAGATGTTGTTTTGAGCAGCACCAAGAGCATCAATTATCCGTGTGTGATCATTTACATTTGCCTTTTCCCAATTTGGTTAAATTGTTTGATTATAACCACTGTTGCGTCCCCAGGGCTGTTAAAGAGGACTGCAGAGGTTGTTTCAATTTGGTCAGGTCTCTGGTGGTGGCAACCAATTTGTTCATTAATACCTCTGAATCAATGCTATTTAAAATTCCCAATCCTGTTCCCACAACACCGGTTGTGTCTCTTGTTTGTTTCTTGAAAGGATCCTCCTGGTTTTGTAACCAGGTTGTTTGTCCACCCCAAGAAAAGTTGAACAAGCTGGCTGAATTACTGAGACATTGTTTTGCATTGGCAATTTGACTTGTTTAAAAGACCATGCCGAATTAAACAATATTTGCTGTTGGCCAGTTTTCTTAATTGTGTAGGGCCCAATTTCAAAAATTTTCAGGCTCAGTATAACCGGTGGTTGGGTAGTAGGTGTTACAACATTAATATTGAGTTCCCCTTTATATTTTGTATTGTTTTTCCTACACATAATTTTTGGGAAAATTGTACAACAGTTCAATTTGATTTTGAATCTTCACAAAATAAAACACAGCTGTAAGGTCCTGTGCTGTAACTGTATACAGGTTCAATGAGGGATTCAGCAATTAATCTTCACGTTCCATGGCATTATTCTGTGAAAAGTAAACACAACAGAATCTGCCACAAAGAGGCAGGAGGTTAAAATGATGGAACTATGCAGACAGAAATTCTGTTAACTTCCCAACCATTTTGCTGCCAAGAAGGAAGCCACTCTGTACCTCCTTTAAACACAGCATAAGAGTCAGTGTAGTTGCAAACAAAGGAGGCACTCTGCACTTCAAGCAGGAAAACACCCCAAATAACCATCAGCGCCCCAACCCAAGAGTCACCCCGTCCCCCAGCAATAATTTGCTCAGCAGAAGCATCAATGAACAAAGAATTTGTGAACAAAGATTGTTTGGGGGAGAAAGCAGAGGCTACTTTAATTATTGAGGCAGGTTTGTCATCGCTGTTGCCCAAGTTCTCAGTTTCTGTTATTGCCAGAATTTTTACAGTTCCTTCTGTTATTGAGGATTTCTGGGCCACCCTGTCAGGGGGGACAGTCCCAGTAGTGGCTGTCTTCAAAAACTTCACTTCCTGAGAAGGTTTTTGAATTTTCTCTGAGGCAATTTGCAAGTTAGGGCTTTCTAGGTGGGAAATTATTTTCTGTTGCACATCCCTCACTTCTTCTTTTTCTTCTCCTCCTATCAATACATCATCTATGTATTGGTACACAGCTACAGTGTCAGGTTTGGGTTTTTGGATTGGCCATATAGGGGAGTTTTGCAAGTCCTGTATAACCGGTTTGATCTCTACTTTGGCACCAGAGAGAAGAGGGTATTGTTTTACATTTACAGGTAATTGCATAGATGATTTATGGCCAGCGGTGAATTTTATTTCATGTATAATTTGCAAGCAGGCAGCTTTTTGAATGTTTTCTAGGAGTTGGTCTGGGGTGCCAGTTATGGCTAGAGGATCACCTCTTTCTAGGGGGCTAAGTCCCCCAGCCCAGTAGGCTGCACGCTGTGTCAGAGACCATGGAACACGAGCATTTCCAGTTGTTTAGAAAACTCCAGGCCCCCAGTACCCACTGGCTTCTTGTTCACTTAATTTAATTTGATCTCCTCCCGTGAGTGAAACTCTAAAAACATACTCAGTCTCAGATTCTTGTGGGAGACGTGAGTATTCTTTCTTTAATTTGGCCAATTCAGTAGTAGTGTATGGTATTTTTTTGGAGCTTATGTGGGGGTCAAAATCCTCGTAGTTCAGGTATCTATATTCTGTTTTAACAAGAGGTCTCATTTTAGAGCAGCAATTTTCCCCACTATTTTGTACATGTACTAGTTCTCTCTGTGGGTATATCTGCTTTATGTGATATGTTTCCTTTTCTTCTGTTTCATTAGGTGTATCTGCATGTTGTGAGGCACGTGATAGTTGTAGCAAATAGTTGTGATTTATTTTCTGTTCTAGTTGGTTTTCCAGAGTTTCTACCTGATTTGTTTTCTCCTGTAATAGTTTTTGCAAAGCTTCTACCAGGTTTTGCAAGGAGTCTATCACTGCATTTTCCTCACTAACTCATTTAAACCGAGATTCTACAGCAGCTGAAAGACAAGCGCCTAGAACTGAGTAAAGTGTGGTTTTATTTTTCTTGCTCTGTTTGAATTTCGTTTCATGTTGCAAATAATGTATTCTATCAATCACAGTTTCTAAATTAAACCAATTACTGTGTGCCCAGTCTTCCCCCCCTTGGGAGGGTCTGGCATTATACTTAGCTAGTAAAGCGTAAAATGCAGCTTTATCATTTTCAGACATTTTTACGAAGGGACCAAAACCACTCTCAGGGACACACACCTAAAGTTACGCTAAAAGCACAGCTGAAACTGTAAATCCCTTTTCTTCCCTGGAGCGGGTGAAGAGACACACTACTTGGGAGGTACTAACTTAATTACAAAAACCACTTGTCTCTTCGCGATCCCAAGTAGTCAAATACAATAATTGTTCAACAACTGTAACCTCTGAGTTACGATTATGTGCGAGGGGAAAAAACCACTTCAGGGAGGTAAAGACTTAACACCCAGACTTCTGCTGGGGACAACCCCCTCTCTTCCCTGGGTGACTGAGGGGACCAAACCGCTTGGGAGGTTCTCTTTAGTTACACAATGGTTGTCTCCTCAACTACACGAAGCAGCTAACAACAAAAAACACAAGTCCCATCTTTTGCTCAGTTGAGATCCTTTCAAAAAATTCTCCAATAACTGGAAATGGAGTTGATTATCCACCTGGGTCTGTGTGCAGATTGCGGGAAGAACCCAATACCACCTCCCTTGCTTTCTAACACTGTTCAGTCCTTACGGCACTGACAGGCTAGGTGCGGCTGAAATGGCACAGGTCTTCCTCTGGTACAAAGTGCACAGAAACCCCAACTTCTCCAGTATCGGGAATCCAATTGCCAACTACGCCAAATAAGGTCACAGTCTGCCCAATCCGAGCGGGAGTCGTGACTGGTTTTTTTATGGATCTCAGAGCGCAAAAGACACAGCAGGGGACAAAAGCAGTTTACTGCTACAGAAATGCACTTTATTTAGTGCCAACCAAAATGCGATAGTGGGACAGAGAGAGAGAGAGAGAGAGAGAGAAAGGGGGGTCAGAATTATAGCTACCAAGACGGGCAGATGAATCCTTGTGGAGTCAGCCAATAGATGTCTGTTGCCGTCTGGGGAGATCTTGGGGGTCTCCTCTGAGAAAGTCACTTTTATAGTCCTTTCCCAAAGTGAGTGGCTTCTGGCCAAAAGGTGGGAAGATTTATGGACTATTGTATGTGGAGCTCGTTACCCTGAGGAACAGGTGGAAACAGGACACTTCAAGGCACATCAAACCATCTTTGTCATCACGAACACACGCAGGGCAGCCCATACTGACCAGTCCATTGTTCTTCCATCTGTGGGAGCTTTGTTGAGTCAACGCCCCGTGACTAGCTGTCATGAGAAACCAGTCCTGGTAGGCATCACCTGCGGAACAGTCACTTGGCGTTCCTCCCATCCCTGGCCAGCGCAGGCCTCAGGCGAGGGTCATTGGGCAGAAACAGATGAGAGGCTCGGACGGACTCTCACACTTATGACAAAAAATGCTTTAATTTGGGGCACATGATCTCTTTCTTCCCCCTTCCATACACTAAAGGAAGGTAAAATTCCTCCTAAACTTTTAGGGTACCTGTCTAGAGATTTGCTTTTCCCTAGATCTGGCAGCCAGGCAGAAAGTCTTAGCAATAAAACATCAAATGTTGTTGGCCAACCCCAGATGTTCTTGGGTATAGGATCCCTGAGATATTTTCCTCTTAACCTCCATGGATCCCAACCCTCAATCTGGCACTCCTTTTGTGATTTGGGACCCTCACTCTTCCCTTGTTTTTTAGTGTATTGCCTAGGAAATCCTTTGGTCCCTTTCCTGGGGTCCAACCGCTCCCTGGGACCCAGTTCCAGTTACTCCAGGGGATCACTCAGTCCTTGCCTTTCGCTTCATTTCTTTGCTGGCCAACACCGGAACCAAGGCTAGAACGACTCCGCACTCACTTAGCAGATCTGGACTGTCCAGTCCACGTCTCACACACACACACCAGTCAATCCCCTGTACCCTGCTCCCACGTACAGGTACTTACATAGTTTTTCCTGTTGAGGTCTCTGTGCACAAGAATTGTGGGCTAGTTGCCACGATTTCTTAGGGAGTCTTTTTTCCTTTCTTTTGATTTATGAGTCCATTCTTGTCCACGGGGTTACAGCCTGCAATCGCTGATGACGCCAGAAGTCAAGCAAACCGCCAAACTCAGCAGGGTGTGCCTCCCGCTCAGAATCCCCTAGGGCCATAAAAATGAGATATCCATCGCAGGATGAGCCCCCACTTGTGAGAAAATGATCCTCACTCCTCAACTGAATTTTTAAAAATGTACTAAAGGACAATAGGGGACAAAATCAATAAAGCAAAAGCAACAGCGCTGGATGCGTAGCCATAGCCAGAGGCACACCAGCTAACCATAGGAACTTTTCTTATATACCCTTTCTATTGCATTGATCAAATACATATTCATAAATGATTATACACATTCAAAGATTTATTTGAACTTGTTTACATGTTTCAGGAACTTTTTAGCATGGCCTGTCTTCTGTTCCCCCTTTTAGAGCATGTGCAGTAATCGTGGATGTGATTTTGAGGGTTATGTATCACCTTCTCACAATGGCCCCATTTCATGGTTTCGGCAGGCAACAGTTATTGATAGTCAGTGTCAATAGCAGGGGGTTCTCATTGCGTCGTTCCTTAAATTTTATCTGATAATGCAGACGGTTTTACCTATTTCAGTTATTGCAAATTAACCACAAATATTCTAAATCAACATCAACTATTTCACAAATATATCTGAGGTTTTTTTCATTATTGCCAGTTAGTTACAAAAATAGAAGCATTATTATTTCACAACTGCAGCTACTACTGCAAAAGTTAACATCATATTATAACACACAGCACATAGCGTCCACCTTAATATTTGCAAAAGCCAAAACTGTAATATGTGTTTATCACAAGAGTAAGAAAGAAAAGGGTGAACAGGAGATGACAGCTCCATTCCTTGAGAGGGTGAGATCTTACAGACCGGTTGTGGTAAAGGTATCTTTCCTATTGACCTTGATGCATGGGTGAGACAAGTAGGACCCTATAGAGAAAATCCAGAGAGGGTAGTTAAAGTGTTTGAGAACATTTTCAAAACCCAGAATCCAGACTGTTGGATCCCAGAAACCTGTTTTTTTTGAGCTTTCTGTGTTTTCTGACACTAACCCTCTGGAGAACACTGCTTTTCACCTGAGGCCTTGGAGAAGGCTTCCAAATTCGAGTGATGAAGTTAAAATCACGGGTGTGTAGTTAAATAGAAGTGTGTGCTTACACATGGTGAAGGGTTTTAAATTTGAGGTTTTTATAATATAGTAATAGGAATGGGGCAAGATGGAGGATTTTGGGTGGTGTCTCTTTTGGTGCTCATTTTCCTTCTTCTTCATGGTTTCAGGTAGTAGTTTCTGGTTTGACACTTAGTGCCGAACTGAGGGTCATGGGAATTTGGTTATTGGGTTAAAAGCATAAATAATATAGGTGTTATTTCTCTATTGGACTGTTTAGCTTTAAGAGACCTTGCAGCTAGCTGGATCTCACTCCATTTTGCTCACTTCTAGCTGGTGGCTAGAAGTGTTGCTGAACTTTCTGTACTCTAAGCGATTGCTTTCATGGTTTTCTCCTCTCTTAAATATGGTTTATAGAGGCAATTCTAGCTTCTCTAATTGGTTAATTGGTATATCAGTCTTTAAAGCCATCTTACAATTGGCTCTGCCAAGTATGAAAGAAGTTGTAATGCTTTCCACAGGGAAGGTCACTTCTATGGTTGACCTTTTCTTCCTTACTAAAAAATTCAATCAAGGCAAACCAAAGACAACAAGTAACATTGTAACAAGATGCGAAGGTAAAGCAAGCAAGATAGAAAAGAGAACAAGATAACAAAGCCAGTGAGATAATAAGCACCATCAAGAGAAAGACAGCAAGTTTTAATGGAACTTGCAAACTGCAAAATTAGCTAAAACCAAGTTAGACTGAAAAACAAGAAACACCAGGCATGCATGCGCTGAAGATAGAGGTAAAAAGTTCAAATGTGAGGAAGACTGCAGAAGTCTTCATCAAATGACCACCAGAAGACTGACAACCACCATGGAAGGAATGACATATGAGCAAAAGCCACAAACTGCTGTAAAACCATGACACAGCTTTATGCAAATATGAGGATGCTAATGATATGTTGCAATTGTGATGTTGCATGGAAGTTCTTTTAAAATGTAACTGAAGGCTAAAGAAGATTGAGTTAGTTTTTGGCCAAGAGATCCCACAAACTCCCAGTGCTGAATTATCAAATACCTGCTCTGTAGCTGTTTCACTATAGTTTTATTTTCTTGCCCAACATTGTGCTTCGATTAGGCGGTTCAGGAAGGCTGTACCTCTCAATTACCTCAGCCAATGGGGAAAGAGAGAAGGAAATGCAGGCAGGAAATTAGGATAAAAAGGAGGCTTCGTCCTTTAAAAATTTGAGACATCCCATGGGAAATGCCCATTACCTCTCCCTTTATTCAAATAAAGTTACAGGACTCCTCTTTCTCCTTTTTGGACATAAACCTCTCATGTTTGTGGATTCATTTTCCTTAAAATTTGGGAGCTCTTGTTGGGAGCAGAAGGCGGGCTTCACATTCTCGCAGAGGTAATTAAGGACATTGGTTCCCAAAAGAGGCAATAAGGGAAAGTCAAGAAAGGGTCTCCACAATCCATGCCCAGGTGGGGCAATAAAGGGAATTGAGAAGGGATCTTGACAATCCATGCCTGGGGTGTGTGGGGGGGGCGAGGGGAGGGGGGGGGGGGGGCATAAGGGGACTCGAGAAGTAGTTTTGACAACAAGAGATTAACAAATGGTGTTAGTATGTTGGGAAAGGATTGGTTGAAGGAGCGTGTGGAGTAATATGATTGAGACAAGGAGTGGCAAAACCAGGCATGGAGGCGTGGGACTGGGAGCACATGCTGGGGGCCTGTTGGGGCTGTATGGCAGCCAGGGCTGAGGGCCAGGTGCTGCCTGACCCCACCACCCCTGGGCAGGGGCAGCAGTGGCCCCCTGGCCCCCATGAGGCTGCAGGGCACCCTGGCCACCTGTGGTCCTTCCAGCTGTGCTGGCTGGGAGCTATGGGGGTGAGGAGCCATTTGGACACTGGAGGAGGACAGGGATTGGCTCTTGTATACAGTGTGTGGTGAGTGAGCACAAGGAGAAGGAGGAAGGAATATCTGGGAAATGCAAATTGTATGTGGAAGGATTAAGATTTTCTTTAAAAGATTTTATTTGGTTAACTGAAGAAACGAATAATTTTGGACTGTGGGACAATGAGTACCTAGAGGCAGTAGTGAGGGGAACTAAAGGAAGGGCAGGATAAGCCCCTGGATGAACTGGTTAGAAAAATGCAGAAAGTGTACATAAGAAGGTGATGGCAGAGTTTTTACAGCCCTGGAGGAATAAACTGCAGGACCCTTTTGATATCCAGGATACCTTCTGTCTGGAAATCTATGATGCATTGATCCAGAAAAAATATAAGGAATTTTACAAGTACCATTGATGCCTAAAGAGGCTACCTGGAACAGATGCTAGGCAGTGTTAAAGGAATAAAGTGGGTATTTATTTAAAGGCCTTCAAAGGATACACCTTGGGCAGTATAAGAGCCTGGCCATGGCTCTACCTAGGATGGACCTAATATCGATGACCAGTCACGAGTTTTCACTCTTTTATAAGTTTTGGTCCACTTACATATTGGGGCTAATTGTCCAATTACAGCTTCGCATTATGAAGTCCCATCGTCCCAGATTGCTCTCTTCAATTAGCCATTGTTTACACTTTTTGGGCCTGAAGCTGCAATGGTGTCCTTGGTTCTCGGGCTGGAAAAGGATTGTTTTGTCTAACTACCCTGTAAAGAGAACTTGTTAACACTTTATATGAAGTTCAGTCACACTCCAATGCAGTACAGGATCTGAAAAATATCAAAGCTAAAACTTAAGGCATCACCATTACCCAAGACTAAAAAAAGAGTTATGGCAGTTGTTCAGGGTTAGTGAGGTACTGCAGAGCATGAATCAAGGATTTTTCTGTTTTGGCCAGACCTTTATATGACTTTTTAACCCAAAACAATCCTAATGTTGTGGCATGGACACCAGAAAGTGAGCAAAACTTTAGAAAATTAAAAGACAAATTGGGTAATGCCCCAGTCTTAGCTCTTCCAGAATCAGAAAAGGAATTTGAGCTATATGTGGATGTTAAACAGGGCCATGCTAAAGGAATTTTGGTACAAGAGCACGGGGGAACAGAGTTGCCTGTTGCTTATTTTTCTAAGCTGTTAGACCCAGTGGCCAGAGGCTGGCCTCATTGTCTGCAGAATTGTGCAGCCACAACATTAATGGTAACTGAGGCCTGAAAACTGACAGTAAGAGGATATCTGATTGTTAAAGTTTTGCATCAAGTTAAAGCTTTGTTAACTGAGAGAACCTTTAAGTGAATAACCAGCACTCAGTTATTACAGTATGAATCTTGTTCAATGGAACAAGAGAACTTAGAATTAAGAAGCAGGAAACAGTATAACCCACCCTTCTGTCTGAAGGGCCCTGAAAAGAGGGGGGAAGGAAGAAACCCATGACTACATTCAAGTGAAAGATCTCCAGATCCAGACTAAGGAAGATTTACAAAACACTCCCTGGCCTGAGGGAAAAAATGTGTTTATTGATGGGTCTTCAATGGTGATAGACAAGAAGCAAGTTAAAGGATACACTATAATTAAGAGAAGGGAATTAGAAGGGGGGATGTTGCCACCAACATGGTCAGCTCAGACACCAGAGCTGAATGTGCTTATGAGATCCTGTGAATTATATCAGGACAAGATAGTGAATATTGTTACTGATTCTAAATATGCATATGGGGTGATACATGCATTTGGGAAATTATGGGAAGAAAGAGGTTTATTAACATGCTGGGTAAAATCATTAGCTCATGAGAGCCTAATTTTTTGCCTATTGGAGGTAGAGGTGGTGTCCTAGGGTGACTTTATGATGCTTGTATGCCAAATTGCCTCTTCTGCTTATGCTGGATATTGAGTTCTCTGCTTTTAAAATTAGATATGAGAGTGAAAGAGGGGAGAAGGTGAAGCAGTGGAATGTCAGAGGTGACTATTCAAAAACAGAGATAAAAGCTTCAGCTGTCTCTCTCATGGACTGTGTTGTCTGCAGCACGAAGAGTGGGAGAGAGCTCTCCTTTGCTTTTAGTTAGTGTTTTTAGCTAGCTGAGGCAGAAAAGTTCCCTGGACTGTTTACTTTTCTTGGAACTGATCAACTCTGCTCAGGATCAAAAACCCAAAAAAATATTGGGAGCTCACACTTGTGGCCTACCAGGGCCCAGGATGCTGCATTTTCCAGCACAGGAGGGACTGATAAAAGACTGAGCAAGCCAAGCTACACCCCACGAAAAGGACTTTCTCTAAATCTGCCATCTCTTCAGAACAACTAGAAGTTCAATTATTTAATATTATTCATTTTTTTTATGCTTGTGAATACTTTGCTTGTTAAATAAAAAGCTTTTTTCCACTTTTCTCAAAAGAAGTTTACCTCACAAATTGATTGAGGGAAAGACCACTTAAATATGCTTTCTAGAAAAGACCACTTCAGAAGTTTCCTCTCAAAATTTGCCCTAAACCAGGACAGATGGGGAATTTATCAAAGGGGTATCAATAATACATGTTAGGAGACACCAGGCAGGGTACTCAGGGAAAGCAATAGGAAACTGACTGATTGATGAAAAGGCTTCAAAAGCTGCACTGTTGCCAGAAATCTTTAAGATCCTTTCCTCACTCCCAGTAGCCCCATCGCTGCCAGAGAAACTGTCTTTTCCACCAGATAAACACGAGATAGTTAAAAATAGTGGAGCAGTGGAAAGAGGGGATAATTGGCTTAGAAGAGAAAAGCAATGGATGCCAAAAGCTCTGGTCTCATAAATATAAAAAACAAGTCAATAAAGGGAGCCATTGGGAGTCTCAAAGACTGGCAGAAGCCTTCCTAAAAATGTATGCTGCTGTGGGTCTTTTTACTCTAGCAAAGTGAAATACTGAAGGTTACTTGATTTGTGCTTAAGCAAATAATAGGGGTAAAACAAAAATTACCAGGGGAGGGAGGCCTTGGGCTGTACATCCCTTCCAAAGATGTCAGGTGGATTTTACTGAAATGCCCTGAGTGGCAGGATTTAAATATCTTCTGGTAATAGTATGTTTAACATATAGCCAACAGGGTGACCAGAAGCATTTCCAACTGTTTTGGCAACTACAGGATCAGTTATTAAGGTATTTTTGGAACAAGTAATTCCAAGATATGGGATTGTGGAAGCAATAGACTCAGATGGGGAAACTCATTTTACAGGAAATATTTGTCAAGGGGTTATGACTGCTTTAAGAATACAATGGAACCTCCATACCTATTGGCAATCACAGAGATTGGGACAGGTTGAAAGTATGAATGGAAAAATAAAGAAAAACCTTCTGAAGCTGGTGATAGAAACTAAGATGCCATGGGTATGGCTTTTGCCACTGGCTTTAGCAAAAATAAGGGCCAGACCCAGAGGAGATATTCAATTATCTTCCTTTGAACTGATTTTTTTAATTCCTTACCCTTGTATATTGGTTTGGCATGGCTGGCGTGGTTTTTTGGTAACAGGGGGACCACAAAGATGGCTCCTGTGAGAAGCTGTTGGAAGCTTCCACCATGTCCAGCAGAGCCAATCCTTGATGGCTCTAAAAATGGATATGCTGCTGGCCAAAACCTGGGCCAATGAGAGAGGGTGGTAATGCCTCTGTGGTGACATATTTGAGAAAGAAATAAAAACAAAGTCACAGGTTTTGTTCCTAGTCAGAGAAGAGTAGGAGGTCAGAACATGTGAGGAAAAACAACATGGTGACACCAAGGTCAGTGGAGAAGAAGGGGGAGGAGGTGCTCCAGGTGCTGGAGCCAGGATTTCTCTGCAGGCTGTGGTGAAGACCATGGTAAAGTAGGCTGCCCCGCTCCAGACCATGGGTCCATGGGAGATGCAGACATCCACCTGCATCCCTTGGGAGAGGTGCCCATGCCAGAGCAGGTGGATGCCTGGAGGAGGCTGTGATCCAATGGAAGACCAGGTGGAGAGAGAAGGTTCTTGCTTCCAGGCCAGAGCAGCCTGTCCTTGGAGGACTGCACCCCATGAAAGAGACACCCATGTTGCAGCAGTTTTGGAAGGACTGTCTGCCCATGGGGGGAGTTAATGTTGCAGCAGGTGCAGTATGGCTGCTGCTCGTGAGAGTGGACCCACACTGGAAAAGTTCATGGAGAATTGCCTCCAGTGAGAGGGACCCCATGGTCTCACAGGGGAAGTATTCCTCTCCCAGAACAGTGGAAGAAAATCTTGGTGATGAACTGACCATAATCGCCATGCCCTGTCTCCCTGTACTGTTGGTGGGAAGGAGGGAGTGGCTGTGGGGAAAGGGTGTTTTAAGGGCTTATTTTACTTCTCATTGTCCTCTGATTCTCTTAATAATAAATTCACTGTGCAACTTAATTTGAGCCTGTTTTTCCCTTGAAGTGTTTCTCCTGGTCCTGATCTCACTCATGAAGCATTCGTCATTTTTTTTTCCTTTTTCCTCCTCTGCCCAGCTGTGGCAGGGAAAGGTAAGCCAGCGACTCATTGGTGCCTGACGTTGGGCCAGTGTCAAACCACAACACCTTGTATATCTCAACCTATTTGGGGGGTGGAGATAAGTGATCTATATTTAAAACAATCAGTAGCCAAGATACTGTCTCTTGTGAAATCTCTTTGACAGAAAGCTCAGCTGGCACAGACCCTGCCTTTGGACTTTGCTGTTCATACATCCAACCAGGGGATTGAGTCCTAGTTAAAGAGTGGAAAGAATTACCACTGGTGGCAAGGTGGCATGGACCTTTCCAAGTGTTGCTGACCACAGAAACAGCCGTCAAGACAGCTGAACACAGCTGGAGTCATCACACTCGAGTCATGGTCTCTGAGGCCCTGGAGATTTGGAAATCTCAGCTGGAGGAAGAGCATGGGACACCACGACTGACACTCCGCAGGAGTGGATGGGAACAGTAGCCAGTGCATCGACATTGGGGAAAGCCTCGTGCAGACTGCCTTATGAAATAATCTGTATGGGCATCCCTCCTTTTGGATCTCCAGTCATTAGGGGGCTAATCCTCATGGTCATTGTTTTCTTTATGTTAAATTGTTTCTGTGCTTTCACTTGCCACAGATGGTGCAGAAGGCAATGTGAGATTTTGATTAAGTGATTAGATTACACCATTAGAAAGTTTTCCTTAATAATCTTACCTTTATATTGTCAGTTAGGTTTGGGCCAGAGGTGTGAAAATCAGTTTTTTTAGTCCTAGTAGAAGTAACAAAAACCTTTAACCTTAGCAATTGTTGGGGCTGCCAAAGCCAGGAAGATGGGAAAACTGGTCATGGGTGGCCAGCCCAGTCGAACCTAAATGGTGGGTCAGCACCCTGGGTGAAATCCATAATGGAACGGGATTTTGGGATGAGGAAAGAAGTCCATGGCAACTTCATTCTTTTGAAAGAGGCATTTATTGTCTAAAAAGAACAGGAGGCAAATATGTAGGGAAAAAGTGTTTGTGACTGTACTTTATCTTTGAATTTAAATTGTTGGACCCCCAACTGCCCCCCTTATGATTGTTCCAAATATTGCGGCAGATGGAACCAAACGCATGTTAAGCTCACTAACAGTAGCTGAGTAAAGTGCTTCTACCATAATTACTGAGGGGATTTTGAAGGCTGTAAAGCAGTAGGGAGGGGCAGGGGTTTTGACCGCTTATTTTTAAGCTGCCCTGAGATAATTACATAAGTAGGACACATGTTGTCCATGACTATGAGTGGAAGTGGAAACACCAGAACAGAACTTGAACCCTTTTTAATAAGTTCTGGTTCAGATCTAATAAAACAGATCTGGGATGCTACTGTAGGTGGAAACCTCGTGGGAGCTTGGAAATGCAAATATTGCCATTTTTATGCCAGGGCAACTATTGTTGGAGGACCGTTAGGACCAGGAAACAAGCTATATTTTCACCCACCAATTGATGGTGAAAACTGGGAAGAGCCCTTTACCAACCGGACCTGAGCTTTGAAAGGGCATTATTTCATTTGTGGTGATGCCTGTAAACATGCCAGTGGCCAACATTCTTATCGCAAGTTGCCTCCAAACTGGTCAGGGATATGTTATGTAGAGTATATTAGACCACTGTTCTTTTTGCTACCACAAGTTCAGGGAAATCGGTTAGGAATCAAGGTATATGATGATCTAATTAGAGAAAAGAGGTCAATTGATGCATCCCTGGCTGGAGGGAGCATCCAAAAGTGTGAGAAAGATGAATGGCCACCTGAGCAGATCATACAACACCATGGACCAGCCACTTGGAATCCTAATGAATTGATATCAGGTGCAAGAGAACCCATTTATAATTTAAATCGGATGATGAGTTATAAGCTGTTCGGGGTTGAGTGTTTTTCTGTTACTGTGTCAATTGTAAGAATTTTTCCCATTATCATGCCAATGGAGCTGGCCGGGTTACACCCAGGGTCCCTGATGGGTCCAGACAAAGGGGGTGGGTGGGGACGGCCCCCGGAGGGGCCTCTGAGGCTTCCGGGAGGGCACTCGCATTTCCGGCGAGCTGGGAGGAGGACGCCTGGGATCGTTCAGCCACGCGGCCGAGCACAGCAGAGCCAGACCCTCTGCGATCACCTGCCCTGCATCTGCCCCGTTCCAGCCTCCTGCCTCTGCGGACACAGCTGATCACCCGGACACACACGGTGAGCGAGGAGCCGCCGCCCTCGGTGAGGGTGAGCCCGTTCCCGCCCGAGACCGGCGTGGCCGCTGCTGCCCCTCCCCCCTCCCTCCTGCCTTCGTTCCCATCTGCCCTCTGGCAAATCCGGGCTCTGGACTAAGCACAGAGACAGCATGCTTGCATCTAAAGGGACTGACACCGAGTTATCTATTTCGTTCTGTTAGCAATTTTAACTGTTATTGTTTTCTGTTTGTATAGTTAGATATATTAGTAAAAGAGCTGTTATTCCCCCCCCCCCCCCCCCCTTATCTCTGCCTCAGAGTCCTTGATTCAAACAATCGTAATACTTGGGGGAGGGGAGTGGAACCAAAGTCTCTATTCCAAAAAGGGAAACTTCTGCCCCTACTGGCAGACACCTGTCCTTTCAAACCAGGACAGATTTTGGCGCCCAACGTGGGGCAGAGGACACTGAGTTGAGAGTTAACACAGGAATAACAGCTCTCTTAACTGGCAATATGTCGTCTGGTTTAATCTGGTTTGTGTTCCATGTGGCCACAGCCATCTCCCTCCCATTTGTAAGCCCTTTTTTGAATTTGGGCCCCCTCACCAAGGTTGCTGTGGTTATTGTCCGATTGGTTTGGTGGATTGATTATGTCAGGAATTCATGGGTTTTTAATTTTTTCTGGAAAGCCGTTGCATGGATCCGGAGCTATCGTACTCTAACTGCGTGTTTCTGGGGCTATTTCAGTAATGGTACTTACTGTGAGATAACGAGTGCAAGGGAAATTTTTTCCCAACCCATCACCCAGTTTTTTGAGGCTACCCCACTGGTTCTCAAGGATTTCAGATCTGTTTTAATTGCCAGTGTTATTATACAGTGGCTGGTGTTGCTGATTGGCCTGTCTTACTTAGCATTCAGAAACAAGGGAATATTGGCTTGGACAACAACTCTGATACCTGCCACAGGGACTAGGGATGATGCCCCACAGCCCACTGCAGAAATGAGCCATCCAGAGTGGGTGGGGGCTCTAGTGAAGGATATAGGCCAAATGCTGAAAGAGCATAGCCAGATGATGAAGGAGTATTTTTCTCCAGCTGGTGAGAAACCCTCTCTCTGCCCTAAAGAGGGAGAGTCAGATGGTGCTGCAGTGGAACCCGTAGATGTTGTATCTGTCCAGGTTCCAGCTGGATCACAGGAGCAGCCACAGCCAGCAGCAGTTGCTCCTGTGGAAACTAGGAAATCTAAGATTAAAACGAGGCACTTAGATAATGGGGATCAGCAAGGAGGGTCCTCACAACCAGCAAGGGAGCCAGAGGTTGAGATTGTCACCGAGTCCCTCTCATACGATAGTGTCCGTAACCTGCGTAAAGACATTGCTCGGCGGGGCCGTGAGCCTTTTACAACTTGGTTACTCCGGGTCTGGGACCTTACGGGAACAGGTGTTCAACTGGATGGAACTGAGGCCAGGAATTTGGGATCCTTGGCCCAGGATTCAGGTGTGGACCAGATATTCGTAAGGGAGCAAGGCCTCCTTTCCCTCTGGGACCGGCTTTTAATGAGTGTGAGAGAGAAGTTTTTACACAGAGAGAGAATGCAGGAGCACCACCGTAGGATGCGCTGGCAGACCCTTGAGGAAGGGATCCAGCAGCTGAGAGAGACAGCAGTATTAGAGGTACTCTTTGGGAGGGATGGACAGCATGACAATGACCCTGACAAGGTCAAGTGCACAGGGCAGATGTTATGGAATCTGGCAACCTTGGGTCCATCTCAATATACCACCTACATAGCAATGATTAATGCCGGTAACAGTCCAGAGACAGTGTGTTCTGTTGCCAACAAACTCAGAAATTTTGAGAGCATGATGAATGGCTCAATGCAGGCTAATGTCTCTGCCGTGGCCAGGGACCTCCAACAGGTGGAAGATAGGATGAGGGATATGAGGGAGGAGATGATAGAGAGAATTGAGGAGGTGAGGAAGATCAGCGTAGCACCAGTACGAGTCACAGGCCCCCAAGTCAGAGCTTCACGTCCCCCAGCTAGGGAGAGAGGGTACACCTCACGAGCTGACCTGTGGTTTTTCCTGCGAGACCATGGGGAAGACATGGGAAAATGGGATGGGAAACCCACTTCTGTCCTGGCATCACGAGTGCGTCAGCTCAGGGAGGGAAATGCTAACCGAGGGAGCCGCACTAAAATGAAGGTAGCCTCAACCTCCCACAAGCAAGGTGCAGGGTATTACAGCAAGGAGGATGATCTGTCAGATTTCCTGGAAGGAACCTCCACTATGTATGCCCAGGAAAGAAATAATAACCAGGGCAAGAAGGGCCCTGCCTCTAGCCAGGGAGAGGCATGGGATGACAGGATCTATTGGATAGTGTGGGTGCGATGGCCTGGCACGTCAAAGCCACAGAAACATAAAGTGTTAGTTGATACTGGTTCACAATGCACCCTGATACCATCAGAACATGTGGGGAAGGTACCTGTTTTCATTGTTGGGGTGACGGGGGGATCACAGGAATTCACTTTGCTGGAAGCTGAGATTAGCCTGACAGGGAAGGGGTGGCAGAAACATCCAATTGTAACTGGCCCAGGGGCACCGTGCATTCTAGGCATAGACTTCCTCAGGAACGGCTACTACAAAGACCCAAAGGGGTTCAGGTGGGCTTTTGGAATAGCTGCTGTAGCGACAGAGAGCATTAAGCAGTTGAACACCTTGCCTGGACTGTCAGAAAACCCCTCTGCAGTAGGACTCCTGAAAGTGACTGAACAACAGGTGCCAATTGCCACCATGACCGTGCACCGCCGGGAGTACCGGACAAATCGTGATGCTGTGATCCCCATCCACAAAATGATCCGTGATCTAGAGAGCCAAGGGGTGGTCAGCAAGAGCCACTCACCCTTCAGCAGTCCTATCTGGCCTGTGCAGAAATCTGATGGAGAATGGAGACTGACTGTGGACTATCAGGCATTGAATGAAGTGACTCCACCGCAGAGCACTGCCGTGCCGGACATGCTGGAACTCCAGTACGAGCTGGAGTCCAAGGCAGCAAGGTGGTATGCCACCATTGACATTGCAAATGCATTCTTCTCCATTCCATTGGCAGCAGAGTGCAGGCCTGAGTTTGCTTTCACCTGGAGGGGCGTGCGGTACACCTGGAACCAACTGCCCCAGGGGTGGAAGCACAGCCCCACCATCTGCCACGGACTGATCCAGGCTGCACTGGAGAAGGGTGAGGCTCCAGAACATTTGCAGTACATCGATGACATCATTGTGTGGGGGAACACAGCAATGGAGGTGTTTAAGAAAGGAGAGAAGATCATCCAGATTTTACTGGGAGCCGGTTTCGCCATTAAAAAGAGCAAAGTCAAAGGACCTGCCCGAGAGATCCAGTTCCTGGGAGTGAAGTGGTAGGATGGACGGCGCCAGATCCCCACTGAAGTCATCAATAAGATCACTGCAATGTCCCCACCAACAAGCAAGAAGGAGACACGAGCTTTTCTAGGTGCTATCGGCTTTTGGAGAATGCACGTCCCTGAGTACAGCCAGATTGTGAGCCCTCTCTACCAGGTCACTCGCAAGAAGAACGATTTCCATTGGGGCCCTGAACAACAGCAAGCTTTTGCCCAGATCAAACAGGAAATCGCTCATGCAGTGGCCCTTGGCCCAGTCAGGACAGGACCAGAGGTAAAGAATGTGCTCTACTCTGCAGCTGGGAACCATGGTCTGTCCTGGAGCCTTTGGCAGAAGGTGCCTGGTGAGACCCGAGGCTGACCCCTGGGAATCTGGAGCAGAAGTTACAAAGGATCTGAAGCCAACTACACTCCCACAGAGAAGGAAATCTTGGCGGCCTATGAGGGAGTTCAAGCTGCCTCAGAGGTGATTGGCACAGAAGCACAACTTCTCCTGGCACCCCGACTGCCAGTGCTGGTGTGGATGTTCAAAGGAAAGGTTCCCTCTACCCACCATGCCACCGACGCCACATGGAGCAAGTGGATTGCCCTCATCACGCAGCGCGCCCGTATTGGTAACCCAAATCGCCCTGGGATTTTGGAGATAATTACGAACTGGCCAGAAGGTGAAGATTTTGGTCTCGCTGATGAAGAGGAGCAGAAGCAAGTGACCCGGGCTGAAGAAGCTCCACCGTACAATCAGGTGTCAGCAGATGAAACACGCTACGCCCTTTTCACCGACGGTTCCTGCCGCATTGTGGGGATGAACCAGAAGTGGAAAGCTGCCGTATGGAGCCCCACACGACAGGTTGCACAAGCTACCGAAGGAGAAGGTGGATCGAGTCAACTTGCTGAACTCAAAGCTGTTCAGCTGGCCTTGGACATTGCTGAGAGAGAGAAATGGCCAAAGCTCTACCTTTACACTGATTCGTGGATGGTAGCCAATGCTCTGTGGGGTTGGCTGGAAAGGTGGAAAAAGGCTGACTGGCAACGTAGAGGAAAACCAATCTGGGCTGCTGATGAGTGGAAAGACATTCCCACTCGGGTAGAAAAGCTCCCCGTGAAAGTCCGTCATGTAAATGCCCATGTTCCCAAGAGTCGGGCTAATGAAGAACACAGGCACAACAAGCAGGTAGATCAGGCTGCACAGATAGAGGTCTCAAAGATAGACTTAGATTGGGAACACAAGGGGGAACTGTTCCTGGCTCGATGGGCCCACGATGCCTCAGGCCATCAGGGCAGAGACGCCACCTATAAGTGGGCATGAGACCGATGGGTGGATCTAACCATGGACAGCATCTCTCAGGTTATTCATGACTGTAACACGTGCGCTGCCATCAAACAGGCCAAGCGGGTGAAGCCTCTCTGGTATGGGGGACGATGGTCCAAATATAAGTACGGAGAGGCCTGGCAGATTGACTATATCACACTGCCTCAGACCCGCCAGGGCAAGCGCTACGTGCTGACCATGGTAGAAGCCACCACCGGATGGTTGGAGACCTACGCTGTGCCCCATGCCACTGCTCGGAACACCATCCTGGGTCTGGAAAAACAAGTCCTCTGGAGACATGGTACCCCTGAAAGAATTGAGTCAGACAATGGGACTCATTTCAAAAATAGCCTTATAAACACCTGGGCTAAAGAACATGGCATCGAGTGGGTGTACCATATTCCCTACCATGCACCAGCGGCTGGGAAAGTCGAACGGTGCAATGGTCTGCTTAAAACCACCTTAAAGGCACTGGCTGGGGGGACTTTCAAGATCTGGGAGATCAATCTACCAAAGGCCACATGGTTAGTGAATACCCGAGGTTCCACTAACCGAGCAGACCCTGCCCAGTCAGAGCCCTTGGGAGCAGCAGATGGAGATAAGGTTCCAGTGGTACACCTGAGAGGCATGTTAGGAAAAACTGTCTGGGTGAACTCTGCTTCCAGCAAAGACAATCCTGTTCGTGGGGTGGTTTTAGCTCAAGGACCAGGTTGCACTTGGTGGATGATGCAAAAGGATGGAGAGACCCGTTGCATACCCCAAGGGGACCTTGTTCTAGGGTGAACTATATATGATACTGTGCCCGTAACTACATGTATGTATATAATTTAAAGGTTTCAATATGATGTAGCATGATGGCATGGAAAAATTCGGGGTGGATAATGTTCGGGGTTGAGTGTTTTTCTGTTACTGTGTCAATTGTAAGAATTTTTCCCATTATCATGCCAATGGAGCTGGCCGGGTTACACCCAGGGTCCCTGATGGGTCCAGACAAAGGGGGTGGGTGGGGACGGCCCCCGGAGGGGCCTCTGAGGCTTCCGGGAGGGCACTCGTTTTTCCGGCGAGCTGGGAGGAGGACGCCTGGGATCGTTCAGCCACGCGGCCGAGCACAGCAGAGCCAGACCCTCTGCGATCACCTGCCCTGCATCTGCCCCGTTTCCAGCCTCCTGCCTCTGCGGACACAGCTGATCCCCCGGACACACACGGTGAGCGAGGAGCCGCCGCCCTCGGTGAGGGTGAGCCCGTTCCCGCCCGAGATCGGCGTGGCCGCTGCTGCCCCTCCCCCCTCCCTCCTGCCTCCGTTCCCGCCTGCCCTTCGGCAGATCCGGGCTGTAGACTAAGCACAGAGACAGCGTGCTTGCATCTAAAGGGACTGACACCTAGTTATCTATTTCGTTCTGTTAGCAATTTTAACTGTTATTGTTTTCTGTTTGTATAGTTAGATATATTAGTTAAAGAGCTGTTATTCCCACCCCCCTTATCACTGCCTCAGAGTCCTTGATTCAAACAATCGTAATACTTAGGGGAGGGGAGTGGAACCAAAGTCTCTATTCCAAAAAGGGAAACTTCTGCCCCTACTGGCAGACACCTGTCCTTTCAAACCAGGACATAAGCTGTCTAAAATAATAACCAACCAGACAGCTATAGCTCCTGACCTTCTTGCTGACCAATCCACTCAGATGAGGAATGCAATATTTCAACATCAGATGGTATTAGATCATCTATTAGTAGAAGAATGGGGAGTGTGTGGAAAAGTAAATTACTCACACTGCTGTTTGCAAATAGATGACAATGGAAAAGTGGCAAAAAAAATAACAAAGGGAATAAGAAAATTAGATCATGTACTGGTCCAAATGTGGAAAGGATGGAAATAGGACATGTTTTTGTGGTCACCCGGTGTACTATGGGCTAAATGAATGCTTTTTTCCTCTTATGTGACCTAGCAACTCTCATTTTTTCATCATGTATGATCCCTTGCTTAGTGCAACATATTCAACATGTGATCAAGGGGATGAAAGTAATTGCCATGCCTACAGATCCAGAAATTACTCCAAAGAGACAAAATAATGTCACTTCAAATAATTGCAAAACCAAAAAAGACCCAGAAACAGAAAATTAAGTCAATAGTAATTAAGGTTTTTTAAATACAATTATTGAGAAAATAAAAAGAGGACGGATTGAAAGGAATGAGAAGGAGGTGTCTTTATAAACAAACTGTGACTCTGCTGGTAGATAAAGACAGATACTGAGAGGTGAAAGAAGCAATGGGGGGAACCATAAATTCCATAGGACTTCCACTAATTGGCACAAACTGTTACTCACCCAAGGCCATGCTAAATCACTGGACTTAGAGAAAAGGAATAGAGACACAAAGAAAAAGAAAAATTGAGGGGTGTACACATTAGAAGGGGGTCTGAATTAGGTGATTTCAGAAATCTGTACCTCTCAAGTACCTCAGCCAATGGGGAAAGAGAGAGAGAAATGCAGTTGGGAAATTAGGATAAAAAGGAGGCTGCATCCTCTAACAATTTGAGACATCCCACGGGAAATGCCTGTGACCTCTCCCTTTACTTGAGTAAAGTTACATGACTCCTCTGTCTCCTTTTTGTACATAAACCTCTGGTGTTTGTAGATTAATTTTTCTGATAACTGCATGAGAGTTTGCTCAACAAGGTAACCTGGCATTAATGCCTGCAATAATTATTTTACTTCCAGAAGTTAACCCTGGATATAGTCAAACTGAAGCAAAATTAGCTAGGTTTTTAAAGGCTTAAAATAAATTGGGTGGATAAATAATAACTCCCAATAATCAGGTTATAGTCCCACTGCGGGAAAAAACTGGACTTCTGAACAGCAAATCAATATGCTTTCTCAGAAGTCGATTTATTGTTTGCAATTCACCCTAATTATGCATTTCTAGAACCATCACCCAAGTGGGGACACACTTTACAATTGGTAATTTTAGAGTATTGATCCAACCATTCAAACCCCCCAGAGTTCGTAATTGGTGGTCACATGCAGTTTCGCTGCCTCCTGTTATCTTGAATCTTCTAATATTGGTATTCTGTGTTTTCAACGTCTTCTCTCCCGATTTATCACAGTTTATGTTCCAGCGGCCTTGGGGGGGTTTCAACAAGTTATTGAAAACTCCTAAAATTGTCTCATGCTGTGCACCTGTTATAAACACTGGTCTAAACTAAGAAATACACAAAAACAGCTAGTGTGTGAAAGAAGTGTGTAAACAAACAGTAAAATATGCAGAAAAATAACTAGACAGCAAAACATAGCAACTAAATATAGTTTTTGGCTGGTGCACACACAAGGCCCAGATTTGTACAGACATATCCACCATGGTCTAAACCTTGTCCAGCATTACAACATCCCACCATAACTGATGTTACAAATTGCAAAGGAGCAAACTCATTAGGAATCGATGTTGACTAGTCTATAGATTCAGATACTTAGTGTCCATATGACTAGAAATCTTTAGTCTGTGTCATGGTTTAGGGCAAATTTTGGGAGGAAACTTTTAAAGTTGTCTTTTCTAGAAAGCAAATTCAAGTGGCCCCTCCCCCAAGTTGGTTGGGAGATATACCTCCTTCTAAAAAAGTGGAAAGAAACTGTTTATTTAACAAGCAAAGTGTCCCTGTTTATTACAACAGCATGCTGTCTTTTATACCCTCTACAAAGTTTACACTTTATTCATTGGTTACAATAGATCAACATAACACTGATTGGTGTAAAATCATCTCCACCTCTATTTTTCACAAAACTTTTCTAAAAATACTTTTCCCAGCTGCAGGTTTCTTCTTACTTATCTTCTTCTCTTCTCGGTCTCCATACCAATGGCCTTGGTAAAATTCCTTTCAGAAATAAACCTTATCCATTAACCCTCTCTTGCTCACAGACCAGCTATAATCACCCTTCCATAATTCCCTGGGGTTTGGTTTTTTTTTTTTTGTTTTTTTTTGGTTTTTTTTTTTTTAATTTAAACTAAAAACACAGCTACTAAGGATTTTTGCAAAAATCCAAGCATAGAGTTACATTTTTGGCCAAAAGACCAAGTCATCTTTCCAGTGACCAATTAGAACTTAATTTTACAACTGGTCTTTGCAATCATAATGGGCAACCAACCTAGTTGCTTAAGGTGTGGACATTCAGCTACTAATTCAACATCCTTATACAAAAGCAATACCTCTCCCCTAGGTACATTAAGTTCCTCTATTTTGAGGCAGTAAATGCTATGTGAAGGGAAATGCTACAAGACACATTATTCAGTACTGCTGACCTCTCTGTAGAGAACAAAAAACCAAAGTAAAGGTAACATCCACCAATTTAAATTTGAGTTTTCAGCCTGAGTCAATATCCCCATTTCTTTTGCCCTGAGTGATCATCTTCACGAGTCCATGCTTCAATCTACTGGGTGGCTGTTGTCTCCCATGCATTCTGCTTCAGTTATGGGACCATTCATCCTGTTCCTTCCAGTGTGCTCCAAGTACATCTTAACACAACGAGCAGCACTGGAGGTCGGCACTAGAGGGACTGATGGCACAGGGACCGGTGCTGTGGCTGCAGAGTGGGGGGCTCCCGACAGGCAAACTGGGGCCCCTGCACACGGGAAACATGGCTCGAGCAGCATCGATGATGGTGCTGACGGTCAGTCCCCGGAGCCATTCTCTCCGGCGCAGGGGGATGGCTTTGGTGGGATCTCCAGGGTTTGTGCTTGAAAAAAATCATGGCACAAGTAATTTGCAATAAATTGCAAGAAAAACAGAGAAGGCAGTGAGGAAGTCTCTGCCTTTGAGGAATTAGTGAGTGACTCACTTAAAGATTCTGTGATCAATCTCCAAGGTGGTAATAACATAGGGGCTTTTTCATCTCCCAGAAAAGTATAATCAAGAAGTTTGAGACCAATTTCATCCCACAAAGAGCTATTTAAAACAGAATCTGGATCTGTATTTGGAAAATTCTTTTGAACATATATTAAAAGGTATCTTAGCTTTTTATCTGGGACATTACCGTGTTTTTTTTATTAATAAAGATTTTAAGTAATCAAAGATATATTTCTGCTCTTTAAATGCATATTTTTCATCGCTATGGATTACCTCAAAGCTTAGCCTACTTTAAATAGGTGATTCTAAGTTCCGGAGCCTTTCCACTTTTGTCCACCATTTATTGGTGCTTGCTTCTTTCAGCAATCGTTAGGGCCTTCAGCTTTCTCCTTTACCTTCCAGATCTTTTTAGTCTTGGGCTCCTTCAGGATCTTTTTGGTCCTGGACTTCTGCATTCATCCAAACCACACTTAAATCAGTTCTTTGAGGAGACCTGACAATAGCTTGAAATCCTTTTTATAATGAGTTATAACAGGGCATCATTTGTGGCCCTCTGGTACCAGACACAGGGCACCATTTGTCGAGTTGGTGTTTCCTTTAAAAGAGCCAAGCAGTTATTAGTTGCTGTATAGTTGTTTATTGTAAAGGCACATTGGTCGAAAAAAGGCAGAGTCACGAGTGTTAAAGTCCATGCTAAAAGCTTTTGGCATAGAGTTCTAAATAGAAGCAAAGTCCCAATTAGAAGTAGAAGCTGCTTCTGTTGAGGCCTCAGGAGGGCCGATGTTGCTGCTGCAGCTCCTGTCTCCTTTGTGCAATGATGATGGTGGTGAGGAGAGAAGAAAAGCGAGAGAGCAAGAGCAAGCGTGAAAAGCGTGTCTCTCCCCAATGCACGGATTCTTATATACAAATTACCCAATAAGCTAAAAACACAAATCCGAATAATTTTTTCTTAACCTGTTAGAATTCTAGTTTTTTAGCTCGCCAGGTTACGTATAAACTGCACATATGGCCTATCTTGTTCTATCTAAAAAATGTAAGCAAATATTTTCTTTCTATAGGTTTATTATGTTTAAAGATATGTTCTTGGAGCCTACACAGAAACTTGTTTTCAACACTGCTATCTAGGACTATGTTTTTCAGCCTTCACTGAGACTTGTTGATCTCTCTCTGAGGAACTCAGAGAGGCCTCTGTTTTCAGACTCCAATAGTGGGGAACCTGGGCACATTAAAAGGGACTGCAAAAAAGCATGAATATGGAAACCCAAGACTCAAGATATGTGCTCTCCTTGTCAGAAAGGCCCACATTTCGCTAATCAGTACTGCTCTAAGTTTCACCAGAATGGCCAGCCTTTACAACAGGGAAACTCGGAATGGGGTGGCAATGTGTGCATACAAAAATCCCACAGCCGACGACGCAGCAACCAAGAGCAACTTTCAGCTTTCAACCGGCCCAGCCCCCACCTTCCGGGCCATCACTGACCTACGTGCAGCCACCCCAGGCAGCCCAGGACTGGACATATCAACCAATAACACAGTGACATTGTCTGATTGCTCAGTTTTTTGTCTCCCCACAGGAATCTATGGACCCTTCCACGGTTACCACGCCTTGCTTATAGGTAGATCATCTACCTTGATAACAGGATTGGTGGTGCTGCCAGGAGTCATTGACTCTGACTTGGTTGAGGAGATAAAGATTATGGCTTGGACCCCCCAGCCACCCTGTGTGGTCCCAGCCTGGAGCAATATAGCCAAACTTATAACTTTCCTGGCAACACCCCTATTTGCACCCCCAATAGCTGAGCAGGGGTGAAGCGGGTTTGGTTCCACAGGAGTCCCACAGATTCTTTGGACACAACATATTACATCTCAGCATCCCACATGCCAATGCAAAGTGACTCTGAAAGGCAGGGACATAATCTTAACAGGTCTTATTGATACAGATGCAGACGTGACTGTTATCTCAAAAAAAGAATAGCCCAGTGATTGTCCATTAAGGACTGTGCCTCAAATGTTCTCAGGTGTGTGTGTGTGTGGGGGGGGGGGGGGGTGTCATGATCCGCTCAACCTGAGTGGGAGTCGCGATGGTTCATTTGACCCCAGGGTGCAGAAGACAAACAACAGGGGACGAATGCTTTATTCAACAACAGCAGTGCACATTATTGAATGTCAACAACTCAGTTTGCAACAGAGGGGAGAGATATAAAGGAAACAAAGTAGAGAGAGGGAGAGAAAGAGGGGGATTGGGAACAGCTACTAACAGATAGGACAACGTCCTCATGGTCCAGCCAATAGACGTGTCTTCCTTCAGTGGGGAGATCTCAAAGTCTTTTCAGGAAAGTCACTTTTTATAGTCTGTTTCCAAAGCGAGTGGCCTCTGGTCAAAAGGTGGGGAGATTTATGGACTATTGTATGCGGAGACCGTTGCTCCGAGAAGCTGAGTGCAGAAAACACAGTGCTATTATCCATTTACCTGCTTGAAGGCAGCGCACCGTGACGGTACAGCATGTACCTGCAGAAACAGTCCCTTGGCAAGCATCCACCTCCTCCAGGCTAGAACTCAGGTCCAGAGCGAGTGGTAGGATCCCAGGGTCTCAGTCTCTGATCTTGGACGGTCATGAGGAAGATCAGGGAAACTTCGGACTGACCCTTATGGGGGGACTAGTCAAAGTCTGCAAAGCCAACACTTATTGCAAATTAAAGGACCTGAGGAGGGGATTGCTACAGTCAAACTTTTTGTGTTGTCTGTCCCCCTGGTTTTGTGGGAGAGGGATATGTTGACACACTGGGAAATTTTTATGCAGTCAAATTTTGCATAGCGGTCATTGGGACACCTCCAAATTGACTTGGAAAACCTCTGACCCTGTGTGGGTGAACCAGTGGCCCCTCTCATTGCATAAACTGCACACGTTAACAAAGTTGGTTAAACAACAGCGCCAGAAAGGGCATATTGTCCCTTCTATCAGCCCTTGGAATTCTCCTGTGTTTGTTATTACGAAACAAATGGGCAAGTGGCTTTTGCTCCAAGACCTCCACAAAATTAATTCTGTAATGGAGGAAATGGGGGCCTTGCGGCCTGAACTCCCCTCTTCTACCATGATCCATCAAAATTGGCATTTGACAGTCACTGATTTAAAGGATTTTTTTTCAACATTCCTTTGCATCCTGATGATGCTCCGAAATTTGCTTTTTCAGTTCCAAGCACAAACATGCAAGCGCTCTTATAGCGATATACCTGTATTGTTTTACCTCAGGGCATGAAGAACTCTCCTATTTGCCAGTGGTATGTTGCTAAGGTCCTCAGTCCTGTTGGTCAACAAATGCATGATGTTCTTTTGTATCATTACATGAATGATGTTCTTACAGCAGCTGAACAACAGGCAGTCACGGAGAAAGCCTTAGCCCTTGTCACCAAAGCTGTGAGTCAGGCAGGGCTTTGCATTGCTTCTGAAAAGGTACAAAAAATACCCTCAGTGGAGATATTTGGGATGGAGCATTGGCGCCCATTCAATTTATCCCCAAAATCTACAAATTCAGACTAACATTCGCACCTTACATGATGCACAGAAACATTTGGGAGCAATTAACTGGGTGCGCTTTTTATAAGGAATCTCAAATGCAGAGCTGAGTCCTTTGTTTGAACTGCTAAAAGGAGACTCAGACATTTTATCACCTAGACAACTCAATTTACAAGCTCAGCAGGCACTGCAGGGCGTATCTGATGCCTTCGTAAGCCCACAAGTTGCACACTGGGCACGTGAGCGTCCTTTCATTTAATAATTTTGCATAAAGCAAAACAACCCTACACTTTGATATTTCAATGGGACTCCAATGCACCAGACCCTTTGCTTATCATTGAATGGATTTTTTTACCACACCAAGCGACCAAAACCATCAGTACCCAACATGAAATGATGGCATAACTGGTTGTTAAAGCCCTACAGAGACTCACTTCTCTTGCAGGAGTGGATTACTCCATTGTTTTCGTGCCTCTTACCACCTTTTATTTGGATTGGATATTTCAGGAATCTGAGGCTATTCAGATGGCCTTTGCTGAATTCAGCAGACAAATCTCAATACATCCTCCAAAACATAAGCTTTTATTTCAATTGATAGAAAAACCAAAGAGAAGTGAGGTTCCACTTAAAGCCTTAACAATATTATCAGATGGTTCTGGTCACTCTCATAAATCAGTGGTAGTATGGAGAGATCCCTCCTCTGGTACTTGGAGATCACGTCTCCACAGTTGAGGGGTCTCCCCAAATCGTTGAAGTAGCTGCTGTTGTCAGAACTTTTAAAAAATTTTTCTGTTCCCTTTAATCTGGTAGCAGATTCTGCTTAAGATGCAGGAATTGTGATGAGAGTTGAAGCATCAGTTTTGAAAGAGGTTGAAAATTCACAACTCTTTTATTGGTTGCAGCTTCTTGTTTTTTTCCTTAGAAAACAGAACATCTCCTTACTTGTCATGCATATTCAATAGCATTCAGACCTTCCTGGATTTTTGGCTAAAGGGAACAGGCAGGGTGATCTTTTAAAAATGCCTGTACAAAATCCTGTCCTACCTAATAAGATAGAACAGGCTAAATTGAGCCATTCTTTTTTTTCACCAGAATGCTGCTGCTTTGATTCGACACTTTGGCATTACTAAATCCCAAGCTTCAGCAATCATTTCTGTTTGTCCTGATTGCCAAAGGTAGTCTTTTCCCTCTGTTGCAGGAGGTGTTAATCGCAGGGGGCTTCAAAGCCTTCAAATCTGGCAGACGTATGCTACCTGTTTCCCTGAATTTTGTCATTTAAAATTTATTCATTCCTCTATTGACACCTTTTCTGGTGCTCTTTTTGCATCAGCCCATTCAAGGGAAACAGCTAAAGATGTCTGTAAACACATTACTGCTGCTTTTGCAGTTCTTGGTATACCTTCTGAGGTTAAGACAGACAATAGCCCAGTTTATACTTCCCATCGAACTGCTGCTTTTTTTGCTCTATGGGGAATTACTCACAAAACGTATTCCTCATTCTTCAACAGTCTAATCTATCAATGAATGGGCTCATGGCTCCCTCAAGCGTCTCTTAGTACAACAAAAAGGAGGGAGCGGAGATGGCATCTCTGCCGAGAGACTGCAGAAAGCCCATTATGTTTTTAACTTTTTGAATTGTTCTTTGATGGACCCCAAACCACTGACTGTTAGACATTTTTCACAACTGCAACAAAAGGAAAACCCCCCTGTTTTAGTAAAGTACCCAGAATCCAATAGGGTATTGGGGCCTTATCCTTTGGTCACCTGGGGTACAGGTTTTGCTTGTTTCTCTACAGACAATGGCCCCAAGTGGATTCCAGCAAAGAATGTGATGCTCTTTTGAGAACCCTTGACTGAATCACCTGAGAATTCACCTTTAATACCAACATTGGAGGAGAACCCTTGTGAACAGGACCTTGCCACCACATCAACAGCTATTTAACCTTTGACTTATGCCCTTGGGGAAATGGTTTGGATTACCCGAAGGTACCAGGATTTACAAGGATAGGTCCTCCTGTCTAGGAGAACCGGTACTCCACACATCACGAGGAGAAATATGCAGTGCACATTTCCCATTTCAGGAGTCTCTTCTTGCTTTGGACTTGGAACACCAGGACCCAAGCCCAATAGTTACTGCCTTTGATCAAGAACTTAATGAAGGACTACTCCCCTTTTCTTGTTTAGTCTGTCATACGAGGCATCACCAAGCCTGGGTTAAATGTAAATGTGTTGAATGTGGCATACTGTGGTACTGTGCATCTCATAAAAGGTGAGGTGCTTGCTGTCAATGTGATCCAATGAGATGCAGCAGAGGTAATATACAAATTCAACAACTAGTGTGTGGGTATAAGTTTGGTCTACCTGAACAATTGGAAATTACTCCAGAGCAGTGGCATACTGCTACTGAGAATAAGGAAAACAATGACTTCCCAAATATTATGGTATTTACTGGAAATTGTTTCTAGTGCTCAGACATGGCCTGTTAACCAACTGAAAATAAATGTCTGGGCAACCTTAGCAAATGTTACAAGACAAGATACGTTGTGTTTGGCCACTGCATCCCCTGATAATCCCTTTTCAACCTGCCTTGTTCTCTGCCCAGAGACAATTGGCCTCACCTGCTTCAGGCAAATACAATGTTTCAAAACAGCAATCATGCTGACCCCTGGGACCAATGGGCTCCTTTCCTTTCCCTGGCATCCCTTGAGCCTCAAGAGTTAGAACTTTTGGGCTCACTGAAAATTGATTTTTGTGTAAGGTTTAATTATTCTGGGAAAAATCATTCTAAGTGTTACAGGTAATAAACTAATCAAACCAAATTAAAAGGTTAAATTGGCAAATTTTATTTTCGTGACCGAAAATACGGTCCTGGAAAGCCACAACCGGAAAAAAAAAAAAAAACAACACCAAGCCCGGGTTCGGAGTTGGGTGAACACACGATGCTACCCAGCCTCTATTGCACTGGGTCCCCCTGGCATTCACGCCGCCATCTTGGTTGGCCCCCTTTTTATACTGTTTTTCATAGCCTGGAGCAGGACAGTCCTTTGTTTCTTTCAAATTCAGCTCTGGTGTCCACACAAGACAACGTCATTCCTGCTCCTTGACGAGATTTTGTGTCTGTTGTCTATTGCTTTTAGGTGGTTGATTTCATCTTTACAGGAACCAGAGTCGGGGAATGCAGTCCTGGGGGAGGTGATGGGATTTTTGGGAAATGCTGTTGCCCTGTGAGTTTCCAGGCTTCCCCAGGAGATAGGTGCTTATCAGTAGCAGTCCGGCTTGTAAATATGTTAATTTACCTAGTTTTGAGGCAATTAATGCCTTTGCCTGTGGCTCGTTTGTTTTTATTTTGCAGACTTATTTTATACAAAACACAAATTACAATATGGTATATATATATATATCACATAAGTCTTAGGATGTTTCCCCTTATCACCCTGTGTATAAAAATGTGAGCACTTGGTGTGATTATATATCCAGGATAATTTCTCGCTCCACAAATACTCTTTTACCTCCTGGAGTATTTTTAATTTGTGGGGATAGGGCTTGGCCAGCCATCCTATGGCATATTAGAGGACCATGTAGCCTTGGGCGATTATCCCTTTTAACCCCAAACACATCCATGATTTTTCAACATAAATATCCGACTAGAATTAAGAGAACCTTACACGCTTTTGACAAAGATTGTGATGACCAGCTTGATTTTTGGTCTAGGGGAGAGTGATGGGCAGCATCCTTTTTTTATCCCTGATGTAGAAGCAGCAAAAGCTTTAGGTTTACTTAACTGATAAGGTTGTTGGCTAGCTAAACAAACTAATCTTACATTCTTGGCATTAACAGGACTTTTAACTGCTGCTGATTCTATTAGACACGCTACTTTGCAAAATAGAGCAGTGATAGATTTTTTGCTTTTAGCACAGGAACATGGGTGTGACGAATTTGATGGGATCTGTTGCCTTAACCTTTCAGACCACTCCCAGTCCATCTATGGCAGGATTCAATCCCTGAAAGAGGGTGTAAACAAACGGCAAGTAGACTATGGGTTTCATTGGCTAAATTGACTCCTGGGAGATTAAGGACTCAATAGGTGGGTTAGAAATTTAGTTAAAATAGGCTTATATGTATTCGACATTGTATTATGTATTGTTATAATTATTCCTTGTATTTTACAGTGTGTGAAACAATTAATAAACAAGTCGATTAAGAGTGTATTTTTACTTGAAAGAAACAGGGGGATGTGGGAGCTAAAAGAGAGAGTACTGTGGATTTAATTAGTATAAGCAGTTTGATAACCAAGATGTCTTGGCAAGAATAAACAGATCTTTGAAAATTGCATGACGATTAGATCAAGACTGGTGACAGGGGAGAAGATTGAATCAAGTAGAAATATTGCAAATTGTATGTTTGCCTGTGTGATGTTTAACCCAATGAATGCAGTAAAAAATTACTAGCCTTCCTAAAAATGGTATATAAGCATATGTAGCTCACAGTAAATCTGGATTCTGATCACCAGTTAGTAATCCCCGTCTCTCTCTCAGTCATTGATAATTAGCTTTACTATTGGGGACATGGTCATTTACATGGCGGACTTTCAGATAGTTTCTCCACCCAGGTAGCGATATCTTTCCACTCTTCAGCAGCCCAGATTGGTTTTCCCCTATTCTGCCAATTAGCTTTTTTCCACTTGTCCTGTCATTCCCCAGATCCTTGGCTACCATCCATGAATCACTATAAAGTTAGAGCTTTGGCCACTTCTCTCTTTTAGCAATGTCCAGGGCCAGCTGAACAGCTTTGAGTTCAGTAAGTTGGCTTGATCTACCTTCTATTTCAGTAGCTTCTGTGACTTGTTTTGTTGGGGTCCATACAGCTGCCTTCCACTTTTGTTCAATCCCTACAATAAGACAACAACCATCAGTAAACAGAGCGTAGCATGTTTCTTTGGCTGCCAGTTCGTTGCACAGTGGAGCTTCTTCAGCACCTGTCATTTGTTCTTGGTTTTTTTTCACTAGTGAGACCAAAGTTTTCACCTTCAGGCCACTTTGTAATTATCTCCAAAATCCCAGGGTGATTCAGTTTTCCAGTACAGACACTGTGTGATGAGAGCTATCCACTTGCTCCATGTGGCACTGGTAGCGTGGTGGGGAGAGGGAACTTTTGTTTTGAACATCCACCCCAGCACCAGTAGTTGGGTGCCAGGAGGAGCTGTACTTCAGTGCCTATTATCTTTGAGGCAGCTTGAAATCTTTCATAGGCTACCAGGATTTCTTTTTCTGTTGGAGTGTAGTTGGTTTCAGACACTCTGTGGTTTCTACTCCAGAATCCTAGTGATCAACTGCTACAAACTGTAACTTCTTCCTATTTTATCAATAAGAAGTAGCTAGGTCTAGCATATGAGACAAGCACGAGGATCAAAAGAGTGGCTCCTTGCCTTTTCTTTATTGCATGGTGGTAGCAGGGCAAAAGAGGAAGAGGATCTCAGGTCTTGGCTTTTTCTAGAAAAGGGTCAGGGAGGGGATTTCTGTCCGTCTGCCAATAGGATAAGGGACTGGAGGGACAGGTATGACATTCCTTATAGCTCTGGTATCGGATTACAACAGTCAACCTTGAGTCTCACCAGGCACCTTCTGCCAAAGACTCCAGGACAGACCATGGCTCCTGGTTGCAGAGTAGAGCATGTTCTTAATGTCTGGTCCCATCCTGACTGGGCCAAGGGCTACTGCATGAGCAATCTCCTGCTTGATCGGAGAAGCAGCTTTTTGTTGTTCAGGGCCCCAGTGGAAATTGTTTTTCTTGCAGGTGACCAGGTAGAGAGGGCTCACAATTTGGCTATACTCAGGAATATACATTCTCTAAAAGCCTATGTCACCAAAGAAAGTTTGCATTTTGTTTTTTTTGGCTGGCGGAGACACTGCTGTGATCTTGTTGATAACATCAGTGGCAATCTGACGCCATCCATCTTGCCACTTTATTCCCAGGAACTGGATCTCTCAGGCAGGTCCCTTGACTTTTCTTGATGTCAAAACCAGCTTTCAGGACAATTTGAATGATTTTCTCTCCTTTCTCAAACACTACTGCTGCTGTGTTCCCCTATACAATGATGTAATTGATGTACTGCAGGTGTTCTGGAGCTTCACCCTTTTCTAGTGAAAATGTGCAAGATTGCAAATAGCTCAGGACAAGATTCAACAAATGCCTCCATGGCAATATTTAGGTGGGCGTATTAGATTCCCAAACCATACAGCCACAGCAGTTGCAAATTCAAAAAAAAAAAAGTTTGCATTGCATGAAGCACAAAAGTTGCAAGGGCCAATTAATTGAGTGAGACCCTTACTGCGAATCACAAACTAAGATTTACCTCTTCTTTTTGCATTGTTAAAGGGAAAGCCAGATTTTTCTTCCCCAAGGCATTTGAATCATGAAGCACAATTTGCCTTGCAAAAGGTCGCAGATGCTATTGCCCATAGGCAAGCCTCACGATGGATGCCTCATCTTCCATTTTTACTAATCTTTTTAAATTCTTCACGACAGCCACATGCCTTGCTATTCCAGTGGGATCCTAATATAGCTGACCCTTTACTTAGCATTGTATGGATTTTTTTACCTCATCAAATGAAAAAGACAATTGCTACTCAACATGAAATGTTTGCACAGCTCATTATTAAGGCACGACAGAGATTAAAAGCATTGGCAGGCTGTGATTTTGAATAAATTTGTATACCTATAACTATTGTCTACCTGAAATGGCTTTTGCAAATGTCAGGAACTTTTCAAATTGTACTGGTTGATTTTTCAGGTCAGATTACTCTTCATTCACCACTTCATAAATTGTTAACTGTGGATGCTAGTAAGAGCCAGGGAAAAAGAGCAGTGTGAATTTTCCCAAGCTACTCAAAGGAAAACAGAAGGGAAAGAATTAATAACAAAGGTAGCGCCTGTTGTTGTGGACAGGAGAGTGCATGAGAAAGGTGATGTTTTGGTAAAAGCATGTTTACAAGAGGTGTTGCCTTCCTTGGGCCAATGAAGTTTAATTCTGTCCTTGGTTCTGCGATCCAGTCTATAAAAGCATGTCTAATTCTGCAATAAAGTGCTGCTTTTGCTTTGCGGAGGGAGACTGTGTTGCTGTGTTCTTTCACCGCTCCTAGCCTTGCAGCGAGATTTGGAGGTTCCACCGAGATCACGGGATATATCCGGTGCTTGGAGTCTGCTGAAACTGGGACGGATCCTCTGAGGTCTGTCAGAACCTGGGCTATGGCCCGAGATAGGTTAATTCCGGCCAGAGCTGAACTGCGAGCAGACTGCCAAACCCAGAAGAACGGGACAGCAGAGCCTGGGGCCAGAATCAGTGCCTTGACGAATCAGCCAGGATCAGAGCCATCTGGGAAGCCGCGCACCCCCCCTCCTGGCTGCAGCTGGACAGGAGGTCCACGACAAATGTCGGGCTGTCTCCTCCCTCATCGAGACAGGTACTGTGTTTTCTGTCTTCCTTTGAGAGGATCGATTTTATTGGAACACGAGCATTTAGCTCAGCAGCCTATTGGCTAGTTTCAGAGTGGCAAACCCCCTGACTTACTTGCTAGGAGGATCAGAGCTCTCTTTAAAGATGGGGAGCCAACTATCTAAGAAACAGGAAACTACTCTCAACATGGAGAAATGTTTTGGCAGGCATGGACTGCTCGGGGGTCCTTTGCTCTTTGACTTCCCCTAGAAATCCGTCGAGCCGGGCAACTCCCCGTGCATTGTACCCTTCTCCTGGGGGTTGTGTTCCGCCCATGTACCCTTCCCAGGGGGAATTGCATTGAACCAGTGTGCCCCTCGCCAGCGACTCCTAGCCTTGCAGCAACAGTTAACTACTAACTTTAATATTGTGTTAAAACCCAAGCACAGTGAAACTACTTTACAAGCTCTTACAGTGTTTATTGGTGGCTCTGGATGATCCCACAAATCTGTTTTACTTTGGAGGGATAATGACACTGGTACATGGGCCTTTGATGTGACTGTAGTTTCTGGGTCCCCACAAATTGTGGAATTAGTTGCAGTTGTTCGTGCTTACCAAAAATGGCCTACACCTTTTAATCTAATACAGATTCTGCTTATGTTGCAGGTATTGTTGAAAGAGCTGAAGCTGCTGTTTTAAGTTCTTAATGCTGATGTATTTCAGTGGTTACAGCAAATAATTTTCATTTTAGATGCCAGACAACTCCCCTATTTTATGGATGTTTGCTCTTACACAACTGTCCTGGTTTGAAAGGACAGGTGTCTGCCAGTAAGGGCAGAAGTTTCCCTTTGAAACAGAGACTTTGGTTCCACTCCCCCCCAAGTATTATAATTGTTTGAATCAAGGACTCTGAGGCAGAGATAAGGGGGTGGGAAATAACAGCTCTTTTACTAATATATCTAACTGTACAAACAGAAAACAATAGCAGTTGTTAAAATTGCTAACAGAACAGAATAGATAACCCGGTGTCAGTCCCTTTAGATGCAAGCATGTTGTCTCTGTGCTTAGTCCCAGTTCGGATCTGCCGAGGGCAGACGGGAATGGAGGCAGGAGGGAGGGGGGGCGGCAGCGGCCACGCCGGTCTCGGGTGGGAATGGGCTGGAGCGGTGGCTCCTCGCTCACCGTGTGTGTCTGGGTGATCAGCTGTGTCCGCAGAGGCAGGAGGCTGGAACGGGGCAGATGCAGGGCAGGTGATCGCAGAGGGTCTGGCTCTCCTGTGCTCGGCCGAGTGGGCTGAAGATCCTGGGCATCCTCTTCTGAGCTCGCGGGAAACACGAGTGCCCTCCCGGAAGCCTCAGAGGCCCCTCCGGGAGCTGTTCCCACCCACCCCTTTTTTCTGGACTCATCAGAGACCCTGGGTGTAGCCCGGCCAGCTCCATTGGCATGATAATGGGAAAAATTCTTTCAATTGACACAGTAATAGAAAAACACTCAACCCCCAACAACTACATTACCTGGCTTTATAGCAGATGGAAAGAGACAGGCTGATTTACTTATTTTACTTGTCCAGGTACTCCCTGATTGTTTTGCACAGGCCAAACTTAGCCATTCCTTTTTTTCATCAAAATGCTGCAGGTCTTTGTCGCATATTTGCTTTAAAGCGCCAACAAGCAAAGTACATAATTGCTGCTTAATCTGATTGTCAAGGTCATAATTTTTGCGACAGGCTCACTGGGAAGTAAACTGTGTGGACTACAAAGCCTCCAAGTATGGCAAACTGATGTCACCTGTGGACACCAGTGAAGGCCCAGGCAGAATTTGCTAGGCCTTTTCAGGCTCTGACCTCTTTTTCTCTTTCTCAAGGCGGGAAACCTTTCCCCAGGCTGAGACAGTTTCTCAGCTCCGGCCTGAGCCTTTCCCAGGATGATAACATTCAGGAAAAACAAAAAGGCATTAATAACAGAGATTAGCACCTGGTGTTGACTGAGAAACAGTTCTCATGCTATGTGACAGGACTTGTTTTCTTCTGTTTTCCAGTGGACTGCTGTCCTGTTCTAGTCTTGCGAACCACACTATAAATATGGTTCGGTTTTTTAATAAAATGCTTCTTTAGCCTCATAGCTGGAGAAGTCTTTGTCGTTACTATACGCGACTCCTAGTGTGTGCGGTGACATCTGGTGGTATCCAACGAGATTTCACTCCACTTGAACAGCGCGACGAGGACCAATTTCTGAACTTCGGACCTTCAGAGTCCCCGCAGCGCCAAGCGGCCGAGAGTCCTGCACCGCGGAGCTGAGCGACGGCAAGCCCGGACAGCAAGATCTGCTAGTGGCGTTTTGAGTGTCTTTCTCCCCATTGAGAGAGGTACTCTGTTTCCCCCCTCCCAGCTTAGCTGCTAGGTGGGTCATCCTGTAATAATGGGAAGCCGTTTATCTAAACAAGAGGAAACCATACTTTCAGTTTGGAGGGATGTCCTCGAAGGCTTGTGTAATAAATGGAGCAGGGCCAAAGCCTTTATTAAATAGCAGCTCTTTTATTGAAGAATTGGGGGGGGGTGTCGCCAGGGGCCGACACCTGCTGCTGCTTGCCTAGGCGACGCTGGAAGGAGGTTCCCGTGCAGTCCTGTCCGAGAACAGGAAAGGGAGTCCCAACCTCACAGGCACGTCCAGAACTCTATTGGGGCTCGTCGGTCCAGGGGTGCCATTCTTCTCAACAGCTCCTTAGTTCATGGGTAGTTAGGACTTCCACTGAAGAGGTGTTTCTTGGGAACTCTGGAAACTTTGCATATGGGGCAGTGTCTTTTGATTGACAGGGGGCAGCAGCAGGTGGCCGGAAGCGAAGTGAGGGACAGGGCAGAAGTAGGAAGTGATTGAACTAGAACTGGGATTGTTTGGGAAAATACAAACAGATGGCCAACTTGGGGATACAGAACATATCAAGAACAGTAAGTTGCCTAACATTTTAACAGAGGGGACAACTTTTAAAACTATTTGTAACCCTTAATTTTATGGCTGCTGAACCTATTTACCTCAATCCTTCCTCTTTTTCTTTGATCGGGTCTTCAACCCGCATCAAGTCACAATTTTTGGCTTCTTGGGAGTATAACTTTTGTAGTTCTAAATACAGGTTTCCACCTTATAATTGATTTTTTTTTTTTTTAAATATTTAAGTACCTTTTCCTTGGCATAGTTCCTACAAATGTTTCATATGGGCTCCCAACTCTTTTAATACATTCTTCCCCAATAAATTTATATTTTAAGTTCCATTGTTCTTTTCTTCGCTTTTGCCCAGGTAATGGAGATGTTTGGTTAGTTTGCTTCCATTTTAGAATTTTAGGGGGCTTAAACTGATTCCTTCCCATGGCCAAATTTCGGACATTTGTGCATTACTGCATACCCAGCAATTTGTTATGTTCAATTCTTTACTAATTCTTTCAACTAAATCTATGAATAAGTTTGTTTTTTTTTATTTTCCAAAGGTACTTCCAATTTATTTTCTTTTTTTTTTTTTTGGTATTTATCACTAATTGTTTTTCTTTGATCAAATCTATTAATTTTCCTTGATTATTTTCGTGTTCAAAGCAAAGCCAGGCTTCCCCTATAGGACACTCTCCAAGTAAGCGCTGCCAAAAGGTGGCAGTATTTTTAGCAATCCAATATGTTTTTCCACTTTCATGACAGGTGGAAATTTGGGAATGATCAAAACAGCTGGGGTTCACATTAGTGTGAATTCTTGTTAGGGACTCTTGGGTTTCTCCATCATATAGCGGATGGTAACACTTGTTGCATTTAGCCTCTTTGCTGCTAACTAGATTGTTTGTTAGCAAGGCCAGCAACACTCCTCTCAAGAGTCCGGTATGAACTACTTTGTCTCACCCGGGCTTGCCTCTTGGAGGTGGGTATTCTCTTAGGTAAGATCTTACTTGCCCAGAGTTTTTTCATCCCTTTCATATATTAATTTAGGTGTCCTTGGAGAGTGTTCTGCAGGGAAATTAGTTTTTATGTTTCGGCCAAATTCTAATTTGAGGATTTAGAAGGAAAATAGAGTGATTCTTAAAATTGGAGAAGGATGTATGATACAAAACTGAATTTTTGTAATGACAAGGACTATAGTGAACTGGTGGGAATTTGACAAACTACAACAATTATGTAACAACAACGCTATAACAACAACTAGAATTGGTATCAACTGCGTTACAGTGACACTTTATCTTTAAACTGGAACTGTTCAAGTCCTTTAGCTGTCTTTTTCTTTTCGCTTAAAGGTAAGTCGGAGGTCTGTAGATCCTTTTGTAATGGTCCACTTAGGTGCCTTTGGCTGAGATTCTGTGGAGTCTGATTCACCAAAGGGAGGTGGAATTGGTCCTTTAACTTGAGATATGTGAGTCCAACCCCTTTCTTTTGTTCTTACAGCAGTGTGTGTAGTTAGGAGGACCTGGAAGGGGCCTTCGTACCTAGGAGATAGAGATGTGCGACTCAAGGATTTTATGAGAACCCAGTCGCCTGGGTTGATTTGATGAGCGTTTGAGTCTAACGGAGAAGTTTGGGGAAGGTATCCTTTTTTCTTTAGTTGCTCTATTGTTCTTCCAATAACTCTTAAATACTCTTGGGTGGCAGCTTCTCCTTCTAGATAACTTGCAGAGCTAGAGGGGGTAATTAAAAAGGGAAGCCCAAACATCATTTCATAGGGTGAAACCCCTATATCTGCGCGTGGTCTGGTCCTAATGCGTAATAAGGCAAGAGGTAGACATTTGAGCCAATTCATTTGAGTTTCTTCGATTAATTTTATTAACACATTTTTCAAAGTTTTATTCATTCTTTCTACCCGGCCGGAGCTTTGAGGATGCCATGGAGTGTGCAACCTCCATTTCATCCCTAGTGCTCCGATGACTCCATGTAATATCTGTGACGTAAAATGGGGGCCTCTATCGGAGTCTATGCAGTTAATTAATCCATATCTGGGGATAATTTGTTCAAGGATTATTTTTATGACCACTTCTGAGGTTTCTTTAATGGTGGGGAAGGCTTCTACCCAATGGGTAAGATGGTCCACAATAACTAATAGATGTTTAAATTTTTGCACTGGGGGCATTTCTGTAAAATCAATTTGAACACTTTGGAATGGTCTTAAAGCTAACTCTCTTCCTCCATATTCGATTTTTCGCATAACTTTTTGATTAGCTTTTTGGCAAATTAGACACCCTTTAGTTATTGATTTAGCTAGATTATATACCCCAATACAAAAATTTTCTCTGAGGAAGTGATCACATAATCCCTGAACACCCCAGTGTGTCAATTCATGGATTTCTGCTAATAATTTTCTGGCTAGAGCTTTATTTAAAAACTTGCGCCCATCTTTCATTACCCACTCTCCTTGATCTCCTTGATGTATTGCTAACTTTTTTATCATTTTTAACTCTTCTTCGCTAAAAGTGGGCTTTGTAATTTCTGATTTCTCTGGTGTTTCATTTAATTTAAAGACTTCTATAGGCCCTTCGGAACTTAATGAGACTTCTTTGGCTATTTTGTCAGCATACTGATTTCCTCTTTCTTCTAAGGTATTCCCCTTCTGGTGCCCTCTTATGTGCACAACTGCGATTTCTGTTGGTTTGAGCAAGGATTCTAATACAGATTTTATTAAGGTTTTATGTACCAAATCTTTCCCCTTTGAGTTTAAATACCCGCGTTCTACCCAGATTTTTCCAAATGTGTGGACTATTCCAAATGCATATTTTGAATCAGTGTAAATGGTTCCTGGCTTCCCTTCTAATGAGTCTAGTCCTCTTTTTAACGCATAGATTTCGCAACATTGTGCGGACCAATTGGATGGTAGCTTTCCTTTCTCTATTACTTCTAGATCTTTTCCTTTTGCCCCTTTTACTACAGCATACCCGGATGCTCTTTTTCCATCTACTACTCTAGATGAACCGTCAGTAAACAGTATCTCTCCATATGACAGTGGTGTACTCTCTAGATCTTTTCTTACTTTAGTTTGGAAATTTATGAGCTCCAGGCAATTGTGTTCTAGCTCTGGCAAGGGTTCCCCTGAGAGGAATTGAGCTGGATTTATACTTTTAGAGGTGGCTAATTCTATATTACTTGTATTCATTAATATGATTTCATATTTTAGTATTCTAGCTTCTGTTAGCCATTGCTGGGCCCCTTGACTGAGGACAGTCTTAATATCATGTGGTGTATATACTTTAAGTTTTCCCTGCAATGTTAGTTTTTGTGCATCTTCTATTAAAATTGCTGCAGCAGCAATTGCCTGGAGACATAGTGGCCATCCTTTTGCTACTGGGTCTAATAATTTAGACAGGTATGCTATTGGCTTTCGACAGCCCCCCCATTCTTGAGTTAATACACCATAAGCTACTCCCCCTTCGGTGTTGGTAAATAGTTCAAACTCTTTTTTAAGATCTGGTAAATTTAGAACTGGGGCTGAAGATAATTTTTCTTTTAATTCCTCTAATTGTTTCTCGTCTTGTGCAGTCCAATTTATAGGTTCAGGGTTCACTAATTTTTCATAAAGAAATTTTACACTTTGAGTATATATTTGTCTAGCCATAATTTACAGTACCCAAACAGGCCTAAAAGTTTCCGAATGTCATGTTTGGTTTTTGGGGTTGAAATGGCTAGTATGCCTGAAATTCTTTCGGGGCATAACTTTTTGTATCCATTTCCAATTATATGACCAAGGTATGTTACTTCTGGTTCAACAAATTGCAATTTGTTTCTGGATACTTTTAAACCCTTTTCTCCCAGGAAGTTAAGGAGTTTGATACTAGTTGTCCTGACTGAAGGTTGCTCTTTCCCAGATATAAATAAATCGTCTACATATTGGAGGATTTGTGTCTCATTTTCGGGGGTGAACTGGTCTAATAGTTCTTCTAGAGCCTGTCCAAAAAGATTGGGGGACTCTGTAAATCCTTGAGGTAGACGGGTCCATCTTAATTGTTGTTTTCTCTTCCCTCCTGGGTACTCCCACTCGAATGCGAACCAGTCACGGCATTCCTCCGCTAGCGGACACGCCCAAAAGGCATCTTTTAAGTCTATGGTGGTGAACCATGCATGTTCCCTGGGAATTTTATTCAACAGAGTATAAGGGTTAGACACTACAGGGTGTCTAATGATGGTCTTTTTATTAATTTCTCTTAGATCTTGGACTAATCTGTATTTTCCCTCTGCCTTTTTGACTGCTAAAATTGGGGTGTTATGGGGGGACATGCATGGTTCTAGCACACCTTCCGCTATAAGGTGATCTATAATTGGAGCTAGTCCTTCTTTACCTTTTTCTGATATTGGGTACTGCTTCACCTTGACTGGGGTAGTCCCTTCTTGCATTTGCACTTTTATTGGCGTAATGTTTAAAAAGCCAGTTTTTCCTTCCTCTGCCCATACTTGGGGATTGATTTCACTCGTATCTTGTTCAGTCAATTTCATGATACGTACAACCATTTTCCCATTTTCTGGAATAACTGCTACTCCTAACTTAATTTGCAAATCTCTCCCCAACAGATTCTTTTACAAATGTGGTAAATAAATCATTTCTGCCACACACTGTTTAAAGTTTCCCTTCAATTCCACTCCTTCAATTATTGATGCTTTAAAAGGCATCCCTTCGGCTCCTATTACTTCACATGTTCGATTACTAATACGGACTCCTATTGGAAGATCTTTCAAACTGGACCGATCAGCTCCAGTGTCAACTAGGAATTCAAAACTTAAATTCTGGGGACCAACATTGAGGTTTATCAAGGGCTCATCTAGATGTTTCATTGGGTCCCCTAAGGAATAGAGCCCCTGACACCCCTAATCTTCCCCTTTCAGAATTTTTTCCAAATTTTCTTGTTCCCTTTGTATCTCTTCATCAATTGCAATCTTTTTGCAGAACCTCCTGAGGTGACCTATTTCACCACAGTAATAACACCTGCCTTGAAACTTTCCAGGCTTCTGCCAGGGGTTGGCATTAGGACCTCCTGCGTCTGGCGCAATCTTAGGCCCCTCTTCTCCTGATTCACATGGCTTCCCTGGCTTATTTTTACTTGCATTTATACATTCTTTGGCCACAGCTACCATCACTTGGGCTTTCGACTTTGCTTTTTCCTCTTCTCTCCTCAAATACACCCTTAGAGCTTCTTTAAGTAGATCATTTATTCCTTTCTCCTGCCAGTCCTCCATCTTTTCTAATTTTCTTCAGATGTCAGGCCAAGATTTGGTGACAAAATGTACTCTCAATACTGCTTGGCCATCCGGACTATCAGGATCTATAGTAGAGTACAGCTGAAAATTTTTCCTTAACCGATTCAACCACGCGGATGGAGTCTCATCTTTCTCTTGTACTGCCCCAAAGGCCAATTTGGTGTTACTTTGGCGAGGAACAGACTCTCTTATTCCCCTAACTATTAGGGCTCGATAGTCAGTCATATTTCGCCTCCCCTCTTCTTGGTTTGGATTCCATCCTGGGTCTGCGAGAGGTAGTTTATGGTCACCTGGTGGTCCTTGCCTGTTTTCCCTCTCCCATATGCGTAGACCGGCTTCCCTGATCATCCTAACTTCTTCTGGGTTAAATAATATATTTATAACCGAATTCATTTCTTTCCAGGTATAAATGCTAGGTCCTAAGAACTGATCTAGTTGTTCTGCAATACCTACAGGATCTTCCACTAAATTCCCCATTTCTCTTTTAAATCCTCTCACTTCTGAGGCTGTTAATGGCACATCTACAAATCCAAATCCGCCCTCTCTTCCTCCCATAGGGACTTCCCTGAGTGGGAACATCCTTTCTGCCTTTGCTGCCCTTGACCTTGTATTATAATATGGTTCCTCTGTAAACTTACTACCTTGTGCTGGTGTAGGGTTCTGTAGATTACTGGGGGAAGCGCTACTGCTGGATGGAGATAGACTCAGTTCCCAATTGGGGGGAGGTGAAGGAACGGCTACGGGTGGAGGTGCCTGAACCAAGGCAGAAGGAATTAGGGCTTGTGGGGATACCAGGGGTGAAGGCAAGCTGGGAAGTGGAGACATGGGTAAAAGAGACTGGTTTGGAATAGGGGTACTAAGGGAAGGTGGTGATGAAAGAGTTATGGTAGATGGTTGAAGAGGAAAAGAAACTGGAAATACTTGAGATGTGGGACTTAGAAACGAGGGTTGGGAGTTGTGGCCAGCCGGAGGAGGAAGAGGAGGACCTTGGGCATTGGCAGACAGAGGAGAGAGGTGGGTTTCAATGGAAGTGACAGATGGAGCAGAGGAAGGAAGGTAATTGGGGGTGTAGGTGGGCGGAGAAGAAGTAGAAGGAGGATTGACAGAGGGAGCAGAAAAAGGAAGGTAATTGGGGTTGTAGGTGGGGGGTTCAAAGGAAGTAGTGGGTGGAGGAGGGACAGGAAGGGGTTGAAGGAGGTTGACAGCCGGAGGAGGAGGAAGTGGGGGATCAAGGGCATTGACAGGCGGGGGAGGAGGGGGAAGGTAATCAAGGGGGTCCCATTTACTTTCATTTTTCTCTTCTTTGTTACCTTGTCCCTTTTTCTCTGTTACTTTATATATCTTTTCTGGTTTTTCTTCTGCTATGTTTTCTCTCCAACAAGCTGCGTATTTTAGTTGTTCCACATTTGATTCCCCATAAGTTTTTAAATACTGATTTAGCGTTGAACACATCCATGGATCTTGGGTACCTAACCATGGCCATGTTTCTGGTAGGTTTAACTTTGGCCATACTTCAACACAATAGTGGATCATTTTTATTTTATCTAACTTTTTAGTAGCTTCACAAGTATCCCAGTTATTTAACATTATCGCTAAAGGGCTGTCAGGAGGGATGTTCTTTACCTTTTTGTTCTCTTTTGCTCTACTCATTTGGCTCATGCAAGCTCCCATATTGATTATTAAAAAGTATGCTTGCTTTCACACAAGACTGCTACACTTACTTTACACAGTTCACTCACTTACACACACTGGTACAGCCACACTTTGCTTTTACAAACAGAGAATTTACACACACACTTTACTGGAATAGAATGAGTTAGGTCCTAGCGAGGATCTCGGTCCCCTTCCCTAACTGAGTTAGGTCCTCCCCAACTGAGCGAGGATTGCGGTCCCCTTCCCCAACCGAGTCAGGTCCTAGTGAGAACTGCAATCCCTTTCCCTGAGTCAGGTCCTAGCGAGGATCGCGGTCCCCTTCCCCAACCGACTTAGGTCCAAGCGAGGATCGCGGTAGAACTGCGATTCCCTTCCCCAACTGAGTTAGGTCCTAGCGAGGATCGCGGTCCCCTTCCCTAACAAGGTTAAACTGGGATAGAGTCGGTCTCTAGCCGGGCCCCGGTCGCCCCCTCCCTCTACTCTTCCCAGTTGTCAGTGGGAGTTGGGTAAGGTCCCAGCGGGGCTCGGATACCCCTTCCTAAACCCTCGTCCCTGGGGGCTCGGTCCCAGCAGGGCTCCGGCTGCCCCTTCCTGCACCCCCCTTCTTACACAATGTCGGGTCCTAGCGAGGGTCTCCCCCCCTTCCCCAACCAAGTCCTGGGTCCTAGCAAGGATCTCCCCCCTTCCCCAGCTTTGGGCCTAAGCCCCAAGGAGACGCCTCTTTCACACTCTAGGCCTTAGTAGACCTCACTTGCTTCCCTCTTTTCCCGGCTGGCCCCCTTGCGGGAGTCCGGAACCGCGGTACTCAGGGGTCCTCACTCGCTTCGGGGTCTGAGCTGCCAGTCCCCGTCTCATTCACACCACACTCGCTCACCTCCCGTGCCCGCCACCGCTCTCCTTACCGGCGCTCCCAGCGTTGTCCTAGTCCCGCGCTGCTCCGGGTCCGGGGTGGCCAGCTGGCCCAGAGGGTCTCTTCGGGGTGGCGTCTTCCCCTCCGACGTCCTCTTCTGGGCATGGCTCATCCCGGACGAGCCCCCAAATAATTGTAATAAACGGAGCAGGGCCAAAGCCTTTATTAAATAGCAGCTCTTTTATTGAAGAATTGGGGGGGGTGTTGCCAGGGGCCGACACCTGCTGCTGCTTGCCTAGGCGATGCTGGAAGGAGGTTCCCGTGCAGTCCTGTCCGAGAACAGGAAAGGGAGTTCCAACCTCACAGGCACGTCCAGAACTCTATTGGGGCTCGTCGGTCCAGGGGTGCCATTCTTCTCAACAGCTCCTTAGTTCATGGGTAGTTAGGACTTCCACTGAAGAGGTGTTTCTTGGGAACTCTGGAAACTTTGCATATGGGGCAGTGTCTTTTGATTGACAGGGGGCAGCAGCAGGCGGCCGGAAGCGAAGTGAGGGACAGGGCAGAAGTAGGAAGTGATTGAACTAGAACTGGGATTGTTTGGGAAAATACAAACAGATGGCAAACTTGGGGATACAGAACATATCAAGAACAGTAAGTTGCTTAGCATTTTAACAGAGGGGACAACTTTTAAAACTATTTGTAACCCTTAATTTTATGGCTGCTGAACCTATTTACCTCAGCTTGGACACCCAGATCCTGGACAAGGCCTTGGTTGCTTTGTTGGCTTGGGCCAAGGAGAGTGGATTTTCTGAGGATCAAGGAGTGGCTTTTTCTTTGAAAGCTTGAGGAGCTTTAGGGGACCAATAGTATGGAGCCCTGCAGGGAGGGGACGTCTCACTTTCCCCTCTCTTAAACACCTGGGCGATCATTAATCAAAGGTCAATGCAGGAGGAGGAAGAGGGTGAGACAGGCTCTGAATGGAGCGAGGCAGGTTTAGAAGACTATGTCTGCTGTCCCGGGAACTTCCCGAAGCCAGAGTTGCCCGCCCAAAGCTTCCTTGTCCAAAACCTCCCCGGGCGAAATATTCGTCACCTAATGACTATGTTCCATGAAGTTATCCTTCTCCAAAAGACTTTGTTCAACTAGTGTACCCCTCGCCCGCAGACTTGGACCGACAAAGCACCAGCAGCGTGGGGCGCCCCCCCCCATTTGCCCCGCAAGACACCATGGCGTCCATTCCCGGGGGGCGGGGTCAGGACGGACACAGAGACAGTCACTCTCTGACATCACCATGCCCACCGCCCCCCCATTGCCAGCGGGGACGGTGCAAATGCCAGTTATTCCGCTTGATGTGGTGATGCAAATGCTAGCTGCCATGACAGAGCAAACCATGGCTCTGCGTGCGGCACTGATGCCCTACGCAAACATCTACGTGGAACTGCCGCAGGGCGCGGGCGGCCCGGCTGCAGGGGTGGGTCCCTTGCCACCTGCAGGCCTGTCCCCAGGGGCAGGACAGCAGGCAATGCTGGCTGCGGGGGCTGGGCCAGTGACGCATACTGCGCGGCCTCTGGCGTCAGGTCCTACTAACCCGGAAGTTCCGGGCTCCTCCTCTTGCCTTTCCGGGACGCCGTTGGGCCCCCCCTCGTTTCCAGGGCTGTGTCCTGCCTTGCTGACTACGGACGGTGCCGCCGTTCCAGCGTCAGCGACCAAGCCTTCTTCAGCGGTGCCGGTGGCTGCTCTGACATCTCCCGACGAGCAGGGGTCGCCGCCTTCACCGCTCCGATCCCATGCCGCGGACGCTGACAAACTGCCCTCCCCCCCCCCCCCCCCCACCCCACAAAGGCGTGGTCTCGCTTCGACCAGCAGGCGAGGCAGTGATCCCACATCTTCCCCTTTGAGCAGGCTGCGAACGCTTCCCCCATGCTCAGTGACCGTGAGACCAAGAATTCCCCACAGTGTTTGGGAGACAGTCAGGATGGGAGCACTGCGTAAGGGGGACTGGGACTTCTTAGAGAAGATGGGAATGCCGAAGGGAGGTGTTCTCCGGACGGAGGGGGGTGTCCAGGTTGACTCCGCTGAGCTCTGCCCAGTCCCTGGGGACCACCTGTCACAGGGCTGTAATGAGGATGCCCAGGCGACGGGAGGGGCTAAAGTTTTTCCTGTCTTTAAGGGTGTTCCAAATACGGGACAGCCAGACAGGCCTGACTCAGTTGCTTGGCGTGTTGTTCAAGATTTGCAAGATAAGGTAGCATGATTTGGGCTTGGTTTCACACAAGTTATGCAAATTCTTAGAGTGCTGAATACAGACCTGTTAGCACCCTATGATATCAGACATATAGCCCAGGTGCTATTTCAGCCGGTGCAGTTCAGCGTGTTTGAAGACACTTGGATGCAGATGGCCAACAGGGCCGCTGCAGACAATATGGGACGGCCCCAGGAGGACCCCAGGTATGCTGTTGGCCAGGAAGTTTTGCTGGGTCATTTTCATTTTGCTAGCCCTGTGTAAGAGTCGGACTGAAGTTTTCTCTGATCTGCCTCATGACTATCATCAGAGACTGGGACCTGAGATTGCACTACTTGCCCTGATCCACACCTCCAGCCTGGCCGAGGTGGATGCTTGCGGGCCAAGGACTGTTTGTAGCTGTGCCTGGTGCTTGTCATGGTATACTGCAGGGTACTGGTTATCACACCCTGTCCCCGCACCTGCATCATGGAGCTATGATCTCCACATACAATAGTCCATAAATCTCCCCACCTTTTGGCCAGAGGCCACTCGCTTTGGAAAAGGACTATAAAAAGTGACTTTTCCCAAAGTGACTTCAAGATCTCTTTCTCCCCAATGGATTGAAAACGCGTCTTGTCTTGTCTTGTCTCGTCGGATGGCTATGAGGATGCGTCCCATCTATTGGTAGCTATATCCCATCCTTCTCTCTCTCTCTCTCTCTGTCTCAAATCTTGATTGTTAGCACGCAATAAACTGTATTACTGCTTTCTGCTAAACAAACCTGAGTCTCTTGCCTTTTGTCTTTTGCACCCTGGGGTCGAACGAAGCATCATGACTCTCACTTGGGTTGAGCGGATCGTGACACCCTGATCTTCAGGCCACCTGGGAACCTCTGGTTCTTGAGCAATGCCAAAAAATAGGCTTTGCCACAATTTTGAAACCAATAGAGGCTGCAGCTCCTAAGCCAAGGTATGTGAAAATTACTCAGGGCCCCAGAGTCATTCTTACAATTTGTTGAGAAGGTAGCGGTGGCCTTGGAGAAGCAGGTTGAGAATGATGTTTTGAGGCAGTTGTTATGTAAGCAGCTGGCCAGAGACAATGCTAATGCTGATTGCTCAAAAATTATACAGGCCTTGCCAGGAGACCCCTCAATGACTGACATGGTACAGGCATGTGCTAAGGTAGGGACTGTAGATCATGCTATCTACTTTGGCAACTGCCATGTGGCATCATCAGAAGATGTCAGGGGGTGGATATCAGAAACAGGGAAAGACTAAAGGCAAGAAGCCACAACAGCAAAAGGCTGATATGCCTACCTTTTTGTGTGCAAAGTGCAAAAAGCCAGGTCACTATGAAAATCAATGCAAATCCAAGAAAGCTTTTTCTGGCCAGGGAAATGGACAGATGAGCACACTGGGGTGCACCGCGCAGTTAGAAGCAGTACCCCAGAATCCAGTACTGGCACAGGTTTCCTCAGCCGGAATGCAGCCAGCACCCGTGGCTCAGCCAGGGTGGATGTGCACACCGCAGCCACAGTTGTCTTAGACTCTGTCAGTGTGCACAAGGTTCCTCTGGATGCCACTGGCCCCTTGGGCCAGGGCCTGAGTGCACTGCTCATAGGGCAATCTAGTGACACTCTCCAGGGAATCTTTGTTCACCCTGGAGTCATTGATGCTGACTTCACAGGTCAAATTTATGCTATGGTTTCTATGCCTTGTCCGCCTGTCACTATCCCAGGAGGAACTAGACTAGCACAACTTGTGCCTTTTTATTAATCTGTTCTCGGGGCTGATCAATGAGATCACAAAGACGGTGCGGTGAGTTTGGCACTACGGGACTGCCACAAGTCTGGACAATGAATATCTCCTATCAGCGCCCACAGATGTTGTGCACTTTGACGGTCTCAGGCGCCAACCCATCTCAAATTCAACTCAGAAGTTTGATTGATACTGGGACCGATGTAACTGTGATTTCTCTTTCTGCCTGGCATCCCACATGGCCCATGGCCCCTCTTGGCCAAGCCATTGAAGGTTTGGGGGGTACAGCACAGACCTTTGTGAGTCAGAGGCCTGTGTTCATCAAAAATATGGGAAGGCAGATGGCTACAGTGCGACCCTACATTACCGCAGCCCCTATCAACCTCTGGGGAGGAGATTTGTTGGCAGCCTGGGGTGTGCTCATTGAGACAAGTTTCTAATTGGGGTCACTGAGGTGAAGGGCGGAAAATATCCTATGATGCCTTTACAGTGGTTGACTAATACCCCTGTTTGGCAAAACCAGTGGCCCCTACCAAAAAATAAATTGATAGTCCTTCATGAAATGGTGCAAGAACAATTGCAGCAGGGACACATAGAACCCTCTAATAGTCCCTGGAATTCCCTAGTCTTTGTTATAAAGAAAAAATCCAGTAAATGGAGGTTGTTACAGGACTTCAGATAAATTAATGCAGTCATGGAGAGCATGGGGGCATTGCAGCCTGGCATGCCCTCACCCACCAAGCTCCCTGCTGGATGGGACATTTTGGTCATTGATTTGAAGGATTGCTTTTTCACAATCCCCTTGGGTCCTGATGACAGACCAAAGTTCGCTTTTACAGTGCCTGCAGTGAACAATTCTGAGCCAGGACAGAGATATCAATGGAAGGTCTTGCCACAGGGTTGTCATAATAGCCCAATTATTTGTCAATGGTATGTGGCTTGGGCCTTGTCTGGAGTCCGTGAGCAGTTCCTTGAAGCGTACTGTTATCATTACATGGATGACATCTTAGTAGCAGCTCCTACTCAGGATGAGTTGCTGAGGATAGAACCTCAGCTGCTCGCTGCTTTATACTGTTGTGGAGTGCAGGTGGCTCCAGAAAAGGTCCAGCAGCAACCTCCTTGGAGATATTTGGGGGTCAAGATCCTGGATCAGATGATTTAGCATCAGGAGATGCAATTCACAGATTCTATTAAAACTCTGAATGATGCTCAGAAATTGCTGGGTGTCATTGGTTGGTTGCGTTCTTATCTAGGACTAACCACACAGCAGTTGTCCCCACTTTTTGACATCCTGAAGGGGGACTTTTGATTGGATTCACCTCGGATGCTGACCCCTGAAGCACGGCAAGTGCTGCAGCAGGTGCAGCATGCTCTTTCTACTCGCCAGGTATACCGAGTAGACCCTTCTGTTGATATCACTGAGTTCATCACTGCTCAAGATTTATATCCTACAGGTATCATTGGCCAGTGGAATGACACATGGTCCGATCCCTTGCACATTCTGGAGTGGATCTTTTTGCCGCATCAGCTCAAAAAGACAGCAACTACGGTATTTGAGTTGTTTGCCCAACTGATGCTCAAATGCCTTCAGCGATGCGTGCAATTGCGTGAGAATTGTACTACCTGTGGAGAGGGAATTCTTTGAAGGGGGCTTTGTTAACAGCCTTCCCTTGTAAAGTGTGCTGCTGGATTTTACAGGGCAAATCATCTATTATTTGCCCAGCCATAAGCTACTGCATATGGCAAAGACAGTTATCTTTGAGACCCAAACATAGTCGGGTGCCAGTGCAAGGTCCTACCATCTTTACGGACGGATCAGGCAAAACAGGGAAGGCCATTGTTACCTGGGAAGGATGAGTCTGGTTGGCAATCATTGGAAGGCCATGAGACAGGTTCTGCTCAGATAATTGAGCTGAAAGCGGTCATAATGGCATTCCAATAGTTTTCTCAGGTACCTCTGAATTTGGTCACTGACTCTGCTTATGTTGCAGACATCACTCAGCGTCTGGATTGCTCGCTCCTGAAGGAGGTTGACAATGCCGTCTTGTTCCGGCTGTTGAAGGTCCTGTGGTGCACAATCCAAGACCAAATTCATCCATAATCTGTGCTGCACATACAGAGTCACACAGATTTACCAGATTTTCTAACAGAAGGTAATGCCAGGGCTGATAGGCTGGCTAACCCTGCATGGGTGGCACCTCAGCCTGACAAGATTGCACAAGCCCGGGCATCGCAAGGTTTCTTTCATCAAAATGCACATACCCTGCAAAAAGCAATTTCATTTAACAGCCAATGAGGCTCATGACATTGTTGCTTCTTGCCATGCTTGTCATGGCCTTGCTGCACCTTTACCAGCGAGGGTGAAACCCAGGGGTTTAAAAGCCCTGCAGCTTTGGCAAACATCGCTGAATTTGGCGGGCTTCAGTATGTGCATGTGTCTGTTGACACCTTTTCTTCTGCCATGTGGGCATCTGCTCACATGGGGGAGAAAGGCTGTAATGTGATTGCCCATTGGAGAATGGCCTTTGCAGTCTTGGGCATACCTTCTGCTGTGAAAACTGACAATGGCCCTGCTTACGTCTCGCAAAAGACGAGGCAGTTTTTGCAGATGTGGGGAGTCTCATATAAGTTTGGCACTCCACATTCTCCAACAGGTCAGGCCATTGTCGAGCGTGCTCATGGTACTCTGAAGCATGTTCTTGATAAACAGAAAAGGGGAATGGCTGGTGAAACACTGCAAAAATTACTGTGTCTTTTTCCTAATTACTTAGGATCAGACAAAGTATCTGCATGGATTAGAAAGGATACAAAAGAGGGGTATTCAGGAGAGGGTAATGGGAGTGGCCTTGGATGGCAGCCAATGGGGTAAGGACACAGGGGGTCTGGGTTCAGTATACGGGAACTCTAGGTAGGTTACAAGGTCACAGGGGAAGGTCACAGGACAGGAAGAAGGACAGGGAGCCAGGGACCAACCGGAAGAGACGGACAGAGGTATGCTGAATCATTCCCTTTACCTCATTACAACATCTCCCCGTTTTTTGTTTTTTTTTAAGTAGGGAGTGATATTAAACTAATTCTAATCCAAATTATTTTTTGCCCACCATTTGTAATAAGAGGCAGGGTTAGATTGTTTTATATTTGTCATCTCTATATGATTGTCTACTGAGGTAGAAGGAATGATACCATTAATGGCCTTAAAAATTAAATTACATAAGATCCCAAATGCCATTACTACAAGGAAATAACAACAAAGAATAACAAAATTGTTTTACAATAGAAGTCCACCACCCTGAGAACCCCCAGTTTTTAAACAGTTCATTGAACCAATTTTTTGATTTTTGTTAACAAGAAGACAACTTTGATGAGGTTCTTCACAGGGTTAACTGGAGGGTAGCTTTTTTCTAAAAGGAAAAACAAACATTTTAAAACATGTTATAAGTCTCTTTCTGTTGGAGGGTATTCCTTCATGAAATTTTTGTTTTCTTTTCCTCTGCGGCGTCTTCTTTTCGAAGCAACGGTTACTTGCTTCTCGTCCTCTTCTGCTGTAGCTGGAGTTTTGGGAACAAAAAGTTTAACCCACTTTTGGGGAATCCACCGAGGGCCTGAGGGAGTGGATACACATGCATAACCCCTTCCCCAGGTTATTAGCTCATAGGGACCCTTGGCTTTCCATGTTTCTGGATCCCTAATCAACACTGGTGGATGCTGAGACAATTTGAACAGTTTACTGCTGTTAAAGTGACGGACCACAGGAGGACTCATATTTTCAAATTAACAATTCAAGAAATTGATTGTAAACAGAGCTTTACAGAGCTTTTGCTGGGGAGACATCCACACAGTTGAACTGCTTTGCCTAGCTAGAACTTGTTTGAGTGTCTGGTATGTGCGTTCGATCACAGCTTGGCGTGTAGGGGAGTATGGGATGCCTGTTTTATGATTTACTCCCCACTGCTGGATGAATTCCAGGAACTCCTTGGATATGTATGCTGGGCCATTTTCTGTTTTTATTTCTCTAGGGATCCCCAGAACTGAGAAGGCTTGTACTAGGTGTTGTTTTGCATGTGCTGCCTTTTCCCCTGCGTGAGCGGAGGCATAAACTGCACCTGAATATGTGTCAATACTCACATGAACATATTTGAGGCGTCCAAAGCTAGGAATGTGTGTGATGTCTGTTTACCACACCTCACAGCTGCCAAGGCCCCAAGGGTTAACCCCTGTACCCATCGATGGCATGGCCTGGAGCTGGCAGCTGGGACAGGTGGCCACAATGGCTCTAGCCTAACTCCGTGTTAGCTGGAACTGACGGACCAAACCTGGTACATTCTGGTGATATTGCTGGTGGCTCAGCTTTGCCTGTTGGAAGTAGTCAGGAAGGCGTGCCTTTTCAGCTGGAGCTGCAAGAGTGTCTGCCATACAGTTCCCTTCTGTGATCTCACCTGGCAAGTCCATGTGTGACCTCACATGCATCACATAGAAGGGATGCTCTCTGTGTGAAACCAAATAGATTAGTTTTGACAGCAGCCTAAAGAGCTGCTCATTATCAATGTCTTTAAGCACTGCTTGCTCGTCTCTAGACACTACCCCAGCAACATAAGCTGAATCTGTTACCAGATTAAGAGGCTCTGAGAACTTCTCAAAGGCTCTCACAGCTGCAGCCAGTTCTGCAATTTGGGGTGACCCCTCCACAAACTCAACATCAGCTTCCCAATGCTGAGTCTGGGGATTTCTCCAAGTCATCACCGACTTATGAGAGGCCCCTGATGCATCTGTGAACACTGTGAGTGCCTCGAGCGGTCTCCTGCTCCTCTTCTCACGAGGGATGAGGTGGAATTCCTCATTAAACAACTTATGTGCTGTGCTGTGAACAGATATCTGTCCACTGTAGCTATCCAGAGATATCTGGAGGCTGGCATTGCTTTGTAGCAGATGTTCAAACATCTCTTTTGTCAGCCTTTCAGGAGAATTCTTTCCCTCCTCAGAAAGTTTAACTGGCAGGTGTATGCATGTGAAATCACAACTGGACAGTTCACGCAGCCTCATTCTTGCTTTTTGAATTAACTGAGCCATAAGCTCCTGTGGTTGTGTAATAGTTTTGGATCTTTGGTGGGAGAGGAAGACCCATTCTATGATTAAGAGTGAATCTTTCTGCGCTTAATTCACTGGAACATTAGACCATGCAGACGTGGAAGTTTTCCCAAAACAATGAATTTGAAAGGCAACTCAGGCTGATAACGGTGAGCCTGCCTCTCTGCTAATGCACAAATAATTTCCAATTTCTGTGGGACAATAGTCCGTGCAATAATTTCCAAGCCCAGATACTTCCAAGGTGGCATCTTTTGAATTTTGTTTTCCTGCAATTGAAATCCAGCAGAGGTTAAAACTTTAACCACTAGGTCAAGTGTGTTTTGGAGTATTAAGTTGTTGGCAGCACACACTAATACATCATCTAAATATTCCAAGATATTATGAGACAGGATATTTTTTCTTTCATAATCATAGGAGCTATTTCAATTTCCAAGGGTGTGTGTGCTGTGTCTCCCACAACGAAATTACTCACTCTCCATTTCCATGTGAAATACCATCATGTCTACTACGCTGCTTGACCGGTCCACTGTTACAATTGTCCAGACAGTAGACTTGAAATGAAAACCCTTGGTAGTCTCCAGCCTGACACGGCCACAAGGCTGCTGAACCTGGTTAATAGAACATTTGACATTTAATTCATTTTGTATACCCACACCTTTTATCCCATCCCCCCCCTTTGTTTTTAAGAGAGAAGCTTTTTCCACAGTAGTACTCTTTTTTTTCTGGTTAAGAGGGCAGTCCCCAGCAAAATGTCCTTGCTTTTTACAATGCAAGCAGGTGACATTCTGCAGCTTTTCAGGTGACACTGGGTGCTTCCTTGCTTGTGGTGCATCAGCTGCTGCAGGCTTGGATGGTGTTGGCCTGGGATTTCTGGATCATGGACTTGCCTCTCAATCTGTGAGCGAAGTCTATCTACGAACTGAAAAAAAATCTCAGAAGCATATTGTTTAACATCAATATAATCTTTGGAATTGTCAGGGCTTTGGTGAATTTCTGTTAAAAGAACCATTAAAGAACATTTCCAAATATTAAACCACAAATCATATTCTGAGGGAGTTAGCAAGCACCTGAAAAGGTCCTTCAATTTATGGGGAACTAATTCATTTGAGGTAAAATTGCTTTCATCATGCCCTTAAAAATTTCACTTTCATGGCCAAAATTTTTCTATGATTTAATTATTTTTTTTTTTTCTTATCATAGTAAGACAAAGGTTGAGAAACTTTATTACCATTTTTCTTCTACCCATATAAACTACAGGAGTAACGGAGGGTACATAATATTCCAAGTTTTGAGCTTTAGGGCTAGGTGTATCTTTATCTATCAGCCTGGGAGGCAATGCAGTTTCTCCCTCCTGAGGGACAGAGTCCCTGCTGTTAACCGAATTTTTTTTTCCTTGACTGTCTGTAGCCTCCGGGCACTCAGTCTGGCACTCGCTGTAATCAGAAGAATTAGAAGCTGTAACCTGAGCCGGGAAGAAGCGACTAGCCAAACCTGTTGGTGTAGTTACAGGGTAGCAGGAACGGGTCAGGAGGGTATGGGGGGAAGGGGGCAGGGAAGGGGATTGAGGAGGAGAAAGGGTTAAGAGATGAAGAAATTGAAGCGTGGCTGCCACCATTAGAAACGTGGTCCCCCCCATGAGACAAAGGAAAGTTTCTTGCCGAACTATTCTGAGGTAAACTGAGGGAAAGAGGCGAGAACACAGAGAATCCTGTAGCAGGCTGTTCAAAATTTTCAGAACTTGGGTAGCTGGAGGGGAGGGGCTTAGTATTTTCTGGTTTTTCTGGTTTTTCACTATTTCCAGGGACAGGGGATTTTGGAGGAGAGGAGGGGGGATGGTTTAAAGAATTTGTTTGTAGCTGTCTTTTATTTTCGGTTTCCAATAAGCATTTGCATACTTGTAAAAATATTGGAAGAAATACAGCAGCTTTAGAGTCAGATTTTTCTACTTTAAATGTTAATTATTTTCCCACATTATCCCAAAATGAAACTGAATTTATATTTTGTAATTTGCAGTCTGGAATTTTAGAAAATAGCCAGAAAACAAAATACTTTAACCGCTTTTTAGAAACTGTAATTTCTTCAGCATGTAAAACTCCTTGAATTTGAGAAAAAACACTCTTTTGATATGCAGTTAACTCAGCGCCCATTGTTGTTCCAAAGAGAGCTGCACACTGCCTCTCACTTCCACTCACACCGCACAACACACACGACTCTGTCCCGCCGGACGTGCCGAGCCTGGGGGAACCCTGCAGCCTTGCACTGCTTTCGGGGGTTTTCCCAGTCACTGCACAATGCCTGAGCCGTGAGCAGCTGCGTTCCGAACGGGTTTTTCTTGCGGTTTCCGCGGAAACTGGGGAGGAGCCGCCCCGCTGAAATCGCGGCTGCTGCGGAGGCGCTCCAGGCTGCTAGCCCGCCCTGGCGCCGCGCCCGCCACCAGTCTGCATGGGGGAACCCCCCCTCCCCGTTCCTAGGGGCACTGGGGTTCACGCATCCCACGAGGGACTTTACCTGTCCTGCAGACCCGGCTGTTGTGTGGTTCGTGAAAGCTGCCTGTCTTCGAGCCGACTTACTTCGGCGCTAAAGCAAGCTACCGGCTCTGTCCTGCCTGGGGCTGTATAAACACAGCTACCAAGCACGGAGGTAGTTGATCGAACGAACAAGCGGAAAATCCTGAAACTGAGATTCCAGCTATCTGTGGGTTCTTAATACAAGCCCCAAAGTTGAGTCGCCAACTGCTAAAATTACTGTGTCTTTTTCCTAATTACTTAGGATCAGACAAAGTATCTGCATGGATTAGAAAGGATACAAAAGAGGCTCTTTCAGGTCCCAGGTTTATTTCATGGCGATGGTGTGGCAGGAAAGAGAAAGATTCTGTACGGGAGAGGGGTATTCAGGAGAGGGTAATGGGAGTGGCCTTGGATGGCAGCCAATGGGGTAAGGACACAGGGGGTCTGGGTTCAGTATACGGGAACTCTAGGTAGGTTACAAGGTCACAGGGGAAGGTCACAGGACAGGAAGAAGGACAGGGAACCAGGGACCAACCGGAAGAGACGGACAGAGGTATGCTGAATCATTCCCTATACCTCATTACAACAAAACACCACACAGCAGATTGGAGAGAGCTTTGTATACCATCAATCACCTTACTGTGTGTCCTGGTTTAGGACAAAATTAGGGGGAAATCTCCAAAAAGGAGCCTCCCAGAGAACAAACCCCCAAAACTCCTCCCCCTCCCACCACCAGGTTCGGGAAGAATTTCCTCAGAGGAAAAGTGGAAAAAACCTGTTTATTTAGCAAACGCACAAAGAAAAAACCACTCCCCAACACAAGAAAAAAACAGCCACCAATGACAGAGAAACTTTCACCCGTTCGAGTGGATGTACAGACTCAGAACATCTCCAGAGCTGGGGAGGGCAAAACGCGTAGTGCTTGTCACGAACAGGCAGGGTCTGGGGTTTCTTGATGTTCCAGGTCAGGTCCGGATCAGGTTTGGGTGGGATTCCTAGCTAAACTAGCTAATAAGGGAAGCAAAAAACAAAGCGAACGATGCAAAAGCAGCAAAAGTGGCAGAAGCAGCAGAAGCAGCTTGCGAAGCGCGGAGGCAGCTAGCAAAGCAGGTGTGCGGCAGCAGCCAGCCGATGGGAGAGGGGCGCTGGCTAACTAGACAAAACAAACCTTCCAGTCATGAACAGCACACATGATTGGGGATACAAAGTATTGTAACGTCACCCCAGGACACTGTGCCACAAGATTCCAATAATCCTTTTATTGTGAATCATTTCACTTCCTTACAGGCTGCAGATGAGACATGCATGCCTGGAGCAAAAGTCTTCAATGGGACTTGACCACAAACAAGTGGGAAGGCCCGCATGAACTCATCATTTGGGGCCGTGGGTATGCTTGCGTCTCAACAGATCCTGGGGTAGGCTGGCTGCCTGCAAGGTGTGTCCGCCCTGACCTGTGATATAAGAGACAGGATGCAGCCGAGGCACAGCCTTCAAATGCTGACCAACATGCTGATCACCAGCCAGATGGTCCCTCTACAAGCAGAGGATGAACTCTTTCTGTTCCCTTGGAACTGTTTTAAGCTATTGGACATTGTTCGATGAGTTCTTTGAAATGTATTAGAAATTATAAGTCTGGTGAATGGTGGCAGGTTTTTTGTTATTGTATTAGAATTGAGTTTGTTAGAAAGGCACCAGGTGTGAAGATTTCCCTGGACACTTCAGGCGTCCACAGATCTCCCGAGTGGTGTTTGTTCTCCTTTGCAAAGGGCCCTGTGGAGGACTACAAACACTTCTCTTTCTTTTTATTTTAAACTAAAAGGGGGAATTGTGGACACCACTCTTTAGGCCCAGGCAGAATTTGCTAGGCCTTTTTTCAGGCTCTGAGCTCTTTTTCTCTTTCTCAAGCTGGGAAACCTTTTCCCAGGCTGAGACAGTTTCTCAGCTCTGGCCTGAGCTTTTCCCAGGATGATAACATTCAGGAAAAACAAAAAGGCATTAATAACACAGATTAGCACCTGGTGTTGACTGAAAAACAGTTCTCATGCTATGTGACAGGACTTGTTTTCTTCTATTTTCCAGTGGACTGCTGTCCTGTTTGAGACTTGCGAACCACAGTATAAATATGGTTCTGACTTTCAATAAAATGCTTGTTTAGCCTCATAGCTGGAGAAGTCTTTGTCATTACTATACGCGACTCCTAGCATGTATGGCAACAGTCACCCACTACCCTGAATTTGGTCATCTCAAATATGTTTAGTCGTCCATTGACACATTTTCAGGTGCATCATTTGTATCATGCCACACAGGTGAAACTGCCAAAGATGTTTGCCCCCATTTTGGGGCTGCTTTTGCAACTTTAGGGACTCCTCAAGAGATTAAAACTGAGAATGCTCCTGTTTACACTTCTCAACAACTTTCCTCCTTTTTTGCCCTATGGAGATTCTGTCATATTACTGGAAGCCCTCACTCCCCCACAGGACAAGTGTGGAGACCAAAGGAATTCCCAACTAGGGAATGCAACCCATGTTCTGTTCCCTGAGTCAACCCTGTGCTCTCTCCCTGTCGGTCAGCCTTTTGGCCACTCTCACCCTAATTTCGTGTTGGCCCTCTGCAGGCATGTACTCCAATGGAACAGCTACACAAAGCACTGTATGTTTTCAAAGCACTGTATGTTTTCAATTTTTTAAAATTGCTATGCTGATAGCAAAGTTCCTCATATAATAAAACACTTTTCTACTTCTAAAGAAACATCATTAGACATGGGGCAAAAAGCACGAGTCCTTGTAAAAGACTGAGAAAATGGAAAAATCATAGGCCCATTTCCACTTATTACATGAGGAAAAGGTTATGCTTGTGTTTCCACAGATACTGGTCCTTGCTGGATTCCAGACAACAACATCAGACCCTTCATTGAACAGCCAGAGCATCAAAATACAGAAAAAGATTAATGACCTTGAAGAAGAGGTTTGGCTTTCCTAGAGACATCAAAATAATAAAAGATAAATAATAAAATATAAAACTTCCATCCTCGGAGGAGCAGTCGATCATACATCCAGAGGTGGTCAGTACTCTGTGGGTGCCTTTGGTATTGTGCATCTCATAAAAGAAGAGCTGATTGTCAGCATTGTGACCCTTTAAGGAGCAGTAGAAATAATACTCAAACAGCTGTTGTGTGGGCATGGATCTGGTTTGCCTGAATATCAGGAATTATCAAGCAAGCAGTGGTTTGCTGTTGCTAACAAGTTTTGTAGTATTAGTTCTAACTCCTCCCACAGTAGCAATGAGGAGCCCTCTATCGCCATTGCCTCAAAGTAATATTCGGCTTACGCTAGCTAAGGCTTTTCAGTATTAGTGCTTCCTCCTGTTACTTTTACTTGACCTGTTAATCAGCCAAAAAGAATTGTATGGATAACTTTAGCAAATTTAACAGGACAAGATACTTTCTACTTGGCTATGGCCTCTCCTGAAAACCCATTTTCTACTTGTCTCGTTGGTTTAACTTTAGATACGTGGCCACATCCCCCTTTGGCTTATAATCTTAATTTTAAAAATCATGCTGATGCTTGGGACCAATGGGTCCCATACGTCCCTCATGCAACCCTCGAGCCCCAAGATTTAGAACTTTTGGGATCTGTAAAAATGGACTGCTGTGTTAAATTTAATTATTCTGGGGCCAACTGTTCTAAAGCATGGGATGTTTCTTTGAGCCAATCCATATTCAGAAATGAAGGTGCCTGGTGTAATTGCATTTCCACCAACATCTCTTGTTCTACTAATGCTCCATTATCATTACCAGCAGGAGTTTTTTTTTATTTGTGGAGACAGAGCTTGGGCTGCTATTCTATGGCCTATTAAGGGAGGCCCCTGCAGTTTAACGCAACTCTTGCTGTTTACACCCAATATATCCATGATTTCAGAACATAAATTTCTGTGGAGAGGGAAATGCAGTATTCATGCATTTACCCCTGATTGCGATGATAACCTTGACTTTTGAGTGCTACAACAGGGTTGGGCTGCCTCCTTTTTTGTTCCAGGAGTAGCAGCTGGAAAGGCACTGGGATTGTTAAACAGACTAGGCTGCTGGTTGGCTCAACAAACTAATGATATTTTGCTTGCTTTAATAGCGTTGTTAACTGTTGTTGATTCAATTAGACATGCTACATTGCAGAATCAAGCTGCTATAGATTTTTTGCTTTTAGCACATGGACATGGATGTGAAGATTTTGATGGAATGTGTTGAATGAACCTTTCTGATCATTCACAATCTATTCATGAAAATATTAAAGCTTTGCAAGATTATGTAGCAAAATTAGAAATAGGAAATAGAACTGGTTTAACAACCTTTTTAGAAACTCTTTAAAGAGGACTCTCAATTTCAAAAAGAAAAAAAAATTACAAATGCTAAATGGACTGCAGCTGACAATGAAGCCCCGTGGACCCAGAACACCAGGATACCAGATTGCAATGAAGAGATGGACTGCAACTCAGCAAGACAGACCCTTACGATCCTCAGACTGCAAGCAGAAAGCAGAGCTTGGACCCTGCTACAACGACAGGGGATTTTCTTTGTAAACCACAATCCAATGGAGAGCAAGATGCTGGCACAGCGGATAAGGTTAGGTCAGTGGCATTTGCTGGACAAAGAACCACGGGACTGTGAATATCCTGGGACTGGGGAGGTGTTCCGGTAGTGTCGGTGCAGCTTAAAGATATTGCAGCACGTTCTCCACATTGGAGCAACTTTTATTACGGGTTAAAGAACCCTGTAACTCTTTCCTAAATGAGAGAGGCCTTGATGTTAAAAACTCCTGTGTGCATCTGCAGCAAGGAATGCTAAAAAAGATACTGGTAACAAAACCGGGAATGGATCCAGGGAACAGATTGATCCTTAATTTAGCACACGATGTTATGGGCACTAATGGAACCCCCCAGAACGAGAGGCTCCCCCCAGAGTGAGAGATGCTCCCCCTGGAGCAGGCCACCCCCCCACCTCCACCCCCACTGCTGCTGCTCTACAGGCTGCTCTGCACGGTGCCTTCCATGCAAGTGGCTTCTTGGCTGCCAGGTCTCCCTGCAGTGACACTAACTCCCCTGCCGCTGTGCCCTTGACCCTTGTAGGGCTCCCTCAGACTTTTCTCAGTCCTTGTCCGCCCCCCTCGGCCCCATCAGTGCCGGCTTCCTACTGTGAGGCATCTCCACATTCTGCCTCCCCCACAGCGGGTGCTCTCTAGGGTGCCTCTCCTGCTGCGGCACATCCAGTGCCCTCCCCTCTGAACCTGGCTTCTTCACTGCCCAGTCCTCCTGCAGTCGCTCTGGACTCCACAGCCCCCATTCACTCAGAGGTAGTTTGCCCTTGATAGCTCGTAATCATAAATAACGGCATGCAGCATACCGGCTGACTCCAGGAGATGTTGGCCTTTGCTAACTATCCTAGCTCGTCCTACCCATCCAAACCCAGGAACCACAGTGGATTTGTGGCCTACACAGAGTACTGAAGCAACAGCACATCACTGTCAGAATGCCAAGAAGACAAATTGAAACACAGAGGTCTGAGGCTACTCTATTATCAGAAATCTGTGGAGATTTGTATAGGAGAGTTTGTTGTTCAGTTAACAGGTGATGCTGCGTACTCAAATCCCAGAATGCAGATGCGCTATCCTCGCGATATTTGTAACATCATTACCAGAACACTGTTAAAACTAACCTTGTATTTTTCGTGAGCTGTGGATTTTGACAGGATTGTTTACTGGAGAGATGCAAAGCTATCTGTGTGAATGTAGTGTCTTCCTGCATACTGGTAGCATAGCCAGGTCTAAATCATTTAACAGAAAGCTTGATATACTGCATGATTGGTAAAAATTGCCATGTGGGATGTATACCCCCTTTTCAGGAATCTTGATTTAAAAGTCTGATTGCACTAAATTAATACCAATTCTTTGCTCAGATATAATGATGTTAGCTGTTACCACAAAAATTAGAAACTTGTATACCTGTTAGAATATTTTCAAGTCAGTACCCTGAGAGTACCATTTATCACTATGTGGCTAATGTTTTAGTTTGTGGACAGGAAGGTTCATATTAGTAAGATACAGTGCCCCCTTAGAAATTTTGGTAGACCCCTCATCCGAAATATTTCAGGTGGATATTAACAGAACAAAATGTTCCACTACATCAGTTGACTTTCAAGCCCGGTGCCAAAATATTGCATGATTTACCTGCAGGGAGCAATTGGCTAGAGGTGGCCCTTGTCACTCATAAATCAGGCATTCCTTTGCTCACTTGAAAGCAAACCTTGAGCCCTATCTGCAGCAGTTATTTGATAATTAGATATAATTAGCACAAAAAACTGTCCTATAAAAGCAGACAGAAATGTGCTGGCTTTGCCTGTTCTACTTGCCTTTTAATCCCTGTCCAAGTTTAGGACAAATTTGGGGAAAAAGAGCTCCAAAGGGCCCCCCCCCTTTTCTTTTTCACAATTCCTTCCTTCACCGAGCTCAGAAAGAATTGTTCTTCAGGTGAAAATGGAAAAAACTTTTTTATTAACAAAAATACAAAAGAAACACTCCCCAACCCAAACCCAGATGAGACGAACCCGGCCGGTCCTCGCCGGGGAGGGTGGCAGAGCCTCCCGAGCTGACCTCCAGCAGTGGTTCCCGAAGTCCAGATCCTCGTCCTCCGGAGTAGGTGCAAATCCCTGGTGCGGGGAGAAGGGAGAGAGGGGGAGGGGCAGCTGGGAGCAGGCCAAAGCAAGCCCAAGACAAGCTAAAGTGAGCCCAAGACAAGCAAAAGCAAACCCAAGACAAGCCAAAACAGGAGCACAGGCAAAACAGCTGGGGGGAAAGGGGAAAAAATGGCCAAAGCAGCCGGGGGAGGGGGGTGCAGCTGAGCAGACAGAAGAGAGCAAGACACAGCCCAAGACCGAAGCGCAGCCAGAGCCAGCCGAAAAAAACACCAGCCTAGATAAAACAGCCCTAGGGAGGGGCCAGCAGCTGCATGGGGGAAGCAAGGAGAGGAGCCAGTCTAAACATCAACCCATAAAAATCCCACAGCTCTAATAAGGTAGTTTTATTGTGAATCTTTCACCATGGCGACACATGAGACAGCATTTCAGATAGGTACATCTGTTTAGTGGTTCAAGTGCTGTTATTCTTCCTTGTCATGTATAAATCGAAATTGGACTTGATATTTCTTTCTAAACTGGTGGCATTGTCCCAGACAATTTTTCAAATTTCAATTGAAAAAGCACCTTCTCTTCCTTCCCTTATTACTAAAGCAACTATTGAGTGCATCCATAATTGTGCCTGTATGCAGTTGAGGGCTAATGACAAATTGTCCTGGGTCATATTAAGTGCATTCAGTACTAGCTTGTGGCGTTGGTCTTCAGCTTCTTCTCACCTTGGTAATACTCTGGAAATTTGCCATTGGCTAGTTCATAGTGCTATTAAAGAGGATTGTAGGGGCTGTCTTAGTTTTGTCAAATCACTTGTTGCAGTGGCTAGCTTATTCATTAATATTTCTGAATTGATTCCATTTAAGACTCCCAATCCTGTTCCTAATATTCCAGTTAAATCTCTTCGCATTCTGCCCCTGAAGTGCACTTGCTTTTGTAATCATGTTTCCCAGCTCTCGAAGGATGTGTTTAGGAAAGATGAGCAGGCTGTCTGAACTCAGGGATATTAGTTTGCATTAGTATATATGCTTGAGAGACCACTCTGGGTTAAATAACAGTTGTTGTTGGCCCGTATTTCTTATCACATAGGAGCCAACTTCATAAATTTTAGGATCAATCTTAAAGGTGTGGTCTGAGCTTGGGTACCAATATTGGTTACAGATGATTCAGTTGTTCTAATAGGTACGGCCTTTATTTTAAATTTGAATGAGAGTCTGATAGCATCATGGCTCTGAAGGCAAACTACATCCACAGTCTGTACTAACATAAAGTTATACCAGCAATTTAATTCACTTAGACAATTACAAATCTCCCCGTGCTTGTCTGTAAGAGTAGTTGAAACACTATTTTGAATTGCTTTCTCATGGTTAGCCCCATTAATCATCCAGCATCCTATTCTGATTACCTCTCCTATAGTCCCTTGAAGGGACCACCACCTTTGTTTTTGCCACAGTTGATAGGTTTAAATATTTTATATTGGAATAATTTCCCATAGATCCAGTGTACTGAATGAAAGCTTGGGACCAAGGCCATTCAGCATTATTCTGGCTAGAGGTGTGTTGGGGGTTTAGTGTTTTTCTATTGCGGTGTTAATTAAAAGAATTTTTCCCATTATCATGCCAATGGAGCTGGCCGGGTTACACCCAGGATCTTTGATGACTCCAGACAAAAGGGGTAGGTGGCAGCAGCTTCCGGAGGGGCCTCTCGGGCTTCTGGAGGGGACTCGTGTTTCTGGGATGCTCGGAGGAGGATGCCCCGTCTGCAGCCACGCGGCGGAACACAGGCGAGCCAGACCCTCTGTGATCACCTGCCCTGCATCTGCCCCGTTCCAGCCTCCTGCCTCTGAAAACACAGCTGATCACCTGGACAGAAACAGTGAGCGAGGAGCTGCCCTCTCCAGCCCGTTCCCACCCGAGACCGGCGTGGCCGCTGCCTCCCCCTCCCGCCTGCGCTCCCGCCTGCTTCTCTGCAGCTTTGGGCTTTGTTTCAGCTGCAGCACCGGGACTGGGCACAAAGAGAGTGTGCTTGCATCTAAAGAAGGGACTGGAACCGAGTTATCTGTTCTGTTTTGTTGGCAATTTTAACAACTGCTGTTTGTGCTTGTACAGTTAGATATATTAGTAAAAGAGCTGTTATTCCTACCCCCTTATCTCTGCCTCAGAGTCCTTGATTCAAACAACTATAATGCTTGGTGGGAGTGGAATTAAAGTCTCTATTTCAAAGGAAAACTTCTGCCTTTATTGGAGACACCTGTCCTTCAAACCAGGACAGATTTTGGCACCCAGATGTGGGGCAGAGGGCACTTAGTGGAGAGCTAAGACAGGAGTAACAGCTCTCTTATGTGGCAATATGTTGTCTGGTTTAATCTGGTTTGGGCTCCATGTGGCCACAGGTATCACCCTCCCATTAGCAAGCCCTTATTTGAATATGGGCCCCCTCACCAAAGTTACTGCAGCTATTATCCGATTCACTTGGTGGATTGATTATGTCAGGAATTAATGGGTTTTTAATTTTTTCTGGGAAGTGGCCACATGGATCCAGAGGTATCGCACTATAACCACGTGTTTCTGGGGTTATTTCAGTAATGGTACTTACTGTGAGGTAATGAACGCAAAGGGAAATTTTCTCCCAAACCAACACCCAGTTTTTTGAGGCTACCCAACCAGTTTTCCAGGATTTCAGATCTGCTTTAATTACTAGTGGTATCATACAGTGGCTGGCATTGCTGATAGGCCTGTTCTACTTAGCATTCAGAAAAAAGGGAATATTGGCTTGGATAACAACCCTGATACCTACCTGCCCCAGGGACTAGGGATGCTGCCCCAGAACCTGCCTCTGCCCCAGGGACTAGGGATGCTGCCCCCCGAGCCTGATGCTGCCCCACAGCCCACCGCAGAAATGAGCCACCTAGAGTGGGTGGGGGCTCTAGTGAAGGATATAGGCCAAATGTTGAAGGAGCAAAGCCAGATGTCGAAGCAGCAAAGCCAGATGTTTAAGGAGCACAGCCAGATGTTGAATGAGCACTTTTCTCCAGCTGGTGAGATACCCTCCCCCTGCCCTAAAGAGGGAGAGTCAGATGGTGCTGCAAGTGGAACCTGTAGATGTTGTATCTTTCCAGGTTCCAGCTGAGCCACACGGGCAGCCACAGCCAGCAGCAGTTGCCCCTGTGGAAACTAAAAAATCTAAGACTAAAATGAGGCACCTAGATGATGGGGATCAGCAAGGAGGGTCCTCACAACCAGCAAGGGAGCCAGAGGTTGAGATCATCACTGAGTCCCTCTCATATGATAGTCTCTGTAACCTGCGTAAAGACATTGCACGGTGGGGCCGTGAGCCTTTTACAACTTGGTTACTCCGGGTCTGGGACCTTATGGGAACAGGTGTACAACTGGATGGAACTGAGGCCAGGAATTTGGGATTTTTGGCCCAGGACTCAGGTGTGGACCAGATACTCGTAAGGGAGCAAGGCCTCCTTTCCCTCTGGGACCGGTTTTTAATGAGTGTGAGAGAGAGGTTTGTCCACAGAGAGAGAATGCAGGAGCACCACAGTAGAATGCACTGGAAGACCCTTAAGGAAGGGATCCAGCAGTTGAGAGAAGTGGCAGTATTAGAGGTACTCTTTGGGAGGGATGGACAGCATGACAATGACCCTGACAAGGTCAGGAGCACAGGGCAGATGCTGTGGAATTTGGCAACCTTGGGGCCATCTCAATATACCACCTTCATTGCAATGATTAATGCTGATAACCACCAAGAGACAGTGTGCTCTGTTGCCAACAAACTCAGAAATTTTGAGAGCATGATGAATGGCTCACTGAAGGCCAAGGTCTCTGCTGTGGTCAGGGACCTCCAACAGGTCCAAGATAGGATGAGGGCATTAGCAGCCTTGTGGCTGTGTCAGGCTGGAGACTACCAAAGGTTTTGATTTCAGGTCTACTGATTGGACAATTATTACAGTGGACCTGTCAAGCAGCTTATTAGACGCGACGGTATTTCACATGGAAATGGAGAGTGAGTATTTTGTTGTTGGAGACACAGCACACACACCCTTAGAAATTGAAATAGCTCCTATGATTATGAAAGGAAAAATATCCTGCCTCATAATATTAGCACGCTGTTCTCAGCCACCATTCTTCCTGGGAGAAGAGCAGATTTTAGCCCAAGCCATTCCCATTTCAGCAGAGGTCACAGCAGATGGAAAATCACCTGAGGTCTACTGGGTAGAAACAGTGGGTGAGGAAAAACCTTCTTTGGCATGCAACCTTACACATAAATCAGATCATCTCCATGTGGAAAGTGTCCTTGATACAGGGGCAGATGTAACAATTATACCGGAAAGGATATGGCCTTCACACTTGGAACTGCAACCCGTGGCTGGAAAAATTCAGGGTATAGGAGGAATTAAATTGGCAAAAATATCAAAAAGCATTGCGCAAATTGAGGGGCTGGATGGAAAACTGGCCAGTGTCCGTCCGTTTGTTATAGATTACAAGGGTCCCTTATGGGGGAGAGACTCCATGTCACAGTGGGGTATTAAAATGATTATCCCTAAAACTCCTCGGGATTTTTAGAAATGGCCACTGTGGATTGCCCTGCCCAGAAGTTAACATGGCTAAGTGACACCCCAATCTGGGTATCACAGTGGTCAATGAAAAAGGAAAAGCTTAAGGCTCTTGAGCAGCTAGTAGAGGAATAATTGGCAAAAAACCACATTGAAGAGACAACAAGCCCGTGGAATTCCCCGGTCTTTGTAATAAAAAAAACAGGGAAGGACAAGTGGAGGTTGTTACATGACCTCAGAGAAATAAACAAAGTAATTCAGGACATGGGGTCTCCTCAACTTGGGATGCCATCTCCAACAATGCTTTCCCGAGACTGGCAATTGGCTGTAATAGACATTAAAGATTGTTTTTTCCAAATCCCGTAGACACTGAGGACGCCCCAAGGTTTGCATTCTCAGTTCCCTCAATGAATCGAGAAGCCCCAATGAAGCAGCATCTCTGGAAAGTGCTTCCACAAGGTATGAAGTGCAGTCCTTCCTTCTGCCAGTGGTATGTAGCCTCATTGCTGTCCCAGGTGCATGCACAGAGAAGGGAAGCGATTATCTTGCAATATTTAGATGATGTATTAGTGTGTGGTCCCAATAACTTAATACTCCAACACACACTTGACCTAGTGTTTAAGATTTTAACCTCTGCTGGATTTCAATTGCAGGAAGAGGAAGTTCAAAGATGCCACCTTGGAAGTATCTGGGCTTAGAAATTGCTGCACGGACTATTGTCCCACAGAAATTGGAAATTAATTGTTATCCCAAAACCCTAGCAGATGTCCACTCCCTGTGTCGGTCTTTGAATTGGGTAAGGCCCTGGCTAGGCCTCACAAATGAGGACTTACAACTACTTTTTAATTTATTGAAGGAGGAGAGGGAGTTGGTTTCTCCCAGGGAACTGACCCCAGAGGCAAAAACTGCAATTGTAAAGGTACAGAAAGCATTGGCAGAGAGGCAGGCTCACCACTATCAGCCTGAGATGCCTTTCAAATTCATTGTTTTGGGGAAACTTCCACACCTGCATGGTTTAATATTCCAGTGGATTGAGGGGCAGAAAGATTCACTCTTAATCATAGCATGGGTCTTCCTCTCCCACCAAAGATCCAAAACCATCACTCAGCCACAGGAGCTGATGGCTCAGCTGATTCAGAGGGCAAGGATGAGACTGCGTGAGCTGGCTGGTTGTGACTTTGCATGCATTCACCTTCTGGTCAAACTTTCTGAGGAAGGAACTCTCCTGAAAGGTTAACCAAAGAAATGTTTGAGCACTTGCTCCAGAGCAATGCCAGTCTCCAAATATCTCTGGACAGCTACAGTGGACAAATATCAGTCCACAGCCCAGCTCATAAGTTGTTCAATGAGGAATTCCACCTCATTCCTCATGAAAAGAGGAGTCGGAGACCACTCGAAGCTCTCACAGTGTTCACAGATGCATCAGGGGCCTCTCACAAGTCGGTGATGACTTGGAGAAATCCCCAGTCTCAGCATTGGGCAGCTGATGTTGAGTTTGTGGTGGGTTCGCCCCAAATAGCAGAGCTGGCTGCAGTTGTGAGACCTTTAAGAAGTTTTCAGAACCATTTAACTTGGTAACTGACTCAGCTTATGTTGCTGGAGTAGTGTCTAGAGCAGAGCAGGCAGTTCTCAAGGATATTGATAACGAGCATCTCTTCAGGCTGCTCTCAAAACTAATCTATTTAGTTTCACACAGAGAGCATTCCTTCTATGTGATGCATGTAAGGTCACATACAGAGCTGCCAGGAGAAATCGCAGAGGGGAATAGAGTGGCAGACTCCCTTGCAGCCCCAGCTGAGAAAGCACGCCTCCCTGACATCTTCCAACAGGCAAAACTGAGCCACCAGCAATACCACCAGAATGCTCCAGGTTTGATCCGTCAGTTCCAACTAACACGAAATCAGGCTCGAGCTATTGTGGCCACCTGTCCCAGCTGCCAGCTCCAGGCCATGCCATCACTGGGTATGGGAGTTAATCCCTGAGGCCTTGGCAGCTGTGAAGTTTGGCAAACAGACATTATACACATTCCCAGTTTTGGTCACCTCAAATATGTCCATGTGAGTATTGACACATATTCAGGGGCAATTTATGCTTCTGCTCATGCAGGAGAAAGGGCTGTTCATGCTAAACAACATCACGTGCAAGCCTTTTCAGTTTTGGGGATGCCTAGGGAAATCAAAAGAAATAATGGCCCAGCATACATATCCAAGGAGTTGCTGGAGTTTATCCAGCAGTGGGGAGTGGAACATAAAACTGGCATCCCCCACTTCCCCACAGGCCAAGCTGTGATTGAGCGTGCCCACCAGACACTCAAACAGGTCCTGGTTAGACAGAGCAGTTCCCCTGTGTGGATGTCTCCACAGCAAAAGCTCTGTAAAGCCCCGTTCACTATCAATTTCTTGAATTGTTCATTTGAAAACATGAGTCCTCCTGTGGTACATCACTTTAACAGCAGTAAACAGTTCAAATTGTCTCAGCATCCACCAGTTTTTATTAGGGACCCAGAAACATGGGAAACGAAAGGTCCCTATGAGCTTGTTACCTGGGGATGTGGTTATGCGTGCGTATCCACTCCCTCAGGCCCTCGGTGGATTCCCCAAAAGTGGGTGAAACCTTTTGTTCCAAATAATCCAGCTCCAGCAGAAGGAGATGAGAAGCAAGTTCCCATTGTTTCAAAAAGAAGACGCCGCCGGAAAGAAGAGAAAAAATCTTCATAAAGAAGGACATTCAGGCAGACAGAGACTTTAACGTGTTTTAAAATGTTTGGTTTTTTTTTTAGGGAAAATCTACCCTCCACTCAACCCCGTGAAGAACCCCTTCCTAGTTGTCTTCTTGTTAACACTGAACAGTTTGGCAGCGTCATGGATTGTCCCTCAGCCACGTCAAAATGTTTGCGTGACCCTGGCACAGACGCTCCAACAGGAAAACATATGTCTGTCCACTGAAGCAGCAAAAGATCCTATGTCCACCTGCCTGGTAGGAGTCCCATTGAAGGCTGGAGAATATTCAGCCAGCTTTGAAATATAAAAGCCCTATGATAAAAATCCTAGGTAGCAAACTGCAATGCGTAAAAATCCCATAGAGGAGTTGCTGCCAAAGCTGCCCAAAGCAGCTCAGGAACCCCAAGAATTGGAGTTATTGGGTTCCTACCCACCACAATACTGCATTCATTTTAATATTGTCCCAAAACCTACTAACACTAATGAGTTCCATCTCATAAGACAATTTCTTAAAGAATTTACTGCCAAACATTGGTGTAATATTTTAAATCATATTACAATGGGCACTCAAATGTATTCAAGTCCCAAAAGTCTCCCTAAGGGATTGTTTTTGATTTGTGGAAACCGGGAATGGGTAGGGATTCCTTCTCGGCTTCTAGGAGGGCCATGTACCCTCAGGCAGTTGTCCCTGTTAGCACCCAACAAAACCTTAATTAGTGATTGGACTCACAAGAAAAAATTGGCTGGAAAAATACAAAAGAGAAGTGCAGATGATTTGGATCCAAACTGTAATGCTGATATTTTCCATTGGGCCAAATCAAAAATAATTGCTGTGTCCATGTTTCTTCCGTGAGTCGTAGCAGCCAAAGCTCTAGGTGAATTAGGCCATTTAGAGTGTTGGGTGGTTAAACAGGCAAACTTAACATCAACTGCCATCAGTTCCCTCCTAGAAGATGAGGAAATTACCAGGCAGGCCACACTCCAAAATCGTGCTGCTATAGATTTTTTTCTGCTACTGCATGGACATGGATGCCAGGAATTTAAAGGACTTTGCTGCATGAATCTGACCTCAAAAGCTCCTAACGTCCACGCTGCCCTCCAAAACATGGACAGATTAATCGGACAAGTGAAGCAAGAATCAGAAGATTGGTTCAATGAACTGTTCAAAGGCTGGGGGTTCTCAGGGTGGTGGACTTCTATAGTTAAAACAATTTTGTTATTCTTTGTTATTATTTTCCTTGTAATAACGGCATTCAGAATCCTACGCCACTTAGTTTTCAAAGCTATTAATGGTATCATTCCTTCTACCTCTGAAATCAATCACATAGAAATGAAAAACATAGAACAATCTAATTCTCCCACCAATTACAAATGGTGGGCAAAATCATAATTCCAATCAAAATTAATTTAATATCTTGCCCTCACTTAATAAACAGAAAACAGTGAGATGTTGTAATCCGATACCAGAGGTATAAGGAAGGCCTTACCTCTTCCCCTACTGTCCCCATCCTATTGGCAGAGAGCCAAATATCCCCCCCCGACCCTTTCCTAGAAAAAGCCAAGACCTGAGATCCTCTCTCTCTCTTTTGCCCTGGGACCACCTGAAATAAAGAAAGGCAAGGAGCCTCTTTTGAACCTTGTGTTTATCTCCATGCTAAGCCTAGCTCCTTCTTATGGATACATAGGAAGAAGTTATAGTTTATAGCACATGTGTAGACATATAAAAGTAAAGCAGTGGGAACGCAACTAATACTGACATTTGGCTGTGCATTTAACAATAGCACAAGCCTATTTCCATAATTTTATAAAGGCTGAACATTTTCCATGGACATGAAAGACAGCAAGAAACTTCAATAAATACATTAAAGCAAGGCAATGTCACTCTCATCACTTCAGATATAGATATTGCATTCAAAATAACATAATGAGGAATCTCTACAAATGGGGAAATAAAACATCTTACAGTAGTTTGAAATATCCAGTTCTGCCTCTGCTTCTGCATTCATACAAATTAAGAGAGTAGGATAGCTCCAAAAAAGAAACATTTATGAGATAGATAAATTCAAGACTTCCTAGAATACTTACAAACCCTAATGATTCAGGGATTTCTATTTCTTGTTTCCAATCTGTCTCATTGCGTAGAGTAAAAGTAGTCTAGATGAAACCACCACAGCGAGAATGTATAACTATTTGAAAGCGCCACATGCTAACAGTAGTAGCAAGCATCCTGCCAGCAACTGAGGAGCCATCTCAGAAGGTCTATTTAAAAATCATTTTATCACTTTGATGATAGAATAACACTTCGGCAAAATTGTTGTGGACAATATATAGGACAGAGCAAAATCAGAAGTAAGAACATTAAGCACATCTCTGTCTCATTTCTCCTAGTATAAAATACTATAATTTATTTTAAACTCCCAATGAAAGCAACCTTAACCCAGCAATAGCTCTGACAACGAGTCCAGGCACATACTTCTTTCCATGAACTCAGATGCTCAAGGAAAAGCCCCTACCAGAGGTACAGGCTTGACAACCCAGATCCAACTATTTAAATCATGACAGCAAGACTTGCTAGATAACATCTGTTACCATCCTTCAAATTTTCATAAAGAAATTTGTATTTTTACTGATTGAGGCTATAACATTTAGGCTTCTATAATAGCAAGACTACCTATTCAAAAGAATAGCAAAGAACATACCTTTGTTGATGGCAGAGTAGGAAAATTAAGCCAGGCTAGAGCAAATTCAGGCTGTGCCATTTAGGTCCAGCCTCTCTTAATCAATGAAACAAGGCTTCAGCACCTCATGGCAAGTCCCTGTAATGAGAACAAAACAAGAAATTAGCACTTTTCAGATGCATATCTTACAAGTGGATTACACTTGTGGTGTTTTGAACATTACTTCCATTTTGTTTTCTAGTATTTTTCCAGACATCTTTAACATGAGCCAGCATGTACCCAGGTGGGCAAGAAGGCCAATGATATCCTGGCCTCTATTAGAAATAGTGTGGCGAGTGGGACCAGGGAAGTGATTGTCCCTTTATACTGGGCACTGGTGAGGCACCTTGAGTGTTGTGTCCAGTTCTGGGCCCCTCACTACAAGAAGAAGGGCAACAGAGTTGGGGAAGGGGCTGGAACATAAGTCCTATGAAGAGAAGCTGAGGAAGCTGGGGGGGCTCAGCCTGGAGAACAGGATGCTCAAGGGGGATCTTCTTGCTCTCTATCACTCCCTGACAGGAGGGTGGAACCAGGTGGGTGTTGGGCTTTGCTCCCAGGGAACAAGGGACAGGACAAGAGAAAATGGCCTCAAGGGGGACCTTCTTGCTCTCTATCACTCCCTGACAGGAGGGTGGAACCAGGTGGGTGTTGGGCTTTGCTCCCAGGGAACAAGGGACAGGACAAGAGAAAATGGCCTCAAGCTGCGCCAGGAAAAGGGGTGGTTCAGCAGTGGAATAGGCTTCCCAGAGCAGTGGTGGAGTCACCCATCCCTGGCAGTGTTCAAAAAACAAGTAGACTAGAGGAAGCACTTCATGATATGGTGGGCAAAGGGATATTCAAAGGTTGGACTTGATGATCTTGGAGGTCCTTTAGAACCTTAAGGATTTTATGATTCTATCTGGTTTTAGAATTCAACCAGCCTCATCTCATTTATAGCATCACATCTGCACTTTTATTACTAAAGTGCCACACTAATCAAATATATCACAGGTATCATGAAAATACACCTGTAACATTCACTCCTTTATTTCCTCTTATAAATGGGTTGAAGCATCTTGTATAAGGTCTGATCAGAAAATATTGAATAAATAATCTTTCAGAAATATATTCCTGCATTATCTAGAATAGATCAGAGTCACAGAATCTCTAGGTTTGAAGAGACCTTCAAGATCATGGAGTCCAACCCATGCCCTAATTCCTCCACTAAACCATGGCACTGAGTGCCACAATCAATCTTTTTTAAACACATCCAGGGATGGTGACTCCACTACCTTCCCAGGCAGACAATTCCAGTACTTTATCGCCATTTCCATAAAAAAACTTTTTCCTAACATCCAACCTAAATTTCCCTTGGTGCAGCTTAAGACTGTGTCTTTTCATTGTCAGTTGCTGCTTGAAAAAGGAGACCAACCCCCACCTGACTACAATCACCTTTCAGGTAGTTGTAGAGAGTGATAAGGTCACCTCTGAGTCTCCTTTTCTCCAGGCTGAATAACCCCAGCTCCCTCAGCTCTTTCTCATAGGGCTTGTGTTCCAAGCCCCTCACCAGCCTTGTAGCCCTCCTCTGGATGCACTCAAGCATCTCAACGTCTTTCCTAAACTGAGGGGCCCAGAACTGGACACAGCACTCAAGGTGCGGCCTCACCAGTGCCAAATATAGGGGAAGAATGACCTTCCTGGTCCTGCTGGCCACACTATTCCTGATACAGGCCAGTATGCCATTGATCTTGGCCACCTGGGCATGCTGCTGGCTCGTGTTCAGTCGGCTGTCAACCAGTATTCCCAGGTCCCTTTCTGCCTGGGCACTGTCCAGCCACACTGTCCCCAGCCTATAACATTGCAGGGGGTTATCATGGCCAAAATGCAGGACTCAGAACTTGGACTTATTAAACTTCATCCTATTGGACTCTGCCCATCCATCCAAACGTTCCAGGTCTCTCTGAAGAGCCCTTCTACCTTCCAAGAAATTGACACACGCTCCCAGCTTAGTGTCGTCAGCAAATTTACAAAGAAAAAGAAAGACTGAAAGACTCAGTAGCCTCATCTATGTCATCAATAAAAATATTGAACAGGACTGGCCCCAGCACAAATCCCTGAGGGACACCACTAGTGACTGGCCACCAGCTGAATGCAGCACCATTCACCACCACTCTCTGGGCCTGGCCATCCAGCCAGTTCTTAACCCAGCAAAGAGTGCTCCTGTCCAATCCCTGGGCTGCCAGCTTTACCAGGACTATGCTGTGGGAGACAGTGTCAAAGGTCTTGCTGAAGTCCAAATAGACAACATCTGTTGGAGTCAGTGAGTCAGGGGTTGCTCTGAATTCTTCAGAGAGAAATCAGAGTGCAGGAATTAAATTAAAGCCTGTGGATGGACTGAAGTATTTTAATCCGCTCACACATAAGTTTTAGTGTAAGTTTAAGTTTTAGGATAAGTAAGTGAGTCAGTAAGTAACTTTTAGTATGAGCTCTAATGCTTTTAGTAAGTAAAAGGTTTAGATGCCAAAGTAGAAGTGCGAGTTCTAGTGAAGGTTAAAAAACATACGGATGTTTTCAGTAGAGACTCCAGGACTGTGGTTGTAGACCGTATTTAGACATAATAGAGCTATAGTAAGAATATTGCATACATTTTTCAGATAGAACAAGATAGGTCATATGCATAGTTTATATGTAACCTGGCATGTTAAAAAACTAGAATTCTAATAGGTTAAGGAGTGGTGGTCCAAGTTTGTGTCTTAGCTTGTTGGGAAGATCCTATATAAAAGTATGTATTGGGAAGAGTTGGTGCTTTTAGCCATTTGCTTCTTGCCATTTGCTTTTGTGCTTTTTGCCATTGCTTTTTGCCATTGCTTTTCTGCTTTCCTTTTGAGAGTGATGTGCTTTGTAATAAATAACCCTTTAGCAACTATTAGATGCTTTGCTCATTTAAGATAACCTGACCAAATTGGTGCCTAGAGCACTGGAGGTTCTTAACCTCACAAGCATTCACAGCCTTTCCTGCATCCACCAGGTGGGTCACTGTAATGTGGATGGTGCTGGGTCCAAGACAGAGACACAGCACTCTGTGATCCATGTGACAAAAAGCACTTCATTGTTCGCAACTTCACCTTAAATACCTTTCTTAATGTTTCTCGTTAAGCTTTCGTGATTGGTTCAAAGTTCAGGCTGCCCAGCTCTCTGACCAATAGCTTGTGCAGCCCAGGCAGGTACCCATTGGGTCAAATCCCTGTCTGGTTCCAAATCTTGTCCTATCCCTGTTCCCTGGAGGCCTGTCTATCAGGTCAGGCTGCTTCTCCCATATATGGTGAATCAATTGCCCAGTACAAGCCAGCTTGTACTGTGACAGGTCACCAGGTCATAAAAGGAGATCAGGTTGGTCAAGCACAACCTACCCCTCCTAAACATATGCTGGCTAGGTCTCATATCCTGGTCATCTTGTAAGTGCTGCATGATGATCCTCAATATAAACTGTTGCAGGAGCTATTTCAATCGCTTTATATAATAAGCTGATTTTTCAAGTTAGTCCCTAAAAGTTAATCTTTGAGGCCATATTATAGTTCCTTTATAAGACTGGGTGCTCGGAATCACCACATGCCCAGTATTTGCTCTAGATTTAATGAAAATAGTGTTTATATGTCCAGAAATACTTTTAAAATCCAGTAAAATTCTTTAGCTTGAAAATGAGCAGGAGTAGAAAGTGCCTTAAGATAAAACCCAAGGCTACTTTTCTTGCCCCATGCTCTCTCCACAGGTGAGAAAACATCTCTCAGTAAGTAAGAGAATGCAGGGTAATGGAAACTATATTACTTGAAGGTGAGCAACAGCACAGAAAGAAATAGATTAAACTGCCTGAATTAAAAGGGTATCATATAATCATGCTCTGCAGCTAGATACTGCAAAATTTTCAATGACTAAAAAGTATCTAAAGTATGATATACACACTTAGAAATTCATCTAGTGAAAACAATTACATCCAAACACATTTTACAGGGAGACACATATAAAGACATATTCCACATCTCTGCAGAACAGAATGCAAATCTGTTAGTCAGTGAGCATAGATACAGTTCACTTTAATTGAAGGCTTCTGTAATTTGAGTAAATTTAAGTAACATCTGAGTAATCTGAACCTGATAATTATTGTTCTATTCTGACCTGAAGTGCGCTACTGCAGACTTCCAGTAACAGAGAAAAATGTTCCAACTTCAAAAAGGAAGTATAACAGATTCATAAGCATTAAACTGCACTTCTTAACTAACTCGGTGGTTCTTTTTTATGTAGTGAGCTCATACAAAAGTTTTTTTGGTACTTCTGATACCAGAGTTAAACTATAAGGTAAGATGCACAAAATCCACTGTTAAAAACTACAATATAATATTTGCTTTGTTATTTATGTATTAGCTTTTGCATTCTGGTAGTGACCATAAATATTCAGATATAGTACAATGTATAACTCTATTTAGCTGTTCGTTAGTATAACATAATCTATTAATTTAAGTATGTACCGTATAGTTTATAGAAATAGTGGTGTGATGAATGTATTATATTGTAGGCTTTAGCAAAACACGAAATGTTAAAATGCCAAGAGAATGGTGTGAAACAATTATGTTGATTCCCACATCTGCTGACTGACCTCTCCAAGAGATAACAGTGGCAAAAAACAGAGCACAGGAAAAGAATTGGAGAAGAATTTGTTAACTCCTTATCAGAGAATGTGGAACAACAGGATAGAGACACAAGAAGAAATAAAACATATCAATCTGATTTACAAGATGCCATGCAGATAAGTTAGAGTGTAAAGAAAAGAAATAAAAGAATTCCTGAAACATCAAAAGCTCATAAGAATGTCTGAATAATATATGAAGCACATGAATATGTATATACCTCAGTAATGTACCAGTATAAAGATCACACTCTCCAACTGACTTTATACTTTTTGGTCAAACGCCAAGGGCACCCCAGTGCTGGTTAATTTTTTACTTTTGTCCTTGTTTTATCCCTTATAAAACTTTTTTCAAAAAAATCCCAGATTGCAAATCTCGTTTTTCGCATCCACTATCATTAGGCAAGTTTTTAAATTAACTTTTTACTTAACTTGTGTCTTGGGGTGACTTTATGATTCTTGTATCCCCAAATTGTCTGTTGGTGTTGAATATTGAATTCTGCAGCTTTAAGACTGGTTCCAGGAGTGAAGGGGGAGAGAAAGAGGTGCAGAGTTGTTATCAGAGACTGCACTTGCTCCCCGACATTCTTCATACAGACCGTTTTGTCTGCAGTGGATGGCGGGAGCGAGCTTCTTTTTCCTTTTAGTTAGTTTTTCTGGCTAGCTGAGGCAAAGGAGTTCCCCTGGACTGATTTTTTTTTTCTTCCTTGGAATTGATCAAACCTGCTCAGGACTGAAAACCCAGAAGAGCACCAGGAGCTCATGCCTGTCGCTCACCAGGCCTGGCCTGAGCAGCGGCATTTTCCAGCGCCGGAGGGACTGAGAACAGCCTGAGTGAGATGGACTGCAACCCATGGAAGGGACTCTGATGAATTCATCAACTCCTTCAGAGCGGGGAGAGGTTTTGCTGTTTGGTATTGTTCGATTTTGTGCTGGGTAGTGCTTTGTCAGTTAAATAAACAGTTTTTTTCACTTCTCTCTGAGGGAATATTTTTTCCCCGAACCAGTTGAGGGCCCCCATTTGGAGGTTTCCTCCCAAATTTGCCCTAAACCAGGACAACTTGTTATAAATTACTCTACTGGTCATACAAAACTGTCCTCTAAATTAACTTCAGAAGTAATTCCAGAGAAATTTTCTAAATAATCCAATTGTGTCATTCTAGTTTAAATAACTAAAGTTCGAGACACAGAAAAGTGGCTTTTCTTTCTAACAGGAACCAAGTTCACTTTTACTGATTAATCATTATCAGTAATGGCATAGAAAGAGAAAAGCATATATGTTTACAGGTGAACCTATACCAGTGGTGCTCAATTAATAGCAAATTAAATGCGAACAGACTACACCAAGAATTTTTTTTCTCCTTCACTCAGATACAGCTGCCATCCCCAAGCAAGAGAACCATGAAATTTTTATAAAGGACCAAGTCAGGTATTGATACTGGAAGATCAGCACAACAACGGATCTTCAGACCAAGGCACTTACAGTCTAAAAAACCAAATGGAAACATTAGGTTTATACTGAATAAGAATATAACAAAGGATCCAAAAAGTATTACTAAGTTTTTTTGTTCATTGCCTATTAGGTATGGGAGAACAATAACACTAATTGTGATTTCTTAATAAATTTTATCCTTACTTGTGGAGGCTGGTGAGAGTCAGGGAAAAAATGCAGTGTGAATTTTCCCAAGCTACTCAAAGGAAAAAAGAAGGGAAAGAATTGACAACAAAGCTAGCACCTGCTGTTGTGGACAGGAGGGGTGCATGAGAAAAGTGATGTTTTGGTAAAAGCATGTTTACAAGAGGTGTTGCCTTCCTTGGACCAATGAGTTTAATTCTATCCTTGGTTCTGGGAACCAGTCTATAAAATTGTGATTACTTCTGCAATAAATCGCTTCTTCTGCTTTCTGGATGAAGCCTATGTTGCTGTATTCTTTCGCTGCTTCCTAGCCTTACAGCAACACTTACTGCTTTTAGAACACTATTCAAGATTCCTAACACTACTGTTCATCCAACTACCATTAAAATAGTTTATTATTAATTTATATCCCTACCTTTCAGCTTTGTACATAAATCAAGGGATGAGGTGAGACTTGGTGATCACCAAGTATCTAAGGTCTGGAAAGGTGTTCTTAACAAAACTTTGTCCACAGCTCACTGATACTGGTTGTCAATTTTTTCATGCAAAAATTATTGTAGAAGCAGATTCGAGCCTCCCCATGTCTTGAAGGTTAGGATTTTTTCTTTTTTTTTCTTTGTCTCAGGGAATTTTCTCCCACCTGTTGCCTAAGATATCATAAAGACAGTACTTAAGAGACAAAAGATGTAGCCAAGGAGGAGGGGGAAGTATGCAGCTGGCTACTCTTGTAGCTGGGGGGTTTCCTCTTGGGAAAGGCAGAGATACCATGAGATTTTGGCTGCAGGGTGAGGGAGTGGAGTCAGGTGAGGTTTGGTGCTGGACTGTTGCTGCCCAGAGGATTCGCTGCCCCTGTGCAGTTTTAGTCCTCCCACTGCTTCTCCTACTGTGGGTGAGCCTTTGCTCATAAAAGCAGCTATTGAACTTTACCTGCTTGGCTTGCTTGATGGCAGCACACGTTTCACAGTCATGGGTGATTTGGGAAATGCTGTCTATGGTTAGATTTACTCTTCGGTCTCGTGCCCACTTATAGGTGGTGTCTTTGCTTTGATGACTTGAGGCATCATGGTCCTAAAGAGTCAGGAACAATTTTCTTTTGTGTTGCCAATTTAGGACTATTTTTGACACTTATATTTGTGCAGCTTGATTTGCCTGCTCGTTGTGTTGTTTTTTTTTATTAGCTCGACTTTTGGAGACATGGGCATTTACATGACAGACTTTCACGGATAGTTTCTTTACTCGAGTGTCAATGTCTTTTCACTCATTAGCAGACTATATTGGGGTTTTTTTACATTGCCAGTTAGCCTTTTTCCACTTTTTCAGCTAACATTGAAGAGCATTGGCTACTATCTATTAATTAGTGTAAAGGTAGAGCTTTCGTCACTTCTTTCTTTCAGCAATGTTTAGGGCCAGCTGAAGAGCTTTGAATTCATCAGCAAGCTGACTTGATCTACCTTTTCTTTAGGTTGCTTGTGCAACTTGCCGTGTGGGGCTTTATACAGCTGTTTTCTACTTCCGGTTCATCCTCACAGTGTGGCAGGAACCGTCGGTGAAAAGGGCGTAGTGTGTTTTCTCTGCTGGCAGTTGGTTGTATGGTGGGGCTTTTTAGCCTGGATCACTTGTTTTTGATTTTTTTTGTCTATGAGACTAAAATCTTCACTTTTCGGTCAGTTTGTAATTATTTCCAAAATTTTAGGATGATTTGGGTTGCCAATATGGGCACACTGTGTGATGAGGTCAATTTACTTGCTCTATGTGGTATCGGTGGCGTGGTGGGTAGAAGGAACTTTTCCTTTAAACATCCACCCCAGTACTGGTAGTCGTGGTGTTAGGAGAAGTTGTGTTTCTGTGCTAATCACTTCTGAGGCAGCTTGAACTCTTTTATAGGCAGCTAAGATTTCCTTCTCTGGGGGAGTGTGGAAAGCTTTGGACTCTGTAACTTCGGCTCCAGAATCCCAGTAGTCGGCTTTGAGTCTTACTAGGCACCTTCTGCCAAAGGCTGTAGGACAGACTATGGTTTTTGGCTGCAGAGCAAAGCACATTCTTTACTTCTGGTTCCATCCTGACAGTGCTAAGGGCTACCGTATGAGCAATCTCCTGCTTGATCTGGGCGAAGCCTTGTTACTGTTCAGTGCCTTAGTGGAAATTGTTCTTCTTGCAGGTGACTAGGTAGAGAGGGCTTACAATATGACTGTACTTAGGGATGTGCATTCTTTAAAAGCTTATGGCACTTAGGAAAGTTTGTGTCTCTTGCTCATTGGTGGAGACATTGCGGTGATCATATTGATGACTTTAGTGGTGATCTGATGCTGTCTGTTTTGTCACTTCACTCTTAGGAACTGGGCTTCTTGGGCAAGTCTTTTGACTTTGCTCTTTTTAATGGCAAAGCTCCCAGAAAAATATGGATTATTTTCTTTCTTTTCTCAAATACTTTTATTTCTGTGTTCCCCCACACAATGATGTCATTGATTTACTCTAGATGTTTTGGAGCTTCACTCTTATTTAGTGTAGCTTAGATTAGTCTATGGCGGATGGTGGGGCTGTGTTTCCATCCCTGGGGCAGTCGGTTCCAGGTGTACTGCACACCCTTCCAGGTGAAAGCAAACTGAGGCCTGCACTCTGCTGCCAGAGGAATGGAGAAAAATGCATTTGCAATGTCAATGGTGGCATACCACCTTGCTGCCTCAGACTCCAGCTCGTACTGGAGTTCCAGCATGTTTGGCATGACAGCGCTCAGCGGTGGAGTCACTTCATTCAATGCACGATAGTCCACAGTCAATTTCCATTCTTTATCAGACTTGCGCACTGGCCAGATGGGACTGTTGAAGTGTGAGTGGGTTTTGCTGAGCACTCTTGGGTCTTTAGTTTTTGGATTATTTTGTGGATGGGAATTACAGCATCTCAATTTGTCTGATATTGCTGGTGGTGTACTGTCAAGGTGGCAATTTGTTATGGGTTGATGTTTTGACTAGCTCCTCTCCTTGCCCCCCCCCCCCCCCCCCCCCCCCCGCCATGCAGCTGCCGGCCCCTCCCCCGGGCTGTTTTATCTAGGCTGGTGTTTTTCGGCTGGCCGGCTGCTGCGCTTCTGTTTTGGGCTGCTGCTCGCTCTTGCCGTTGCTTAGCTGCCCCCCCCCCCCCCCCCGGCTGTTTTAGCTGCCCCCCGGCTGCTTTAGCTGTCCCCCAGGCTGCTTTGGCTGCTTCTTCCCCCCCCCCCCCCCCCCCCCCCAGCTGCTTTGGCTGCCCCCCTGCTTTGGCTTGTCCTGGGCTCGCTTTGGCTTGTCTTGGGCTTGCTTTGGCTTGCTCCCAGCTGCCCCTCCCCCTCTCTCCCTTCTCTCCATCCCAGGGATTTTCGCCGGCTCCGGAGGACACGGATCTGGACTTCGGGGACCACCTCTGGAGGTCTGCCCGGGAGGCTCTGCCGCCCTTCCCTGCGAGGACCGGCCGGGTTCGTCTCATCTGGGTCTGTGCTGGGAAGTGTTTCTTTTGTATTTTTGTTTATAAAAAATTTTTTTTCCACTTTCCCCTGAAGAAAAATTCTTTCCGAGCTCCGTGAAGGAAGGGGGCGGGGGGGCGGAGGCCCTTTGGAGGTCTTTTTCCCCAAATTTGTCCTAAACTTGGACACAATTGGTACCTGTTGCTTTGTCACTTTTATGAGTCTCACTGCAGATGTGTTTTCTGACAATTTAAGCAAGGTGTTTAACTGCTTAATGCTCTCTGCTCCTACAGCAGCTATTCCAAAAGACCACCTGAGTCACTTTGGGTGTTTGTAGTAGCCGTTCCTAAGGAAGTCTATGCCTAGAATATATGGAGCCTTTGGGCCAGTTACAACTGGATGTTTTTGCCACCCCTTCCCTGTCAAGTTCACTTCAGCTTTTAGCAGAGTTAATTTTTGTGTTTTTCCATTACCCCAACCATGGAAACAGATTTTTCTTTCCCATGTCTTGATGGTATTAAGGTGCATTGTGAACTAGTATTAACTAATACCTTATGTTTCTGTGGCTCTGATGTGCCATGCCATCGGATTCACACTCTCTAATAGATTCTGTCATCCCTTGCCTCTCCCCGACTAGAGGCAGGGCCCCTCTAGTTCTGGTTATTATTTCTTCTCTGGGCATATATAGTAGTCGTTTATTTAAGTGGGTTTGACGGATTATTATTTTTTTTTCTTTTTTTTTGTAATACTCTTCACTTTGGTTATGGGAAGTTGAAACTACTTTTACTTTAGTAGAACTCTTTTGGTTAGTGCTTCTGTCCTTGAGTTGACACACCTGTGCTACCAGGACAGAAGTGGCTTTTCCATTTCAGTTTTTTTATGTCTTCCCCATGGTGACACAGAACAAACTACAGGTTAGTTTGTGGGGTATATTTTGCTTTATACCTGGGGGGTGTTAGGCTTTAACTTTGGGGCCTGTGACTTGCACTGGTGCCGCACTGATCTTTTCCATCTCTTCTTTCACTTCCCTCATTTCTTCTTGGAGGCTCTTGACCACAGCAGAGACATGAGCCAGTATTTGACCATTTATCGTGCTCTCAAAATTTTTGAGCTTGCCCACTGCCTCTTGGTTGTTATTAGCATTAATCATTGCAATAAAGGTGGTATATTGAGATAGCCTCAGGTTTGCCAGATTTTACATCTGCCCTGTGCACCTGACCTTGTCAGAGTCATTGTTATGCTGTCCACCCTTCCCAAAGAGTACCTCTAATATCGCCACCTCTCTCAGCTGCTGGATCCCTTCCTCAAGGGTCTTATAGCCCATTTTATGGTGGTGGTCCTGCATTCTTTTTGTATGGACAAATCTCTCTCTTACCCTTATTAAAAGCCATTCCCAGAGGGAAAGGGGGCTTGACTCCCTTATGAATACTTGATCCACACTTGAGTCCTGGGTCAAGAGTTCCAAATTTCTTGCTTTAGTACTATCTAATTTCACACCTGTTTTTATTAGGTCCCAGACCTGAAGTAACAGATGCCTTAAGTTCTGAGTTTTCTGTTCTGCTTGGATATGCTTTTCTGTTGTGCTTAGGGTGATGAAGAAAAATAATTCGATTTCAACTATTTACTCAAGGACAGTTTCCCTAAGCATAAACAATCTGAAAAGAGGAGGGCGGGCCAGCAAGCAAGCAAGAGGGGTGAAACCTTACAATTTGAGACTATTAATTGGATGGTTGACACCTGTATGCGAATGGACTAGAGTCTATAAAGATGTGAGACCATGTGGCCAAGCCCTCTTTTGCTTCCATCTTGGAGTCATCCAGGCAGGGCAGGGGCCACACTGTGCCACTGGTACTGCCAGGGTGTGGCCATTGAAGGCCTCTCAATAAATACCCATTTTATTCCCCTAAACTCTACACAGAGTTTCTCTGTTCCAGCTCCTCTGGGCTTTAGAATTGGCTATCCAGGCAGGAGAGGTGAGGCATCTGGAAAATCTCTGGACTGAAGCCCTGCCAGCAGGCCTGGAAAGGCCTAGCAGAGGTCCAGAGGTATCAGAGCCAAGAACCCTGGGAACAGAGGCACGTGAGTGACGGAATAAAAGGGCATTCTGTTTGTTTAGCATCTTGGTTATGCTAAGAGTGTTTGTGAATTGTAATTTTGTAAAGTGTATATTTATTTTGGAGAACCTTAGGTGTGAGGTTCTTTTTGACCTCCAGTGCTCTTGGCACTAAACTCTACAGCTCTTAGACTCCTACTCCAAGCTCTTGGCTCCTACTTCATTGGGTTATCTTAAATAAGCAAAGCAGCTAATAGTTAAAAAGGTTATTTATTACAAAGCACATTTTATTACAAAGCACATGAATCTCAAAAGGTCATAGCAAAAAGCAATGGCAAAGCAATAGCAAAGCAATAGCAATAAGTGAATGGCTAGAAGCCAGGATGGCTAAAAGCAAGTGGCTAAAAGCCTGTGGTTAAAAGCAACAACTCTCCCCCAATAGAAATTCTTATATAAGATTTTTCTAACAAGCTCAGATGCAAGCTCGGACCACCACTCCTTAACCTATTAGAATTCTAGTTTCTTAGCATACCAGGTTACGCATGGAACCACGCATATAATTTATCTTGTTCTATATAAAAAATGTAAGCAATATTCTTACTGTAGCTCTACTATGTCTAAGTCCGTTCTAAAACTATGGGCCTAGAGCCTCTTGCTGAAAATATCAGTACATTTCAAACTTCACTAGAACTCTCACTGCTACTGTGTCACTTGAAACCTTTCACTTAGTAAAAGCATTAGAACTCACCCTAAAACTTACTAACTTACTTCTACTTAAATGTCTACTTTATGTGTGAGTGGCTTAATATACTTCAATCCATCCAAAGGCTTTAATTCAATCCCTGCACTTTGATTTCTCTCTGAAGAATTCAGAGACATCTGATTCACTGACTCCAACACTTAGGGTTCTAAGCAGAATTGTTGTGCTCTTCATCTGTGGGTAAGAAGGAACGCCTTCTTAAAGAGCAGGTTTAAATGGCAGTAATGTTGGCTTGAAGCCAAAGGGTGGTGCAGCTGATTCGTGTATGTGCTGTGGCTCTGAAAGCCGTGAGTTCAAATTCCAACTCCTTGTGCTTTCCCATTTATTTTAGGGTATCAGAATGGGTTGTACATTCTCTTCTGAATGTGATAATGGCAGTATTCCAAGAGATAGACCTTTGAGGTTAATATTGAAAAACTGGGCGAATCTCATTGGGGAAGAGTCTATGCTTTCAAAACCTAAACTTATTAGACTCTCAGAAAAATGTGGCCAGTGTATGAACTAGATAATGGAGAAACATGGCCTAAGTTTGGAAGTTTAGATCAGAAATTAATATCAAGTTTAATATCTTGAATACATGGAGACGGATTTTTTTAAGAGAGTATGCCCAGCTGTTTCTGGTATTAGCATGTGAGCAGGATTGAGATAAGGAGAAAGAGCAAATATTAGTCTCAAAGGGTAAATAGAAGGAGCCAACTTTCAGTAGTTTATACAAAAATCCAGAGGAAGCAGACATGGAACTGGTTGCACTGCCATGAGGACAGGATCGGTCCCGGCTGCATTGGGTGTGGGCTTGGGCCAGGGTGCAGGCCCCTCCTCCCGCTGCCCCGCAAAGGTGGGCGAGGGGGGGCTCGGCTCAGACAGAGCCCTGGTCGATGAAGGAGGAGGAAGGTGGGCCCTGGCAGCAATGGACACTGCACAGATTTCTAAAGAAGCAGTAGTCTATGTGGGACTTGAGATCTTCTGTGGACACAGACAGCTCAGCAAAAAATGGAAAGAAGCCATCTGTTGACTCCCCGAGCCCCATGCAGTGAGAGAGATGGAATCTTTCCTGGGAATGGTAGGTTGGTCTCGTTTGTGGATAGCAAATTATGGACTTCTAGTAAAACCCCTATATGGGGCGCAAAAAGCAGCTGAGAGAGGAATTATTCCATGGACTGAACACACTAGAGCAGCTTTTAAACAGCTGAAATGCACACTGATGTCAGCTCCAGCATAGCAACTGTCAGACCTAACTAAACCTTTTGAACTTTGAGAGACAGAATATGGCTTTGGGGGTGCTAGCACAGCGTCTCAGGGACCAGCGGATTGCTGTGGCCTACTTTTCTGAACAGCTAGATAGTGTTGCCCAAGGTTAGCTGGGGTGCCTAAAGGCCGTGGCAGCCACTGGAATCTTGATCCAGGAGACCCAAATAAATACCCTTGGGTGACACATTGTAGTCTATGTACCCCATGCCATAGCAGCTGTCTTTGAGCAAAAGGGGGGACATTGGCTGTCTGGCAACCGGATGCTGAAATACCAATCACTGTTGTTAGAGCAAGATGATGTTACCCTAAAAACAACTTCTGTTGTTAACCCTGCCATGTTTCTGTCCTCCATATTAATTGACAATGAGCCAGAGCATGACTGCTTGCAGATAATTGAAGAGGTCTATTCCAGCCTACCAGATCTGAAAGATGCGCCCATGGACAATCCAGATTGGGAGCTTTTTACCGATGGAAGCAGCTTCATGAAAAATGGTAAAAGGATGACAGGCTATGCAGGACAAGGTGATCGAGGCAAAGGCCTTGCCAGCAGATGTGTCATCACAGAAAGCTGAACTGATTGTACTAACAAGAGCTCTAGACCTGAGAGAGGGGAAAAAGGTAAATATATGGACTGACTCTAAATATGCATTTAGTGTTGTTCATGCCCATGGAGCCATCTGGAAGGAGAGAGGACTCTTGAACGCTCAAGGTAATCAAATCAAGCATGCTGAGCAAATACTTGCCCTCTTAGAGAGCATTAAAAAAACCCCAAAAGTAGCTATCATACTTTGTAGCAGTCACCAAAAGGGAAAATCAGCTCCAGAATTGGGAAATTGTTTTTCTAATAAAGCAGCAAGAAGGATTGCAAAAAAAGGAATTATTGCAGTAATTCCACAAAAAGATTGATTTCTTGGGGTAAACCCCAAAATATGACCAAGCAGACCACAAACTAATAAAATTTCTTAAAGCTGAAATCACAGAAAGTGAATGGGCTCTTACACTGGCAAACCAGGTGGTAGTCCCACTCCTGATCCTTCGGGAGTTAGTTCAAAGAGAACACAAAACCACACATTGGGAGTTGAAAATCTTTTGAAACATTTTCAAAAAGGAGTAATAGGAAAGGGAATGACTGATATTATACAATCAGTAGTAAGTAAATGCAAAATGTGCTGTAAAAACAACCCTGACACAAGAAAGAGAGTTGTGTTAGGAGTAACAAAGACAGGAGATCTTCCTGGGGATTACTGGCAAACAGATTTTGCGGAGTTACCACACAAAGAGGGATACCGGTACATACTGGTATTAGCTGACACCTTCAGTGGATAGCCGGAAGCTTACTCCTGTCGCACTAACACAGCCAAGGAGGTTGTAAAAGTTTTGCTTAATCACATAATTCCGAGGTTCAGGGTTCCCTTGGGAATATCATCAGATAGTGGACCACACTTTGTTCCTACAGTGGATAAAGATGTTTGCTGTATTTTGGGAATTGCTTGGGATCTGCACACACCTTATAGACCCCAAGCGAGTGGTGAAGTTGAACGTATGAATGGGACTCTCAAAAGACAAATTAGTAAAATTTGTCAGGAAACATCCATGACATGGGTTCAGGCCTTACCTATAGCTTTTCTGAGGATTCACATACAACCCAGACAGAGGGGTAGCATCAGTCCCTACGAAATACTGTATGGCAGACCATATCAAATTCTGCATATTCCAGGTGAAATTCACATGAAGGGGAAACATGATTTACAGTGTTATTTAATGGCTTTAAGTTCCACTTTGCAGAAGCTTCAGAGTTACATTGTGCTATCCAGACCCATAGGACTGGACACACCTGCGCATCCGTTCCAGCCTGGAGACTGGGTCTATGTGAAGTGGTGGGACAGTGATCCTCTTCAAACCAAGTGGAAAGGACCATTTAAACTCCTGCTGACTACCTTCACTGCAGTCAAAGTTGCTGGCAGAGGACCCTGGATTCACTACTCCAGAATTAAGAAACTTCTGCTCCTGAACAGTTGTAACAAAAAAGACTGATGCAAACAATAATATATTTTAAATGTTTCCTCTTCTGTGCCTAATTACTATTCTTCTTTATATAATATCTGCTTTTGTAAGATATTATTATTATTAGATGTTTATTACTATTAAGTTTATGCTTATTATTATGTATTTACTATCAGATATTTATCTAATGTTAGATATTTATTATTATTAGGCACTTATCTGTCATTAAATATTTGTTGTCAGTGATATTTAGAATAGAGACTTGACAAGGTAGAGGCCTTGTCGAGCCTCTAAAAGCGGGAAACTGATGCCTTAAGTTTTGAGGTTTTCTGTTGTGCTTGGGTGCGCTTTTCTTTTGTGCTTGGGTGTGCTTTTCTGTCGTGCCTGGGTGGTGAAGACAAAACAGTCCTATTCCAGCTAAGGACTCAAGGAAAATTTCTTCAAACTTAAGGTACTAAGCATGAACAACTTGAAAAGAGGAGGGTGGACAAGCTAGCAAGGAGGATGAAACTTCACGATTTGATACTATTAACTGGACAGTTGACTCCTGCATGCAAATGAACTAAAACCTATAAAGATGTGAGATCTTGTGGCCAAGCACTCATTTGCTTCCATCTTGGAGCTATCCAGGCAGGGGCCACAACTGGTAATGCCAGGGTGTGGCCTTTGAAGGCCTCTCAATAAATATCCATTTTATTCTCCTTAACTCTGTGTAGCCTCTGTTCCAGCTCCTCTAAGCATCAACTGGATACCTTGTTTCATGATGTTCCACTTGTCTTGGTGCACGGACACATCGTCCTTGAAAAGATATCTTTCCCTCACACTTGATAGGAGTCACCTTCAGAGGGTGAGAGCTTCTGTCCTTTTCCCAATTCCCCTGTCAATGTCCACATCCCAGGACAGGGATCCCAGCTGCTATGCTTCACTATCTTCTAATTCCATATTGTGGGCTGCTGTATCCCAGGATCAGAGCAGCAGTCAGACCAAAATGTACTCATCTGGATAGCTGTTGAAATATTTTTGCAGATCTTACAACTAACCCTGGGATAGGGATTGGGTGATTATCTCTGGTCCCATCTCTTCTTCCTGTTCTGAGGGCCCTGCTTCCTCTTCATCCTTCACTAAGAAAACTGATTTTATCTTGGATTTCTTCTTCTGTATCAGTGTCCTGGTTTGGAGGATGGGCATCTGCCAATAAAGGAAGAAGCTTCTCTTTGAAATGGAGAATGTAAACCCCATCCCTCCAAATTATTATAATAATTTTGAAATTAAGGGGCTCTCAGGCAAAGATATGGGAATTAGGAATACCAGTTCTTTGCTAGGAAAATTAAAATAGAAATGCAGTATTACAATGAAGAAACCCAAAACACTGGGAGAGTCAGAATACAACGTGACACCCCATCAGTGAGGGGGTTGGTAGCAGTCCAATTAAATGGTGGCTGCAGTGCTCCTGGAGTGACAGATGTGGTTCACTTGAAGCAGTGGTCCTGTAGAAGGGTGCAGTTTTCCTCCTAATGTCCAGTGATGATGTGGAAAGATCCAGCTTTCCTCTGGAATCCAGTTGAAAGACGGATAACTTGCTGTCCAAAATCTCAGTTTTTTATCTAGGTAGCAAAGGCTTGGCTCCTCTCCCTGAATGGAGCATCTCCCAATGGGATGATGTATTTTATCAGTCACACAGTGGGACTTAACGGCTGCCTGGTGACTGGACTTATTCCAGCCCCGAGGGCAGCTACTCGCCGGCAGAGATGAGACTTAGGGACTCGCTATAGATGTTCCAAAGGTATCTTTATTTCTCCGAAGGGAATCTGTTATAAATGAGCGCAATGGGCCATAACAGATTGAATCAAAAATTAAGAATTTATTGGTTACAGAAGGCAAAAGCAAAGGTCCGCAGTGCTGGGCGACAGGGGAGTCTTTGCTCTGACAAAACTGCCGCCCCCCCGCTTCTTTGTTCGTTCCTTTTAAGTTGTTCAGTTTTCGGGGTTCCATGCCCCTCCTCTAGTAGTTCTACGCATGCTCCTCCAGTTGCTAGGGGGTCTTCTTCTGCCTTCTGGTGGTCGATGGATGAAGGTGAGTAGTCTTCCTCATCCTTGTCTTACTGACCCTTACTAGCACTTAAAGCGATATGTGATTAACGCAAGCAAAGTGAAAATAACTAACAGCATCTTGGCAAGAAAAGCAAAACAGTTAGAGAAATCTTGGCTCACTCTCAAGATCTTTCAGACAAGCAAAGCAAAATAATAAACAGCATCCTTGCAAGTAAAGCAAAACAGCAAAACGATATCCCAGCCTCCAAGTCCTTGCAATATCCTCTCAAGGTCTATCAGGCGAACAAAAGGTTCCTTATTCATTACAACTCCCCCCCCCTTTTTTTTTTTTCTTTTTTTCTTGTTTGCTAAACCTTTGTAATTCTCTCTTACTTAATTCTAAATAGTCTTCTGTTTTTTTCTCATTTAAGGCTTCATATTTTGCTCGTATTAACATGAGGTGAGCTGCTTCTAACCTGCTCTTTACTATGCTAATGATTTTGTTAAAAATGCAAGGGCCAAGAGTGAATCCTAAAATTAATGAAATAATGGTCCAGCTATAGTAGACAAGAAGGTTGTTAACCAGGGAGAATAGTTAAACCAAGATTCATACCAACTTTGTTGGGCCTCCCTTTCTTTATTTACGTTGCTCCAGTTGTTTCTGGAGCTCAGCCATAGTGTCAATTACTATCCCAGTGTGGTCCGCATAGGTGCAACACTCCTCCCGCAAAGCCACACACAGCCCCCCTTGCTGTAAAAACAGCAGGTCTAATCCCCGTCTATTCTGTAATACAACTTCCGAAAGTGATCTTACTGATTTTACGAGATTGTCTATTGCCTTCTCTATTCTACTTAAATCTTCATCTACTGAAATCCTGAGATCTTTAAATCTTTGCTCTTGGTTCACTAAAGAAGCCACTCCTGTCCCCACTCCAGCACTTCCTATACTCAATAATACAGCAACTGTGAGGGCCGTAAATGGTTCTCGTTTCTCTATGTGGTGCTTTGGAGTAATTTGTTGAGCATACACATAGTCTTGTGGGTGGTATACAATCTGGGGAATTACCATGACCTGAATGCAGTATTCGGATGTTTCATTGAAATTAGATATTGATATACACGGGGTTACCCCTAATGTGTTACAAACCCACTTGGTGTTTTCAGCAGGGATCAACCATTGGGCTGGTCTGCGGGAATCGGTTACGGCCATTTTTACCCTGCAGAGGTGGTCTTTATTTCGAGGTATGTTGCCTATACACCTTCCCTTTCCTTTTACCTGAGCCATCGATATTCCTGGAGTATTTTCTTTTCCCCTTTTCCAAAGGCACAAGGAGGGATTGGTCCCATTTACTCTTTTAGACTTTGCTACAGAACCTAAAGCTTCATAAAAGGGTGGATTAATACTGTAGCATAACCAGCATTCCTTAGTCAAATTGGGGTATGTGTCATTCAGCACCCTAAAGGTGGCTTGTAGGATTTTCCATAAGGCCCCCCTGCTTGGTTGTATCATGGCTGTGGTTTCTATTAACTGATTCATTATTGGCCCTCGTGAAATTTTCTTGGGTCATGCTGTCTAAGTCACCCTGATTTATTATTGTGGCTTCTGAGTCTGTTATTGCAGGATTTGGTCCAACAGGTTGAGGATCGTGGGGTACAATTTCTCTCTTTATAACAATATGTCCTCCCTGGTCTTTCCCAGGTTCCCATATCCCACCTCCCCAGAATCTTCCTACTACCCATCCTGGGTCTTGGGGTTGCGTGACGTTAAGATAGACCCATTTGCAAGTACCGATATAAGTCACCACTCCTGACGGATCTGTCCGGGGCTTTTTACATCCATGTGGACCTCTTTCAACTCTTAAGTATCTATCCTGGATTTGGACCGACCGTCCCAGGGAAATCGTTTCACAGCCCCAATATCCACAGTAAAATTCTCCGGGGTAGTTACAGTATGACCTCCCTGGGTTAGATGCTGGAAACATGTAGAATACACTATAGGGGCTAGAACCCCTCCTATCAAGTAGGTCATCCAGGGTTATGTTAAAGCTAGGGCCTCCCGAAGTAATTTGTGTTTGAATTTCTTTCTGATCTTCCCATTTCATAAGTGACCATTTAAAGGGCTCGTGACTTGCATACACCCCTTTTAAAAGCATTAAACAAATTATTCCTAACTGGAGTAGTTTTCCCATTGTCCGCAACCTATTTGCCAATTATTTTTTTTACTATCTCGGTGTCTATTTTCCCTACTGCTCCGATGGCCCTGGGCCCTGGTCTCTGATCTCCTCCTTGCACCTGGGTAACCCTCTCCACGATATTTCCCTCCTTTGCCTCGCCCATCAAGTCGGTTGCAATGAGCTATGGGGAGTTCCATCTTCTCGGAAGCAGGAGTATTCTTCAGGAGGGGTGTTTGTCCCATGGTTTTTGATACGTTTTATGTACTTGCTCCACTTACGGGCCTTAATCAGAGGAGCGTAACAGCTGAGTTCAGGTACCCACCGTCTACACAGGGCAGCTACAATTTTGGCTACAAATGGGGTAGGTTCGTTAGAGTGATAACAGTAAAAGTGAGGGTTCACTCCCTTTGAAAAGATTTTCCACCACTCTTCGGACCCCACCGAAAGCCCACCAGCAGCCACTATGGTGGCTAGGACTTGAGAAGTGAGTTTCCTTTGACTTAAATAACAATTGCGACACACCCCCCTAGGGATATAACTGTTGAGGCAATGGGGCCACCACTCCTCTTTACAAATGAAACAAACAAAGCATACAAATGGATTACAATTTCCCCAACAATTTTCAGCATTACATTTGATTTTTACTTCAACGTCTAGTAAGCTCTCCACACCCTCCAGTGGCGCCCCTGTTTTCCTGTTTTCTACTGTGAAAGAAAAGTATTGTAGGTCCCAAAGTTCAGCATCCATGTGATACAAGTATCATATTCCAAAAAAAAAAAAATAGGAGAGTAAGATCTCTTAAAGCTGTACCTTCCTTTTCAGTGTCAATTTCAAGTCCCCAGGTGTACCTTTCACTTCCCACTCAGGATCGTTGGTAAACTTGGACAGATCTATTGGTCCTTTGGTTCAACTTGCATGAGTCCACCCTTTCTCTGCAGTGCACACCGCTGTGTCTGTTGTAAGCAGCACCTGGTAAGGTCCTTCCCACTTAGGTGTTATCAGATTTTCCTTCCAGCTTTGGATCAGTACCCAGTCTCCGGGCTGAACCTGGTGTAATACAAGATCTAAAGGTGGTCTCTGAGCCAACATTCCTTTCTCCCATAGTTGTTTCCTGAATTTCATTAAGGTTATTAAGTACTTGTTAACATATTGTTCATTAATATTCGGGTTTGTCTGTGTCTTTTCTAGACTATAGGGCATGCCATATAACATTTCAAATGGGGAAATTCCTAAATCCGCTCGGGGTTGCGTCCGAATGTTTAACAAGGCCAGGGGAATGCACTTAACCCATGATAACTTTGTTTCTAATACCAATTTAGTAAGTTGTTTCTTTATTTCCCCATTCATCCTTTCTACTCGGCCTGAACTTTGAGGGTGCCAAGGAGTATGCTGTTCCCATCTTATTCCCAATGCTGCTGCCAACTCTTGAGTTTCCTTTGATGTAAAGTGCGGCCCCTTATCAGAGTCAATTGTTTCTGGTACACCATATCTGGGAACTATTTCTTCCAGTAGAACTTGTACTACTGTTTGTGTGGTTTCTCTGGATGTCGGGAAAGATTCCACATAATGGGTAAGATGATCTACTATCACTAAAAGATATTTAATCCTTCCCACCTTTGGCAATTCAGTAAAATCCACTTGGATATTTGCAAAGGGTCACTTTGCTAGAGGCCTTCCCTCATGGGGTAATTTTCTGAGGTTGCTTCGATTTACCCGCAAGCAGGTAGGACACCCCTTTGTAATATGTTTAGCTATATCGTGGAGCCCGATGCTCATGTACTTAGCGGCAAAGTGATCTACCAGCCCCTGGGCTCCCCAATGAGTCTTCTGATGTAATTTATACAGTACCCTTTGAGCTACTGCCTTTGATAACACTTCCCGGCCATCTGATAATATCCACTTCCCTGATTCCTCTTTAATCCCCATTCTTCTAAGTTTCTCTTTTTCCTCATTCATAAAAATTGTGTTAGTATCTTCACTGTTATTGACTCCATCCTCGTCTCTTTGCCCCCCTTTTTCTTTTAGGACCATCTCTTGCAGGGCTACCCGTTTTGCCTCCTGATCTGCAGCATTGTATCCCCTGCTTTTTAAATCTATTCCTCGTTGGTGTCCCTTTAAATGAACTACTGCTAACTTCTTCGGCCTTCTCAGTGCTTTCAATATTTCAGCTATTAGTTTCTGGTGTATCAAATCCTTCCCCTGTGAGTTAATAAGACCCCTTTCTTCCCATAACTTTCCAAATGTATGGACTACCCCAAACCCATATCTAGAATCAGTATATATTGTCCCCTCCTTCTCTTCAAGAAGTTTCAAGGCTCTTAATATTGCGTATAATTCACATGCCTGGGCAGACCATGATCTGTCTAATGTGCCCGATTCTACCACCTGTAAGTTTGGACTCTGCACTATTGCATACCCTGATCTTCTCTTTCCTTCTATTACCCTGGAGGATCCATCCACAAAAAGTTTTTCGCCACTTTCCAACTCTTCTTCCTCCAAATCTGGTCTAATCTTAGTCTGTTCTTCTATTGTAGCTATACAGTCATGGGCTAAAGATTCATGCTCCGGCTTCCCATATAAAAATGCGGCCGGGTTCTGTAGTGTAGTAGTTTCTAATGTTAAATTGGGTGCCTCTATCAGAATTCCCTCATACTTTAAAAGCCTAGCATCTGATATCCATTTTTCTGCTTTTTGCTGTAATACGCTCCGGATATTATGAGAGGACATTACTTTAAGATTCCCATTAAAAGTAATTTTTCTAGCTTCTTCCACCAGTAAGGCACATCCGGCCACTATTTGTAAACAGGTTGGCCAGCCCCTACTCACAGGATCTAAAATTTTTGACAAGTAAGCAACGGGCTTCTTTTTCCCTGCCCAATCCTGGGTAAGTACCCGAAATGCAATACCCTCTTCTATGTTCACAAACAAGAAAAAAGGTCTTCTTAAATCTGGGAGGCATAAAACTGGGGCATGGACTAGACTTTCTTTTAATTCTTGAAGTTTCTTTGTGTCCTCCTGCCTCCATTTCATTATTCCTTCCTGTGTTAATTTTTGGTAAAGAAATCTAGCTTTACTGCTATAATCCTCAATCCACTGTCTACAATACCCAGTAAGTCCTAAGATTTGTCTCTTGTTCTTTGGAATAGGTAGTGACATAATTGCTTGGATCCTTTCAGGGTCTAGTCTCTTCTCCCCCTACTTCAAATAGTGCCCCAAGTATTTTACCTCCTCTTCTACAAACTGAAGTTTAGTCTTAGAAACTTTCAACCCCTTAATTCATAAAAAATTCAATAACTTTATACTTTCTTTTCTTACATCCTCCTCATGTTCCCCTGCCAGCAGCAAGTCATCTACATATTGAATCAGATTGACTCCCGGTCTTGTTTGGTAATCCTATAAAATTTGTTCCAATGCTTGTCGAAACAAATTTGGAGTCTGTGAATCCCTGAGGTAACACTGTCCACCTCAATTGTTGCCTCCTCCCTGTATCAGGATCTTCCCATTCAAATGCAAAGTAATCTCGGCTCGCCTCATCGAGAGGGCAGGCCCAAAAGGCATCCTTTAAATCTATGACACTATACCATAAATTGTTAGGCCCCAATTTACTTAAGAGTGTATATGGATTTGCCACCACGGGGAATCGAGCCACTGTGTGCTTATGAATTTCTCTTAAATCGTATACTAACCGATAAGTGCCATCTGATTTGCGCACAGGGAGTATCGGTGTGTTAAAGGGTGACATACATGGTTCTAGCAGCCCTTTGCTTAATAACCTATCTACCTCAGGTTTCAAGCCCCATTGACCCTCAGGGGATATGGGATATTGCTTTATTTTTACCGGGACCTCCGGATTTCTAATAATCACCGAAAATGGGGTTATTTTTATCTGTCCCACATTTCCTGGGTTATACCATACTTCGGGGTTTATCTTTTCTTCATCTTCCACTCTAAGAGAGCAGAGTTTAATTTGTAGTTTCTTCTCTACTACTTCTATCCTAATTCCTAATTCTATAATCATATCCCTCCCCAATAAATTATATTCAGATTCTGATACTAACAAAAAGTCTCCCAATCCAATTATTGATTTCGATTCAACTGTCACCCTTTTAATAACCCCCACCTCAAAGGGTTCTCCCTTTGCTCCTACCACCGTGGCAGTCTCTTTAGATAAACTACATCCTTTTGGCAAAAACTGAATAGTCAATCTCTCAGCCCCTGTGTCAAGCAGAAAAACTATTTCCTGGCCATGGGCACCCACCTTTACTTTTATCGAGGGCTCCTTATGATGTTTCCGGGTCCCCAAGAGATAGAGCCCCTGACCCCTCTAGTCTGTCTCAAACTCCTTCTCATCCCGAATCCTGATCCTACACTCTCTCTTGAAATGTCCCTTTTTCCCGCAATAAAAACACACTTTGATGTCCCGTCTCTCCTTCGGATCCCTAGGCTCTCTAGGCACTCTTACTGGCCGCTTCTGTGTCTCCCTCTGATCTTGTTTCCTACTTTCTCTTACTGCAGCAACCATCATTTTAACCTGTCGTTTGTGGCTCTTCTCTTCCCTCTGAACATACACTTTTTGGGCCTCTCTCAACAGCTCATCCAAGCCTCTATCCTGCCAATCCTCTAGCTTTTGTATCTTCTTCCTTATATCTTCCCAGGATTTAGACACAAAATGTACCTTTAACACCGCCTGTCCCATTTGGCCGTCTGGATCCATTCCTGAGTAAAGCTGGAATCTCTTTCTCAACCTTTCTAACCACTCTGTGGGGGTTTCGTCTTTCTTCTGTCTCTCATTAAACGCTTTATTGATGTTCTGGCCTCTCGGGACTGCTTCCCTAATTCCCTGAACTATGATTGTCCTTAAGTCCTGCATGTGTGCTCGATGCACAGGATTCTGATGATCCCACTGAGGATTTTGAAGGGACCATTTGATATTGGCTGCAGGACCCTGAGCGTGTTGAGCATCCCAGATAAGCATCCCCTTTCTCCTAATTATATTTTTCTCTTCAGCAGTGAACAAGATGTTCATAATGGACTGTAATTCCTCCCAGGTGTACATATTGGGACCCAAAAATTGGTCCACTCTTTCAGCAACTCCCAGTGGGTCCTCTAATAAATGTCCCATTTTCGTTCCTAAATTCCCTAACATCCCCTGAACTAAGGGGCACAGATATGAATCCTATTCCAGCCTGAGGTCCCCCCATGGGCATTTCTCTCAGTGGGAACAGGTTTTCCTGATTTTCCTGTTCTCTCCTTGTTCTACTTCTTGTGACTGGCCCCTGATAACTAGGCGAATCTGAGTCTGCGTCCTCTGCTTGGGGTGGTGCACTCGGAACTGGTGGTGGGAGCACATACGGTGGTGGGACAATCAAGCTTTCCTCCTTTTTGTTTCCCTTTTTCCTTTCCCTTCCGTCCTCTAGTTTTTCAGTTAGTTTATAAATAAAAACTTCGGGACGGGTCACCCAAATTCTTGCATATTCACTCTCCTCTGTATGAAGGGGCTTTTTCGTGTTGACCCAAAAATTTAATTTTTGTTTTACCCAATTTTCTGTTGATCCAAAAATTGGCCAGAACACATTTTTAAAAATTTCCTTCCCACCCCAAACCTCTACACAGTAATGTATCATCCTGGCCTTATCTTTACTCTCTGTCCCAGGGAAATGATCCCAATTTTCTAATATAAACCCCAGGGGACTGTCTCTGGGTATGGGTTGGAGCTTAACTTCTGCAGGGGGTTTACTCTTCCCCTGTCCCATTCCTCCGGAGTACCTTCACTCACACTACAAATCACTTTCGCTTCCCCTGTTTCGTGGCCCACGCCCTCACGGGTCAATGGGAACCGCACTACTAAGGATCCGCACTCGCTTGGGGAGTCTGACTGCCAGCCCCCCTCTCATATACACACCACTCATCGTACTCCAGGATCCCGACCCCGCCCAAACGGATCCCTTTATACTCACGCGTCCTGCTTCTTCGTCCAGATTTTGTGCACAAAATTTAAGGGATCAACCGGGCCCTCTTACCTTTGCTTTTGCTTTCTTGATTTTGGGTTCGTCGGTCGAGGTTGGGATAGGGCCCCCGTCCCCGGGGCCACCCAAATGGTGGGGCGCGCCTTCCCGCAAGCGGAGAGCCCCTCCAAAATCCCGATCCGAGTCACGGCACCAAATTGTTATAAATGAGCGCAATGGGCCAGAACAGATCGAATCAAAAATTAAGAATTTATTGGTTACAGAAGGCAAAAGCAAAGGTCCGCAGTGCTGGGCGACAGGGGAGTCTTTGCTCTGACAAAACTGCCGCCCCCCCGCTTCTTTGTTCGTTCCTTTTAAGTTGTTCAGTTTTCGGGGTTCCATGCCCCTCCTCTAGTAGTTCTACGCATGCTCCTCGGGTTTCATGCCCCTCCTCTAGTAGTTCTGCTCACGCTCCTCCAGTTGCTAGGGGGTCTTCTTCTGCCTTCTGGTGGTCGAGGGATGAAGGTGAGTAGTCTTCCTCATCCTTGTCTTACTGACCCTTACTAGCACTTAAAGCGATATGTGATTAACGCAAGCAAAGTGAAAATAACTAACAGCATCTTGGCAAGAAAAGCAAAACAATTAGAGACTTCTTGGCTCACTCTCAAGATCTTTCAGACAAGCAAAGCAAAATAATTAACAGCATCCTTGCAAGTAAAGCAAAACAGCAAAATGATATCCCAGCCTCCAAGTTCTTGCAATATCCTCTCAAGGTCTATCAGGCGAACAAAAGGTTCCTTATTCATTACAGGATCTACTCACGAAGTCTGATTATATGATATAACAAAGGGCTTTTATAGCTTTCTAGAGGATTGCAATCTTAACCAATAAAAACTGCAAATTACAAACTAACCAATTACCTTAAAATTCTAAGTAAGAAAAAACCAATCACTTAACAACTTTAAGTGCCAATAGAAATTCTAAGAGATAACAGAAGTTTTGAAAAGGAGGAGGGGGAACATGTTTAAAGGAATTTCTTTGTCTAAGGAATCATGTCCCAGGGGCCCTGTTTGGGGGAAGTAACATCCTCTACAATTCCTCTCTCTGTATTTACAAAGAGAGCGTCTTTAACAGTTTTCTTGAAACATTGAACCAAACATGAATACATAGCTAACACAATGAGAATGACAATGAAAATCCACACAATTCCCTTAACTAAGGAAGAAGCCCATCCCATCAGTCCCCATTGGCCAAAGAGGTTGTTGACCCAGTCTGGAGTGGTTTCAGCCTTCAAGTCTTTCACGAGTGTTTTCAGCTTCTGAATGTTTTCACGGATGGATGTGGAACAGGAAGAGAGGTTGAAGCAGCACATTCCTTCAAAGTCTTAGCAGCCTTGTCAATGGGAGAGCAGCAGGAAATCAATTTCTGACAGATTTTGCAGAGATGCATGTCTTATGGTTTCTTCATCCTTCAAAAGATCACTAAGAGCAGCAGATGTAGCGTTGGCTTGCTTACTAAGCCAGCACTCTAAATGATTAATTTCACCAAGGGCTTTTGCTGCTGCTACCCATGGATAGAACAGGGAGGCAGCAATTATTTTGGGTCTGTTCCAAATGTACAATTTGGGGTCACAATTTTCATCAAATTCAGTGTAAGATCTTTTTTCACGTTTTGATTTGCTTTCTTTTCTCCAATTATGTAACAAAGTAATGTTGGAGGTGAGGGTAGAATGCTTGCCTAGGCTACAAGGTCCCCCCTGGAGATGAGAGGGGATCCCGGCCCAAACTCGATCACCACAGATGAGAAACATTCCCCTGGGCAATGTCTTGGGGTGGAGAGAGGATTCGGAAAGTATGGGACATAATTACACCAATCTGGATAGTTGTATGCTTTGTTGATGGGTTATACGTGTTTCCTGTATGTGTTTTTGTGCAAATCCAATTCATGTATGTTTTGCCTTGGGCATTTAAAGTAAAATTTGACACAGTATGTTGCTTTGGAGGACCCCAGCAAATCTAATTCTTGGGGTTCCTCAAGGGCATTTGGCAAAAATTTTGTCCAATCGTCCCAAGTGTCCATGGGGTTGGGTCTCTTACCTGTGGTGCGAAGGAGTTCTGAGTTTTGAATGGGCCATTCATCTGCTGTGAATGGAATTCCCACTAAACGTGGAAAGTGGATTGTCAATGCTGCCTAGGGATAAACACAAGTTATCTTGTTTTAATGTCTTTGCTAAGGTCACCCAAACATTGTGGCTGGGTTGTGAGCTCATCCAGACAAAGGCATGTGGTATGGTGAAGAACATCCAGGCAGCAGTGAGAACAGCACCAACGGAGATAATTTTCATCTTTGGAAAAGGATGAGGCTTCTGATAGGGAGTACAAGCAAAATTTCTGATCTTGGGGAGAGGAGGGATAGGGTTTTGTCCTTTCCTTTTTCCCACCTTTTTAACACTAAACCAAAAAGAAATTTGGTATAGGGTTAGGAGTTTTAACAAAGGTCATAAGAAGGGATGGGAAAAGAGGTTTTCTTAGCAAAGGTTAATAACTTTTAAACTAAAAACTACTTTATAAACAAATTAAATTCAGCTTAAAGATTGACTGAGGCAGCTAAGTGCTTCTTGGTTTTTTGTTTCGTCTGCTGTCTAGTGACAGGACAATATTTTCTTTGGTATGTGGGTGCTCTGTGATGCCTGTGTCTCCATGCAGAGCTGGTTTGATTTTGAGGAGGTTTTGTGTTGGACTCAGGAGGATTTTTGCTGGTGCTTGAAGGGATGGATTTTGCAGTGCCCATGTATAGCTTTATGATTTTTCCTGCGTACCATCTCGGACCAGATGGCAGAGATACCCAAGCGTATCCCCTTCCCCAGGTGATCAATTGAAAGGGCCCAGAAATTTGGTGTGTTTCTGGGTCTTTCAGCAGCAATGGTGGTTTCTCAGTGAGCTTGGCTTGGATTGAGTTTGAGAAGTGACGAAGAATTGGGGGATTGGGTTCTGATGCTGTACTATTCAGGAAATTGATGACGTAGAGGGTTTTGCAAAGTCTTTCAACTGGAGATAAGATTTCTGTGTTTCTTTGTTGCTGGTTGAGGACTCTTTTGAGGGTTTGATGAGTTCTTTCTATGATGGATTGTCCTGTGGGGTTTGAAGCAATGCCAGTGATGTGTTCAATTCCCCATTCACTGAGAAACTTTTTCAAATCTGGAGATTTGTAAGCGGGTCCATTGTCAGTTTTCACTTTTTTTGGGACTCCTAGAGTGGCAAAAGCTAGGAGAAAATGCTTGATAACATGAGTGGCTTTTTCTTCTGCATGTGCTGATGCAAAAACTGCTCCAGAGAACGTGTCAACTGACACATGCACGTATTTGGACTTTCCAAATGATGGGAAGTGGATCACGTCAGTCTGCCTCAGCTGGCAGCTGTTCAGGCCTCTGGGATTGACTCCTGTACCCATGGAGGGTATTTGGTAATTTTGACAGCTTGGGCACGTTGCCACTATTGCTTTTGCTTGGTCTTTTGAAAATTTAAACATTCGCGTGAGAGCGGGCACATTTTGATGAAAAAATGCATGTGACAGCTTTGTCTGAGCAAAGATGTCAGGGACATTTGCAATTTCTATAGACATGGCCAGTGCATCTGCTCTTCTGTTTCCTTCTGTTATAAAACCTTGGAGATCAGTGTGTGACCTCACATGAACGATGTGGTAGAGCTGTTTTCTACGAGAAATTGAATGTGTCAATGTAGATATTAATTGGTGTAACTTTGGATTGGGAACACCTTTTAAAAAGACGTGTTCTGCCCTCATAGCTATACCAATAAGCTGAGTCCATGACCATATTAAAGGGTTCGTCTTTGAATTTCTGAAAGGCTCTAACAACAGCTGCTAGCTCTGCAATTTGTGGAGATCCCTCCACTATCTGAACATCTGATTCCTGGTTTTGGGGTTTTTCCAAGTCATGACTGACTTGTGAGAAGAGCCTGAGCAGTCAGTTAAGACAGTTAGAGCTTTGAGGGGAGTCCTGCTTTGGACTAATTTTGGAATTAAATGAAAAACTGCATCTTTATTGAAGAGCTTTTACTTTGGTAAATGAATTGAAATTTGGCCAGTATAGCTATCTAGAGTGATTTGGAGGCTTTCATTGGTTTGGAGCAAATGCTCTAGATTACCAGTGGTCAGTGGCAGGTATATGCATGTAAACTCACACCCTGTAAGAGAGCGGAGGCGAGTTCTGGCTTTCCTTATGAGATGTGCCATAATTTCTTGAAATGGGGTAATTGTTTTTGTGGGTTGATTGCTTGTGAAGACCCATTCGAGGATCAGCAAAGGGTCTGAGAGTTGAGAGTCCCATTCGAAAATCAGTCCATGAAAGTGAGGGGCTTTTCCCAGGGTGACAAACTGGAAAGGCAGATCAGGTTCAAACCGATGAGCTTGGTGTGAGGAAAGGGCTTCTTGGACCTTAACGATGGCACCTCGGGCTTCTGGTGTGATGGTGCATGGGGAGTCGAGGTCTTCTTTGCCATGGAGAAGGTTGAACAGGGGGCTGAGGTCTTTTGTTGTGATTCCCAGAAGGGGGGGTATCCAGTTGATGAATCCGCACAGGCTGTGTAGGTCTCTTAGGGTTTTTTAGGGATTGTCCTTGATGGAAAGCTGCTGGGATAGGATGGTTCTTTCCCGAATTTGGAGTCCAAGATAGTTCCACGGGCTGGTGTACTGTATGTTGTTTTTGCGAATTTCAAATCCTGCTTTTTCGATGGTTTCAATGGTTGCTTTTGCTGCTTTGTCTAGGTAAGTCTTTTCTGAGGCACAAACTAGAATGTCGTCCATGTAGTGGTAGATGATTGCATCTGAGAATGAGCTCTGAACAAGGGAGACAACGTGAGCAACATACCATTGGCATATGGTGGGAGAGTTTTTTAGTCCTTGGGGAAGGAAAAGTCAGTGGTATCTCTTGAGGGGAGCCTCTCTGTTTAGAGAGGGAAGTAAGAAGGCAAACCGTGGGGCATCTTGGGGGTGCAGTGGGATGCTGAAGAAGCAATCTTTGATGTCAATGACGGCAAGTGTCCAGTTTCGTGGCAGCATTGATGGAGAAGGCAGACCAGGCTGAAGAGGTCCCATGTCTTCAATGATGTCGTTGATTTTGCGAAGGTGCTGGAGAAGCCTCCATCTGTTTGTTCCAGGTTTTTGCAGGACGAAAACTGGAGTGTTCCAGGGGTTTGTGGTTTCAGTGATGTGGCCTTTGGCGAGTTGCTCTTCCACCAGGGCATGCAATGCCCGCAGTTTGACTTTTGAAAGGGACCACTGCTCTACCCAGACCGTGTTGTCACTTTTCCAGGTGAGCTGAGGGGTCAGTGGGAGAGTGCTCTCTTCAGTGGCCCCAATCAGAAATCCCGGCATTGGATTTGAAGGGAAGCTCCCCATTGGGATAGGATATCCCTCCCCCACAGGGTGATTGTGTCTCTGACCACAAACAGGCAGACAGTTGCCAACTTGCCTTCAGGTCCTTCAATGACAATGTTGTTTCTGCTTTGCATGGACATGGTGCTGCCACCAATTCCAGAAATCATGCCAGCTACTGGTTGCAGGTCCCAGTGGGATGGCCATTCTGAGCGAGCGATGATGGTGACATCAGCTCCGGTGTCGATTATTCCTGGTCTGAGGATTCTCTCACCTTTGCAGAGGATGTTGCATTAAATGATGGGTTTCTGGGATCCCATGATTTGCACCCACAACACGGTAGGGTTGAGAGGGATTTGTTTGTTGTAGTTTTTCGGGAGCAGGAAGGCTTGTGTGATTGGTGTGCCCTGTGAAAGGAAAAAAGGTGTGTCTGTGCAGCGAAGCTGGACAAGGATTTCTTGTCCAGATTGTACAGTCTGAATCTCTGGCAAAACAAAAATTTGCTTTGGGCTGTGTAAAGTGTCACCAAATATGAAAATGTCCCAAGGGCCACCTGGTGGTCCACGTTTGCCTGTGGGAACAAGGTGGAAACTGCCATCTGTGAAGTTCAAAAACAAGGAATTTACCAACTTTCTGTGGGTTCCCAACGATACCTCGGCGTGTGTTGGACCATCTTGATACGTTCTGGAATTTGACTGATTTTCATAGGCAGGACAGTGTGGGAGATGGCCTTTGATTTGTTGTCGTGGTGTGGTGCCATTCCTGCACTGCACTGGCAGGTTTTTTTGATTCTGCGGGTAATTTTGCTGTTTTGGGGGTTTAGGATGATTGGTGGGAGGGTGTTGAATTTGCGTCTTTTCTGGGCAATTTTTTACAAAATGTCCAAGTCCCCAAATTAGAAGCATCGGGCATTGTCTTTGGAGGCCACAGCTGCAAAGGCTCCTGTGACCCCTTCAGCAATGCCTTTGGCAACTGCCTGGGCTACTGTGTTTTCAGTGGACATGTGACGTGTGCAGGTTTCCACCATCTGTTCAATGGTGGGTTCTGTGTCAAGAGGTAAGGACCTTAGGATAGTTTTACATTGTTCATTTGCATTGCTCATAGCAAGTTTGCATAACAGCTCTTTTTGTGCCTCTGCACTCTCTGTTTTTCCAGAGCATGTTTTAATCGGTCTACAAATTTGATAAAGCTATCATGTACTTTTTGTTTAATATTGGAAAAATGCAGGGTGGATGTGGAGTCATCAGGTGTGAGAAGCAGGGATGTTTTTGCTGCATTGGCTATGTCTTGCAATGTGTCTTTGGGCAAAGTGTTTGCCTGGTCTGAAGGCTTTGATAAATCGCTGTCTCCAGCTAATTGTTCTACTGTGAAATTTCAGCAATATGCATGTTTTGCATAATTATCAGATAACATTTTTAAACTTTTCCTCCAATGCCTTTCAAATAACATATATTCAGCAGGGGTTAAATGACATTGTGGTAAAATTTTTACATCATGTGGTACTAAAACATGCAGAAAAAATTGCCTCTAAAACTTTTTTAAAAAATTGTATTTCTCCCGTTCTCCCTTGCAATTTTGGATAATTCTGTCAATTGTTTTGCATAAAATGCTTCCCATTGGGCAGTATTTGTGGCACCTTTTCTGCGGCCTGTTTTTTATGTTATAGGAAAGGCAGAAATTTTTTGAGCTCTTTGCCAATCTCCATTTTGTGTGGCTAATAGCTTGATATTTACCCACGGGTCTTGTTCATTATCTGAGTCATAAGAATCTGTGTCTTCTGAAGTGGCAGAATATGTATGTCGCCTGCGGCGTTTTTTCGAATGAGAAGGGAGGGTGTTGGTGAAAGCCGCTGAGGTAGGCAGAGAAGCACAGGGCTGGGAGGTGGGGGGGGGAGTGGATGGGGTGCGGAGGGTTGGGGTTGGCTTGGCTGGGTGCATGACATGGTTTGGCCACACGGTGGCAGTGGTGCATTAGGGATTGATGCATTGGAAGGGGGACGGGGAGCAAAGGGCGTGGTATGGGTGGGTTTTGTGGGGCGGTGATTGTTGGAATGCTGAAGGAATGTCGTTTCCCCGGCAATCGTGGGGAGTGAGGGATTACAAGGGGACCACGTGGGGATGGGGAGGGGGAGTTGGGATTGGTTATGTACTGCAGGTAAAGTGGAGGGGTGGTAAAGCAGTGTGCTTGACGGAGGCAACGCGGAGGGGGAAGGGTGGGGGGGAGGGAAAGCAGCCTTGAGAATGAGGAGCTGAGCGGGGGGGCTAAAGGGGTTAACGCAGAGGTTGGGGAAACGGTATTGTTTGCGCAGGAGGGACCCGTGGTGTGTGGTGCAAGCGGTGATGTCAGAGAACGTGAGGCCGCGTTGTGGCCGCGTTGTGCGAATATGTTGGTGTTGGGGGCATGTGTGTCGCTGGCAGGGGCATGGGGGGTGCCATGGGGATCGGTAAAAAGCGTGTTCGCCGGCGGTGGTTGAGAGCTGTGCTGGGAAAACGCAAAATTCACGGCTGCATGTAGGAGAGGAGATGACCACAGTGACGTTTGGGGACACAGCGGTAGCGGTGAGGACGGCAGGGGGTCGTGCGGCTGAGGGGGATGAAGGAAGGCAGGCGGCATCGGCTGCGCTGTTTCTGCGGTGGGGGTGCTGCACTGGGGAGTCGGGGGCAGCGGCGAGAGGTCTTCAGGCGGAAGAGCGCGCACGGCGGTGCAATGGGAGCGAATTGTGAGGCGGGGGCTGGCGCCGTGAAACTGGGGTACGGGGGTGACGGGGCAAGCATGCAGGGCTGAGCGGGGTTGAGCAGTGGCGGCGGCGCGCGCTGAGGCAGCGGCGGGGCAGTTTGTGTGTGAGGGAGTGCAGTGCTATCGCATGCATGACCACTGGCACCGGGCCGGGGGCTGCAGCCGCCGGGCACTGTGGACGGGGGCACCGCGTGGGGGGCGGGTCGCGCGACTCGGTGGGGGGAAGGGGGGTGGGCCACCAGGCTGTGAGCTCATTTTTGGCAGCCGGTGAGGGGAGTGGGGGGAAGGCGGGGGCGGGGAATGGAGGGGAAAAGGGCGAAACAAAGGATTATGTGAGGTGGGGGAGGAGTTTAGTTGGTATGTTTTCATCTGGGCTAGGGAAGGGGATGGGCTGGGCTGGAGGCTGCACGCGGTTGTGGGGAGGGAGTGCAGCTGTCAGGCTCTAATGATTTCTTGGAATAAAGGAATGAAATGGGTGACTTTAAAATCTCCCTGCGTTTGCAACTGTCGTGGGTTGATGTTTACAACGCTTTGTATCCCCAAATCGTGTGCTGTTCATGCTTAGAAGGTTTGTTTTGACTAGTAACTTTCTGGCGCCCTCCCCCATCGGCCTCTGCCACTAGCTGGAGGCTGCCCTCCCCCCGTCCTCTTGCTTTAGCTGCTCGGCTTTTGCTGCTTGGTAGCTGCTGCTCGCTTGGCTCTGTTCGTGGCAAGACATACGCGTTTCTGTCCTCCTCGACATCGGAGACGCGTTGAGGCTGTACACCTACTCAGACGGGTGACAAATTCCTTTCCTGTCCAGTCCCTGAGGGTCTCTTCAGACGTGAGACCTCCCCAGAGAGGACATGCAGGTGGTCAGGAGTCTGGTTCTCTCGGAGGCACCGGCAAGAAAGCAGCTTGAGACGACCTTGTGTTGTTTCAGGGCTGTTTATTTATCTTATCTTTAAAAATGTTTCAGCCAGCCCGACACAGGTCCGCTCTGCAGGTCGACCATTGCAGAAGAACCCCTGGGTGGGCTTTGACAATGCCTTTATACTCTAAACTACGTATACAATATTAACAAATTTTCCCCAATGCCATGCAACCTCTTTACAATGTCCAGTTCTTTCCCCAGCCAATCTGTGGTTCCCAGGGTGCAACTTCAGCATAGATGACACGAAGAAAAAAGAGGAAGAAGCCCACCACACCCAGGATCCTCTATCTTAGCCACATGGCTCTTAATATAAACAATCTAAAAACCTACTTATACTTCATTCTAATATTCTAATTTACACTCTACTTGTCATCATTTTCTGTGTCTCTTCCCTCAACGTTGGCAAATTCTCCCAAGGAGCCAAATCCAGCCCCTGTGGCTCCTGGACAACACTCAGGGATCTCAGAGGAGTCTGCCAGGGGGGGTTTTGCATCCCCAGAGGATCCAGGGAGGTACCCTGGACTCCCACACTTTGCCATCTGTGTTTGTTTTTCCTGGTGTTGGGGAGTGTTTCTTTTTGTGTGTTTGATAAATAAACAAGTTTTTTCCATTTTTCCCTTGGAGGAAGTTCTTCCCAAACCTGGTAGTGGGAGGGGGAGGAGTTCTGGGGGTTTGTTTCCTGGGGAGCTCCTTTGGGAGATTTTTTCCCCTAATTTTGTCTCAAACCAGGATGGCAATGAATAAATGTGGGTCCCGATGCTATTCCAAAAGTCTCTCAACGTAATAGATTGGGAATTAGTATCAGGAAAATGAATGAAAAGGCATTTTACAAATTTTTCAAGGTTAGATTTAGTTAGGGTTTTGTTAGAAAATTTAAAATTATTGAAAGATAAGAGGGTTAGAATTTGGGAAGATAATCTCTTTCCATGGAAATGAGGAGGGGAGTTGTGAGCAAATTTCCCATGGAAACTCTGTGGCAAAGCTGCAGAAAAAGAGAAAAAGAAAAAAAAAAACACAAAAGAACCAAAACTTCCATGGTGACCCTAACATAGAAAGCGCGCTCTGAATTATGCTGGAGGATGCTCACCAGTTCCCAGCCAAAGGGTCAGGACTGCTGGCTGCTGCTGGAGAAGTCCAGTTCTCAGGTCCATATCCTGAGGGTGCTGGGCAGCCTTGGTTTTAGCAGCTCTTTATAGAACAAAGAACTGCTGAACCAGGCAAATTAGCGCTCCGAAGGCGGGACAGAGAGATGCCGCTCACGGGTGCACTGAGGAGGGTTCTCAGTGGCTGTTCAGGTGCCAATATGTAGCTGCCTGGTGACTGGACTTATTCCAGCCCCGAGGGCAGCTACTCGCCAGCAGAGATGAGACTTAGGACTCGCTATAGATGTTCCAAAGGTATCTTTATTTCTCTGAAGGGAATCTACTCACAAAGTCCGATTATATGATATAACAAAGGGCTTTTATAGCTTTCTAGAGGATTGCAATCTTAACCAATAAAAACTACAAATTACAAACTAACCAATTACCTTAAAATTCTAAGTTAGAAAAAACCAATCACTTAACAACTTTAAGAACCAATAGAAATCCTAAGAGATATCAGAAGTTTTGATAAGGAGGGGGAGGGCATTATTTAAGGAATTTCTTTGTCTAAGGAATCATGTCCCAGGGGCCCTGTTTGGGGGAAGTCGCATCTTCTACAGAAAAACATAGAGATGACTGCCCCACCTAGTCTTAAAAATGGCCCATTAGCAGAAAATATGTCCCACGGAGATAAGCATCACTGCCCCACCCGGCTTCAACAGATGGTGATAGAATACACATTTCTGGTTGTGAGAGTCTTTGTCGGGGACACTTGTCAGGCCAAACTCAGGCGCCCTCTACATTGCGGTCTTGAAGTTTGCACTTTATTGTAAAGGGCATGGGTATAAAGGGCCCTGCTGAGAGCTGCCAGCCGCAGCTCAGAGCAGGACAGAAAGACAGAGTGGAGGTTAGGAGTTCTAAGAGATAAGAGAGGGGAGAGTACGAGAGTGGTGTGAAGGTGATGTAAGAGAGCTAAGAGCCGTAAGAGAGCGATTTTCCCATTTACAACACAATAAATCTTTTTCTATGTTGAATATTCTAATTTCCACTAACCTATATAATACAAGATACCAATTCTCTAATATTTGCATGCAACCTATAGGAATGGCTATATTACCATGTTTTACTGCTTTCTTATCTCTAAACCTTATCTCAAAACTTTCCTGTCATACTTGGAGAGGATGTCTGCTAGCTTTTTTGGTATTTGTGGCATTTTGCATTATCTAAACAAAGGGAAAAGGTCTTCATGTATTCACAATGTTGCTCTCAGCCACACAGTCAAAAACTGCTACAATTTCTATCTCGCTTATGGTTTCAAAATCTTTTGCTAAGCGCTCATATTTATAAGGTTTTCCTGATTCGTCCTTCCCAATAACTAGTCACATCCTGTATTGCAACCCGAGACATTACCCACCCCTTATTCTATCACCATCTGCATAATGAAAACCTTACACACAGCTCTCACTTAAGATTAGGTTTCCCTGCAGTACACAATGGGTTTTCTCATCTTTCTGCATTACTCACCAAGTGTAACCAGGTCCTTGAGCTAAGACAATCCCATGGATGGGTTTATCCTTGCCCGAGGTGGGACTAATCCAAATGTTCTTTCCTAAAATACCATTCATGTGTACTACAGGGACTTTATCTCCATCCACTGTGTGCAAGGGCACAGATTGGGCAGGACCAACTCAATTGATGGACCATCAGGTGTTGACCACCAAGGTGGCCTTTGCTAAGTTTATTTCCCAGTTCTTGAAGGTTCCCCCACTAAGAGCCTTCAGGGTAATCTTGAGTAGGCTGTTGCACCGGTTCAAATTTCTTGACAGCTGGTGCATGGTAAGGGATATGATATATATGTTCAATGCCATGTTCTCTGGCCCAGGCGTTGATAAGGCCATCCTTGAAATTAGTTCTGTTGTCTGACTCGATTCTCTCAGGGGTGCCATGCCTTGAAATAACTTGCTTTTCCAGGCCAGGATGGTGTTCCGAGCAGTGGCGTGAGGCACGGGGTAGGTTTGCAGCCATCCAGTGATGGCTTCCACCATGGTCAGCAGGTAGAGCTTGCCTTGGTGGGTCTGAGGCAGTGTGATGTAGTCAATCTGCCAGGTCTCTCCGTACTTATATTTGGACCATTGCCCACCATACCAGAGGGGCTTCACCCGCTTGGGTTGCTTGATGGCAGCACACGTCTCCCAGTCATGGATAACCTGAGAAATACTGTCCATGGTTAGATCCACCCCTCGGTCCCATGCCCACTTATCGGTGGCGCCTCTGCCCTGATGACTTGAGGCATCATGGGCCCATCAACTCTGATGAGCCAGGCCATCGGTTCCACACCGTCCAATAGACCCTGTTATCACGTACCTCTCCCTGGCTTACGGCAGGGCCCCTCTAGCCCTGGTTATTATTTCCTTCCTGGGCATACATAGTCGAGGTTTCTTCAAGTGGGTCTGACAGATTATCTTCCTTTATGTAATACTCTGCTGTTGCAGTAGGTGCATCAGCCTCCCTCCGTGGCATGCACAAGTCCAGTGCTGCAAAGGGGAGGGGGAAAGGGGGGTGGGGGGACGCCAAGAGCTGCTTTTAGCCATATTGTTGGGGGCAGACGGAGCAGAGGGATGCAAACATGATATTAGATTCAGTTCTATTCTCACAATTTTTGCATGCAAAGTTAAAGGTGTTTGTTTTCTACATTGTTGTCAAAAAGATGCTGAAATTCTTGGAATGGTGAGCGTACAGGACATTTTTTATCTTATTTGAATAGATATCACCTATATTTAGTAATCTGTTATTGCTCAGATATGAGTGGACATTTGTCCAAATGTCAGCATTGAGTTTTAATTTTTCTATAGTTAATTATCAAAAAAAAAAAAAAAACCCAGCTTCTAAGCCTTTGCAATGCCCTCAATATGAATTAATAGGACCATCATTTGAATAGCAAAATTTAATTCGAGCCAAAATTTCCTTTATATATATTGGAAAAACAGCATTTCTCTATCAGCTCGATTAAGTCTCAAATTTAGTTTCTGTATTTAATTTCAAAGCCATTGTATTAAGAGCATTAATTCTGTATTACAGAATGATTTTGATTTCTGTTTTATTGTTTAACTTGAATTCCTTTAACATTCCAAGTAGATTTTGGAAAGCCTCCAGACATTCCCCTGGATCAAATGTATGAAGATAATCAGTTAAGTTGTGAATTTAATGTTTCTTTGTTTTCATTTTTATTGATTCTCTCTCTTATTTTAGCAGTTCTTCTATGACCTGACCCTGTGCTGTCTCATGATTTTAAGTATTTTTTCAGAGTTCCAAGAAAATTATCTGAGCTTCATTGAAAGTCTCTTCTGAATTGATAGTCTTATGGTTTTCCTGAGTTGTTAGTATAGAAGCACTCCAGCACCCTGGCATGTTCAAAGCATCTCATCCTGACTAAAAACTTCAGAGAGAAGAAGCTGCTGAAGGAATTTGATTTCTTTCTCACACTGAAATGTTTAATTGTAGCTTTTGTTCTCGAGAACTTTGGGTTTTTTTAATAAAAATATGTCAGGAAGTTCTTTTCCAATTAGAATTTAGTCAGTGGTCAGGCCTTAATTCTATCTGGAAGCGAAATTATGCAAACCCAGGTGTTTTCTGCATCAAAATAATATTCCAGTCATTTTGACTTGGCAATTTGACCCTATCAATATGTGCTCATTTTCTAGAGATGACCATCTAATTCCTCATTGAATCAAGGCTTGTCAGCTGTTTGCAGACTCTGAGGTGATGACACAGTTTTTTAAAGATTGATGATTATCTAATTTTATAAATGTATGTCTATTATTTAAAGTATTGTTGATTATTGTATTGTGTTTTACCTGCAGAAGATTGTGAACTTTGGCTTTGTTTAAAAAAAAAAAAAAGAAAAAAAAAAAAGTGGGGGAATCGGCAGTATTGTAGAATTTTTTGTTAGATAATAGTTAAAGGAAAGTATGAGGTTCAATCATATGTTATGCTTATGCTTTTGCTTTGCTTGCTTTTAGCAGTACAGATTTGTCAATTAGCCAACTTAAAGTAAGTGTTTAAGTAACTTCAGTTAATGTATTAAGTTTAAATACCATATGTCTGTTCAACATAACCACAGGAAAACTCTTTTTCGCTTGTTTAGCTATCCTTGTAGTTATATTGTTAATGTAAATCTGTGTGTGCTTTGTCATTATAGCCATTTGTTCTTAAATGAAGCAGGTGAAGTTTTGCTTTGATAACCAGGTGAAAGGGGCAGAGCTGGGCAAGACCCTCCTGAAATAGTCAAGGGCAAGACTGGGTTGGCCGCTGTGTTTGCCACCAAGAAGATTTTTAGCTCCGCTGCTGGCTGCAATCTAACAGGTGTTGAGCGGTGGGAACACATGCCATGCCAGACCTTGATGAACAGGATGACCTTCTCTGCTACAAGAGGGCCATCCAGGAAGAGAAAATAGGCCAAGTAGCCTGCAAGTGATATGAGTCACAGGATGGTTGAGTTTGGATGGTTTGTTTAGTGGATTGGAATTTAGTATCATGTATGAAAAAGTTTTTTGGTGCTAATCATGTGTTGGGGGTTGAGTGCTTTTCTGTTACTGTGTCAATTGAAAGAATTTTTCCCATTATCATGCCAATGGAGCTGGCCGGGATACACCCAGGGTCCCTGATGGGTCCAGACAAAAGGGGGTGGGTGGGGACGGCCCCGGAGGGGCCTCTGAGGCTTCCGGGAGGGCACTCGCGTTTCCGGCGAGCTGGGAGGAGGACGCCTGGGATCGTTCAGCCACGCGGCCGAGCACAGGAGAGCCAGACCCTCTGCGATCACCTGCCCTGCATCTGCTGCGTTCCAGCCTCCTGCCTCTGCGGACACAGCTGATCACCCAGACACACACGGTGAGCGAGGAGCCGCCGCTCCAGCCCGTTCCCGCCCGGGACCGGCGTGGCCGCTGCTGCCCCTCCCCCCTCCTTCCTGCCTCCGTTCCCGCTTGCCTTTTTGGCAGATCCGGGCTCTGGACTAAGCACAGAGACAGCGTGCTTGCATCTAAAGGGATTGACACCGAGTTAGCTATTTCGTTCTGTTAGCAATTTTAACTGTTATTGTTTTCTGTTTGTATCGTTAGATATATTAGTAAAAGAGCTGTTATTCCCACCCCCCTTATCTCTGCCTCAGAGTCCTTGATTCAAACAATCATAATACTTGGGGGAGGGGAGTGGAACCAAAGTCTCTATTCCAGAGGGAAATTTCTGCCCTTACTGGCAGACACCTGTCCTTTCAAACCAGGACAGATTTTGGCACCCAATGTGGGGCTCGAGGGCACTGAGTTGAGAGTTAAGACAGGATTAACAGCTCTCTTAACTGACAATATGTTGTCTGGTTTAATCTGGTTTTTGTTCTATGTGGTCACAGCCATCTCCCTCCCATTTGTAAGGCCTTTTTTGAATTTGGGCCCCCTCACCAAGGTTGCTGTGGCTATTGTCCAATTGGTTTGGTGGATTGATTATGTCAGGAATTCATGGGTTTTTAATTTTTTTCTGGGAAGCAGTTGCATGGATCAGGAGCTATCGTACTCTAACTGCGTGTTTCTGGGGCTATTTCAGTAATGGTACTTACTGTGAGATAAAGAGTGCAAGGGAAATTTTCTCCCAACCCATCACCCAGTTTTTTGAGGCTACCCCACTGGTTCTCAAGGATTTCAGATCTGTTTTAATCGCCAGTGCTATTATACAGTGGCTGGTGTTGCTGGTAGGCTTGTTCTACTTAGCATTCAGAAACAAGGGAATATTGGCTTGGACGACAACTCTGATACCTGCCCCAGGGACTAGGGATGCTGCCCCAGAAGCTGCCTCTGCCCCAGAGACTAGGGATGTTGCCCCAGAACCTGCCCCAGGGACTAGGGATGCTGCCCCAGAGCCTGCCCCAGGGACTAGGGATGCTGCCCCAGAGCCTGCCCCTGAGACTAGGGATGCTGCCCCAGAACCTGCCCCTGAGACTAGGGATGCTGCCCCAGAACCTTCCTCTGCCCCAGGGACTAGGGATGCTGCCCCAGAGCCTGATGCTGCTCCACAGCCCACCGCAGCAATGAGCCACCCAGAGTGGGTGGGGGCTCTAGTGAAGGATATAGGTCAAATGTTGAAGGAGCAAAGCCAGATGTTGAAGGAACATAGCCAGATGTTTAAGGAGCACAGCCAGATGATGAAGGAGCATTTTTCTCCAGCTGGTGAGAAACTCTGCCCTAAAGAGGGAGAGTCAGATGGTGCTGCAGTGGAACCCGTAGATGTTGTATCTGTCCAGGTTCCAGCTGGATCACAGGAGCAGCCACAGCCAGCAGCAGTTGCTCCTGTGGAAACTAGGAAATCTAAGATTAAAACGAGGCACTTAGATAATGGGGATCAGCAAGGAGGGTCCTCACAACCAGCAAGGGAGCCAGAGGTTGAGATTGTCACCGAGTCCCTCTCATACGATAGTCTCCGTAACCTGCGTAAAGACATTGCTCGGCAGGGCAGTGAGCCTTTTACAACTTGGTTACTCCGGGTCTGGGACCTTACGGGAACAGGTGTACAACTGGATGGAACTGAGGCCAGGAATTTGGGATCCTTGGCCCAGGATTCAGGTGTGGACCAGATATTTGTAAGGGAGCAAGGCCTCCTTTCCCTCTGGGACCGGCTTTTAATGAGTGTGAGAGAGAAGTTTTTACACAGAGAGAGAATGCAGGAGCACCACCGTAGGATGCGCTGGAAGACCCTTGAGGAAGGGATCCAGCAGCTGAGAGAGACAGCAGTATTAGAAGTACTCTTTGGGAGGGATGGACAGCATGACAATGACCCTGACAAGGTCAAGTGCACAGGGCAGATGTTATGGAATCTGGCAACCTTGGGTCCATCTCAATATACCACCTACATAGCAATGATTAATGCCGATAACAGTCCAGAGGCAGTGTGTTCTGTTGCCAACAAACTCAGAAATTTTGAGAGCATGATGAATGGCCCAATGCAGGCTAATGTCTCTGCCATGGCCAGGGACCTCCAACAGGTCGAAGATAGGATGAGGGATATGAGGGAGGAGATGATGGAGAGAATTGGGGAGGTGAGGAAGATCAGCGTAGCACCAGTACGAGTCACAGGCCCCCAAGTCAGAGCTTCACGTCCCCCAGCAAGGGAGAGAGGGTACACCTCACGAGCTGACCTGTGGTTTTTCCTGCGAGACCATGGGGAAGACATGGGAAAATGGGATGGGAAACCCACTTCCGTCCTGGCAGCACGGGTGCGTCAGCTCAGGGAGGGAAATGCTAACCGAGGGAGCCGCACTAAAATGAAGGTAGCCTCAACCTCCCACAAGCAAGGTGCAGGGTATTACAGCAAGGAGGATGTTCTGTCAGATCCCCTGGAAGGAACCTCCACTATGTATGCCCAGGAAAGAAATAATAATCAGGGCTAGAGGGGCCCTGCCTCTAGCCAGGGAGAGGCATGGGATGACAGGATCTATTTGATAGTGTGGGTGCGATGGCCTGGCACGTCAAAGCCACAGAAACATAAAGTGTTAGTTGATACTGGTTCACAATGCACCCTGATACCATCAGAACATGTGGGGAAGGTACCTGTTTCCATTGTTGGGGTGACGGGGGGATCACAGGAATTCACTTTGCTGGAAGCTGAGATTAGCCTGACAGGGAAGGGGTGGCAGAAACATCCAATTGTAACTGGCCCAGTGGCACCGTGCATTCTAGGCATAGACTTCCTCAGGAACGGCTACTACAAAGACCCAAAGGGGTTCAGGTGGGCTTTTGGAATAGCTGCTGTAGAGACAGAGAGCATTAAGCAGTTGAACACCTTGCCTGGACTGTCAGAAAACCCCTCTGCAGTAGGACTCCTAAAAGTGACAGAGCAACAGGTGCCAATTGCCATCATGACCGTGCACCGCCGGCAGTACCGGACAAATCGAGATGCTGTGATACCCATCCACAAAATGATCCGTGATCTAAAGAGCCAAGGGGTGGTCAGCAAGAGCCACTCACCCTTCAACAGTCCTATCTGGCCTGTGCAGAAATCTGATGGAGAATGGAGACTGACTGTGGACTATCGGGCATTGAATGAAGTGACTCCACCGCTGAGCGCTGCCGTGCCGGTCATGCTGGAACTCCAGTACGAGCTGGAGTCCAAGGCAGCAAGGTGGTATGCCACCATTGACATTGCAAATGCATTCTTCTCCATTCCTTTGGCAGCAGAGTGCAGGCCTCAGTTTGCTTTCACCTGGAGGGGCATGCAGTACACCTGGAACCGACTGCCCCAGGGGTGGAAGCACAGCCCCACCATCTGCCATGGACTGATCCAGGCTGCACTGGAGAGGGGTGAGGCTCCAGAACATTTGCAGTACATCGATGACATCATTGTGTGGGGGAACACAGCAATGGAGGTGTTTCAGAAAGGAGAGAAGATCATCCAGATTTTGCTGGGAGCCGGTTTCACCATTAAAAAGAGCAAAGTCAAAGGACCTGCTGGAGAGATCCAGTTCCTGGGGGCGAAGTGGCAGCATGGACGGCGCCAGATCCCCACTGAGATCATCAATAAGATCACTGCAATGTCCCCACCAACAAGCAAGAAGGAGACACATGCTTTTCTAGGTGCTATCGGCTTTTGGAGAATGCATGTCCCTGAGTACAGCCAGATTGTGAGCCCTCTCTACCAGGTCACTCGCAAGAAGAACGATTTCCATTGGGGCCCTGAACAACAGCAAGCCTTTGCCCAGATCAAACAGGAAATCGCTCATGCAGTGGCCCTCGGCCCAGTCAGGACAGGACCAGAGGTAAAGAATGTGCTCTACTCTGCAGCTGGGAACCATGGTCTGTCCTGGAGCCTTTGGCAGAAGGTGCCTGGTGAGACCCGAGGCCGACCCCTGGGATTCTGGAGCAGAAGCTACAAAGTATCTGAAGCCAACTACACTCCCACAGAGAAGGAAATCTTGGCTGCCTATGAGGGAGTTCAAGCTGCCTCAGAGGTGATTGGCACAAAAGCACAGCTTCTCCTGGCACCCCGACTGCCAGTGCTGGGGTGGATGTTCAAAGGAAAGGTTCCCTCTACCCACCACGCCACCGACGCCACATGGAGCAAGTGGATTGCCCTCATCACGCAGCGCGCCCGTATTGGTAACCCAAATCGCCCTGGGATTTTGGAGATAATTACGAACTGGCCAGAAGGTGAAGATTTTGGTCTCGCTGATGAAGAGGAGCAGAAGCAAGTGACCCGGGCTGAAGAAGCTCCACCGTACAACCAGCTGCCAGCAGATGAAACACACTACGCCCTTTTCACCGACGGTTCCTGCCGCATTGTGGGGATGAACCGGAAGTGGAAAGCTGCCGTATGGAGCCCCACACGACAGGTTGCACAAGCTACCGAAGGAGAAGGTGGATCGAGTCAACTTGCTGAACTCAAAGCTGTTCAGCTGGCCTTGGACATTGCTGTGAGAGAGAAATGGCCAAAGCTCTAGCTTTACACTGATTCGTGGATGGTAGCCAATGCTCTGTGGGGTTGGCTGGAAAGGTGGAAAAAGGCTGACTGGCAACGTAGAGGAAAACCAATCTGGGCTGCTGATGAGTGGAAAGACATTCCCACTCGGGTAGAGAAGCTCCCCGTGAAAGTCCGTCATGTGGATGCCCATGTTCCCAAGAGTCGGGCTAATGAAGAACACAGGCACAACAAGCAGGTAGATCAGCCTGCACAGATAGAGGTCTCAAAGATAGACTTAGATTGGGAACACAAGGGAGAACTGTTCCTGGCTCGATGGGCCCACGATGCCTCAGGCCATCAGGGCAGAGACGCCATCTATAAGCGGGCACGAGACCGAGGGGTGGATCTAACCATGGACAGCATCTCTCAGGTTATTCATGACTGTAACACGTGCGCTGCCATCAAACAGGCCAAGCGGGTGAAGCCCCTCTGGTATGGGGGGCGATGGTCCAAATATAAGTATGGAGAGGCCTGGCAGATTGACTATATCACACTGCCTCAGACCTGCCAGGGCAAGCGCTACGTGCTGACCATGGTAGAAGCCACCACTGGATGGTTGGAGACCTACGCTGTGCCCCACGCCACTGCTCGGAGCACCATCCTGGGCCTGGAAAAACAAGTCCTCTGGAGGCATGGTACCCCTGAAAGAATTGAGTCAGACAATGGGACTCATTTCAAAAATAGCCTTATAAACACCTGGGCTAAAGAACATGGCATCTAGTGGGTGTACCATATTCCCTACCATGCACCAGCGGCTGGGAAAGTTGAACGGTGCAATGGTCTGATTAAAACCACTTTAAAGGCACTAGGTGGGGGGACTTTCAAGAACTGGGAGATCAATCTACCAAAGGCCACATGGTTAGTGAATACCCGAGGTTCCACTAACTGAGCAGGCCCTGCCCAGTCAGAGCCCTTGGGTGCAGCAGATGGAGATAAGGTTCCAGTGGTACACCTGAGAGGCATGTTAGGGAAAACTGTCTGGGTGAACTCTGCTTCCAGCAAAGACAATCCTGTTCGTGGGGTGGTTTTCGTTCAAGGACCAGGTTGCACTTGGTGGGTGATGCAAAAGGATGGAGAGACCCGATGCATACCCCAAGGGGACCTTGTTCTAGGGTGAACTATATATGATACTGTGCCTGTAACTACATGTATGTATATAATTTAAAGATTTCAATATGATGTAGCATGTTGGCATGGAAAAAATTCGGGGTGGATAATGTTGGGGGTTGAGTGCTTTTCTGTTACTGTGTCAATTGAATAAATTTTTCCCATTATCATGCCAATGGAGCTGGCCGGGATACACCCAGGGTCCCTGATGGGTCCAGACAAAAGGGGGTGGGTGGGGACGGCCCCGGAGGGGCCTCTGAGGCTTCCGGGAGGGCACTCGCGTTTCCGGCGAGCTGGGAGGAGGACGCCTGGGATCGTTCAGCCACGCGGCCGAGCACAGGAGAGCCAGACCCTCTGCGATCACCTGCCCTGCATCTGCCGCGTTCCAGCCTCCTGCCTCTGCGGACACAGCTGATCACCCAGACACACACGGTGAGCGAGGAGCCGCCTCTGCAGCCCGTTCCGGCCCGGGACCGGCGTGGCCGCTGCTGCCCCTCCCCCCTCCTTCCTGCCTCCGTTCCCGCTTGCCTTTTTGGCAGATCCGGGCTCTGGACTAAGCACAGAGACAGTGTGCTTGCATCTAAAGGGATTGACACCGAGTTAGCTATTTCGTTCTGTTAGCAATTTTAACTGTTATTGTTTTCTGTTTGTATCATTAGATATATTAGTAAAAGAGCTGTTATTCCCACCCCCCTTATCTCTGCCTCAGAGTCCTTGATTCAAACAATCATAATACTTGGGGGAGGGGAGTGGAACCAAAGTCTCTATTCCAGAGGGAAATTTCTGCCCTTACTGGCAGACACCTGTCCTTTCAAACCAGGACATCATGGTACCTTGTTTCCTCCATGGATTTGACAAATGATCAACAAGTCTGTTAAGGGAATCTTTATGGTTCTAAGAAAAGGGGGAGATTTTGGAGTCACTGAGTTAGGGGTCTCTCTGAATTCTTCAGAGAGAAATCAAAGTGCAAGGATTGAATTAAAGCCTTCGGATGGGTTGAAGTATATTAAGCCACTCACACATAAAGTAGACATTTAAGTAGAAGTAAGTTAGTAAGTTTTAGGGTGAGTTCTAATGCTTTTATTAAGTGAAAGGCTTCAAATGCCAGAGTAGCAAAGCGAGTTCTAGTGAAGGTTGAAATGTACTGATACCTTCAGCAAGAGGCTCTTGGTCCACAGTTGTACACAGGACATAGTCATAATAGAGCTATAGTAAGAATATTGCTTACATTTTTTAGATAGAACAAGATAGGTAGTTGAGCAGTTGTATACGTAACCTGGTGTGCTAAGAAACTAGAATTCTAATAGGTTAAGGAGTGGTGGTCCAAGTTTGCATCCTAGCTTGTTGGAAAAATCCTATATAAGAGTATGTATTGTGGAGAGTTAGTGCTTTTAGCCATTCTGGCTTCTAGCTGTTTGCTTATTGGCACTGTTTTGCCATTGCTTGTCTGCGTGCCGTTTGAGACTGATGTGCTTTGTAGTAAGATGTGCATTGTAATAAATAACCTTTTAACTATTAGCTGCTTTGCATATTTGAGATAACTCAACAAAGTAGGAGCCTAAGAGCTCCGGAGTTGGAGCCTTAGAGCACCAGGGGTCGAGAATCTCAAACCCTGCATCTTGTTTATTGGAGGTCGAGGCTACCTTCACTTAGGTAGAACTCACTTGGTTAGTGCTTCCCTCCCTGAGTTGATGCACCCATGCTGCCAGGACAGAAGCGGGTTTCCCATCTGTAAGAGTCAGTCTGAAGTTTCTCTGATCTGCCTCACAACCATCATCAGAGACTGAGAGCCCAGGACCCCACCGCTCACTCTGGACCTGAGTTCTGTCCTGGCCAATGTGGATGCTTGCCTAGGGACTGTTTGCAGGTGTGCTTGGTGCTTGCCATGGTGCGCTGTGATCGAGCAGGGTACTGGCTGTAGCATCCTGTTCCAGCACCTGTTTCTTGGAGCAATTATCTCCTCATACAATAGTCCATAAATCTCCCCACCTTTAGGCCAGAGGTCACTCAGTTTGGAAAAGGACTATAAAATAGTGACTTTCTTAAAGAGACTTGGAGATCTCTCCCCAACGGATTGAAGACATCTCTATTGTCAGATGACGTCCCAAAGAGTACCTCTAATACTGCCACTTCTCTCAACTGCTGGATCCCTTCCTCAAAGATCTTTCAGAGCATTCTATGGTGATGTTCCTGCATTCTCTTTCTGTGGACAAACCTTTCACACACTCATTAAAAGCCGCTCCCAGAAGGAAAGGGGGCCTTACTCCCTTACAAATATCTGATCCACACCTGAGTTCTGGGTCAAGGGTCCCAAATTCCTTGCCTCAGTACCATCCAGTTGCACACCTGTACCCATAAGGTCCCAGACCCAAAGTAACCAAGTTGCAAAAGCCTCACGGCTCCATTGTATAATGTCTTTTTGCAAATTATGGAGACTTTTATACCACAGGGACTCAGTGACGATATCAACCTCTGGCTCCCTTGCTGGTTGTGAGGGTCCTTCTTTCTTATCCTTATTATCTAGGTGCTTTGTTTTCATCTTAGACTTTCCAGTTTCTACAGGGACGACTGCTGATAGCTGGGACTGCCCCTGCAGTTCAGTTGGAACCTGGACAGATGGGTTCCATGGGTTCCACTGCAGCACCATCAGACTCTCCTTCTTTAGAGCAGGGGGAGGGTTTTTCACCAGCTGGGGAAAGGTAGCCCTTCAGCATCTCATCCACCTCAAGTATCTCCTTCACTAGAACCCCCACCCACTCCAGGGTGGTTCCTTTCTGGGTGTCCTGGTTTGGGACAAAATTAGGGGAAAAATCTCCCAAAGGAGCCCCCCAGGAAACAAACCCCCAGAACTCCTCCCCCTCCCACTATCGGGTTCGGGAAGAACTTCCTCTGAGGGAAAAGTGGAAAAAACTTGTTTATTTAGCAAACATACAAAAAAAGAAACACTCCCCAACACAAGGAAAAACAACCACAGATGCCAAAGGAATTTGTCACCTGTCTGAGTAGGTGTACAGACTCAGAGCATCTCCAATGTCGAGGGCAGAAACGCGTATGTCTTGTCACGAACAGGGTCCGAGATCTTCTTGATGTTTCAGATCAGGTGGAGTCCGGATCAGGTTTGGGTGGTATTCCTAGCTAATAAGGGAAAAAGATGCAAAAAAAGCAGCAAAAACTAGCTAAGCCAAGCAAAGGTGGGGGGGGAGGGGAGAAAGGGGGGGGCAGCCAAGTGAGCAAGCAGCAAGGACAGTGAGAGTGAGCGGGGGGAGGGCTCCCAGCTAGCGGCAGCAGCTGATGGGGGAGGGTGCCGGCAAGCTACTAGTCAAAACAAACCTTCCAAGCATGAACAGCACACGATTTGGAGATACAAAGTGTTGTAACATCAACCCAGGACACTGAGGTGGGCTGTGGGGCAGGGTCAGGCTCTGGGGCAGCATCCCCATTTCCTGGGATAGGTGTCAGAGTGGTTATTCAAGCCAATATCCCCTTACCTGTGTATGCTAAAAAATACAAGCCTATCAGTAAATCCAGCCACTGTATGATATAATTAGCATTTAGAGGAGATTTAAACCCTTCAAAAACTGGTGGGGTAGACCCAAAAAACTGGGTGAAGGGTTGGAAGAAAATTTCCCTTGATGTCATTCCTTCACAGATTATTAAAGTAACCCCAAAAAACATACAGTTAGGGTGTGATAGCCCTGAATCTATGAATTCGCCTTCCAAAGGAAGTTAAAAATCCACTAATTCCTCACCTTATTAACCCATAAAGAAAACTGGATAACAGACACTGTAGCCTTAGTTATAGGGCCCATGTTTAGATACGGGCCTGCAAATGGGAGAAATATAGCCACAACCATATGCCACCCAAACCAGGGTAAGCTAGAGTGTCCCAGTCTGGGGTTCCTCCTCTGCCCCGAGATCACCCCAGAGGGACACGAAGGGTGGTTCAAACCCTGGTTTTCCCCGAAGCCGCCAAAGAGAGACTGCCAGAGACGGTTTTCTCTTTTTCCAAGGACTGTTTATTATCTCTTATCTCTGGGACTTTTTTCCTGGCCAGCAGCGGTCTGCTCAGCCTGGCATCCATGGTGGAATCTGCCTGGTGAAGGCAGGGCTTATCTTATATAGTTAGTACTACGTATTACATGTTTACAAAATTTTACCAATACAATACAATTTTATTAAATGGTCCAGCCCTGACCCCAACCAATCCAAGAGGCCAACGTGTCACCCAACATGGATGACATGGAGAAGAAGGAGGAAAAGGTGTCCACCCCCCAAATTCTCCATCTTGGCCACGTGTCCCTTATCATAAACATTCAAGAAAATCTATTTATCTACGTTCTAACATTCTAATTTACACTCTACTCATCATTATTTTCTGTGTCTCTTCTCTCAATGTGGGCAGATTCTCCCAAGGAGCCAAATCCATCCCCTGCAGCTTTTGGGCAGCACCCAGGGGTCTCTGAGGGGTCTGCCAGGGGGTTTTTGCACCCCCAAAGGAGCCAGGGAAAAACCCTGGACTCCCACATCTCCCCCCTCTGTTTGTACCAAAAAGACCTCCTTCACGGTTTTGTCCAGAGCCCTTTTCACAGCTTTGTTCAAGGCGCGCCGAGTGCACGGGATGATGCATGGCAAAGCAATGAGAATAGTGACAAGCTCCACTAATATATAAAAACCTACTTTCAAAATTTCTTTTTACAAAGGTAAAAGATCAAAAAGGTCAAACAGACCATCCAGGCACAATAAATGTGCTAGAACTCGGAAGGATGGTTTGTTTGAGACTACAATATAATTGCTATATACATTCTAATTCAGAGTAACATCCATTGTTTGGTTCTTTTTCACCCCTAAAACATCACATTGTTGAACCAAAAATTTCTAATTCTTTTGGTTAGAAAACAGCCTCAGGGAGAAATTGAACCCACACATGCCATCCATTCACAGGAGTTGTCACAACTCACATCACCCATGAAGGGATGCCCTCCGGAATGGGCCATTCTTTCATTGGCAATCCCACCAGATATGTTGAAAATGGCTTTTTTACCTGGAATGCCTCAAACAAATTGTTTCCAACCCCACTGTCCATGCTAAATTTTCCCAAACACTCTCCCTTGGCTGCATCACTGGTAAATCCTCTTTTTCACCTAATACAGTTGACAAAAAATAAGATAAAAATAAGATACAACAGCATATAAACAGTCATTTTTCACTGTCAGTCCTTAAGTCTTTTAAATCTTGTTTGAAGAGAAGTTCACATCCTTTTTCCTTGATGTCTGCCAACACTCCCCTTGGAATCTTGGCGGCTTGTTGTACTGGATCATTGTGAGGAGGGTCTCCTGCTAATTCTGCCATGGTAAGGTTAGCATGAGCACCACCTTGGTATTTCTTTCGCAGCTCCTTCAAAGCTCTTCTCCATCTGCGCTCCCACATAAGTCCTTGTGTGTCAGTAAGTATCAATGACACAAGAGATTTCATGTCACATGAAGTCAAGTCATATTCATTGAGAATACCTTTTAAAAACTGTTTAAAATATGAAGATCCCAGTCCATAATCTCTAATTGCCTTAATAAAATTTTTAACTAAATCATGATTTCATTTTTGCCATCTGTGGTTTTGTCCTTGTGGGTCATAATTCACTGGCATGGCTATTTCATCTGTCCCAATTGCAGGACATTCTCTGCTTCTTGTCAAGTCCATTTGAATATTTGTCCAATCAACTAAAGTATCTTGAGCTGCTGTTGCAGGTCTGTGTGTCTCTGTAGGAATTTGTCTGTTCAAAGGTGTTACTTGTTGAGATTGAGGCCAAGCTGCTGCCTCATTCATTTTTTGATTCATTGGTATTGTAGAAATCTGTGGTCCTTGCCGCATTGTTCATTGAAAAGTCCCTGCCCGTCATTGTCATCAACCTTGTTCTTCCCTTTATTATCACTTGTACTGTCATTTCTGAATCTGTAAGAATTGTCCTTGGAGATCTGTAAGATAAGAAAACCCATTCTATAATTAAAAGAGGGTCTTTTTTGTGTTCGTCCCATTGAAAAATCAAACCATATAGCTGTGTTTCTTCTCCCAACACTGCTAAATGGAATAGTAAAGAGTCCACATATTGGTGTGCTTGTCTGTCCTGTATCATTTCTGCAACCTTTTGCAGGCTTGCTTGTGCTTTTGGCATAAAAGTCCTGAGAGATTTGATGTTGTCGTTTCCTTTCAGAAGATCGAACAAAGATGAAAGATCTTCATTCGTGATTCCCAAAATCGATCTCATCCAGTTGATCTCTCCAAGAAATTGCTGGAGATCTTAGAGATTGTTGACTTTTGAGCTGATTTCTAGTTTTTGAGGTTTGATTGTCTGTTCGGTGATTTTCCATCCAAGGTATTTCCAGGGTGCGATTTCTTGCGTCTTTGAAGTGCTGACTTTGAGTTCTGCTTTTTGTATTTCTTCCATCACACAAGCACGGACTTCTTGTAGTTCTTGGTCCATCGATGCAGCAATCAGCAAATCGTCTATATAGTGTACAATTCTTGCTCTGGGATATTTGTGTCTTGCTGGAGCCAAAGTTTGCGCCACATACCATTGACAAATTGTTGGCGAGTCCTTGAGGCCTTGGGGTAAAACAACCCAATGATACCTCTTCATTGGCTCTTCTCTGCTCAAACTTGAAACAAAAAATGCCATCCGGTAAACATCGTCTTCATGAAGTGGAATACTGAAAAAGCAGTCTTTGAGGTCAATAATAACAAGAGGCCAGTCTCTGGGAATCATTGTGAGTGATGGGAGTCCTTGCTGAAGAGGTCCCATCTCCACCACTATTTCATTCAATTTTCTGAGGTTGTGAAGCAATCTCCACGATCCAGAAGACTTCTTTCGGATGACAAACACTGGAAAATTCCACGGGCTGTTTGTCGATTTTATGTGTCCTTTTTCTAGTTGTTGTTTCACCAAAGTTTTCAATGCACTCAACTTCTTCTCCAAGGCCCACTGATCCACCCAACGAGGCATATCAGTTTTCCATGTCAGTTTTGGAGTGGCGAGTGCTGCAGTGAGTCCTACTAAAAATCCGTTGTCAGGTACATGTTCCACTGTGAAAGGAGATCTCTTCCCCATACAGTGAATGGCTTTTACACGAGTAATAGCTGTCTTCTGTCCGGGTCCTGTGAATGTTATTGAATTTTTGCTTTGGAGGCATACAGAACTTCCTCCAATGCCTGTGATTTGATCCAAATGTACAATCAAGTTCCATTCTCGAGGTCAGAAAATATATGAAATCAGTGTCACGTCCGGTGTTCACCATCCCTGTGATGGTTATTTTCCTGTTATTGTATATCAAGTCCCAAGTAATAGTTGGCTGTTCACGAGTTATTTACTTCAACCATAACACGTGTACTTTGACATGGTCATTGTAGTGTGGATGCCCTTCGCCCATCGCCGGCATTGCTTGATGCTCCAATGGATGTGATGGGCAGAGCTATCTCTTTTGCCAGTTGAGTATTTTGTGGAATTGTCAATGGGGGTCGAAGAGCCCTTACTAAAATTGTCAGCTCTTCGAAGCAGTCTGTTGAAACAACAGTAGGATATATTGTCAGTCCAAAAATGCTGCACCGGTCTCTGCCTATTATCAAAAAATCTTGTCTCTTTCGGCACGGTGCTTTGAATCCTGTAGGTATAGATGCAGATTCTTCATTCAAAAAAACAAGTGATTTTGAAGCTGACAGGATGTACTGCATTCCTGGTGGCAGCAAATCCCTGTCACAGGGGATGTCCCCTAACGCCCTGCTGAGGGAGTCAGATTGATGTCCCCAACTGTATTGTCTGTGCCGGTGTTGTTGCTGTTCCTTGTTGCACTGCCATCATTTCTGTCATAGCACAAGATGATCCTGCACTTTTCTTCGTGTTTTTTGGCAGTGGCAATGGTTTTCCGTCCACATTTGTCAAAGAATAACATTCACTTGCCAGATGTCTTCTTCTGCGACATCTAGGGCAAAGTTCTGGTGGCTTGGAAGTCTTTGTGGATTGAGGACAAATTTTCCTAAAATGTCCAAAAACCCCACAGTCGTAGCATTGTCCTTTAGATGGATTCTTTTTCTTCTTGAAATTTGCAAAAACCTTTTCATGTTGTTCTTGAAGAACTTCTGTCATTTGCTCCTTGACAACTGAAGCTATATGTTGTGGTGTTTCAATCTTGCTGCAGGCTTCAACCATCTCCATCCTCTCTTTGTGGAGACACAAACAGAACCCTTCCCCCAAATGCTTACTTTGAAAGCTTTTCAACTTTCTCTGTCTCTAAATTTTTGATGAAAACTGTAAAATTTTCCTTTGTACTATTATTTCAACTATTATCTAACAAAAAAAACAAACCCAAAGTTTACAATCTTTTGCAAGTAAACACAATACAATAATTAACAATACTTTAAACAATAGATATACATTTACAATATTAGATAATTATCAATTTAAGAAAAACTGTGTCATCACCTCAGGGTCTGCAGACAGCTGACAAACCTTGATTCAATGAGGAATTAGATGGTCATCTCCGGAAAATGAACACCAAATTCACTTCAAAGTCAGCTTCAGCTGTTATATTGATAAGTCAAATTGCCAATCCAAACGATTGGAATATTATTTTGATGCAGAAAACACCTGGGTTTACACAATTTCTCTTTCAGTTAGAATCAAGGCTTGGCCAGAGCCTAAACTCTAATTGGAAGAGAACTCCCTGACATCTTCTTATTAAAGAAAAAAAAAACCACAACTCTTAACAACAAAGTTACAATTAAACATTTCAAAAAGAAATCAAACTCCTTTAGCAACTCATTTTCTCTAAAATTCATCTTTAGGGTAAGATACTTTGAACATGGCAAGACACTGCAGTGCTTCTGTGATAGCAACTCAGGAAAACCATAACACTAGGAATTTGTTCTGAGAATGAAGCTCAAATAATTTTCTGGAATTCTGCAAAATATTCAAAACCATAAGATAGCACAGTGCCAGGTCACAAAAGACCTGCCAAAATAAAAGAGAGAATTAATAAAAGGAAAACAAAGAAACATTAAGTTCACAATTTAGCTGATTATCTTCATACATTTGATTCAAGGACACGACTGGAGGCTTTCCAAAACTTACTTGAAATGTTGAAAGATTTCAAATTAAACAATGAAATAGAAAACAAAATTGTTCTGTGATATAGAATTCATACAATCTTATTACAATGTTTTCTTTTAAATTAAATACAGAAACTAAATTTGAATTTTAAAATCCAACTCAAAATCTATTGATTTATATTGACAATATTGCAAATACTTATAAACTGGCTTCTCTAAAACAATTAACTATAGGAAAATTGAAACTCAATGTTGACATTTAAATAAATGTCCACTCATATCTGAGCAATAACAAATCACTAAATATAGATGATATATATTCAAATAAAATACAAAATACCTTATTATACTTTCAATTATTAAAATATCTAATACTATGAAAATACCTTCACCATTCTTAAAGTTTCAGCTATTTTTTTTTCTTTTTCAACAATGCAAAAACAAACACCTTTAGTTTAACATACAAGAACTGAAAATAAAACTGAGTCTGTTATCCTGTTCCCTTGTTCTGTTTGTTCTCCACAGTATAGATAAAAAGCAGCTCTTGGCATCTCTCCACCCCCCATTCCCCCTCCCGTCTGCAGCACTGGACCCGTGCAGGCACAGGGGGAGCAGCGGGGGTGCTGCTGGAGCCTCTGGGAGCAGGGCGGCTGTGCCCCCCCCTTCCCTCTGGGTGAGCCTGGGCTGTGACCTCACGCTGCTGTAGACGGGTTTGCTCTGTCCGGCTCTGTCCGGGCAGCTGCCTGCAATTGTTTAAAAGTTGATAAGTTTTTCACCTTTGACTTAAAAAGCATAAATTTCTCTCCCCATTAGAATCTGCCAGTTCTAATGTGGACAACTCAGGTTTCCCTGAAACAGGGCATTCATCTCCTCCCCCAGCATTTCTGACAGCTGGAGACAGGTCTGTCTGTGTCTTTTCGCAATTCTCGCTTTTCCGCGTCCCGGCCATTGCCGCAGGTTGCCCCTCCCTGGACATCCCTTGCAGCTAAATGCACCGAACCCGCACTTTTTTCCTGTTTTTGTCCCGGTCAGTGTGAAGGCTGCCGCTCCCTCCCCCTTTGGGCTGAGAGCCGCCCACATGGTCCTGTCCTTCTGCGTCCCAGTCCCCGCAGGTTGCCCCTCCCTGGACATCCCTGCGGCACCAAGCCCGCATTTTTTCGTGGTCCCGTCCCCCTCCCCTCTGTCCCCCACGGCCCGGGGAGTCGCCTGCAGCACCCTCCCGCCTTCTGGGGTCAGGGTTTCTGAAGGGGTGAAATAGCAAAACTGTATGTCCTGTAACTCACTTGGAAATATTTCTAACTTAATTTTTTCCCTGGCCTTGCTGATGGCAAGGCCCTTGCTGAACCACCTGCTGCTGGCAAGGCAGTCATAAACTTCCTTCCCCCAGCTCATAGCTAGGTGAGAATCCTTCCCTAGTCTCTGAGGAACTTTAATTGCTTTCTTCACCTGCTGATAGCAAGGCAGCCATAAACCTCCCTCCCCATGCTCATGGCTAGGTGGGAATCCTACGATGTGTCTGATTCTGAACCATCTTACCCAAAAGCAATTCGTCCAAAATCTATTCGGAGGTTCCTGAAACCGACCAGCATTGCACAGGAGCGAGGCTTCCCGGGACACCTCCTCTCCGACTCGCGTCTGGAACTCAGCTTTTCTTGGCAGAGGGCCATAAATCTCCTCCACAGTCCTTTTCAACAGCTTGCCTCTTCTGAAGCTCTGTCTTTTGGGGGTCTGTACCTGCCTTTGCAGGCTACAAGGATCCACCAGGGTCCGTGCCAAATGTCTCTGCCTGGGGGGGTCTCCTCCATCTCTGTGCGTCTTCTTGACCTTGCCCTTCTGGGGGTCCGCACCCACCTTTGTGGGCTGTGGTGCATCCTAAAACGTCGGATGTCACTGCCCAGCCAGGGGGATGCCAGATGTCAATGCTCAGCCAGGGACGCCAGGTGTCCCAGTTTGGGGTTCCTCCTCTGCCCCGAGATCACCCCAGAGGGACACGAAGGGTGGTTCAAACCCTGGTTTTCCCCGAAGCTGCCGAAGAGAGACTGCCAGAGACGGTTTTCTCTTTTTCCAAGGACTGTTTATTATCTCTTATCTCTGGGACCTTTTGCTTGGCCAGCAGCGGTCTGCTCAGCCTGGCATCCATGGTGGAATCTGCCTGGTGAAGGCAGGGCTTATCTTATATAGTTAGTACTACGTATTACATGTTTACAAAATTTTACCAATACAATACAATTTTATTAAATGGTCCAGCCCTGACCCCAACCAATCCAAGAGGCCAACGTGTCACCCAACATGGATGACATGGAGAAGAAGGAGGAAAAGGTGTCCACCCCCCAAATTCTCCATCTTGGCCACATGTCCCTTATCATAAACATTCAAGAAAACCTATTTATCTATGTTCTAGCATTCTAATTTACACTCTACTCATCATTATTTTCTGTGTCTCTTCTCTCAATGTGGGCAGATTCTCCCAAGGAGCCAAATCCAGCCCCTGCAGCTCCTGGGCAGCACCTGGGGGTCTCTGAGGGGTCTGCCAGGGGGTTTTTGCACCCCCAAAAGAGCCAGGGAAAAACCCTGGACTCCCACACTAGACAACATGGTGCCACCTAATGAGGTTTTTATTTTGGAGGACAGGCATCTGCTAAGAATTATAATTTTGAAATTAAGGGGCTCTCAAGCAAAGATAGGAATTAGGAATACCAGTTCTTTACTTGGAAAACTAAAATAGAAATACAGTATTACAATGAACAAACACAAAACACTGACAGAGTGAGAATACAACGTGACACCCCGTCAGTCAGGGGGTTGGTAGCAGTCCAATTAAATGGTGGCTACAGTCCTCCTGGAGTGAGAGATGTGGTTCACTTGAAGCAGTGGTCCTGCAGAAGGATACAGCTTTCTGTAGAAAATGTTACATTCCCTAAAGCATACCCCTGGGACGCCATCCCATGAAACAAAGAAATTCCTTCAAACTAAACCCCCTCTCCCTTATTGAAAACCCCATTATCTCTTAGAATTTCTGTTGGCTCTTAAAGTCACAAGTTAATTGGTTCTTTTCTTACTTAGAGTTTTAAGATAATTGGTTAGTTTGTAAGTTGTAGTTTTTATTGGTTAGAAACTCAATCCTCTGGAAACCTATATAAAGTCTTTTGTTATCTGATATAATTAGACCGTTGCTAGCATATCCCTTCAAGGACAATAAAGTTATCTTTGGAACTTTTGCTGAGCGGTCTCAAGCCTTTGCTCTTTACTAGTGGGTAGCTGAGGGTTCTGTATCCGGGGCTCAGAGGTATCTGGACTGCAGACCCTGGAGTTGGAAAGCACCCAACTCTAAAAACAGCTACAGCTTTCCACCTAAGGTCCAGTGATGATGTGGAAAGGTCTGGCTTTCCTCTGGAATCCAGTGGTAATAAGGTATCTTGGTGTTCAAAATCTCAGTTTTTATCTCGGTAGGAAAGGCTTGGCTCCTCCCCCTGGCTGGAGCATCTCCCAATGGGATGATGTAATTTTATCAGTCATAAAGTGGGACTTAATGGCCCATTAGCAGATGATATCTTCCCTGGAGGAAGGATGGGTTGTGGAAAACCATAAAGATGACTGCTCCACCTAAAGATGGCCCAGCAGCAGAAAATGTCCCATGGAGATAAGGATCACTGCCCCACCCGGATTCAACAGATGGTGATATAATACACATTTGTATTCACATCCTGTTTTGCAACCCTATACAGTAGGGTTGACTGCTACTGGCAAGGGTTGTTCCTCTGTCTCAGCTGCAGTTTGAGTAGCCATAGTGCCTGTTGGACTCCTTTTCTCTTCCTCTCCCTGAGGGTGCTGTCTAGTGATGAGCAGTGTCCCATAAATTGCAGCCAGGGCCCAACACATTGCACAACTTTGCACCTCTCTGGAACTGTCGCAGCATTCTCCTTGAAAATATTCTGTCACTTTATTAGGGTCCTGTAGTTGTTCAGGGGTAAACTTCCAAACCATTGGAGCAGAATAGTCCTTCAAAGGCTGGCCCATTTATTCCTTCATGCCATGCCACTCATGCCTATCCACCCTCTGGGCAGATCTCTGAATGACCTCCCAAGAAATCTCTTTCTTGACTCTTAACATGGTGTAGACCATACTAAGGAGACCTGGCAGACTTAGCAATAAGAACATGCTTTCTTTAACATCCAAAGGGAATTGAGAATTCTCAAATGCTGTTGTAACAAGCCTGAAGAAAATGGGGTGAAAAGCTGTGGAAAATCATCCTCCCCTGTTCCCCCCACAGACTGGGTGTGATTATTAATGAATTGCCAGAGGTAGTGCCCAAGGCAAGGACAGGAGAACAACACTGAATACATATCCCAAATGACCCTCATTGCCTTTGATGCTATCATGTCATAACTTAATATCGCATAGTACAGCAACAAAGCAATCCTGACCCCTGCTCTGAAAAAGATTGCTGTGATGGGCACATAGTGCATATACAGGAATATATACAGGGTTAGGGACCACAGAGAAAACAACATTGTGACCACTGGCTCTATACCTAATACATCAAATGCTTATATCCAAATTTTTTCCAACTTGCTCTGGTCAGATCTATTGTTATCTTAACACTTTGAGCCTCACTTGGCTGCCGAAGAAAGCTGCCATGGCTTAGGGAACAGTATTCCCCACTTTAGTGCTCCCACTGAAACTCCAAACCATGCACCGCTTGCTCTTTCCCCCTCCCCCTCCTCCTGCAGTGAGACAGAGAGGAGGACTGTAGGCACAAAAGGTAAAGATCACAGGTTGACATAACAATTTACTAGAAACAGCAATGAAATAAGAAATCAACAGTAACAACAATATTAATAAGACTATAAAGAGAGGTGAATGATTCACATGCAAGTGCTCATCACAAGAAACCTGGCACTACCCTGACTGCTCACCCTGCCACCAGCCTGACTAGAAGGGATCCATCCCCCTCTTCCCCCTGCATACTGCATGAGGTGGTATAGAATAACCACAGTGTCCTGGCCATGCCTCTCTGAGCTGCTGCAAAAATTAACCCTGTCCTGGCTGGAACCAGGACATAGGCTGACCTTGTCTAGCTGCCAGGTACCCACCAACCTTTTGAAACTTTCTGGCAAAAGTATCAGAATAGGTGGAATAAGTAGAAGCTGAACTTTCAAGAATCAAGAGTAATTACACTGAAGAATTTCTTTGAGAAGTTGATGGATTTTCAGTACAGTGGCTCTCCAAAAAACTGTTTTTTTAAATGCATGTGCTTGAATTCAGGTTCTGTGAGAAAGTCTGAAAGATGTGGGTGTCATTGGTTAAGATGGATTGAGCTGAGGGTCTTTTCTGAGTTTAGACTCTGTGAACATGTTACCAGATGATAAATTGTCTACACCTGGTGAGCTAACACAATGCTTGTTCTATCAAAACCATTGGCCTATGGAACTGCACAAAGCCCATTGTGTAAGAAGAACTGGAAGTTCACCAGCTCCAGTGCCCTGCCAACCCAAGTATGTCAGTTGTAACAGTGGGGTCTACAACCACTAGGGACCACCAGAGAGACCTCCAAGACAGAAGAATGCATGCGTAAAGGAGAGGGAAAATATGTTAATGATTTTGGGGAGATGATTATCATATGTATGTTTATTCTGCAACAATCAATGAATATGTATGTAAAACATAGTATATAAAGAGAAACTTTCCTGTACTCAGCATGCATGGATTTGGAAGGAGCAATTCTGTGCATCTGGCTGAATAATGAATGCCTGGTTCTTAATGCTACATTAGTATTAAGGAGCTTTTCTATTTCACTGAATTTTTGGTAACATGACCTGCTTATCTGTTCTCTTGTTTTCTCACATCCTAGAGCTTCAGTCACCTGTGTAGAGGGGTGTTGTAACCCAATACCAGAGGTATAAGAAATGCTTTAACCCTTCCCTTCTGTCCCTATTCTATTGGCAGAGAGCCAAATTCCCCTCCCTGACCCTTTCCTAGAAAAGACCGTTATCTGAGATCCTCCTCCTCTTTTGTCGTGGGACCACCATGAAATAAACTACGAACATTCAGAAAGGCAAGGAGCCTCTTTTGAACCTTTGTTTATCCTATGTTGCAGCCCCTTAGGAATGAGACTCAGACACCGAGATCTTTTTGCTGCAAAAGAGTCCACTTGATTGTCTTAACTATCTCTTTTTATACATTAGTGTATAAGGGATACCTTTTCTAACATGCAATCTGATTGGTTACAATGTTTTCCTTTCTATAAAAGCTACTTGTTAATAGGTACATCTAGGATAACATAAATCAAATAAAGCTATTGCAAAATCATCTCTTTGAAGTAGTTCTACGATAGTCAAAACAGGATCTTGTCTCTCCAGATGTGCTTTCCTAAATCCTTGAGCAGTCACTGTAAATGCTTTATGACTTTGTTTTCCTTCTCTGAACAGTCACAAGGACACCATGACCTATGTTTTGCCTTTTCATTGTCCCGGCGTCTTGCAATACACTGAGGCGAGTGTCAGAGCTGCAGCTAGGCTCCCAACATCTCCCCCTCTCTTTTCAAAGACAGTGTCTGCAATTCGTCTTATTTGAAAAGAAAAACATCGGATGAGACAAGGTCTCATAACAATAACTATAATGATTGTTAATATAACGACTATAACTCCTTTGATAATGTCCTTAAGCCAAGCTGAAATACCAAAAGAAAGCAACCGATCATCAAACGGGTTATGGTTTACAGTAATCTTTGATGTATGATCTTGTAGCCATTGAAGTTGCTCATGTATGGAAGTGCTGTGATCAGACAGATTGAAACAACACATTCCTTCAAATTCTTCACATCCCCGACTTTGTGTTAATAGCAAATAGTCTATGGCAGCCCTGTTTTGCAACACTGCTTGTCGTAAGCTATTAGTGTCTTGGGCCATTTGAGTAATTATAGAAGTGGTGACATTAGATTGCTTTACTACCCAACAAGCAAAATGCTGAATCTGAGTTAAGGCTTGGGCACTTGCTACAAAAGGAACCATGGAAGCAAATATTCTGGCAGTCCGGCTCCAAAGTTCTACCTCATCGTCACAGTCTGGTGCCAGCTGCATAGCTTCTCTTTTGGTACGAGTGTTGTTTAGAGTTCTGATGAGGCTTTGAGTAGGTGTAAGTAAAGAAAGTTGGCCCAAGTAACATGGTCCTCCCATAGCATAATGAGGAATACCTTGCCATGCCCTGTCACCACAAATAAGATAAACATCAGAAGGTAGAGATAGGGGCTTGGAAATGTCCAGATGGATGTGCCCCATACCCCATCCATAAGGTGAAGAGCCACAATATTCAGAAACATTATAATTTCGATTGGGTGTTACCCAATTTTGCCTTTTTTGTTCGTTTGTTGTCCAGGAAAAATGGCCAAAATAAACACAACCGCTATGATTTAACGATTGACTATCCAAAAGGTTAAATTCTTGTGGATCCCAAGGTAATGTCTGGTTAAGTGTACTTATGTATTTCGCAGTGCAGTAACTAGCATTGCCTGTAACACAGCCAGAGGCAAGTCTAGATACCGAAAAAGGAGATCCGATCAAGCATGTTCTAAATGGGTCTGCTGCGGCTTTGAGGTGCAGGCAAAAGTCTTTAACATTGGTTTTATCAGCCCAGGCCAACCAAAAATTGTTGTGTGGAAATGACACAGCTTGTTCAGTTGACATGGCTACGAGATTGCACACACCAAGGCATAACTTCAGCAAATTCAAATTCATCTTTATAATGTTTCCCACAATCAATAAGATACTTAGATTTTAAAACCTTTGTTCGGTTAAGTGTTAATAAAACCTCTATAGGCTGAGCTAAATGCCAAGCATATAAAGCTAATTCGCGTTCTTCTATACTTTCAAATAAGGCATACGCTGAAGCATGATCATGTCTCGTTTTAAGCCATCTATTTAAAGGAAGCAAAGGATCATCAAATAACACATTAGTATTATACAAGCAAAAGGAACAACCTTCAAAAGCAGTATGTATATTATGAGAAGTAAATATATTGCCACACCTTCCACAAGCAAATTGGCCCTTAATCCAAATGGAATATTCACACTCTGGTGAGCAAATTTTGGATACTCGCGAGGAGTGTAAGTCCCAGATAAGATTCACAATAGTTTGAGAAAAAGGAATGTCAGGAAAGTAAGATTCCTCAATGCTCAGTTCCTTGGCTATCAACACCTTGATCCATAGAATCCTGTTTTTCCACCTCTTCAGTCTGGTCTGATACCATTGCTTCGTCTCCTCCGGCGTCTCCCAAGGCTGCAGGTGCTCCAGGGTCACTGTCACGCAACCACGGCTTCACCCACTTTGCAGGAATCCACTTTGACTTATCTCCTGTCTATACACAAGCATATCCCCGCCCCCAAGTAAGTAACTTGACTGGACCTTCCCATTTTTGTATGACTGGATCCCACAAGGATACAAGTACCTGATCAAATCGTTTGTCATGTTGCGAAAAATGAGCATCTATTGGTCTCATAGGAGACATTCCATGTGGTTGAGAAATCCATAGTTTCCAATTATGTACATACAAAGCTTTAGAAACAATTTCAGAAGGGGAGAGGAGGATCTCCCCCTCCCATCTAAAAAGATGAAACAAACGTTTAAGATGTTGATGTTTTCGTTCAATAATACCTTGACCTCCACTGTTATAGGGCACTCCTGTAATATGTTCAATGCCCCATCGATGAAAGAAGTCCTGGGCATAGGAACTCGCATAATTAGGCCCATTATCTGTCTTTATCTGCTTCGGAAGTCCCAGCACTGCAAATTATTCTATCCAATGACGGCAAGAAGCTCTGGATTTTTGAGAAGTCAAGGGCGTTGCCCAAACCAATTTGCTAAAAGTATCTATTGTAACATGCACATATTTCTGTTTCCCAAATTCTGGAACCACTGTCACATCTGTTTGAAACAACTCACGGGATTGTAACCCTCGTGGATTAAAGCCCATCTCCTGTAAAGGGGGCAGCCTTGCACAATTAGGGCAAGCTGCAACGATGCTCCTAGAATCAATTCATGAGCTGCGAATCTCTTTCTGCAACGATAAAGAAGGTTGATGAAAAAATGAATGTGAAAGTCGAGCGAGTTCAAATGGTTTCAAGCCAACCACAGCTGATACCGCAGCGTCAATCCTTCGGTTTCCTTCAGATATAATTCCTGGGAACTGTAAATGACTGCGAACATGAGTAAAAAAATACTGTACAATGCGGCAAGAAATGAGGTTCATCAATGTACACAAAGCAAATGCAATCTTTTCATTAGAAATTTTCCCCATCACTGAATCACTTATCCGTTCTAAAATGGAAGCAACATATAGGGAATCACAAATAAGGTTAAAAGGTTTGTGATGAAAATCGAAAAATGCTAGGACTACTGCCTTTAATTCCAATAATTGTACTGAGGCATCCTTCTCTAAACAAACAACAGTGTTCCAGTTACCCTGGGCAAAATGTGCATAACCATATTTACCACTCTTGCCACTAGCTTCCATGAAAACAGTCACTGCGTCCTTCAGAGGCGACAGCGCTCGCACACAAGTCAATCGTATTGGTAAATGTTGTAATGAGGTAAAGGGAATGATTCAGCATACCTCTGTCCATCTCTTCTGGTTGGTCCCTGGCTCCCTGTCCTTCTTCCTGTCCTGTGACCTTCCCCTGTGACCTTGTAGCCCACCTAGAGTTCCCGTACTCTGAACCTAGACCCCCTGTGTCCTTACCCCATTGGCTGCCAGCCCAAGGCCACTCCCATTCCCGTCTCCTGAATACCTCTCTCCCGGAGAGAATCTCCCTCTTTCCTGCCACACCATCGCCATGGAATAAACCTGAGACCTGAAAGAGCCTCTTTTGTATCTGTTGTAATCTATGCAGATACTTTGTCTGATCTTAAGTAATTAGGAAAAAGACACAAAGTATTATTGCAGGTAAATTTGTAGCAAATAAAGGTGAAGGTGGAAAGTGATTATCAAAGCGGATACCCAAAGTTGTAGTGGCAAATGTAATGGAAATCTGTTGCCATTCTTCCGTCAACTGCAAGGACGACACGGGCAAGCAAATCAAGCCGGGTTCTTTGCCATAAACAAACCTAATTCTTTTTCGTGCTTTTAGCAACAGTTGTCCTAACAAGTCAAGCCTATGTACAAGTGTTAGATGTGACACACTAGATACAAAAACCCATTCTAAATGAAAAAAGCTTTTCTTGTCTGGCTCACACTGTCCCACAATAGCCATAAATTCTGATGAGTGATGCAAAACATAAATCCCCACTTCCAGATTTGGATTATATCTATACACATAAGAATTTTGTAGTTTTTGCAAAATGCTTTCCAATGCAGTATTAGCTTCAGAAGTCCATACAACCTGACCGTTAATGTCTGAAGTACCCACCAGCAAGGTACGAATGGGGTTTATTTCTGTGTTTGAAATACCTATCCAAGGACGGATACTTTGGATGTCACCTAATAATTTCTGGACATCATTAACAGTGGAAATATTACGATATAATTCAAATTTTTTCGGAGAAAATCATGCTTTCGTAATTGCATAACCTAAGTACAACCAGGGGCTCGTCCTTTGCACTTTTTCATGTGCCACATATAGACCCCACTTTTCTAAGATTTGTAACAAATTTTGTTGTGTTTCTGAATCCAACTCTTTCTCACTAGCTACCAATATGTCATCCATGTAGTGGTAGGTAATATAACAAGGGTATTTTTTGTCGCCATTCTTCCAATGCTAAATCAACATACCACTGACAAATGGTTGGGCTATTTTTCATGCCTTGGGGCAGAACAACCCATTCATACCTTTTTGCAGGGGTACTATTGTTTACTGATGGCACAGAGAAGGCAAACCTACAATAATCAGAAGGATGTAACGGTATGCTGAAAAAAACAATCTTTTATGTCGATAATAAACAAATAATAATTTTTGGGTAAGGCACTAGGAGAAGGTAAACCAGGTTGCAAAGCTCCTAACGGGTTCATTTGATCGTTTACTGCTCTTAAGTCATGCAAAAATCTCCATTTACCAGACTTCTTTTGTATTACAAACACAGGGGTGTTCCAGGGACTATGAGAGGGTTGTATGTAGCCTAATTGTAACTGTTGTTGAACTAGCTCCTGTAGGTACCTGATCTTTTCTTGAGATAGTAGCCATTGAGCCACCCATACCGGGTCATTTAATTTCCAAGACAGCTTTATACATGGACGAGCACCTTTCTGCACAGCGGCCGCTTCTAAAAAGGCTGAGTAACTAGTGCAATTCGCCATTGGCTTAATATATCCCTGCCTAGTAGCCATAGTGGCATTTCTAACACATAAGGTCTGGTTATTGCTGTATTGCCTTCTCCATCCTGAATACAAATGTCAATCACACTCTGTGGAGTGGTAGTAATCCCAGCAATACCTAAAAGATTTTCATTTACTTGCTCCACTGGCAACGACCTCGGCCAGGCAGACAGGGGAATAATGGTTACATCAGCTCCAGTATCCATCATCATTTCAGCCTGTAATGAGCAATCCTCTAAGGATCCATTTTCCACTGCCGGTTTCAATTTTACCTTTCGAGTGGGTCGTTTTGTGGATAAAAGTTCTGCAAAGGCAATTAGGGGCTTTGTACTACCAAATCCACCCACTCGCTTCTGATTGCTTTGTGTAAGAATTTGTGGAACAAAGGGCACGAGTTGAGCAATAGAACTTCCCTTAGGGATAAATACTGGTGGAGAAAAAACCTTTAGCATGATTTTAATTGTACCTTCATAATCAGCATCTATTACACCCAGTAATACAAAGAGACCTTGCTTAGATGCAGAAGACCGACCAATTAAAAGAGAAGCAAATCCATTTCCTAGTGGGCCTTTGGAGGTAGTGTCAATTAAAGTAACATTTTCATCTCAGATAGTTATGGACGAGGCCATTACCAAGTCGACTCCAGCGCTTCCACCTGTTGAGGGGTACATGTGGAATAAGCAGCCATCGCTACTGGAGTCGACTGAGTTGGGGGGTTTAGAACTTGAGATATCACTGCGTCCCCCACGAGGCCCTTCTCATTTCCTGGCAGGGGGGTCCCGTCCTTTTTAAAATGAGATCTACAGTCATTGGCCTTGTGCCCAAATTTATCACATCTTTTGCATACTCCAGTAAAAACTGATAAGGATACTGCAGCTTTCTGTGACCGTAACGGACAATGTTTACGAGTATGACCTTTATGACCACAGTTGTAACAGGCATCTGAAAAGGCTGTATCTTTTTTATTAAGGGTGTTAGCTTTTGTTAAGGCTGCTGCAAGGGCAGTGGCATGAATCTTTGCCTTTTCTTTTTTTTCTTCAATAGGGGCTCGAAAGCAAATTTCAATCATTTGTAGCAGTGTCATGTTAGGTGGCAAAGTGGCTAGCAAACGCTTACAAGTAGCATTAGCATTTTGCAGGGCAATTTCCTTTACCATTGTATCCTTTAAAGGCAAAGGTATGTCAGGTGCTGATTCCACTCCCTCTCTTATACGGTCTACAAATTTTAAATAAGGTTCGTTATCCTCTTGTCTTAAATGCAAGTAAGGTTGTTTTGGTTTTCCAACCTGAGGGAGTAAAGAAAATGCCTCTAAAGCAGCAGCCTTACTCTGAGCGATCACCCTAGTATGCATTGCAGCTTGTCGCTGCGGATCAGTATATTGACCTTGTCCCATCAGCATATCCAGACTTGCAAACCTTAATGGATCACCCTGTGGCAGATGCATATTTTCTAGTTGTTTTCCCGCCAGTTGTTCCTGCCACTTATTAAGAAACAACATATAACTAGTAGGACCCAAAATGAGTTCAAAAATAGTTTTTATGTCTGCAGGAACTAACTCTTGATATTTCAATATAGCTTCTACCTGTCGTCGAACTAGCCGATTATCAACCCCATAATCCATGACCACCTTTTGGACCTTAGCAATAAGGTTCCAGTCTAAAGGCTGGTACGTCTCCATTTGCCGTGCGAGTTACAGGAGCTGCTATTATTTGAAAATCACCTCGCAGCTCAGCATTAGTTATTGCTCCTTTCCACCTCTTAAGCATATCAAAGGAATGATCCCTGGGCGGGTCAGAAGTAGCAATATTCGAGCCTGGATCACCCGGTCCCGGTCCCGTTCCCCCAGCTTTTCCCCAATAATTTTTACCCATTACCTAATTTGCAACAGTGTCCACAATTCCGGTAGATGGCGCTGCTGCACTATCAGAAGTTTTTATCCAGCGCTCAGCTTCTTCTGGGGATAGAATCGGTAAATTTTTTGCCTTCCAATAGTTCTGAGCAGTGGGCAAATCAAAAGCATTGTCATACATTAATTGCAAGGTTCTGCGTCTCCTATCCATTTGGTCTGCCAATGTCACTGGTTTGGAGTTATCCTCCAAAGTTTTTAAACCAGTCACGATAGCATCGTGTGCCTGCTTATATGCTTTCCTTATTGATTTAGAAGAAGACCCTTTATCTAACCGTTTCATCTCTTCTAGTAACTGTAGCATAGCGTTCTTCTGATCTTCTAACTGTACCCGGAATGCAGAAGCATCATCAACAACAGGGGTGTCCACCTCCATATCACTTGGCAGAGGAACTAAAGCAGGATCAATGTCGCTTCCCGATTTTTTCTCTACTGGTGGGGCAGGAGGGGCAGATGGCTGAGAAGGCTCGGGTACCCAAGGGGGTATGATATCATCATACGGTTCTTTCTGAACTGGGGCTGCTACATTTTCAGGTGGAGGTGGGTCAGGCAGATGTTCAAAAGATGATAGATCAGACGCGCCAGGGTCAGAGGAAAGCGACTGTGGCTCCGCGGCGGAGGGATATGGCTCTATAGAGAGCGACACCTTCTCCGTTGCTGCAGATACCATTGTTCGAGCCGCTAGTTTGACCTCCGTTTCTGCTGTAAGTTTATCAATTAGATGGCGCATTTGTCTGAATACAGGAGCAAGGGACTTAGCTTCTTTATTGCCAGTTTGGACAGCTTCCCATAAATCAGCTCCTACTGCCTGCCACGTCTCTACGCGAAATATATCAACAGTATCTTTTAGAAACCCACGCTGTTTTGCCCAATAAAGGAGGTCAGCTAACTGTGTCCGATTCAAAGTTTCTCCATTCCTTTTTGCCAAGTCTAATACTGAGTCCACTGTTGCCTTTTCTAGGGCAGAGACAGTACCCCCCATCTCGCAAAATCCAGTTTATAAGCTGCAGCCGACGTTCGGCTCTGACTCACCGGGCGATTTGTGGCCACTCACGCCGCTCTCGGGCATCCAGTCGCAACCACTGCGAGATGAGTTCACGCCGCTCTCAGGCGTCCGGCCGCAGCCGCTTGTTCAGGAGTTAGCGTTTAACCCTTTCATCATCACATCAGGCTCACCAGGATGTTGCAGCCCCTTAGGAATGAGACAGACACCGAGATCTTTTTGCTGCAAAAGAGTCCACTTGATTGTCTTAACTATCTCTTTTTATACATTAGTGTATAAGGGATACCTTTTCTAACATGCAATCTGATTGGTTACAATGTTTTCCTTTCTATAAAAGCTACTTGTTAATAGGTACATCTAGGATAACATAAATCAAATAAAGCTATTGCAAAATCATCTCTTTGAAGTAGTTCTACGATAGTCAAAACAGGATCTTGTCTCTCCAGATGTGCTTTCCTAAATCCTTGAGCAGTCACTGTAAATGCTTTATGACTTTGTTTTCCTTCTCTGAACAGTCACAAGGACACCATGACCTATGTTTTGCCTTTTCATTGTCCCGGCGTCTTGCGATACACTGAGGCGAGTGTCAGAGCTGCAGCTAGGCTCCCAACAATCCTATGCAGTGTCTAGCTCCTTCTTAGAGATAGATAGGAAGGAGTTACAGCTTACTGCAGAGGGGGAGCAGGAAAGGCTTAGTCTTGAGGACCATCTGACTGCATGCCTTATGCTTCTTCAGATCTAGCATCTTGATGATAACTGAACAAGTTGCAGAGCATCATGGACTCACCAGTCATCTGCTGTGCTTAGCCGTTGTGTGATGCCCTGTGCCCAGAAGCACACTGTTCACACAAGGACTGCTTTTTTGGGGTGCTGCAACACCCCTACTCATTTCATGTCTAGGTGTTGCCTGTCCTGCTTCAGCTTTTATCAGTGCCTAAACTGGAATCCTTCCAGCTCTTCTGCACAGACAGCAAGACCTGATGAGTGGTTTGTCAAAGAAAGGGAAGTGGGGAGAGCAAGAGGGAAGAGGGTGAGACAAGAAAAGGGTAAGGCACCAGTTGAGATAGGACACAGGGTACATACCACCTTCCTTCACGGTTACTTGAGCTGCCAGCTGCTGGTCCATTACCCCATGGGATTCATGCAGCAGAAGGGGAGGCTGAGGATGGAGATAATGGAAGTTAAATGGCCTTTTCCCCCACCATTTTCTTTGTCTTGGTTTAGGACAAAATTAGGGGGAAAAGTTTCTTAAAGGAGCTCCTTAAGGAGCAAACTTTCAGAACTCCTCCCCCTCCCACTACTGGGTTCGGGAAGAACTTTTTCTGAGGAAAAGTGGAAAAAACTTGTTTATTTAGCAAACACACATTAAAATCCCCACTCCCCAACACAAGAAAAAAAAAAAACAGCTACGGATGCTAAAGGAATTTGTCACCCGTCTGAGTAGATGTACAGCTTCAAAACATTTCTGGTGTTGAGGAGGGCAGAAAACGTGTATTTCTTGTCATGAACGAGCAGAGTCCAGGATATTTTTGGTGTTCTGGATCGTTTGAAATTAGGTTTAGGTGGTATACTGAGCTAATAAGGGAAAAAGATGCAAAAAAAAGCGGCAAAAAAGCAGCAAAAAAGCAGCAAGGGAAAATAAGTGGCTTTTGCAAGCAGCTAAGCCAAGAAGGGGGGGGGGGGGGGGGGGGAAGAAGAGCAGGGGGAGCAGCCTAAGTTAAGCTGAGCAGTGAGAGAGACACGGGGGTGGGGGGAGCGGGGAGGGGATGTTACCATTATTTTTCCTGCTTGCTATGTCTATTTATACAAAATGCATCACCCCAAACCTACTCTTGAAACCCTATTTATCTTTTTTTTTTGTTTGTTTTTTTTTGTTTGTTTTTTTTTTTGGTTTTTTTTGTATAAATTGTATACTCAGTCATTCTTATGGCATCTAGTGGCAGCCACATCTGCAGGATAAACTGTGGAAAAAATCTGAAAGACAAAGCTCAGCAAGAAGTGTCCACATTGGCAATAGCTCACCAGAAACAAACTGTCTGCAACCTTAGGAGCAGGAACACTGAGAAAGCTTGGTGTATTGCCCTGAGAGAGTCATGAAGCAAAGGATGGAGCAGCATGGAGGTGTGCTCATGCTCTGTTTAAAACAGTGCAGCTAATGGGAACTAAGCCAAATGAATTACCCAAACAAATTGCATATTATTTTTCATCACCCTGCGTATGCTAACAAAGTAAAACCTGTACATGCTTTACATGTATGACTAAAGTAATTTAAACTCCACCTGATCATGAAATGGCATCAACCAAAACTTTGTCTTTTCCCCACCCTTAAGGAAAACAATATAAGTATAACTTAGGAGGAGGGCAGAGGAGACTCCACCTTTGTATCCTGGGACAGTCAGCATGCTGTATCCATCTCCTCCCCCATAGGGATGCTTATTGGGTAAACTTTATTCCACAGTAATGCTTATGCCTATGCTTTCTGATACCAGTGCATTTATCAATAGCAATTTCTGAACCTTATTCTGTCACAACAATCAATAAATTGCACTATTTGTGAATCTGAAATCTTATTGAATGCACCCAGACTTACAGTGCAAACCACACCCTTTGTGAATCTGTGATCATGACAGTTATAAAGCAACCAGACTTAGTGTCAAATTGCTTACCCTAAAATTTTATCTGTGAATCTCTCTCGTGACTTAGACAGATAATATCATGACTAAGAAGGGGAAGATCTAGATGCCCTCAGGCACATTGTCTGCAGATAACCTGGAAGGCAAGGGAGTCTCCCTTTCCTAAATTTTTACATGGCATAAGCCAATTGTAGTTCCTTGGTATTTTGTTTGCAATCCTCTTAATTTTTAAATCAAAGTCTCCTGGATCATGTTTTGTTTTCTGATTAAAGTGGAATTAATAAGAAGAATTGAAAAATTAACTGGTTAGGTAGTTCTGGCTTCTCACAGTAGTAACTAACATTAGAAGTTGACATATTTTGCAAAATATTCAGTACTTCCTTGTTCTATATAAATCCTATGGTACGTTTTATTGTCCAGTATACTGCATTGCTTAAGGGCTTAATACTGCATCTGTTCATAAGAAAAAATCCCTATCTATTCTAGTTATTCTTATTGGTTATTGTGTGGAGACTGTTGTTTTTCAGCACTTCCTTTATTACTTTTTTTATGTGGTATGCCTTTGACTTCAAAGTTCTCTTATTTTACAGTAAGTTATTTGGTTTACATGGCACTATTTTGGCAGCTTAGGGCTGCAGGGATGGCTTATAGAATCATAGAATATTAAGGGTTGGAAGAGACCTTAAAGATCATCTAGTCCCGATCTCCCCTGGCAGTGGCAGACACCTTCTGCTAGGCCAGGTTTCTCAGGGCCCCATCCAACCTGGCCTTCAATACTGCCAGGGTTGGGGCATTCACAACTTCTCTGGGCAACCTCTTCCAGTATCTCACCACCTGCACAGTAAAGAATTTCTTCCAAATATCGAACCTAAATTTCCTCTCCTTCAATTTGTACCCATTACTCCTTGTCCTGAGACTATAGTTCCTGATGAAGAGTTCCTCTCCAGCTTCCCTGTAGGCTCCTTCAGGTACTGGAAAGCTTCTCCGAGAAGAAACTAGATGTCCCCATATCAGACAGAGCCAATTTCAGCCAGCTCCAAGACAGACTCAACACAGGCCCAAGCTGAGACAATCAGCAGTGTTGGTAGCACCTCTGTGATAACATATTGAAGAAAGGGTAAAAACTGCTGTGCAGTAGCAGCTGGGAGAGAGGAGTGAGAAAATGTGAGAGAAACAACTCTGCAGACACCAAGGTCAGTGAAAAAAGGAGCAGGTGCTCCAGATGCCAGAGCAGAGATTCCCCTGCAGCCCATGGTAAAACCCATGATGCCTTAGGTTTTCCCCCTCCAACCCATGGAATGCAGATCTCCACTCTGCAGCCTGTGAAGAACCCCATGATAGAGCAAGGAGATGTGCCTGAAGAAGGACTTGTGACCCTGTGGAGAGCTTGTGCTGGAGTATGCTCCTGGTAGAAACTATGGCCCATGGAGAGGAGCCCATGCCAGAGCACATTTGCTGGCAGGACCTGTGGCCCCATAGGGGACCCATGCTGGAGCAGTCTGTTCCTGAAGGACTGTGTCCCATGGAAAGGACCCAAGCTGGAGCAGTTTGTGAAGAATTGCATCCTCTGAGAATGACCCACATTGGACAAGTTAGTGAAGAACTGTCTCCCATGGGAAGGACCCGACACTGGAGCAGGGGAAGAGCATGAGGAGAAAGGAGCAGCTGAGACAAAGCATTATGTACTGACCACAACCTGCATTTCTCATCCCCCAGGCCCCTTGAGGAAGGAGCTAGAAGAATAGGGAGTAAAGTTGACCCTGGGAAGAACAGAGGGGTGTGGGGAAGCAGTTTTTTATTTGCTCTTATTTCTCGTTATCCTACTCTGATTTTATTGGTTATAAATTAAATTAATTTCCCCAAGTCGAGTCTGTTTTGTCCATGATGGTATTTCCTGAATGAGCTCCCTGTCCTTATCTTAACCCACAAGCCTTTTCTTGTATTTTCTCCCTGTCTAGTTGAGGAGTGGGAGTGATAGAACAGCTTGGTGAGTACCTGGTGGCCAGCCAAGGTCAATCCACCACACCTATCCATTCACCGTCTTTTATAAAAGCTAGGTGAAGAAGGAGGATGGGGGGGACATTTGGAGTTATGGTATTTGTCTTCTCAAGTAAATGTTACACTTGATGAAGCCCTGGTTTCCTGTATATGGCTAACCATCTGACTGCTGATGGAAAATAGTGAATGAATTCCTCAATTTACTTTGCTTGGGCATGAAGTTTTTGCTTTACCTACTAAACTGTCTTTATATCAATCCATGTGTTTTCTCATTTTTACTCATTCAATTCTCTCCCCCATCCTATTGTGGGGAGAGTGAGCACATGGCTTGTGTGGGGCTTAGCTGCCTACTGGGGTTAAACCACAATATTTGTGGCTTACAGAATTGCAACATATACCTTCTGCATACTTTTATTTTCTTATGTTTAATTTTAAAATAAACGGGTGTTAAGTTTAGTTATTGCTCCATATGAATGTTACCTCATGCAATGCAACAATTTAAAATTTTCTCTATTTGCTTTCCTGTGTCAGAATAGCCTGGCATCTGTCTCAAGTAATAGCAGGAGTTGGCAAGGAATGTCTACAATTCCTTGGTACCTCTCATAAGCTTTATCTCTAGTTTTAGTCTTGCTGTGACTTTTTTCCTCTTTTCCTTCTCTACAAGCATGATATCTATCTGTATGTGACTATTCTAGGGGACCTTCAAGAGCAGAGTGAAGTAACATTTTTTTAAGAGCCTTCAACTTACAAAATTTCCATATGGTTACAAACAACCATGTAGAAAATGGAGTGGGTAAATCTGGGTGCAAGTCGGTAGGAGACAACTCACCAATGTGTTTGTAATCTGGGGTTGGCAGTGCATACAGCAAGATCACCAGCTTGCACTAGAAGAGACTGTTAGCTGCAGAGGTTAAAGTCTACAAGCTAACTGCCCCGCTCTAGATAGTGTACTGTGACAACTTTGTAGATACTCTTACGTAGTTCAGTTTAAACCTGACTTTTCCCTTTCAACTAAATTTTTTTTGTTGCATATTTGAAATAAATATTTCCAAAAACCTTTGCTCTAAAAGTACATAACTTCAACAGCATGTCTTCATAACAGCAAAAGAAAATGAAATTTTCAAGTATAAGTAATATATGTATGCGTGCAGCACAGGGACAAGTTTTAGCCAAGAAGTGACAAGTGCCCCAACCCCAGCTTCTGGTAAAATAACTGCCCCTGCAGACAGCCAATTGTACCATTTACTCCAGATGTCATGCCCCTCTTTCGGTCACGTGGTCTATTGTGATTGGCTGGAAACATCCATTACCTCACGGTCTGCAAGCGTACGGGAAGGGGGTTTATTTTCATCCTTAGCTTCAGAGAGCGTAATAGACTGCACCATAGTTAGAGCCCTGTTGTCTTTCCTCGCTGTGTTGGAGTTTCGCTGCACTGGACCGCAGGCAGGAGGTGGGAGTCGTGTCGGTTCGCTGGGCGGCCGAAGTTGCAGTTCGGGCTCCGTGGCGGACCCTGCTTGTGCCTGCTGGAGTGCGGGGAGGCCTTCCCCTGCCTGGGGAGGGGCCGTGGGAAACCGGGCAGACTTAAGCGCACCGTGTGCCTGGCCGAGGTGCTACAGAGGCCGGTGAAGGGCTGGTGGGAGAGATGCTGTGCGATGGGGACGAAGTGTGGTGGGTGGTGTTGTTGAGTGGTGGCAGAGGGACGACCTGTATTTTTCTCGAAGGTCATGTGAAGGCTCTGTTCCCCATGGACCCCGCTGGAGTGGTATGATTAAATAACAGATGTGCCGCTCGGAGTTTGTGAGTGTGTGTGGGTGCGGCCTTGGCCTTAACTACGGCTTTCTTATCGTGTCAGAATGCTGAGTACGGGGAGCTAGCGACCCGGTTAGCGCAGCATTACGATTCCGCGTGCGAAGGCGGTAGAGGTGGGGTATGATCACCCTTGGCGCTTCAGTGTGAGCCGGTAACGCAGCGCCCCGCTCTTAATGCATCTGAGTTCCACAGCAGGGCTGACAGCTTCTGCCAGCTGCTCCCTGTCTTTAAAGTCGCTTCTCAAGTAGACCTCAACCGTTCCGTGGTCGCGCCGTGAGACCAGGCAGTAGCAGACAAGAGGTGCCTGTAATACGGTTATGTGGGGCAGAGGGTGTAAGGTAGGTAGCAAACACATTATTTACATGGCTGAGCAGCCATCCTCTCATAGCTGCATGGTGCTTCTCGAGCCTTTGCCAGCACACGGTGCTCTTATGTAGACAGAATTTTCCCCTGCAACACAGAGAATCTGATATATGTTTTCACTTTCCTTTTCTCTGAATTCCTATCTCTCTACTATTGTAGTGTTGTCAGCAAGGCAGGAATGAATATGTGAAAGTCTTTTTCTGCTACGGTGGTAGGGTCTGCAGGCCTGTTTTCTCTCTCATACCCAAATTTTCTTATTCTATAAATGTTTTACAATATAATGGAAATAAGAATTATACTATGAAGAGCAAAGCAGTTAAATTATTCTGGCAAACTATGGAGGAAAACAAGGTATTAATTCTGATGCCTTTGTGCACAAATCTTGGGAATTTTAATGTAAATCCTTAAGCTTGTAGTTAGGTTGAGCAAGTGTATTTTTTTCACCAAGTATCATTAACAATCTAAACTGGTGGGAAAACCAGAATTAACATGTATTAACACCTCTGTCTGTTCATAACTGCTTAATTCTTTTAAGATTCAACTTACAACCAACAGCTGTCCCAATTATACCATTCTTAATTCTTGTACAAGTGCTAAACCTGACTATAACCTTTCTATTCAGTCTAACAGTAACAAAGTATACTAGTGCTCAGCTTTCAGCTTTCTATGAATAATTTTATATTGCACTGTAGTAAAAGGTGGTGGTCTTTGGTGGTTTGGGTTTGTTGGTTTATTTTGGGTTTTTTTGTCGGGGGGGGGAGGGGGGAGTGTTATTAGTTTGTTTTTTGTCTTGTTTTTTATTTTGGTTTTTACCAAAAGGTAAATGGAAGGTCAAAGTTCTCTCTAAATATTAATTATATAATCCCTGACAGAGATTGTGTTTGTATGCTCTAATGTACATCAAAATGTTACTTTACAGAATATGAAGCTTGCTAAGGGGTTTTGGTTTGTTGGCAGGCTTCTTTTGTCTATTAAGGTAATGGGGAGAGGGTGTCTGAACAGTTAAAGTGCTGATGTTTCAAGTTTCCTACAGCTATGTAAGAAATAGTCTCAGGTCTTAATTTTTCTTATCTAGTTATTATTTATATGCAATTTTATGTGGGGTTTTTATCTAAGTGAGAGTGCATGTGTACCTATTGCACAGAAAATAACGCATAATGTATATTAGTAGATATTTTCTGTGAACATGTCTTGGCTTGTTATTGTATCTGTTTGGGGTGGTGCTGTATGTCACTCTACATACGTGCTTGCATAGCTGCATGTAGAAATGAATTAATGTCAGAAGACTGCCACTAAGCAGATCTCAGTAGGAATGGTGAGGAAGGTCTGTGATGAGAAAAGGACTTCTATCAGTAGTTGGCTGCCTTCTGACAGCTCTGAATACAATAGAATTCCTTGGAACGTTCCCATAAAGAGGTGCAGAAGTAGAGATCTGCAGCACTGATTTTCTTTCCCCCCCCCTTCCTTTTCCCCTGTTGTTTCCCATATTGAAAGCATCTCTGTCTACCATCCGTCTTAATGTTACTGCTGGTGGTGTATTTAGAAACATATTCTGGTTTATGTGGTGCATTGGTGTTTTGGTTTTTGGGGTTTTTTTTGGTTTTTTTTTTTTGTTTGTTTTGTTGCTTTTGAGAGTGGTTATTAGGATGGAGGAAGGGGTGGTACTTGCAGTGACTCTGAAATTGAAGAAAGTGGACAGCCATATCCTACCTGTCTTGCCATCAGGCTTGCAGAATCAGATGCAAATGCACTATATTATAGTAAAGTCAGATGAGCTGTTTGACCAGTAATTGGAAGTGTTTGAGGTCAGGTTGGATGAGGCTTTGAGCAACCTGATCTAGTGCAAGATGTTTCTGCCCGTGGCAGTTGAGATGGACTAGATGATCTTTTAAGGTCCCTTCCAATCCAAATGACTTATTCTGGTTTCTCTTGGCACTACTTATAAGTGTAAATCATATTCATTATATTTGAGTGAGCTGTTGGATTTCTATTATTGTTGGTTCCATACTGGCATTGCATGTAAATGAACACTAATTTTTAGGTAGAATTTTGGTATGGAGAGGGACATTTGAGAGAGGCAGAGTAAAACTTAAAAGGTCATTTTGCTACATAGTTTTAATAACCTTGAGGAAGTGACCTTCTGAAGTGTAAATGATGTAAGTGAAATGAGATGTACCTTGCCAAGAAACAATACCTGCTGCAGATCATATAACTGTATTTGGTTTGCATGGCAAAGTTTTGGTAGTGGAGGGGCTACAGGGTTGGCTTCTGTGAGAAGAGGCCAGAAGCTTCTCTGATATCCAATAGAGTTGGTGCCAGTCATCTCTAAGGTGAACCTGCTGCTGGCCAAAACCGAGGCAATCAGTGTTGTTGGTAGTGTCTCTGTGATAACATATTGCGAGGGGGGGGGGGGGGGGAGGGGGGGGGGGGGGGGGGGAGAACTGCTGTGCAACAGCAGCCAGAAGAGAGGAGTGAGAAAATGTGAGAGAAACAACTCTGCAGATGCCAAAGTCAGTGAAGAAGGAGGAGGGGGTGCTCCAGGTGCTGGAGCAGATTCCTCTGTGTCCTTTGTTGAAGACCATGTTGAGGTAGGCTGTCCCCATGCAGCCCATGGAGGTCCACCATGAAGCATGTGGATGTGGCCAAAGGAGACTCTGAAGTGTCTACGCTGTAGCAGGTTCCTGGCAGGACTTGTAACCCTATGGAAAGGACCCATGCTGGAGCAGTTAATGGAGGACTGTCTCCTATGGATGGGACCCCAGGCTGGGGCAGGGGAAGAGTGTGCAGAGGAAGAAGCAACAAAGACAATATGTGATGAACTGACTGCAAATCCCATTCCCTGTTCCCTTGTGCTGCTTGGTGGGAAGAGGTAGCGAAGCTGGGAGTAAATTTGAGCCCAGAAAGAAGAGGGATGGGAGAAAGCTATTTTGAGACTTATTTTTGTCATTATCCTACTTGGATGCTTAGCAATAAATTAATTTTATTTCCCCAAGTCAAGTCTGTTTTGCCTGTGTACTTGCAGAGTAATCTCCCTTATCTCAACCCACAGGCCTTTCATCATATTTTCTTCCCTCTGTCCAGTTAAGGAGGGGATATTATAAAGCATCTTTGTGGGCACCTGTTGTCCAGCCAAGGTTAATCCACCACAGTTCCATTAAGACAAAGAATAAGTGCTTCAATTGCGGGACACACAAACCCACTCAAAAAACTCTCCCCAAAATAAACTGTTTTGATTAAACATTTTTTTTTTAACTTCAAGAGTAGGTCCTATTTAATAGTAGTGATTGTCTTTGAATAGCTGTCCTTAGAAAAAGGCTGAGTATAATATAGCTTTTGTTTAATCTCTGCAGGTCTGTATTTTTAGACATGACAACATAATTTGCTACCACACGTTTTTTGTACAACAGGAAAGCAATGAAGACTTTATTGCTATTAGCATTTATGTCGTTGAAAGAAAAAGCAGTCATACTTATATGGTTACAGTCTTAGGCTATCAGCGTATTTTGAATAAGTCACTACTTGGCTAAGTTGCTATTGGCTCACCCTTTCTTCATTTTGATTTAAAGGTATAGACTCCCAAGAAGTCATGGTCCATGCTTGGAGAGTAGTGGTCTTTCTGTGGGCAGGGGGCATCTAAGCTAGGGATGTGGTTTTTACCATTATAATGATATTCTAATGAGCAAAGTTCATGGCTACGGCAAATTCTCACCACAGAACTGGAGGAGGTTTGGCTCAGCTTGCAATATCCTGGGTAAAAAAAGGTGTTATCTCTGTTTTTCCCCAAGAAAGATTTCTGTCTTAATTAACAATTTACTACATTACTGTAGTTATTAGCTATTGCTTCCATTGTTTAACCACTTTGTTCTTTATCTTGTTATTTGGAACTTTTCTCCTAGTATTCATCAATACCCACATATTCTCAGAACTTCCTCTGATTGGCAGCATATAAAAGTATATATATAGTAGATGGAACATTTGCACACTCATTTTCTCTATATTTTTAAATGATATTTATATGTAGTTGCACTATCTTAATATGCTTATATCTAAATATGTATATATACAAAAATATAGAAATTGTATCTGTAAAAGTATAAGTATAAAATGTCTAAAAATTCTTAAATAATAGCTAATGGCATGAGTAATTCAAGTTTTAATGTGAATAGAAAGTAAATAAAGGAAGGTAAAAGGCAGGTTTGGGGTTGTCCACTTTAAAAGGCTGCAGAACAAGCCCTAACGTGTCTGGGGTAGGGATTTCATGAGGGTGGAGAGTTGCCAAAAAGATGGAGGCAGCATGGACAAGTCTGGATATGCTCAAGGCCTACAAACCTCTCCTAGGAGACCCATCAAAGGACCCTCTGTGAGAACCATGTTGTGTACAAAGAAGAGACCAATCCTTTGAGCTGGATTGAGAGGCCTCTGCATCTGAGCTCAGCCCAACAGGATGATTATGCAGTGTTACTGGACCAAACTTTAGGCTTTGTGTGATCCTGTAAGGCTACAAGCATTGTTCATTGAAATAGCTAGCCAGAACAAAATGTGCACTTTAGAGGAAAACATGCATGGGGACAGTGCAATTGCTCACCTCCTGCTGAGTGATGCCCAGCCAGTTCTTGAGCAGTGGTCCCTGCCCAGCTTTGCCCCTAGTTTATATGCTGTCCAAGTTTAGGACAAATTTGGGGAAAAAAAAAAGAGCTCCAAAGGGCCCCCCCCCCCCCCTTTCTTTTTTACAATTCCTTCCTTCAATGAGCTCAGAAAGAATTGTTCTTGTGGTGAAAATGGAAAAAACTTTTTATTAACAAAAATACAAAAGAAACACTCCCCCAACCCAAACCCAGATGAGACGAACCCAGCCGGTCCTCGCCGGGGAGAGCGGCAGAGCCTCCCAAGCCGACCTCCAGCAGCGGCCCCCAAAGTCCAGATCCTTGTCCTCCGGAGCCAGTGCAAATCCCTGGGGCAGCCGGGAGCAGGCCCAAAGCAAGCCCAAGACAAGCTAAAGCGAGCCCAAGACAAGCAAAAGCAAACCCAAGACAAGCCAACACGGGGGCACAGACAAAACAGCTGGGGGAAAAGGAAAAAAAAACGGCCAAAGCAGCCAGGGGAGGGGGTCACAGCTGAGCAGACGGCAGAGAGCAAGACACAGCCCACAACCGAAGCGCAGCAAGAGAGAGCGAGAGCCGGAAAACACCAGCCTAGATAAAACCATCCGAGGGAGGGACCGGCAGCTGCACGGGGGAAGCAAGGAGAGGAGCCAGTCCAAACATCAGCCCATAACATATGCAGACTAGGATGTCATATGGTACAAAATATCCCTTTGGCTAGTTTGGGTCAGCTGTCCTGGTTGTGTCTCTTTCCATCTTCTTGCGCCTCCTGCGGGAATGTTTTTAGAGGAAGATGGACATGCAGTGAATGAGCCAGGAAAGGGATATGAATGGTTTTATGAGCCTGAGCTAGGTCTGTATCTTTGCTCCTGAAGTCACCTTGAAAAAGAGATAAGAACAGCTGTTGCTTAACAAGAAAACAAGGGGCGAGACAAGAAGAGCTGAATGTGATAGGTGAATGCCAAGAAACTCTGAAGCCAATGAAAAATAGAAAAGCCTGCATGTTTGCCTCGTGCAAGAAGGCTTTTACCAATGATAAGTTGCATGATCGCATGAAGGGGGAGAGAAATTGTGTATTAGGGTTAGAAGAGAGCAATAAAGCGGGATTTGCTTGTTTCGTATTGTACCATGCAGTGTCCAGCTTTTTATATTCTCAGATGGTGACCTCCGTGTGCTAATGAGCTGCGTGGCCCAGATCTAGTTGACAGGCAATATGCTGCAGCTTGGGAGCAGGGAACAGCCCAGAAGAAGATACACCGGCCGGATTACGGCTCAGCGAGACTGAGACCAGTCGGAGGATAGTTCGTGTTACTAAGAAGAATGTACGTTGCAACCGGACACCCTTGTGAGGTGAGCAGCCGGGGAAGGAGATGGGCCAGAATGTCTCTCAGGAAGAGGGAGCAATAGTGAAGCTTCTCCTACATATACCCTCTAAGAGAGGAATTAAATACGATGAGACTACACTTCGTAGACTGTTGATTTGTTTCAGAGATAATGGATTCCCTGCAGAAGCCCAGACCACATTTCGTATGGAAACCTGGGAGGCGGTCAGGAAGGTTTTGTGGGATGCAGTGAATAACGAGAGATAAGACGATAATGAAAAGGACTGCCCGCAATCCGACAAAAAGCAAAATGCCAACACAGCTAGAAAAAGTCATGTTGTTGGTGTTCACTGGACGAAAAAATCACAGAACTGTTTTGGTCTCCTGGGCTGAGAGGCCTCCCCAGCTTGTCAGAGCTCTCTTGCCTCCTCCCGAGCCCTGCTCGGCTTGGCCCCCCTCGGCACGGTGCGGCCCCTCCCCCCCCGACACCTGCTTGAGAACAATCGACCAGCTCCGTTTGCTGAAGCTATGATGCACTGTTATTGGAATGCCTAAAAGACGCATTGAGATATGTTTGTTAAAGTTAACCTTGTGTTTTTAGTGAACTGGGATTTTTAATAGGAGTTACTGGAGATATTTAAAGTTATCTGTGTGAATGTAACATGGCAAGATCTACTTTCTTTACCAGAAATGCTGATAAAATTTGCCATATTGAATTACGCTAAATTGACACTCGTTCTTTGCTAGGTTATGATTTAGAAACTTATATACCTAAAAATATTTACAAGTGGATAATGTTTATGCCCCCTTAATTCCAGGGACCTTACCTCACAAATGTTTTAATTAAATGCTAGTAGAACAGCAATTAATCTTGGAGCCCAGATTGAAGAGCAATTATCTGGGTTCTATAACATTGAATTTTATCTACCACAATTATTTGAAGCTTAGCTATAATTGGTACATGAAATTCCACAGCATGGGCAGACAATATTGTGTTAATTTTGCCCATTTGCTTGTTTTTTACCTCAAATTTAATAAGGTAATTTCATTGTGCATCCTTTTTGCTGTAAAACGTGTAAACATTTTAATTATGTATTCCTATTTAGTGAAACTCAATTCTGCTGTACAGACAATCTCAAGAAGCTGCGCCAAGATCTACATTGTTGTCATTTTTGTTTCAGTGAAGCTGCACTTTAAAAAGTCTTAGTAAACTTATACTTGCACCAGGAAAATTCTTACAACGAATGAGTATTTTTAGTGATATTTGTACCTGCCATAAGCTGTTCTCAAAACTGAATTACATAAAATCGCAATATACTTGTCACATCTTTATAATCCTTCCAGTAAATCCACGTTGCTGCTATTTCAATTACAGATTGTTCAAATTTTCAGTAACTTTCTTGTAACGATAGAGTGAAAAGGAGTTTTAGGTGATATTAATTTTTAACTCAGTTATGTTTTCATTTAATACAAATTAAGTGTTTCTATGATTAAGCAAAGTTAAGCTCCAATATTGTCAGATTTGAGTGACATTCTGTTAATTTTATCAAGGTTAAGTTCTACTGGGTTAATTTTGTTAAGTTTAATTTCTGTCAAGTTTGAATGTTACTGGGTTTGGGCAAAGTCAAGTTTAACTGTTCTTCACTTTAAGCTATTTTATGTTCTATTCCAGTTTTATTAAGATCAATTTATGTTTGGTATTAATACTTATTAAATTTGAGTTCTCTTAAGTGTGCTTTTTGTTCTACTGAAGTGATAATTAAGCTTCACTCTCTTGTGAGTGTGATAAAAGGATGGGATGGCTAGTCAGGAAACGGTCCTGAGAAAGAAGGAGCTGAAGGTACTGAAGGAATGCTTCAAAATTACTGGAGGATTGACCAAATGGGAGAGAGAGACTTGCTGCTGTGAGGAATCTTCTCTGAGGTCACTCTGGGTCTGCAGTTAGACCCTGCAGTGGGTGCTTGCAGTCAGTCAAGCTAGGTTAAAGCTTGAGGTTAGAGGCAGCAAGGAAATACTTGCAGTCATATTCCAGCAAGAAATAACCTGCCGTCAGAGTCTGCAAAGGAAACCTACAGTGAGAGTTTGCTGCAGTCAAAGTCTCTGATTAGTTGGAGTCAGCTGAGTTATAATGAAGAATAAGCTGGGACCTTTTCATGCTGTTAAATATGAATCTGTCTTAAATAATTTTAATCTCAAACGCAAAGTCTGCTGAAGCACTATTGATTGCATGGTGTGAATTTACTGATTTTGTAATAGGCTTAATTCATAAGATATTAATGTAGTATTGCAGCTTTTTCATGTTTTAACATCTCTTGGTATAATTATCTATGAGACGTGTAATTTTCAGGAACTTCTCTTTTTTGTTCTCTAGTTGCATATGCATCTCTGTTGGAGTCAGTGAGTCAGGGGTCTCTGAGTTTTTCAGAGAGAAATCAGAGTGCAGGGATTGAATTAAAGTCTCTGGATGCATTGAAGTAAATTAAGCCACTCACACATAAAGTAGACATTTAAGTAGAAGTAAGTTAGTAAGTTTTAGTAGGAGCTGTAATGCTTTTAGTAAGTGAAAGGTTTCAAATGCCAGAGTAGCAGAGTTCTAGTGAAGTTTGAAACATACTGATATCTTCAGCAAGAGGCTCCAGGCCTACAGTTGTAGACCATACTTAGACATAATAGAGCTATAGTAAGAATATTGCTTACATTTTTCACATAGAACAAGATAGATTGTATGTGTAGTTCTATATGTAACCTGGTGTGCTAAGAAACTAGAATTCTAATAGGTTAAGGAGTGGTGGCCCAAGTTTGCATCTGAGCTTGTTGGAAAAATCCTATATAAGAGTTTGTATTGGGGAGAGTTGGTGCTTTTAGCCATTCTGGCTTCTAGCCATTCACTTATTGCTACTGCTTTTGCCATTGCTTTGCCATTGCTTTTGAGACTGATATGCTTTGAAATAATATGTGCTTTGTAATAAATAACCTTTTTAACTATTAGCTGCTCTGCTTGTTTAAGATAACCCTACAAAGTAGGAGACAAGAAATCAGAGTAGGAGCCAAGAGCTCCGGAGTTGGTGTCTAGAGCACCGGAGGTCAGAGAACCTCACACATCTCCTTTATTCAGGCTACCTCTCCATTGTCTCATGATTTTCAGTGTTTTCAGAGTTCCAAGAAACGATATCTGAGCTTCATTGAAAACCTCCTCTAAACTGATTATCTTGTGGTCCTTGTGAGAGAGGACAGAGCACAGATGCAATCCAAATAATTTCTTATAGAAGCACTCCAACAGTTTGCTGCCTTTGAGGCATCTCTATCCCAGGGAAAACTTCAGAGGGAACCAGTTATTGGATGGGTTTGATTAGTCTTTCACCCCAAAACCTTTACTCATAACTTCTATTCTTAAGAGTCTTGTTTTTAAAATGTGTCAGGGAATTGTCTTCCAATTAGGGCCTGGGCTCTGACCACGCCCTGGCTCTACCTGGATGGGAAACTGCCAACAGACCCAAGTGTTTTCTGCATCAAAATAATATTCAAGTCACTTTGACTTGGCAATTTGACCCTTTATATATATGACCATTGAATTTTTTTAGAGTGAGCTTGGGAATTATTATCTGGAAACAATTATCCAAGTCCTCACTTAATCGAGGTTTGTCAGCTGTTTACAGACTCTGGGATGTTGGTGCATTTTTAACAAGGAATACATAACAAAACAATAACAAAAATGTCCTTCAATGGGAACAGCAGATAAAAAGAATACAGAAAAAATCTTTGAGAGGAAGACTGATCTTAAAGTGAAGCTATGTTACAGAAATGTAACTGAGTAGCAAGTTTAGTTATTGTATGAAAAATTAGATCTACAATTGAAAGACAAGTAGAGTTGTTACAAGGATAATGCCATTAAAGAAAATTAAAGCTTGGCAGACAAAAGTGTGTGTTTCTTTGCATGTAATCTGAGCAGTTAGAAACTATGATTCTTATTGACTACCCTTTTTGGAGATTGACAGCTGCATGAGTGGTTTGCTGTGTTTGGTCATGTGTAATGGTTTGAAAGCAAAACCAGTGAGAGACTCCAAGTCAGAAATACAATTTAATAGGAAAAAAAAGAGAAAATTAAATTACATGCAATAGTGCAAAAGAAAAACCACTGACATAGTCAGAATGCAACCTGACACCCCTCTAGTTAGGGTGGTGGTAGCAGTCCAGATGAAGTGGTCTTGTTGAAGTAGTGATCCTGTAGAAAGTTCTGGTAGCTCTTGTCCTCTGGAAACCAGTGAGTAAGGGCTGCCTTGGTATCCCGAATCTCAGTTTTTATCTAGGTAGGAAATGTTTGCCTCCTCCCCCTGGGTGGAACATCTCCCAATGGGATGATGCAATTTTATCAGTCATAAAGTGGTAGTCAATGGCCCATTAACAGAAGATATCTTCCTGGAGGAAGGATGGGTCATGGAAAAGATAAAGAACATTGCCCCACCTGGTTTTTTAACAGATGGCACATTAGCAGAGGATATCTCCCACAGAGATAAGAATCACTGCCCCACCTGGTTTCAGCAGATGGTGATAGAATACATACTTTTGGGCGCATCTTTACATTGTAACCTAGGACATCATGATAGGTTATATTACACTGAACACTGCAATAGTGTAGCTAAAATATATCTGATAGATCCTCAGAACACATTTGATAAAGTCTGAATAATTGATTTTTGTTTGCATTGTATCATAGTTTTTAGACAGAGGTTAAATCCAAATTTCCAGATTGCTGAGAACCCCCAGACAGATTATGCTTTTTCCTCCAATTATTTCACTAGTGAAGTTTTCTTGTTCTTCCCTCTTTATTCCATCATAAGGACCCACGGGCAAATCTAGCTGTGCCTTCAGGACTAGAATATTAAAAATAAATGACCTTGTTTGGAAAGGAGCAGGGAGGGACCCTAGCTGTCTGAAGTACTTGCTTCTAATCTTGTAAAAGCCAGGCATCATTGTTAAATATAGAAATGTGTTTTTCTGTTACTGTGTCAATTGAAAGAATTTTTCCCATTATCATGCCAATGGAGCTGGCCGGGCTACACCCAGGATATCTGATGGGTCCAGACAAAGGGGTGGGTGGGGACGGCCCCGTAGGGGCCTCTGAGGTTTCCGGGAGGGCACTCACGTTTCCGGCGAGCTGGGAGGAGGACGCCTGGGATCGTTCAGCCACGCGGCCGAGCACAGCAGAGCCAGACCCTCTGCGATCACCTGCCCTGCATCTGCCCCGTTCCACCCTCCTGCCTCTGCGGACACAGCTGATCCCCCGGACACACACGGTGAGCGAGGAGCCGCCGCTGCAGCCCATTCCCGCCCGGGACCGGCGTGGCCGCTGCCACCCCTCCCCCCTCCTTCCTGCCTCCGTTTCCCGCCTGCCCTTCGGCAAATCCGGGCTCTGGACTAAGCACAGAGACAGCGTGCTTGCATCTAAAGGGACTGACATCGAGTTATCTATTCCGTTCTGTTAGCAATATTAACTGTTATTGTTTTCTGTTTGTATAGTTAGATATATTAGTAAAAGAGCTGTTATTCCCACCCCCTTATCTCTGCTTCAGAGTCCTTGATTCAAACAATTATAATACTTGGGGGGGGAGTGGAACCAAAGTCTCTATTCCAAAGGGAAACTTCTGCCCTTACTGGCAGACACCTGTCCTTTCAAACCAGGACAAAATGTTTGTGAGCTCCTTTTGCAGGGATTTTCATCTGCCCCTAACAATGGGAGTAGTTTGAGAGGTCTAGGATAAGTTATGAGATGCAGGTAATTAAGCTATGAAGCATCAAAGAATCATAGAATATCCTGAGTTGGAAGGGACCAACAAGGATCATCGATGCGCAACTCCTGACGTGAAACAGGACACCCCAAGACCCAGACCATGGACTGAGAATATTTTCCAAGAAGTTATTGAACTCTGTCAGGCTTGGTGCTGTGACCACTGTCCTGGGGAGCCTGTTCCAGTGACCAACAACCCTCTGGGGGAAGAACCTTTTTCTCATATTCAACCTAAACCTCCCCTCACACAACTTCAGGCCATTGTCTCAGGTACTGCCATTGGTGACAACAGAGAAGAGATTTATACCTGCCCCTGCACTTCCTCTCATGAGGATGTTGAAAACCACAGTGAGGTCCTCCTTCAGTCTCCTCCAGGCTGAACAGATCAAGTGCCCTCAGCTGCTCCTCATACAACTTCCCCTCAAGGCCCTTCACCATCCTTGTTGCCTTCCTTTGGATGCTCTCGAATAGCTTAAAGTTTTTCTTTTATTGTGGTGCCCAAAACCGTCCCCAGTACTGAGGTGAGGCCACATCAGTGCAGAGCAGAGCAGGACAATGCCCTTTTTTGACTGTCTGGCGATGCACCCCAGGACACGGTTGGTCTTCCTGGCTACCAGAGCACACTGTTGAGTCATATTCAACTTCCCATCGATGGGGACCCTCAGGTCCCTTTCTGCAATGCTGCTCTCTAGCCTCTTGTTCCCTAGTCTGTACATAAAACCAGGGTTTCCCTGTCCCAAGTGCAGAATCCAGCACTTGCCCTTGTTAAACTTCATGTGGTTGGTGATTGCCCAGCCCTCTAATTTTTTGAGGTCTCTCCGCAGGGCCTCTGCCCTTGAGGGAGACAACAACTCCTCCCAATTTAGTATCACCAGCAAAGTTGCTTTGTATTCCTTCCAGTCCTGTGTCCAAGTGATTTATGAAAATGTCGAAGAGCACAGGACCTAAGATGGATCCTTGTGGAACCCCACTAGTGACTGACCATCAGTCCGATGTCACCTCCATCACAGATTTGATGCCTTAAGATCCAAATTTTCTGTTCTGCTTGGGTGTGCTTTCCGTTGTGATTTAGGGTGATAAAGACAAAATAGTCCCATACCAGCTATGGATTCAAGGACAGTTTCTTCAGACTCCAAGTCCTAAGTATAAACAACGTGAGAAGAGGAGGGCAGGCCAGCCAGGAGAAGAGGAGGAGGACACCTTAAAATTTGAGACTATTAATTGGATGGTGGACTCGTGTACGCAAATGGACTCAAGTCTACAAAAATGCGAAATCATGTGACCAAGCCCTCTTTTACTTCCATCTTGGAGCCACTCAGGCAGGGCAGGGGCCACACTGTGGCACTGGTACTCCCAGAGTGTGGCCTTTGAAGGCCTTTCAATAAATACCGATTTTATTTCCCCTAACTCTGTGTGCTCTCTGTTCCAGCTCCTAAAGGCAACAGATTCATAAAAATGATCTTGTGTTTGTGTCCTGGTTTCAGCTGGGACAGGGTTCATTTTCTTCTTAGTAGCTGCTACAGTGCTGTGTTTTGGATTCAGTATGAGAATAATGTTGATAACACACTGACGTTTTGGCTGTTGCTCAGCAGTGCTCACCCTGAGCACTTTGCAGTGCCTCATGCTCTGACAGCAAGCAGGTGCACAAGAAGCTGGGAGGGAGCACAGCCAGGAGAGCTGACCCAAACTAGCCAAAGGGATATTCTACACCATAGAACATCGTGCTCAGTATATAAACTAGGGGAGTTACCCAGAAGGGGGCAGATCGCTGTTCAGGGATGGGCTGGGCTTCAGTCAGTACATGGTAAGCAATCATGCAGCTGTTTCTCTTGGGTTTAATTCCTCTTTATCTTTGTGGGTTTGTTGTTTTTTTTTATATATATTTTTAAATCTTTGTTTCAATTCTTAAACTGTTTTTATCTTTTTTCTGTCAGTCAGAAATTCCAGCAGCTTATCTGCCTACACCCTGCTCTCAAGGCAAGTTGCTTTTTGTCTCTCTGGTGTCAGAGAGAACTCCTTACTGGACAGGCCTGGGTTACCTCACCAATTCATGTGAGGGGGAAGGATGTCCGGAGCTATCTCACCAGCTGATGGACAGAACAGATAAGCTCTTCTGTGGTAGGGGGGAAGTCCTGCCACAGTCTTAGAGCATGTTCAAGCTTTCTCTCATGCTTTTGCATTTCTTGCTTTCTAGCTCTCTCCCTTTTAAATATTTGTTTTCCCTCTTGCCTCTCATACTCTTGCTCTTAATCACTTTCTTGTGCTGTCACTAACTTCTGTCCAGTTTCTGGCACTCGATTTCATGCTTTACTGCCTTCTTGCTTGATTTCTCATATTCTTGTGACCAGTACCCTCTACTCCTGGCCCCTGGTAACATGGTTATACAATCATAGAATCATAAAGATTGGAAAAGACCTCCAAGATCATAAAGTCCAACCTTTGAACAAATATGACCATGCCCACCATATTGCAAAAGACGATATCTATTTGTCTTCTGAAGACTTCCAGGAATGGTGACTCCACCACTTCCCCAGGGAGCCTATTCCAATGCTTGACCACTCTTTCAGTAAAGAAATTTTTTCCTAATATCCTACCTGAACCTCCCCTGGCACAACTTGAAGGCATTTCCTCTTGTCCTATTGCTGGTTGTTACCTGGGAGAAGAGGCCGACCCCCACCTCGCCACAACCTCCTTTTAAGTAGTTGCAGAGGGCAATAAGGTCTCCTCTGAGCCTTATTTTATCCAGATTGAACAACCCCAGATCCCTCAGCCGCTCCTCATAAGACTTGTGATCCAGACTCTTCACCAGCTTTGTTGCCCCTAATAACCAAATGGGCTACATCCCTCCTTTCCACTGCAACTAAATTGTTCTACAATAAACCTGTCATTTGCATATAGATCAGTCATTCAGTGTCATTTCACTCTAATCCACCCCAAGGGATCTAGTAGCAAGAACCTCAGTTACCCCGTCTCAGGGGCGGTTTGTAACAACAGTGAGACCAGTGACCTCCTGGTGGCCAGGGACACCTCCACCATTGTCTGCTTCCTTCCTCCGAGGACTGAGGAAGTGACTTATATTCTTTCATGTCTTTTTGAGTCTAGATTATGATTGTTACTTTGATACAGCAAGCCAAGCATTAATATTTGACCTGATCTGCAGAGGGTCCAGGTGATTAGAAACCATGAGCTAAACAGTGCTATAAAATTCTGTACTACACTACTTATAAAATTGTGCTGCACTTATTCTGCTTGTAGAAATCCTGTGCTATTCTTAATATAAAATCTATGCTATGCTAATCATAATATCTTGTTATAAAAAATAAAGCTTTCATTGTAACGACAACATAGTGCTGTTATCATTCTGCCAAGGATGCCTAAAAGAATCTGCCTGTCCCCCTTAGTGTTGGGTAATAGTTGGTTAAATTCAAACCATTTTATTATTTAGTATAAGGATATCACACCAAACTATAAAGATAAATATTTATTATATGCATGGAACAGACAAACAGAGCTTAAGTGACTGTTCAAGGTCACAATGTATCTATCCATCGGATGTATTTACTATCACTTTTAATTTTTTAATGTTTTTATGTGTTTATAAATTATTTGCAAACATCTAGCATACTCTGGTCAGTATACTAACACCATCACTTCAGTGTTCTATACTATCAATAAACATGTTACCTGGATGAGAGCAAAGCATTAGGGTTGAACCTATGAAAAACATGCTAACATTCTTTGAATAATTTCTTTTATATTTTCCTTTTGAAGAAAATGATCTGCTCTACTGTGCAGTTCCTGGTGCAGATTGTAATTTATCCAATGGACATGGAAACATCATGCCATAGCATTTGCTTCTTGACTGATTGTCTATGCAAGATCTCATTTTCTAAAATTCAAGAGAAATTACACGCCTTGCTTTCAGAAATACAGTCACGGAAGGTATACCAATTGCATCAGCATATCTTCTGCCTCCCAACGCACAAAGAACAATCAGCACCACCTGCTTGCAAGGAGAGGAACCATTTGAGCATATTCCACTCTAAATGCAGCATTATTGAGAATTATCAAGCAAAACTTTTGTCAAATGCGGGTATGTTTGCAAAAGGAAGAAAATCAATTCTGCAAGTATTACTGAGCTGAAAAGCCTCTTTGGTGTTAAATTAACTAAATGGTAACATCATGTTTTGAATGCCTTGGAAAGAATCAACTGCAAAAGATTCCACTTTCACATCAAAGTTCAAACAGGCAATTTAAAAAGCTCATTAGTCGAAAGGTGTATGATGATTTCCTGAAAAGATGAATGAATAAAAATAAGTAATTAAAAAAAAAAATACAAATATTTGATCTGAAATCTCACTGTTCTATTTCAGATAATGTTGCATGTCTACAATTATGGACTGTGGGAAGATTTTCAGGCCATTATCCAATGCATTCTTCAAAGTACAAGCTAACATAGCAGATCACCTTTAACTCAAGGAATTCAAACAACAGGTAACTTCTTTCTGAAACCCAGGAAAGAGAGAACTTGTTTTTTATTAAAAGACCATTACTTCATGTAAATAATTTCCAATGTAATTTCCCACATATGCTACTGGAGACTCAGAAATATGCAGCCTAGCCCCTGGTTGACCAAGGAAAATATTTTGGATAATTCTCAGAGCAAGTCAATTAAAATAAGTGACTACAAAACTGATAGGTTTAGGTTATTCAAAGACAACAGTAAATGTGTCTGACTGAAAGAAAAGGGAGGCAGATTAATACTATCCCTTAGTAACTACCAGAAGCAAGCCTGAAGAAACAAATGGATGGTGTACTTGCCAAACAGAACCTGCAATAGTGTAAACTCCACATTCTCCTACCACATCCCCACTGCAAACCCAGCAGTTAGTATGCAATGTTTTATAATCACATTTAAGCTTTCCCCCAGAGATGCACCATAGCCAAATATTAAAGTCAAAAAGAAGCCATTGAGCTTTCTGACACTGATGCCAAATTGCTTTTTGCCTTTTTTCTTTTATATATTCCCTATATTTTTTACACATATATATTTGTAGCTCTGCAGCCTATTATTATATTCTAGCTAGTTTTCCCAGTATTTTTTTTCTGCCTTGATAGGCTGAAAGACAAAACAAGGCCCCTATCCCTATCTTGGTACATATTTTAATAAACAAAGTTTAGTTCCCATCTAAGGGGTGGGGGGGGCAGGATTCAGAAAGGGTTGAACTGGGCGAGATTGCATCCCCTCTTATGTATCTAATTGGTGATTTTTGTCAATTACGCTAAGTTGCTAAACTTATAAAACTGTATTCATGTGGGGGTGGACATTTTGTGGACATTTTCCATATCTGTCCCGGAGGCCTCCAATAAAGACCAGCCTTTGTATTACCTCCTATACTAATATTATCTCAAAAGTGTGTTGTTTCATTTCTGGGTTCTTTAAGGCACCAACACGATGAATTATTAACCAAGATATTTTCCATGTTCTTCCATGTTCTTTCTCCAGAGGTGGAAAGAGAGAGCAGCTTCTCCTCTTTAAACCTCATGTCCTATGCCAGTCTTACTAGAGAGGTGGCAGCAGTAAACAAGCCCAAACAAGGAAAAATAGTGTTCAGCCAACATCCTCCTGTCCCCTCCAACAGCATCAAGTTGCAATGGGACTAATTTTTCTTCTCTTTCACATCAAATCCTTTTGTTGAACACTTACACCAGCAAAACTTTTGTCCTAATGCCTTATCTTTAATCATTCTGCCATTTCTTGTTTATGCATTACAATATGTTGTATTGTTTCAAAGACAGCATACCCACAGCATACCCTATTTATTTTACAGGCATTTTCAGCTTCTGCAGTTGACAGACTACCTTCTGTAATCTTCTGCAAGTCAAAGTTACTTGGAAACATTTAGTGTATTAATGGAAAAATAAGTCTTTAAAAAGCAAATTTAAAAAAATCAAACAGTTGTTTTATTTCATAGTAACTCAGAAAACAATATCAATCAATCAATCTCAATCTCTCTCTCTCTATCTGTCTCTAATAAACACATCAAGATGATCATAAATTGCTCTTTATGCACACATGTGGTGGGTTGAACTTGGCTGGTCACCAGGCGCCCACTAAGCTACGCTATCACTCCTACTCCTCATCAGGACACAGGAGGGAATATGTGATGCAAAGCTCATAGGTCAAGATGAGGACAGGGAGATCACTCAGCAATTACCATCATGGGCAAAACAGACTTGACTTGGGGAAGATTAAGTGAATTTATTTAAGTTCCAATTAATTACTGAGTAGGATAATGAGAAATAAGAACAAAGCTAAAAATACTTTCCCCCGAACCCCTCCCTTCTTCCCAGGCTCAACTTCACTCATGACTCTTCTACCTCCACAGTGAGTGGTGCAGGGAGGTTGGGGAACAGGGGATGCAGTCAGTTCATAATGCTTTGTCTCTGCCACCCTTTCCTCCTCATGCTGTTGTTCTGCTCTGGCATGGGATCCCTCCCATGGGATACTGTTGCCGTGCAAGTTTAGCTTGTGCTATGGTTGCCTTGGAAACCCTGCTCGGTTCCATGGGCAGACCCCTGAGTGGATATTCATCTAATCAGGTTCCACCTAAGCTGCAGACATATGATTGGTCAAAGGAGCTGGGCGGCACCGTGACCTCGACCAATCATATGGTCAGGCACTCAAATTTTGAACCCCCTATAAAAGATAGCCTCCATGAATAAACTGCCACTGTTGTTCTTGAACAAGCAGAGGAGTGTGTTGTGTCTGTCTCTGACCCCTCCCCCACCACGCGGTGGCCACAAGCACCACGAAGTAATGAGCACAGTTTCAAGTGGTGCCCAGTGTGAGGATACGAACTCAGTCACTTTAAATACCTCGGATTTGCTGGATGACAGAGGAGGAATAGCAGGAATCAGCTGGTGGGATGACGGAAGGTGGCGGATTTGTTGCAGTTGGAGGGAATAGCCGAGAATGAGCCGGTGGGACGGTGGAAAAGCAGCGGAATTTGCTGCAAAATCCCAGCGGTAGACGACGGAGCTGCCGCGTGATTCCAGAAACCCCTTAGAGGATAGGAACAGCCATCGGGACCATGGAAGCGTGGGTTTCTACACGAGAATACCCCATCCTGAAGGTATGGGCTTTTCTTTTTAAAAAAAGAAGGAATAATTACAACGAGTGGGCTTTACTAGCCTTGCTTACGTGGTGCAAAAGCCACAAACTGGATATATCCAAAGGGACTTTATTAGACTTATTAACTTGGGAGAGGGCTGGCAAAAACATGCTTGCAGCAGACTCTGATGGCGATGAAACAGCCATCAATGTTATAAGACCATGGAGGATCCTCCTGGACTTACTAAAACAATTAAATAATGAAAGGGGGAGGAGGACGGGTGGGGCAGACACAAACGGCTGGGAAACCTCCACGCAGAAACAAAGGACAGTTGTGCAAAGCTGCGGGAGCAGCCTGACCATTTCTCTATACCCCCCACGCCAGCTTCAGCTGGGCGCGGCCGCTGCAAGACTGTGCCCTGCTGCTGTGAAACGGTGATAGCTGGCATAGCCCCGGCACGACATGCTGCCCCGCTCCGCAGGAGGGGACCGCGCAGCAATTGATGCCTTGGGTTTTAGCTTTTATATTTTTCAGAATCTCTGCTGCTTAGTGTGAAACTCTGAAACTTCATATTAGGTGTTAGTAAGGTCTCTTCACAGGGTAGTTAGACAAAACAATCTCTTTCTGGCTACAGAATAAAGGACAACTGGTATCCAAAAAGCATAAACAACGGCGAGGGAAAGGAGGCAAGCCAGGGAGCTGAGACTTCATAGCCTGGGGCTGTGGTTGGATCACTGACCTCATGTCCTGGTTTGAAGGACAGGTGTCTGCCAGTAAAGGCAGAAGTTTTCCTTTGAAATAGAGACTTTAATTCCACTCCCCCCAAGCATTATAATTGTTTGAATCAAGGACTCTGAGGCAGAGATAAGGGGGTAGGAATAACAGCTCTTTCACTAATATATCTAACCGTACAAGCAGAAACAACAGCAGTTGTTAAAATTACCAACAACACAGAACGGATAACTCGGTTCCAGTCCCTTCTTTAGCTGCAGGCACATTCTCTGTGCTTGGTCCCGGTGCTGCAGCTGGAACAAAGCCTGGAGCTGCAGAGAGGCGGGTGGGAGCATGGCAGGAGGGGGCGGCAGCGGCCACGCCGGTCTCGGGTGGGAACGGGCTGGAGCGGGCGGCTCCTCGCTCACCGTTTGTGTCTGGGTGATCAGCTGTGTCCGCAGAGGCAGGAGGCTGGAACGGGGCAGATGCAGGGCAGGTGATCACAGACCGTCTGGCTCTCCTGTGTTTGACCGCGTGGGCTGGAGACGGGGCGTCCTCCTCCGAGCTCGCTGGAAAAAAAAAAAACCGCGTCCCCTCCGGAAGCACGAGAGGCCCCTCCGGAAGCTGCTCCCACCTACCCCTTTTGTCTGGAGTCATCAAAGATCCTGGGTGTAACCCGGCCAGCTCCATTGGCATGATAATGGGAAAAATTCTTTAAACTGACACAGTAATAGAAAAACACTCAACCCCCAACACCCCAATATGTAAATGAACCAAAACTTATAAAAGTGTAAAAATTTGTAACCAGGATCCATCTTGGATTTGATTGAGGTGTAGCCCCAGCTGGGCTCTTGCACTGCCCAAAGTGTATCCTTTCAATAAATACCTATTTTATTCCTTTTGCTCTGTCTAGTCCCTGTTCCAGGTCAGCCTTTCCAGGCAACATGGTCCCTCCAGCACCCAAAGATGCCAGCGGCAGGAAAAGAGAAGCTGCGCCTTCTTCTGGGGGATGTGGCTCCACCCTCGGCCCGGACTCTAGAGGGCGTGCCGCCATCGCTGGCCCAGCCTTCATGGGCGGGTCTGGAAAATTAATCATCAGTAACTCCTGCAGACTTAGTACATGAAAGGAACACCCCTGTCCCAAGAACACCATCCCTGCTGGAATCAGAGTTTTATATACCGACAAGGGACTCAAGGGATATCAGCAGGGAAAACCAGAACCATCATCCCCCTGCAGAGCAACGCGGTATCACTGCAGGCGATCCTTTGAACGTCTGGCAAAGGGTGAAAGAACTAGATCCGCCTCCTTCGGAGACAGAGCAGGTGACCTCCAAAGCCAAGCCTTTGACCACACCTTCGAGCCTTTTTACACCTCCAGCCGAAAACTGTAAGCTTATTAGAGCAGTGGGAGAAGATCTTCAGGTCCCTAATTCAGTTGCAGTAAAACCCATACAGCCCCATGCCACGCGGTGTTGGTGGGAGCCAGGAAAACTTTCTCCAGCGGTCGGTCTCCTCTCCACATACCTTTCACAAAGCAGCGGCAGGGGAGGGACGCATAGATCTGAAGGGGAACGCCTACAACCCTGTGGCACTCTAAAGCAGGCCTAAACATACAAAAGGCTGCCGTCCCGGGTGGGGGACCAATGATATGGTCAGGCACTCGAATTTTGAACCCTCCTATAAAAGATAGCCTCCATGAATAAACGGAAACTGTTGTCCTTGAACGAGCAAAGGAGTGTGTGTCGTGTCTGTCTCCGACTCCTCCACCACCACACGGCAGCAAGCACCACAAAGTAATGAGTGCGGTTGCAGGATACAGCCCTTTAGGAGCTGCACCAGTATGGGTCCTTGCCACAGGGTGCAGTCCTTCAGAAATGGACTACTTCCACACGGGTCCCCCGCAGGATCATAGGTTCTGCCAGGAAACCTGCTCTGGTGTGCGCTCCTCTCCACAGCTTGCGGTTTCTGCCAGGAGCCTGTTCTGGCACAGGCACTCCATGGGTTGCAGTGTGGATATCTGCTCCAGTATGGGGTCCTCCATGGGCTGCACGGTGTCTGCAGAGTTGTTTCCCTCACTTTTTAAGCTTTGCTTTTGTTTCTCGCTGTCCTACCGTATTTTTAACTGGAAATAAATTAAGTTCATCTTCCCCAAGTCAAGTCTGTTTTGCCCATGACAGTAATTGCTGAGGGATCTTCCTGTCCTTATGTTGACTCGCAAGGTTTTAAATTGTATTTTCTCCCCCTCTCGTGCTGAGAAGTGAGAGAGCAGCTGGATGGGTGCCTGGCATCTAGCCAAGGTCAACCCACCCCCTAGAATGCTTCTTCTGTCCCAGGTATGGGAAATATTTTGAAATTATGTCACTGTTAACATCTTCAGAACGTGATTAGTCTTGCCATAACATAATCGAACACTAAGCATCTAGTGATCTACTATAACAAATTGCATTCCACAATTCTGACAATGCTAAGAATAAAAGCAGCAATGTCGACATAACATCTACATTCAGTTTATAAAATAAGCTATTTTCCTCCATAACAAATTGAGAAGTAAAACAATTAATAACTTCCAAAAATAACCTGACCATAGCAGTCAGCTTGCTTTTTAACTGCTCATTTATATCAACTAACTGTCACAAATAACTTCCCTAAACAGTTTCCAAAGTGGGAAAACGGGGAAAGAAAGAGGAAGAACAACATGCCTGTTTCTCGCTTTCTCTTCCACCAGCCTTTCTCTCTAGCTTTTTCCTCTATCTCGCCTTTTCATTCCCTCTCAATTTCCTCGCACTCACATTCTCACTCTTGCTCTCTCCCTCCATTCTGCTGCCCCTTCCTTCCTCGCTCTTTCTTCCTCTATCTCTCACACCATTTCTTGCTTTCGCTTCACAACGTTCTCTTTTCCTCTCTTGCTTTCTCTCTCTCAGTCTCTTGCTCTTGCCCCTTGCTTTCTCGCTTGCTCAGCATCTATACCTCTCCCACTTATTTTCTCTTGAACTCACTTGGTCCCTTGTGTGCTTTCTCATGCTTTCTTTCTCTCTTACACTCCCCTGCTTTTGTTGTCTCTTGGTTTGTCTGTCTGCTGCCTTTCTTTTTTCTCTCACTTTTTCTCTTTCACTCTTCTTCTTTCTCTATTTTTCTCTTTCACTCTTTCTCTCGCTTTTTCTCTTTCCTTTTTCATTTATTTTCTCTTTTTCTATTCTTTCTCGTCTTTTGTTTTTTCTTTCTTTTATCTTTATTCTTTGGTTTTCTCATTTTTTCTTTTGTTTTCTTTCTCTATTTCTTTTTTTTTTCCTGTTCTTTCATTTCTTTCTCTTTCTCATTCTTTTCTTCCCCCATTCTTTTATTCTTGTTTTTTTCTCTTTTTCTCATTCTTTCATTCTCTTGTTCTTTCATTAATTCTTTTCCTTCCTTCCTTCCTTCCTTCCTTCCTTCCTTCCTTCCTTCCTTCCTTCCTTCCTTCCTTCCTTCCTTCCTTCCTTCCTTCCTTCCTTCCTTCCTTCCTTCCTTCCTTCCTTCCTTCCTTCCTTCCTTCCTTCCTTCCTTCCTTCCTTCCTTCCTTCCTTCCTTCCTTCCTTCCTTCCTTCCTTCCTTCCTTCCTTCCCTCCCTCCCTCCCTCCCTCCCTGTCCCCTTCTTTCTGGCACTGTTCATCTCTTTCTCCTTTTTTTCAATTCTACCTCTCCATCTCTTTCTCACCTATCTATTTCTTCTCCCTTTCTCCCGCCATTTTTCTTTGCCTCTGCTGTGAGTTAACCCAGATAGGCATCTAAACCCTACACAGCCACTCACTTCCCCAGTGGGAGGTGAAAGAGAATTGGAAGAGGTAAAAGTAAGAAAATACATGTGTTGAGATAAAGATAGTTTAATAGGGAAAGCAAAAACTGTATGCACAACCAAAGCAATATAAGGAGTTAATTCTTAACTTCCCATGTTGCTTTTCTAGGAGAACAGGGCTTCATCATGTGTAACGGTTACTTGGGAAGACAAATGCCATATCTCCAAACTTCCCCCCTTTCTCCTTCTTTCCCCCATTTTTTATTGCTGAACATGATGCCATATGGTCTGGAATATCCCTTTGGTCATTTGGGGTCAGCTGTTCCTGCACATAAAGACAACTTAGACCAGAGACTCCCTTAAGCTACTTAAAAGAAAAGTAAATAAATTTTTAAAATCGTTAGTATCTCAAAAGAAATTCCTAGCAGGCTATCTGAGGATGTTGGTGAATGCAAAGTACAAGGAAATTGGCCAGTTTCTTTACAATCCCAGTAGAAGAACAAATGTGAAAACAGTATCACTGCTCTGCTGTAAGGAATAAAAAGGAAGTGATAAACAATGATAAAAAAGCATCAGCTCTACTCCTTGAAGCATTCCTCACAGAAGGAGAATCAGCTATACTCACAAAGGCATTGTGGCAATTGTTTAGTTTAAACATCCAAATTTTAAATGGTTACATACTGGAGTCACCTGACCCTTATAAAAGAACTGGCAAAACTATGACACAGACTAGCCAAATATAGCCTCTGAGGATGCTGTTCCAGCAATTTTCTTACCAAATATTTTTCTATAGCTTCTAGTCTTCAAAATATCATTTATGCAACTAAAGCCAGCATTATAGTCCTCAGAGAGGAAGAAGGTGTTAGCTACAAATGATTTTCAATCGTATGGTGGTTGGGGATGGATATCTCAAGCCTTTTCTTGAAAGGACAAACACCTCCTGCATGCAAAGCACAGAAGGCAAAGAATAATGTTTTTCACAAAGCTACATAAAAACCATGCTATCTTATGTTTTCCAGAATGCTTTCCACATCCAGAGTTGAGACCAAATTTTCTAGTCGACCATTAGAAATTGATCCACGAGAACTTGTGGATATAGCTATCTACACAAATGAAATATTCTTACTTTGTTCAAATGGGGAAGTTAGACTATCATTCATACATGTATATGCACATACACAAATCCCCCTAATTATAAAAATGTAAATTTAAAAGAATGATTGTAAAAGTCTGGTACTTAGTTTTACAATATTTTTTTTTAATAGTATATTTATTTCAATTTGCTATGTCTATGCAAAATGAGTTTTTTAATGGTTATTGATGTCTTTCTATACATGCTGTATATGCCAGTGCATGCAAAAAAAAAAAAAAAAAAAAAAAAATTGTGTTAATCTGTGCTGGTGGCTAAGTAGGCTTGAAATGCTTCCCCTTCCCTCAAAGATAGCATCAAATCTGACCATCTTGGGAAGAGATGCGTAACTGAGACTTATGGTCTTTGTGTACAATATTTTCCAATGTGCAGCATAAAAACATGCACATTAAAATACATCTGAATAATATGCATCATAGTTACTATGACAGGGCACAGGCTAAGAGGGGCATAGCCACAACCATTTCAATGAACATATATATGTTACTCAACACATTTATTGGGTTTGTCCATGCCATTTTAAACCTCTGTCCCTCAGAAAACACTAGCCCAAACACTCTATGAGATAACAAAGGGCATGATCATGTTATAAATGAATGCAATGGGCCATAAAGGATCGAATCAAAATTAAAAAGATTTATTAGTTACAGAAGGCAAAAGCAAAATCAACAGCGCCGGGCGACAGAGGAGCTCCTGCTCCGAAACTGCTGCGCCCCCCCCTCTCCGCTCACTCCTTTTAAGTTGCTCAGTTTCCGGGGTTCCATGCCCCTCCTCTAGTAGTTCTACGCATGCTCCTCGGGTTTCATGCCCCTCCTCTAGTAGTTCTGCTCACGCTCCTCCAGTTGCTAGGGGGTCTTCTTCTGCCTTCTGGTGGTCGAGGGATGAAGGTGAGTAGTCTTCCTCATCCTTGTTTTACTGACCCTTACTAGCACTTAAATTGATAGGTAATTAACGCAAGCAAAGTGAAAATAGCTAACAGCATCTTGGCAAGCAAAGCAAAACAATTAGAGACATCTTGGCTCACTCTCAAGGTCTTTCAGATAAGCAAAGCAAAATAATTAACAGCATCCTTGCAAGTAAAGCAAAACAGCAAAATGATATCCCAGCCTCCAAGTCCTTGCAATATCCTCTCAAGGTCTATCAGGCGAACAAAAGGTTTTCATCACAACTCCCCCCTTTTTCTATATTATTACTTTTGTTCGCTAAACCTTTGTAATTCTTTCTTACTTAATTCTAAATAGTCTTCTGTTTCTTCCCCATTTAAGGCTTCATATTTTGCTCGTATTAACATGAGGTGAGCTGCTTCTAACCTGTTCTTTACTATGCTAATGATTTTGTTAAAAATGCAAGGGCCAAGGGTGAGTCCTAAGATTAGCAAGATTAATGGTCCTGCTATGGTAGACAACAAGGTTGTTAACCAGGGAGAATAGTTAAACCAAGATTCATACCAACTTTGTTGGGCCTCCCTTTCTTTTTTACGTTGCTCCAGTTGTTTCTGGAGCTCAGCCATAGTGTCAATTACTATCCCAGTGTGGTCCGCATAGGTGCAACACTCCTCCCGCAAAGCCACACACAGCCCCCCTTGCTGTAAAAACAGCAGGTCTAATCCCCGTCTATTCTGTAATACAATTTCTGAAAGAGATCTTACTGATTTTATGAGACTGTCCATTGCCTTCTCTATTCTACTTAAATCCTCATCTACTGACATTCTGAGATTTTTAAATCTTTGCTGTTGGTTCACTAAGGAAGCCACTCCTGTCCCCACTCCAGCACTTCCTATACCCAGTAATACAGCAACTGTGAGGGCTGTAAATGGTTCTCGTTTTTCTATGTGGTGCTTTGGAGTGATTTGATGAGCATACACATAGTCTTTTGGGTAGCATACAATCCGGGGCATTACCATGACCTGAATGCAGTATTCGGATGTTTCATTGAAAAGAGATATTGATATACACGGGGTTACTCCTAATGTGTTACAAACCCACTTGGTGTTTTGCAGCAGGGATTAACCATTGGGCTGGTTCGTGGGAATCAGTTACGGCCATTTTTACCCCGCAGAGGTGGTCTTTATCTCGAGGTATATTGCCTATACACCTCCCCTTTCCCTTTACCTGAGCCATTGACACTCCTGGGGTGTTTTCTTTTTCCCTTTTCCAAAGGCACAAGGAGGGATTGGTCCCGTTTACTCTTTTAGACTTTGCTACAGAACCTAAAGCTTCATAAAAGGGTGGATTAATACTGTAGCATAACCAGCACTCCTTAGTCAAATTGCGATATGTGTCATTCAACAGCCTAAAGGTGGCTTGTAGAATTTTCCATAGGGCCCCTCTACTTGATTGTGTCATGATTGTGGTTTCTATTAACTGTGATTTATTTTTGGCCTTCATGAAATTTTCTTGGGTCATGCTGTCTAAGTCACCCTGATTTATAATTGTGGCTTGCAGGATTTGGTCCAACAGGTTGAGGATCGTGGGGTACCATTTCCTTTTTTATAATAATATATCCTCCCTGGTCTTTCCCAGGTTTCCATATTCTAACTCCCCAGATTTTTCCTATTACCCATACTGGGTCCTGGGGCTGCGTGACATTAAGATAGACCCATTTGCAAGTACCGATATACATCACCCCCCCTGACAGGTCTGTCCAGGGCTTTTTGCATCCATGTGGACCTCTTTCAACTCTTAAGTATTTATCTTGGATTTGGACTGGCCATCCCAGGGAAATCGTTTCACAGCCCCAATATCCACAGTAAAATTCTCCGGGGTAATTACAGTATGACCTTCCTGGGTTAGATGCTGGACACATGTAGAATACACTATAGGGGCTAGAACCCCTCCTATCAAGCAGGTCATCCAGGGTTATATTAAAGCTAGGACTTCCCGAAGTAATTTGTGTTTGAATTTCTCTCTGACCTTCCCATTTCATAAGTGACCATTTAAAGGGCTCGTGACTCGCATGCACCCCTTCTAAAACCATTGAACAAATTATTCCTAACTGGAGTAGCAGCTTTCCCATTGTCCGCAACTTATTTGCCAATGATTTTTTTGATTATTCCAGTGTCTATTTTTCCTGCCCTGGGTTTTGATCTCTGTTCTCCTCTTTGCACCTGGGTAACCCTCTCCACAATATTTTCCTCGTCTGCCTCGCCCATCAACTCGGTTGCAACGAGCTATGGGAGGTTCAATCTTCTCGCCAGCAGGAGTATTCTTCAGGAGGGGTGCTTGTCCCATGGTTTTTGATTCATTTTATGTACTTGCTCCACTTACGGGCTTTAATCAGAGGAGTGTAACAGCTGAGTTCAGGTACCCACCGTCTACACAGGGCAGCTACAATTTTGGCTACAAATGGGGTAGGTTCGTTAGAGTGATAACAGTAAAATTGAGGGTTCATTCCCTTTGAAAAGATTTTCCACCACTCTTCAGATCCCACCGAAAGCCCACCAGCAGCCACTATGGTGGCTAGGACTTGAGAAGTGAGTTTCCTTTGACTCAAATAACAATTGCAACACACCCCCCTAGGGATGTAACCGTTGCAGCAATGGGCCCACCACTCCTCTTTACAAACTAAATAAACAAAACATACAAATGGGTTTCAATTTCCCCAACAATTTTCAGCATTACATTTGATTTTAACTTCAACACCCAGTAAGCTTTCCCTGCCCTCTAGTGGCGCTCCAGTTTTTCTGTTTTCTATTGTGAAAGAAAAGTATTGTGGGTCCCAAAGTTCAGCATCCATGTGATACAGGTCTCATATCCTAGAGAAAGGAGAAAAAGGGAAAAAAAAATGTCTCTCAAGGCTGTAACTTCTTTTTCAATGTTAGCTTCAAGTCCCCAGGTGTGCCTTTCACTTCCCACTCAGGATCGTTGGTAAACTTGGAAGGATCTATTGGTCCTTTGGTTCGACTTGCATGAGTCCACCCTTTCTCTGCAGTGCACACCACTGTGTCTATTGTAAGCAGCACCTGGTAAGGTCCTTCCCACTTAGGTGTTATTGGATTTTCCTTCCAACTTCGGACCAGTACCCAGTCTCCGGGCTGAACCTGGTGTAATACAAGATCTAAAGGTGGTCTCTGTGCCAACATTCCTTTTTCCCATAACTGTCTCCTGAATTTCATTAAGATTACTAAGTACTTATTAACATACTGTTCATTAACATTTGGATTTGTCTGTGTCTTTTCCAGACTATAAGGCATGGCATATAACATTTAGAATGGGGAAATTCCTAAATCTGCTCGGGGTTGAGTCCGAATGTTTAACAAGGCCTGGGGAATGCACTTAACCCATGAAAACTTTGTTTCTAATACCAATTTAGTAAGTTGTTTCTTTATTTCCCCATTCATCCTTTCTACTCGGCCTGAACTTTGAGGGTGCCAAGGAGTATGCTGTGCCCATCTTATTCCCAATGCTACTGCTAACTCTTGAGTTACTTTCGAGGTAAAATGTGGCCCCTTATCGGAGTCAATTTTTTCTGGTACACCATATCTGGGAACTATTTCTTCCAGTAAAGCTTTTACTACTGTCTGTGCGGTTTCTCTGGATGTCGGGAAGGCTTCCACATAATGGGTAAGATGGTCTACTATTACCAAAAGATATTTAATTCTTCCCACCTTTGGCAATTCGGTAAAATCCACTTGAATATTTGCAAAGGGTCGTTTTGCTAAAGGCCTTCCCCCATGGGGTAATTTTCTGAGGTTGCTTCGATTTACCCGCAAGCAGGTAGGACATCCCTTTCTAATATGTTTAGCTATATCGTGGAGCCCGATGCTCATATACTTGGCAGCAAAGTGATCTACCAGCCCCTGGGCTCCCCAATGAGTTTTCTGATGTAATTTATACAGTATCCTCTGAGCTACTGCCTTTGGTAACACTTCCCGGCCGTCTGATAATATCCACTTCCCTGATTCCTCTTTAACCCCCATTCTCCTAAGTTTTCCTTTTTCCTCATTCGTAAAAATGTTATCAGTCTCTTCATCATTATTGACTCCATCCTCGTCTTTTTGCCCCCCTTTTTCTTTTAGGGCCATTTCTTTCAGGGCTGCCCGTTTTGCCTCCTGGTCCGCAGCGTTGTTTCCCCTGCTTTTTAAATCTATTCCTCGTTGGTGTCCCTTTAAATGAACTACTGCTAACTTCTTTGGCCCTCTCAGAGCTTTTAATATTTCAACTATAAGTGTTTGGTGTATCAGATCCTTCCCCTGTGAGTTAATAAGACCCCTTTCTTCCCATAACTTTCCAAATGTATGGACTACCCCGAATCCATATCTAGAGTCAGTAAATATTGTCCCCTCCTTCCCTTCAAGAATTTCAAGGCTCTTAATATTGCATATAATTCACATGCTTGGACAGACCTTGATCTGTCTAATGTGCCCAATTCTACCACCTGTAAGTTTGGACCCTGCACTATTGCATACCCTGATCTTCTCCTTCCTTCTATTACCCTGGAGGATCCATCCACAAAAAAGTTTTTCACCACTTTCCAACTCTTCTTCCTCCAAATCCGGTCTAATCTTAGTCTGTTCCTCTATTTTAGCTATACAGTCATGGGCTCAAAATTCATGCTCTGGCTTCCCATATAAAAATGCAGCTGGGTTCTGTAGTGTAGTAGTTTCTAACGTCAAATTGGGTGCCTCTCTCAGAATCCCTTCATACTTTAAAAGCCTAGCATCTGATATCCATTTTTCTGCTTTTTGCTGTAATACGCCCCGGATATTATGAGGGGACATTACTTTAAGATTCCCATTAAAAGTAATTTTTCTAGCTTCTTCCACCAGTAAGGCACATCCGGCCACTATTTGTAAACAGGTTGGCCAGCCCCTACTCACAGGATCTAAAATTTTTGACAAGTAAGCAACGGGCTTCTTTTTCCCTGCCCAATCCTGGGTAAGTACCCCAAATGCAACACCCTCTTCTATGTTCACAAACAAGAAAAAAGGTCTTCTTAAATCTGGGAGGCTTAAGACCCGGGCATGGACCAGACTTTCTTTTAATTCCTGAAGTTTCTCCGTGTCCTCCTGCCTCCATTTCATTATTCCTTCCTGTGTTAATTTTTGGTAAAGAAATCTAGCTTTACTGCTATAATTCTCAATCCACTGTCTACAATACCCAGTAAGTCCTAAGATTTGTTCTTTGGAATAGGTAGTGACATAATTGCTTGGATTCTTTCAGGGTCTATTCTTTTCTCCCCCTTCTTCAAATAGTCCCCCAGGTATTTTACCTCCTCTTCTACAAACTGAAGTTTAGTCTTAGAAACCTTTAATCCCTTTAGCCCCAAAAAGTTCAATAGCTTTATACTTTCTTTTCTTACATCCTCTTCATGTTCCCCTGCTAAGAGTAGATCATCTACATATTGGATCAAATTGACTCCCAGTCTTGTTTGGTAATCCTGTAAAATTTGTTCCAATGCTTGTCCAAAGAGATTTGGAGATTCTGTGAACCCCTGGGGTAACACTGTCCACCTCAATTGTTGCCTCCTCCCTGTATCGGGATCTTCCCATTCAAATGCAAAGTAATCCCGGCTCGCCTCATCGAGAGGGCAGGCCCAAAAGGCATCCTTTAAATCTATAACACTATACCATAAATTGTTAGGCCCCAATTTACTTAAGAGTGTATATGGATTTGCCACCACAGGGAATCGAGCCACTGTGCGTTTATTGATTTATTTTAAATCGTGTACTAACCTATAAGTGCCATCTAATTTGGGCACAGGGAGTATCGATGTGTTAAAGGGTGACATACATGGTTCTAGCAGCCCCTTGCTTAATAATCTATCTACCTCAGGTTTCAATCCCCGTCGACCCTCGGGGATATGGGATATTGCTTTATTTTTACCGGGACCTCCGGATTTCTAATAGTCACTGAAAATGGGGTTATTTTTAGCTGTCCCATGTTTCCTGGGTTATACCATACTTCGGGGTTTATCTTTTCTTCATCTTGCACCCTAAGAGAGCAGAGTTTAATTTGTAGTTCATTCTCTGCTCCTTCTATCCTAATTCCTAGTTCTATAATCATATCTCTTCCCAATAAATTATATTCAGATTCTGATACTAACAAAAAGTCTCCCAATCCAATTTTTGATTCTGATTCAACTGTCACCCTTTTAATAACCCCCACCTCAAAAGGTTCTCCTTTTGCTCCTGCCACCGTGGCAGTTTCTTTAGATAAACTACATCCTTTTGGCAAAAACTGAATAGTTGATCTTTCAGCTCCCGTGTCAACCAGAAAAATTATCTCCTGGCCATGGGGACCCACCTTTAGTTTTATCAAGGGCTCCTTATGATGTTTCCGGGTCCCCAAAAGATAGAGCCCCTGACCCCTCTAATCTGTCTCAAACTCCTTCTCATCCCGAATCTTGACCCTGCACACTTTCCTGAAGTGTCCCTTTTTTCCACAATAAAAACACACCTTGGTGTCACATCTCTCCCTAGACTCCCTAGGCTCCCTAGGCTCCCTTACTGGCCGCTTCTGTGTCTCCCTCCGATCTTGTTCCCTACTTTCTCGTACTGCAGCAACCATCATTTTAACCTGTCGTTTGTGGCTCTCCTCTTCCCTCTGAACATACACTTTTTGGGCCTCTCTTAATATCTCATCTAAGCCTCTATCCTGCCAATCTTCTAAATTTTGTATCTTCTTTCTTATATCCTCCCAAGATTTAGACACAAAATGTACCTTTAACACTGCCTGTCCCATTTGGCCGTCTGGATCCATCCCTGAGTAAAGCTGGAAATTCTTTCTTAACCTTTCTAACCACTCTGTAGGAGTTTCATCCCTCTTTTGTCTCTCATTAAATGCTTTATTGATGTTCTGGCCTCTCGGGACTGCTTCCCTAATTCCCTGAACTATGATTGTCCTTAAGTCCTGCATGTGTGCTCGATGCACAGGATTCTGATGATCCCACTGAGGATTTTGAAGGGGCCATTTGATATTAGCTGCAGGACCCTGAGCGTGTTGGGCATCCCAGATACGCATCCCCTCTCTCCTAATCATATTTTTCTCTTCAGCGGTGAGCAAGATGTTCAGAATGGAGTGTAATTCCTCCCAGGTATACATATTGGGACCCAAAATTGGTCCACTCTTTCAGCAACTCCCAGTGGGTCCTCTAATAAATGTCCCATTTTCCTTCTTAAATTCCCTAACATCCCCTGAACTAAGGGGCACAGATATAAATCCTATTCCAGCCTAAGGTCCCCCCATGGGCATTTCTCTCAGTGGAAACAGATTTTCCTGGTCTTCCTGTTCTTTCCTTGTTTTACTTATTGTGAATGGCCCCTGATAACTAGGCGAGTCTGAGTCCAAGTCTTCTGCTTGGGGTGGTGCACTTGGAACCGGCACAAACGGTGGTGGGACAATCAAGCTTTCCTCCCTTTTATTTGCCTTCTTCTTTTTCCTTCTGCCCTCTGGTTTTTCAGTTAGTTTATAAATAAAAGCTTTAGGACGGGCCACCCAAATTCTTGCATATTCGCTCTCCTCTATGTTAGGGGGCTTCTTCATGTTGACCCAAAAATTTAATTTTTGTTTTACCCAATTTTCTGTTGATCCAAAAATTGGCCTGAACACATTTTTAAAAATTTCCTTCCCACCCCAAACCTCTACACAGTAATGTATCATCTTGGCCTTATCCTTATTTTTAGTCCCAGGGAAATAGTCCCAGTTTTCTAATATAAACCCCAGGGTACCGTCTCTGGGTATGGGTGGGAGCTTAACTTCTGCAGGGGGCTTGCTCTTCCCCTGTCCCATTCCTCCGGAGTACCTTCACTCACTACAAATCACTTTCACTTCCCCTGTTTCGTGGCCCACGCCCTCGTGGGTCAATGGGAACCGCACTACTTGAGGGTCCGCACTGGCTTGGGGAGTCTGGCTGCCAGCCCCCCTCTCATACACACACCACTCGTCGTACTCCGGGATCCCGACCCCGTCCAAACGGATCCCTTATACTCAGGCATCCTGCGTCTTCGTCCGGACTTTGTGCACAAAATTTAAGGGGTCAGCAGGGCCCTCTTACCTTTGCTTTTGCCTTCTTGATTTTGGGTTCGTCGGTGGAGGTTGGGATAGGGCCCCCGTCCCGGGGCCACTGAAATGAATCAGTGGAGCGCGCCTCCCCGCAGGCGGGGAACCCACTCCGAATTCTCGATCCGAGTCACGACACCAAATTGTTATAAATGAACGCAATGGGCCATAAAGGATCGAATCAAAATTAAAAAGATTTATTAGTTACAGAAGGCAAAAGCAAAATCAACAGCGCCGGGCGACAGAGGAGCTCCTGCTCCGAAACTGCTGCGCCCCCCCCTCTCCGCTCACTCCTTTTAAGTTGTTCAGTTTCCGGGGTTCCACGCCCCATCTCTAGTAGTTCTACGCATGCTCCTCGGGTTTCATGCCCCTCCTCTAGTAGTTCTGCGCACGCTCCTCCAGTTGCTAGGAGGTCTTCTTCTGCCTTCTGGTGGTCGAGGGATGAAGGTGAGTAGTCTTCCTCATCCTTGTCTTACTGACCCTTACTAGCACTTAAATTGATAGGTAATTAACGCAAGCAAAGTGAAAATAGCTAACAGCATCTTGGCAAGCAAAGCAAAACAATTAGAGACATCTTGGCTCACTCTCAAGGTCTTTCAGACAAGCAAAGCAAAATAATTATCAGCATCCTTGCAAGTAAAGCAAAACAGCAAAATGATATCCCAGCCACCAAGTCCTTGCAATATCCTCTCAAGGTCTATCAGGCGAACAAAAGGTTTTCATCACAATCACATTTACATATGGTTAAATTCAGCCTCCCCATATTTTCTTTCTGTTCTAAATCAGATGCAGTATTCTTTTTTGATTTCTCTCTCCAAAGATATTCCGAGCCATTGTTCAATACTTTTAAATGCTACAGGCCAGACATTCAACTCTATTATTTGTCTTAAACAATTGTGAAATGGCTTAATCTCTGACAGCCTGTGCTGTCAAGGGACTACTACAAAACTCAGCAACAAGTGCAGGGACATGAGAAATTTATTTTCATGTAGCTCTCCCTGTATGTATGTGCTTCAGGAACCCAAAGAGGGTGAGATGCTCCTAAAACTGCTGTTCTTCTTCCCAATAACCTTCTATGCAGATGATAGTGTCAAGAAGTGAAACCCAAAGACTCCAAGGGAAAAGGAAAAAAAAAAAAAAGTATGCTCCTAGATATCCAGATTTCTTCTCCAGTGCTATAGAGTAAAAAGAAATTCCTGAGAAAAGCATCACTATTAAAAAGATATTTCATAACGCAATCTCCTACTTTAAAAAGAAACAGAAGTCCAACACTCGGGGTTACCATATTAATTTGAGATACTCAGAAGACCCATCAGTAAGTGACTGAATTAAAGTTACTGAATATGGAGTTCTTTCAAAGTCAATGTCCACTAATCATTTAAATAATATTCCTCCTTTAACATTTATTATATTATATAATATATTCAGACCCCCCACTCTCTCTAGCAGGGTAAAACATGAGAATAAGGTCCTTAAGTTACAACATTTAGAAAACTTCTATCCAGCACCAAGTTTCCAGAAGCTCCTGTGACTGGGGCTGACAGTCAAAAAAGCAGATGCAGAAGGAACATGACTTAGTAAAGTTCTGAATATAGCATAAGTGGAGGAAGAGTAATACAGAAAGAACAGTTTAGGTAGGAGCCCTATTCTTTTCCTTTGCACAAAACAGGAAAATGAGACCAGCACATCAAAGTAGCATTTTTATTGCTTTATACTATGTATTGCTGTGTTATTTAAAAAGGAAAGAATGAAAAATAAAAGGAAATGTATGATTTTACATAACAGCTATGCTTACTAGCAAATAGACTGGGTGACCCAGAGCAATCCAGACTAGTTGCTCCATACAATGAATAGAGATGGAATGAAAAACATACATAGTTCTAAAACCATTCTGTTGTTCCCAGGAATCTAAGGACAGAGAAGATTATTTGCCTGTAGCAAATCTTTACAAAACATTCCATTAGCAAAGTTAACCTAAATGCAACTTGTTTAGAACCCAACTTCCATCTGCTAACACTCCACACTACTCCCTATTTCTACTGGCCTGTTCTGGCTCCCTCTCACCGCTGAGAGTGTAGCTGGACATTAGCTATGCTAGCCTCATTACATCTGAAAGGGAAAGTGGCAAAGAAATATTGAATGGATTGCTTAGGTTCCCTTTGCACCTTTACAAATACATAGCACATGTCCCCAGAAAATATCAGTATCTTCACACAGAAATAATTTTAGAATACATCCTGTAAGAAACCTGTGTCATATTTTTCCCCATTTCAAGTATCTCAGAAATAAAGTGACTCTAATTCTACAGTATTCTTGTGGAAGCAAAACTCACTGAGGACAACTATCTACATTTCAGTGTTTTTATGTTGTTAATTTTAAGTGATCATCTTGTAGTTCTTGATTTAGGATTTGGTTTTCTTCATTCATCACAAAAATGAATTTGTTCTACAGATCACTGCAGTAAGAACTGCCATCTCCCAACACGGCTGTCATCAGCCACTGTTCCCAATGTGGGAGAAGCCTTACTCTCTTCAGGGAAGATCAGCTTCATTACTACTGGGAAAACTAGAAACAGATAAAAAAGGATATATTCACTGAAAAATTGTCTATATTTTGCAAAGGAATAGAGGAAACAGAAGTTAAAGGAAGAAATACTGAACCTGAAGCTAGATAAAATGAGCTAGTTTATTCATTCTGCCAAAGGAGTACACCTGTGACTCCAGACGTAAGAATGCATTTTTAAGGAAAGATGAACACAATGTCCTGATAAACTTCTAACAGCCTCACCAAAAAATGCTCAGAACAAGGGTGCGTTTGAATGGACAATGCTAGGTATTGCCAGACCAATCATTCAGTGTGGCCTGACCATTAGATACAACCTCCTCCTAAGGGAGGCTGTTGGAAACAAGCGTCTTCTACATTTAATTTCAATGTAAAAGGCCTCCTTTCAGTCACTATTCATTAGATGCTTGACCAATGTTAAAGGATTGTTTATCCTGACTTCTGTGTCTTATGCATTACAGTGCTGTTTTTCAGAGACAGTAGGCACTTGTAACTTTCCTGGGTCAACATGTTCTGCAGATATAATCTATTCAAAAATGTACTGAATGGAACTAAAGCTAAATATTTAGCAAATAAATGCACCTAAAGTGATAATTTAACAGGTACAATGTCTCTAGATTTCTTATCATCATCATCCTTTTTTTGTTGTGTGGAATGTGTGCTAAGCTTCACTGGTACAAGGTAATTTTCAAGGCTATACATGAAGCTACTGCATCTTGGACCAAAACTGGCACATTATGAGATTTGTTGTTGCTTGATCCAAGGCCTATTAAAATAAACAGACATTTCCCAGTATTTTTCAACAGGTTTTAGATCAGGACAAAATTATCGCTCAGAGTTTATTTATTGATTTTCACCTGTTATTCAACAGACTTGCTTTCTGTGCCCTTAATCTTCATTTCTTTTTGCAGCAGCAGTCTTAGCTGAAGATTCAGCATGCTTAAGCAAAGGCAAGCTAGACTTTTTGTTTCTTTTCGTGTGGAGTCATCAGAAGAAGAAAGACAATGAGATAAACAAGCAACAACGCAATGAAGGCAAAAGAATTACATAGATATAAACAATTTCACGTGCAGGATACCCATTAGTGCTTAGGAACTGTAAGGGAGTTTGAATTCATATTTCTTAGAGAATTAAGTATTTTTCTGAAGAACGTCCCAATAAGATAAAGCCCCATAAGCAGTGTTTATTAGAATCATGCATTATGGAATTTATTTGCACAGTAATAGTCAATAAATGTATTTAGTAACATCCGCTTATCTTTCCTAGTGAAAGGAATGAGAAAAAGATGACTTTACAAACAAACTGTGGGCCTGATGGTAGATAAGGCCAGATACAGAGAGGTGAAAGAAGCAATGGGGGGAAGCATAAATTCCATAGGAATTCCACTAATTGCCACAGACTGTTACTCACTCAAGACTGGGCTAAATCTCTAGATCTAGAGAAAAAGAACAGAGACACAAGGAAAACAGAAAAAGGGAGAGGGGAGTATACATTAGAAGGGGGTTTTAGGTATTAGGCATTTCGTGGAGTCTGTACCTCTCAAGTGCCTCAGCCAATGGGGAAAGAGAGAGGGAAAATGCGGCTAGGAAATTAGGATAAAAAGGAGGCTGTGTCCCCTAAAAATTTTGAGAGACCCCATGGGGAATGCCTCATGACCTCTCCCTTTATTTGAATAAAGTTAAAGGACTCTTCTGTCTACTTTTGGACATAAACCTCTGATGTTTGTGGATTAATTTTCCTGGCAATTGGGGGCTCTTGTCCAGGATATTTTCACTGTCTGGGGGCGGCGGCCCGGGAGCAGAGCTGAAGGTACACCTCACCCAGTTTCAGTGATCAGCTCCCCTTGGTGGCAGTCGGCGCCGGGAGATTGATTGAGATCCCGAGAATGTCCAGGAGGCAGATGAGTGGCGGACCAGAGGGGTCCCTGAAGAGTCCACAGGGAAGGACCACTGAAAATCTCACCGGTGAGTAAAATGGGATCTTTGGGGAGCAAACCTGGGAGGGCACCCATGGAGGGTAGCACAGGTGAAACAAGGCACCCATGGAGGGTTGCAAAGGTAAAGCTGGGAAGGGGGTCTGGCAAAAGGATGACAGTCCCATAATACCCCCAGAGAGTCCCTTGGGAGAATGCTGAGGTCTTGGGACAGATTGTGCATTCCCCAGAGGTAACTATAGAAAGAATGGTAGAATATTGCTATTTGTGTGGACAAAGTATGAATTTTCACTTTCACAATCTGCGTCCGCCCGGAGAAAAACTGCAAGCTATGAACTTCCTACCACCTTCACAGTCTTTTTAGAGCTGTGTTATGGGTTATGCTGCACACTTGGGGTATTACTTTTAAAGGCAAGCTGCTGAAAGACAAATTCTCTTAATCTCTTTTTCTATTAAATGTCTTTGTCCATATTTCCAGTCCCAAAACAGAGCCGCATTCCCTCAAGGCAAAAGATCCTTTTTCCTCGAGCACTTTAACCTCCCAAGTATATTTCACAGTTTAAAGGAATTTCAGTGTAGTCACAGTCCCCTTAAAGCCCACAAAAAAAAAAAAAAAAAAAAAAAAAAAGAAAACGAAAAAAAAAAAAAAGAAAAAAGAAAAAAAAAAAAAAAAAGGGTTTTCAGCTACTTATCAGTGGCATCTCTTCAATCTCTTTTGAAACAGGGGATTTAAGGGTTAAATAGAATGAAGAGTAAAACATATGGTATAACTTACTGTGTACTTCACTTATAAGGAAAGGAATGCATAAGAGACCCTTGATTTATAGATTTTGCTGGGCTTGCAAAAATGAAGGGGGCCCCTCTTCATAAAAGTGCAGAGTCTGCAAAATATCACAACTGAGAGACTACAGCGCACACGTAGAAAGACAAGGTGAAAAGTTTAACAGCGAGGAAGACTGCTGTTCTTCATCATTTCCAGCCCACCGACTCATCTAGAGACCACCGACCCAATAAACTACGCAGCTGCAATGAATATGCAACTGATTTCCATACGGAGCGGGGAACAGGCGGGGCAGATAATCAATATGTATAGGCGATTTAGAATATGCATGAACTTCCTAGATAAATAGTAGATTTGAAATCATGTAAGGTACTCAGGATTTGGGAAGATGCTCTCCCCCTGTGTCCAGTGCTGAATAAAATACGTACCTACTCCACAACTTTATAGGTTGTGGAGTTTATTTCCATGCTTCAAGACCCCATGCCTCCAGTGCAATAACTGCACCTACTATGGGGCCGCTGTGGCAGGAGCGAGGGATAACCTGCCCTCGCTGCTCTGCCCTTCTTCTCTCTCGGGTGCCCTCAGGACTCACTCCTCGCCTCTCTCCACTTCCGCCTCCTCTCAGCAGGGTATCCAGTTGCACATCAGTGAGATCACCCCCTCCAGCCATGCTGGCTCGTCCAGGCAGCACCACCAGTACCCCCAGTACTAGCAGCGTCATAGCCTGCCGCAGCAGCAAGCAGCTAGTCCCAACAGCAGTGTCAGCAGCAGCACCCACCATCACCACTACCAGCAGCGTCGGGAGAGCAATCCCTTCGCCGAAATAGCCATGAGCAGCTGCAGGTACAATGGCGTCATCATGTGGCCGCTCAGAAACCTGAGTTCATCCTGCAGGAACCTGCACGTGCTTGACTCCGAGTCTCAACCGCTCCAGACGCCGCTCGCCGCTGCTCCGGAGACCGTGGTCTCCAATCCCGAGCACAACAACTCCAACAACCCGGCACCCTACAGCTCCAGCGGCATGAACAACGACGGGGGCAAGTCCAGCAAGAAGAAGAACCAGAGCACCGGCTACAAGCTGGGGCACCGCCAGGCGCTCTTCAAGAAGCGCAAGCGCCTCAGCGACTACGCGCTCATCTTCGGCATGTTCAGCATTGTAGTCATGGTGATCAAGACGGAGCTGTCCTGTGGCGCCTACACGAAGGTACCTGCCACGCCGTCGGACCGCCTTCCTCTCACTGTTGGCACGGTCAAAGCAGCCCAACTCCTGGCCCTCCCGCCCCTTCTGTGGGCTCCGTGTCCGTTCCGGCTCACGGGAAGGTGGCTCCACAGGCAGCTGCACTCTCCTGTCAGCCGTTCAAATCCTTGCGCGGCGGGACAATTCAGCCCTCACCCGGTCCTGCCCTGAAGCGCCCCTCACCCCGAGGAGAGGTGAGAGGTGCCCTGAACCCCCCGGCACCGCCATGTGGGGCCTACTGGTCCTCCGCCCTGAGACGAGATGCTCAACCCTCGGCTCTGCAACCGTGAGGCGAGGTGTCCCCCTTCCCTGGCCCCGCCGTGAGGCACCCTCCGGCCCGACACTGAGGAGAAGCGAACCTCCCTCCTCTCCCACTTCAAGCTCCACTGCTCGCACCAGGGCTGGGGAACCCGGCGGGGCAGGAACGATTCCGTGTGTGTGGGTCTCTGACGGACAGTGGTGTCTTTCTCTTGCAGGAGTCTCTGTATTCCCTTACTCTAAAATGCCTTATTAGCCTCTCCACGATTATCTTGCTTGGGCTCATTATTGTATACCATGCAAGGGAAATTCAGGTAATTAATTAACTTTATGAATTGCTGAGTTTTTGCATATTTGTGGTTGCAGAGTCAGTTTTTCTAAAGGCTTTATTTCGATAAGTACTTTTTATTTCTTGCTGATTCAGAAAACAAAAAGAATCACTTAATGCTTCCTGAAGTTCAGTGAATGTATTTCATCCCTGGAGAAAAATAAGACTGCATTGCCTGATAGGGATAGTGCTGGGGGTTGAGTGCTTTTCTATTACTGTGTCAGTTGAAAGAATTTTTCCCATTATCATGCCAATGGAGCTGCCCTGGTTACACCCAGGGTCTCTGATGAGTCCAGACAAAAGGGGTGGGTGGGAACGGCTCCTGGAGGGGCCTCTGAGGCTTCCGGGAGGGGACTCGTTTTTCCGGCAAGCTCGGAGGAGGACGCCCGGGATCTTCAGCCACGCGGCCGAGCACAGGCGAGCCAGACCCTCTGTGATCACCTGCCCTGCATCTGCCCCGTTCCAGCCTCCTGCCTCTGCGGACACAGCTGATGACCCGGACACACATGGTGAGCAAAGAGGCACCCGCTCCAGCCCATTCCCACCCGAGACCGGCGTGACCGCTGCTGCCCCCCCCCCACCCCTCCCTCCTGCCTCCGTTCCCGTCTGCCCTCCGCAGATCCGGACTGGGACTAAGCACAGAGGCAGCGTGCTTGCATCTAAAGGGATTGACACCGAGTTATCTATTCTGTTCTGTTAGCGATTTTAACAACTGCTATTGTTTTCTGTTTGTATAGTTAGATATATTAGTAAAAGAGCTGTTATTCCCACCCCCTTATCTCTGTCTCAGAGTCCTTGATTCAAACAATTATAATACTTGGGGGGGAGTGGAACCAAAGTCTCTATTCCAAAGGGAAACTTCTGCCCTTACTGGCAGACACCTGTCCTTTCAAACCAGGACAGATTTTGGCGCCCAACGTAGGGCAGAGGGCACTGAGTTGAGAGTTAAGACAGGAATAATAGCTCTCTTAACTGGCAAGATGTTGTCTGGTTTAATCTGGTTTGTGTTCCATGTGGTCACAGCCATCTCCCTCCCATTTGCAAGCCCTTATTTGAATTTGAGCCCCCTCACCAAAGTTACTGTAGCTATTATCCGATTAGTTTGGTGGATTGATTATGTCAGGAATTCATGGGTTTTTAATTTTTTCTGAGAAGCGGTTGCATGGATCCAGAGCTATCGTACTCTAACTGCGTGTTTCTGGGGTTATTTAAGTAATGGTACTTACTGTGAGGTAACGAGTGCAAGGGAAATTTTCTCCCAACCCATCACCCAGTTTTTTGAGGCTACCCCACCAGTTCTCAAGGATTTCAGATCTGCTTTAATTGCTAGTGTTATTAATCAGTGGCTGGTGTTGCTGATAGGCCTGTTCTACTTAGCGTTCAGAAGCAAGGGAATATTGGCTTTGACAACAACTCTGATACCTGCCCCAGAGACCAGGGATGTTGCCCCAGAATCTGCCTCTGCCCCAGGGACTAGGGATGTTTCCCCAGAATCTGCCTCTGCCCCAGGGACTAGGGATGCTGCCCCAGAACCTGCCTCTGCCCCAGGGACTAGGAATGCTGCCCCAGAGCCTAACCCTGCCCCACAGCCCACCGCAGAAATGAGCCACCCAGAGTGGGTGGGGGCTCTAGTGAAGGATATAGGCCAAATGCTGAAAGAGCAGAGTCAGATGTTGAAGGAGCATAGCCAGATGATGAAGGAGTATTTTTCTCCAGCTGGTGAGAAACCCTCCCCCTGCCCTAAAGAGGGAGAGTCAGATGGTGCTGCAGTGGAACCCGTAGATGTTGTATCTGTCCAGGTTCCAGCTGGATCACAGGAGAAGCCACAGCTAGCAGCAGTTGCTCCTGTGGAAACTAGGAAATCTAAGATTAAAACGAGGCACCTAGATAATGGGGATCAGCAAGGAGGGTCCTCACAACCAGCAAGGGAGCCAGAGGTTGAGATTGTCACCGAGTCCCTCTCATACGATAGTCTCCGTAACCTGCGTAAAGACATTGCTCGGCGGGGCCGTGAGCCTTTTACAACTTGTTTACTCCGGGTCTGAGACCTTACAGCAACAGGTGTACAACTGGATGGAACTGAGGCCAGGAATTTGGGATCCTTGGCCCAGGATTCAGGTGTGGACCAGATATTCGTAAGGGAGCAAGGCCTCCTTTCCCTCTGGGACCGGCTTTTAATGAGTGTGAGAGAGAAGTTTGTACACAGAGAGAGAATGCAGGAGCACCACGGTAGGATGCGCTGGAAGACCCTTGAGGAAGGGATCCAGCAGCTGAGAGAGACAGCAGTATTAGAAGTACTCTTTGGGAGGGATGGACAGCATGACAATGACCCTGACAAGGTCAAGTGCACAGGGCAGATGTTATGGAATCTGGCAACCTTGGGTCCATCTCAATATACCACCTACATAGCAATGATTAATGCTGATAACCATCCAGAGACAGTGTGTTCTGTTGCCAACAAACTCAGAAATTTTGAGAGCATGATGAATGGCCCAATGCAGGCTAATGTCTCTGCCATGGCCAGGGACCTCCAACAGGTCGAAGATAGGATGAGGGATATGAGGGAGGAGATGATGGAGAGAATTGGGGAGGTGAGGAAGATCAGCGTGGCACCAGTACGAGTCACAGCCCCCCAAGTCAGAGCTTCACGTCCCCCAGCTAGGGAGAGAGGGTACACCTCACGAGCTGACCTGTGGTTTTTCTTGCGAGACCATGGAGAAGACATGGGAAAATGGGATGGGAAACCCACTTCTGTCCTGGCAGCACAGGTGCGTCAGCTCAGGGAGGGAAATGCTAACCGAGGGAACCGCACTAAAATGAAGGTAGCCTCAACCTCCCACAAGCAAGGTGCAGGGTATTACAGCAAGGAGGATGTTCTGTCAGATCCCCTGGAAGGAACCTCCCCTATGTATGCCCAGGAAAAAAATAATAACCAGGGCTAGAGGGGCCCTGCCTCTAGCCAGGGAGAGGCATGGGAGGACAGGATTTATTGAATAGTGTGGGTGCGATGGCCTGCCACATCAAAGCCACAGAAACATAAAGTGCTAGTTGATACTGGTGGCTAAATTTCATGCTGTGAATTTTCTCTGGATAGCAGGGCTAGTTATTCAGAAAGAGGCGTCAGTAACTTCTAGGTATGTAATCTTCACTGTGCTGTTTCAGATACTAGCATACACTAGAATATTTTTAAAAAGGGGGAATCCTTACATCGTATTTGTTTTATTTAATGCAATAGAAATTACAGTCACCAGGAAATGTGACAGAGGAAAGCTGTCAAGACAGGTAGGGCTATAGGTAATGGGAGTTTAATGATCAAAGCTGTAGAGTAAGTCTAAAAATACTGTCACATGTCCTGTCCCAGTGTTTTGCCAGTGAGTAGGGTCACAGACACCAACTTAAGGAGTAGTGTAATTTACTATAATGCAAAACTGCCAAGAATCACAAAAGAGTAAGCTAAGCAAGGCACATAATCATTGCTACAGAAGATTTCCTATAGTGATTAAGAAAGCTATATCACCTGTTCCCTAATACTTTACCATAGTCCAAATCTGCAAATCATCAACTGTGAGGGAAGCTGTCACAGCGGAGGACTGGAGAACCACTCCCAGTAACTGGGAAATTCTACAGTGCATCCACCTTGCAGGCCACGAGGCTCCCCCACTTTGCTGTGACAGTAGCCCAGCTTTTATACTGTTAAACAAACAAGCTGACAAAACTTCTAATTTCATTCTCCCGTTGTCTTTCTCCCAAAGCCTGACCAGGGCTCAGGAGGCACCAAGGTAGTTGTCTTTGATCCTATATCTGCAGGGCCCGGGATGGCAGCAATTAGCTCATCGTTCGGGGGCCACCGATGTATTTGGTTGCATATTAAAATTTCTGATATTTTTTCAGACCTATAACAAATGGGATGATGAAGTATTGTGAATAGAAAAGTTTTTTAATATGCTGTGGTATAAAATTTAATTTAGTTAATTTTTAACCAAAGTGTCCCTTTTAGAGCAAGAGCACATTGCATGTATGCAGTCGAACAACCCTCACTAATGTAGTAACCATCATGGTTCTAAAATATAGGTAAATTATTCTGAGTGATCAAAATATTACCACCTCTGAGTATGTTTATACACCATAGGTTATTTTAGAAGAATCACCGAGAAATATGCATCATTGTCAGGGGGTCACCAAATCTGGCACAGCCAGACAAGTGTACTGACCAGCAAACTATTTACATGTGACTGGCCCTTTTTATCCCCTTGCTTTACTATTTGTCCATACTTGGTCCTCCCCAAATCACCTAAACCACTCCCTTGTCCTGTCTTTCGTTCCTCCTCTAAAGATGCCACAGTAAGTTCTGTGCAATCCCATCCCAAACTGCTTTTCCCCTGTATCTCATAAAAAGTCCCACTCCTAGGCAGCAACCTCCCTTAAGTCTGGTGATCTGGTGAGATCTGGTGATTTGATGACCCGCTGACAATAACGTAGAAGAGAGAGTTTTCAAAGTTTTGAGGTGAAAAATATCTTATTTGTAGATACATTGGTGTTTTAGCTATGTCAGAGATAGCTTGGGTTACAGGCAGAAATGACAGTTTTCAAGGGCAAGAATGTCTTTTTCAGCAGTAGCAATTAGCAAGAAAGTGAAATTGAGAATTGTATAGTACCCTTCTTCTATGCTGTAGTTCTAATATGAAAGGACACCATAGTCTCCTCCTTAGACTACTGTTAGAGAAGTATTGCACTACTGAAAACTCTTTGCCAAATGGGATCCTGTTCTGCAGTCCATACATATACGAAAAATACTATTTCTGTCTCTGAACCCTGTTTCTTTGCATTGATAGCAAAGATAGACAGCTGTTTAATATTATTGTACTCAATAAGCAAATGTCTGGTGACAGAGTATCACTACAAACTATTGGAATACTGATGAAGAGGTTTCTTTTTTTGTGTAAAAATAAATAAATGTACCTGCTGCAACGTGGGAGCCTTATTCTCCCGTGTACCTTGCTACAAGTGGTGCTTGAGGCACTAAGAACAAAGTTGAAAAAACCCAACTTCTGTAAGTATTTGAATTATTCTATGTATTTTCAAGAAACTTTAAATAGCAAACAAAACACAACCAAATAGTCATAGGTGTCTGTATGCATAAGCTTACAGTAGATAGTTACTTCAACATTTGCATACTTTTTGTCCAGCTAATTGGATGCACATTTTCATTCTTTCAGAGGTTTGTTATGGATCAGAAAAATCAATGTTTTAAAAAACTTCAGTTGTGCTTCTATTTATTTTAATTGATCATTGAAAAGAACTCCTTTAAGTATGAGACTACATGGAAGGAGTTGTGCAATCACGTAACTTAACCAAGATTAATGTAGTTTTCAACACTGCCTGACAGTATAGAATACAAGCGTACTTTTTTGTTAAACAGTGCTACTCTATGCTTTTGTCTGAGAGCTACTGTAGGCTGCAGTACTCATGTCAGAGCTTGGAGTAATCTGCAGCTCTCAAGGGCTCTGTCATTCATGTTGAAAATGAAGTTTTGTTTTCAAGGACACTATTGGAAGGAAAGGCCATTGCACCACCCTTAATATGTTATATATCTGATAGATTTTTAATTTCAGCACAGTATGTTTATATATGCACACTTGACTTTCTAAAAAATAAGATGAAAAACACACAGAGAAATATCTATATCCATCTATGGTGATAAATTTATGTTGCACCTTAAATATGAAAACAAAAACTGTTTAAAATATTTTAGCTTAGAAATGCACAGAACCTACTCCAAGTGAAAGAAAATGCTGCATAAGCCCGATAATGTAATGGTCTTTAAATAATCTTTAAAATTGTTTTCAGAAGGGATACTTGCCTTTAATCTGGGAAAATGTCTGGCTACGTGCAGTGGAATATTTTTTTAATTGCGTCTGTAGAATCATGCCCATAGATGGTTGATTGTGTCCTGGAGCACCAACTGTTTGTTGACCTTGTTCAAATTTGATCTTTCCTTTCTTATTCTTCTCTAAAAGGTACTTAGACTTTATCTGTAAGTATAGTGTAAATTTTCAGGAATTCATCAAGACAATAAATTTTGTTGTACAGAATAGAATGGCAATGTATTTTGCTTGCAGTGTGGTGCGTTTCATAGTCTGATAGAAGCAAACCTACCTGAACAAAAAGTAGATTTTCCTGCAAATTGTGAGCTAAAATATGCTGAGAAATAAGACGAAAGTTTAGCAATTAGTAGTGCTTGCAGATTTAATATGTAGAAACATCTGGTGATATAAAATGTCTGCTAACCAAAATCGGCTTATTCCTTATTTTCTTTTTTTTTTTAAATTTTTTTCTTTTTTTTTTTTTTTTTCTTTTTCTCAGTAGTCTTTGAGTCTTTGCCCTTGATTTCTTGGTAGGAAGTCTGAGCAGCCATGCTGCAAGCAACTCTATGGTAGTTCCTAATAGTATAGCAGGTGACTTTAGTCTGTCCATTTAAATGACCTTGCCTGTGCGTTCTGTTTTGAAAACAGTCAGCTCCTCAGTTAACCCAAACTGTGAGTTTGCTTGTCTCAGAGCTGCTGAACATCATATTTTAATGGAGTTAGAAGGGAGATTTAACAAGGTTTTATAGGGATTCTTCACAAGAATATTATATGGGAGTGGGATAAATGTGGGGTTCCTTTCCTTTCCTTTCCTTTCCTTTCCTTTCCTTTCCTTTCCTTTCCTTTCCTTTCCTTTCCTTTCCTTTCCTTTCCTTTCCTTTCCTTTCCCTTCCTTTCCTTTCCTTTCCTTTCCTTTCCTTCCCTTCCTTCATTTTCCTTTCCTTTCCTTTCCTTTCCTTTCCTTTTTTCCTTTCCTTTCCTTTCCTTTCCTTTTCCTTTCCTTTCCTTTCCCTTTCCTTTCCTTTCCTTTCCTTTCCCTTTCCTCTCCTCTCCTCCTCCTCCCTCTCCTCTCCCTCTCCCTCTCCTCTCCTCTCCTCCTCCTCTCTCCTCTCCTCTCCTCTCCTCCTCTCCTCCTTCCTCTCTCCTCCTCTCCTCTCCTCTCCTCTCCTATCCTCTCCTCTCCTCTCCTCTCCTCTCCTCTCCTCTCCTCTCCTCTCCTCTCCTCTCCTCTCCTCTCCTCTTCCTCTCCTCCCTCTCCTCTCCTCTCCTCTCCTCTCCTCTCCTCTCCTCTCCTCTCCTCTCCTCTCCTCTCCTCTCCTCTCCCTCTCCTCTCCTCTCCTCTCCTCCTCCTCTCCTCTCCCTCTCCTCTCCCCCTTTCTCCTCCTCCTCTCCTCTCCCTCTCCTCTCCTCTCCTCTACTCGTCCTCTCTCCTCCCTCTCCCTCCTCTCTCTCCTCTCCTCTCCTCTCCTCTCTCTCCTCTCCTCTCTTCCTCTCCTCTCCTCTCCTCTCCTCTCCTCTCTCTCCTCTCCTTCCTCATCCTCTCCTCTCCTCTCCTCTCCTCTCCTCTCCTCTCCTCTCCTCTCCTCTCCTCTCCTCTCCCCTTTCTCCTCTTTTCTCTTTTCTCATTTATCAGCAGTAGAGGAACAGGATCACTTTCAGTATATAAAAGGGTAAGGTTAGGGTGTGTGTCCTTCACCTCCTTTTCAGCACCGCAGACAGCACCTCGCATTGCACATTATCCGGGGCACCCTTGCCGGGCCTGGGCCTGGCTCAGAGCAACCTGTGCTGCAGGGAGGGCGGCTGCCAGCCTCCCCTGCTTCCCTCCCGTAGTACCAGCAAGGGAGTTATCCTGCTGTGTGACAACACATTCATAATTTTGAACATACTTTTACCCTTGCATTCTAAAGCTATTAGCAAAACAGATTCATTTTTATATTCTATGAAACAGCTCTGCATTTGACAGACTAAAGTCTCCAGAATGGCATAGCTGCAGTATTTAGACAAAAATAACTGGCTGCTGTGCAGTTTTGTGAAAAATCGGAAATGTTAAAATGCTTTCTTCAAATAGATTTTCAGTGATTACAGTTAGTTATTCTGTATTATTAGCTATTAGTGTTATTATTAGTATAATAATAAGTACAATTAATGGTTTTAATAATTATTCTGTATTATTAGTTATTAGTGTTATTATGTATTATTATTAGTTAGCGTATTAGTTATCCTTTTATTCAGGAGCTATTATATTTATTAAGTGTAACGATGTTAAGATTATAATAACAACCAAATTAAGCCAGGTAGTTTCAAATGATGATTCTTAGCCTACATTATCATTCCAAGAAAAGAGAATAAAAACACAAACAATGCTTCCTTCACCTCTCTCCTTCTTCCAGGAGAAAAGTCAGATGAACAACAGTAATGATGTTGGAGCCAAGTATGGTGACTGCCCCAAATCTGTGTATTCTCATTTTGGTTCAATGTTGTCGTGCTTGTAATGTTGTTAAAAGCATTACACTTGGGAGAATATGAAATATTCATTACTGGCTCTCTAAGCTTGTCTAATTGCTGATTCAGTTTGGAAGACTGGTAGTAAAAAGGTAACTCGTTATCTCAGCCTAGAACAGGTATTTCTCTGACTGCTGTTCCAGTTGTGAAATACACTTTTGAAGAGGTAGAGGAGGGAAGAGCTAAGAAGATAGTACCACCCTATTATAATAATAATTTACAGTGGATAAATTGCCCACTTTATACATAAACAGTTTGCTACTTCATGGTTATCCTGGTTTTGGCTGTGATAGAGTTAATTTCTTCTATATAATTAAAATAGCAGCATACAGCATGATTAAAATTGTTGTTTCTAGATAACTTAAGTGTTCCACATTTCCCTAATGCAATTTACTGTTAGATTGATAATCAGGTGATAGTGAAGAGACTTTTTGATAACAGTTCACATGGTAAAGCTGCATTTTTTTTTTTTACCTTTACTGAGAAAATAGACCTCTCTGTCTCTCTTGTACTGCTACAGGCATAAATGCTTTTTAAATGTACAAGTGTCCAATTCCTGAAGTTTTACTGGCACTTCCTTATATTACTTAAGCAATTAAAACCAAAATTCTCCAAGGTTGCTAGTAAGATGTTTTTAATTCCCTTTTGTTGGGTATTCTGTCACAGCCTGGTATTTCTTGAAAGATGGCTGTCACAGTGTAGGAGGGCTATGTCCACTGAGATACTTTTACTTTGGTGATGGACTAATTAGGGTATCCATTCTATTACCTTTCTTGAATAATGGTAACCTGTGTTCTTCTGGACTGAATCTGAACCTTTTTTCCCTCTTCCCTTGATACAGATGCTCTCACACAGAAAAATGAAAATTTTTGATATTTGGCATAAATGAATAGAACTCTTCTTTATTTTGTGTGTGTGTGTGTGAATTGAGATTTCTAAACGTTTATAAATTGGACTGTTAGATCATGCTCAAGTAGAACTCCTATGGAAAGTCATGCAGACTTCAAAGTTAAGGTAAAGCCACTGTTGCCACAGCAGAGTTCATTTTTAGAATTCAGTCCATCACTTTCCAGATCTCCAGGGAGAAAGTACCCTTAGTCCCTAGATTGTTTTAAAGTGCTGGGGAAAATCATGTGATATTGATGGATTTGGAAAGAAGCATTTTGTCATGGTTTGACAGCAGCTAAATGCCAGGCACTCACAAAAGTCGTTACTTAACTGTCTCTCGCTCTCAGCTGGGCAGAGGAGAGGGGGGAAAAAAATTAACAAAGGGCTCATGAGTTGAGATAAGGACTGGAAGAAAAACACACTAAGAGGCAAAACAGGTTCAGATTTAATTTATTATTAACAGAGTCAGAGAAGGATAATGAGAAGCAAAATAAGCCTTTAAAACACCTTTCCCCCTCCCCCCAGCACCTCCCTCTTTCCCACCGACTGCATGGGGAGACAGGGCATAGGGGTTTTGGTCAGTTCGTCACTTGAGATTTTCTCTTGTTTGTTCAGGGAGAGGAGTCTTTTTTCTGCTATGCCGTGGGGTCCTTCCCACGGGCAAACAGTCTTCCCAAAACTGTTGTGGTGTGGGTCACTCATCCACGGGGTGTATTTTCTTAAAGATAGGTTGTTCTAGTTTGGAAGCAAGGGCTTTCTCTCTCTGTCTCTGGAAGCAGGGGCCCTCTCTCTCTATTTGGGTCTCCCACTGGATCACAGCCCCTACTGGCATCCACTCACTCTGGCATGAGTACTTTTCCCACAGGCTGCAAGTGGATCTCTGCATCCCCCGTGGACTTCATGGACTGCAGGGGGTCTGTTTCCCCATGGTCCTCACCACGACTTGCAGAGGAATTTCAGCTCCAACTCTTGGAGCACCTCCTTCCTCTCCTTCTCCACTGGCCTTTGTGCCACCATCTTGTTGTCTATTACATGTCTTCACTTCCTCCTCTTCTCTATTTAGAAGAAAAACTGCTGCCTGTAGGTACCATTGTCAATAAGTTCTACTAATTCAAAGATTTTTGCAGCATCCCGCAGCACCGAGATGTTGATTTCATCTAGGTTCCACGTCGGGGAATCGCTCACCATGTATTCCGTTGTCGACCATGTGGCCCTGCCGCCATTGCGTGGGCAGTGGCGGCTGCTGTGGCACTGGCACTATTTCACACCTCTTTTCATGTGGGGTGTTGGGAATGAGAAGCCACCACCCTTGCCCTTCTGCCCACGGCACGGCTGGCTGGGGGCGGCCAGGTAGGCAAGGCTCGCCGTGGGCTGCACAGAGATGGCAGCGGAGTCACGCCACCCCTGGAAAAAACTGCGCATGTGCTGTTTTGATTTTCTTCTTAAATATGTCATCACAGAGACATTACCAACCTCTCTAATTGGGCCAGCAGCACGTTCATCTTCAGAGCCATCAGAGATTGGCTCTGTCAGACACGGTGGAAGCTTCTAGCAGCTTCTCACAGAAGTCACTTCTGTAGCTCTCTCCCACTATCAAAAAATCAGGCCATGCCAAATCAAGACATATTTTCAATCTTCATTAACATTATGCAAAGTTATCACACTTGTGAGCCCAAATATCTTGCTGAAGACTCAAGAGTTTTCTCCTTTTCCCTGTCTCCTGAAAACTTGAAGAAATGGAGCAGGCAGTACTAGTGACAGGAAAATTAATCCACAAACACCAGAGGTTTATGTCCAAAAAGGAGTGCGGGAACGAAGGACTTCTGGTCAGCAATCAATATGATTATGCAGAAGCCGATTTATTGTTTACTTTTAACCCTACTTATACATTCTAAAACTACTGCGCACGCGATCACACATTTTTTGATTGGTGCCTCTATCTGGTCCACGTGCCTTGCATGAGTCTTGCAGGTAAGATGATTGGTTGCAGTCCAGAGCATCACTGCCCACCTTTATCTTGGCTCTTCTAATCTTGTTATTCTGTTTTTCAGCTTCTTCTCTCCCAATTTAGCACAGTTTATGTTTCAGTAGACTTGAAGAGTTCCAGAAAGTTTGATAGACTGCAGAAAAACACCTAAAAATGGCTCATCCAGTGGACCTGTTATAAACAATGGTCTAAACTAAAAAATGTAGAAAAACAAGTAAATATAGTTTGTCTGGTGCACTTTATGCAGATTATGGCCTAGACTGTTCAGATACATTGCTACAAAGGAGACAGAGGAGTCCTGTAACTTTATTTGAATAAAGGGAGAGATCATGGGGCATTCTCCATGGGGTCTCTCAAAATTTTTAGGGGACATAGCCACCTTTTTGAGCCTACTTAGCCACCAGAACAGATTAACACTTTTTTAAATTTTTTTTCTGTTTTTTCTTTGTTTTTCTTTTTTTTTTTCTTTTGTTTTTAATGTACTGACTCTTTTAAATTATCTCAAGCTCCTGTGGTGGAAAAGACAGTTTCTCTGGCAGTGGTGGGGTTACTGGGAGCAAAGGGAGAATTTTAGTGATTTCTGGCAACAATGAAGCTTTGCAAGCTTCTTCATCAGTCATTTGGTTACCTATTGCCTCCTCTGAGCACCCTGCCTGGTGTCCCCAATGTGGATTATTGCCACCCCTTTCGGTAAATTCACCACCTCCAATAGGCGAGAAATTAAGCTCTAATGAGGTAACATTTTTTTCCCCTGCAGGTTAATAAACCTCTTTCTTCCCATAATTTCCGAAATGCATATATCAACTCATATGTGTATTTGCAGTCACTAAAAATATTCACTATCTTGCCCCGATATAATTCACAGGCTCTCACAAGTGCATACAGTTCCACCTTTTGAGCAGACCATGTGGGTTGCAACCTCCCCCCTTCCTTTAACTCCCTTCCATTAATGATATTGTATCCTGTGAATCGCTCCCCTTCTACCACCCTTGAAGACCCATCAATAAACACACTTTCTCCCTCAGGCCAGGGAGTGTCTTGCAAATCTTCCCTGGCCTGCATCTGGAGATCTATCACCTGAATTCAGTCATGGGTTTCTTCCCGGCCACCCTCTTCAGGGCCATTCAGATAGGAGGCTGGATTAAACCCTCCCCCACTTCTCAATTCTAAATCCTCCTGTTCCATTAAACAAGATTCATATTGTAATAACCAAGCGCTGGTCATCCACTTTAGAGGCTCTTTCGGTCAACAAAGCTTTAACTTGATGTGAAACTTTAACAATCAGATACCCTCCCGATGTCAGTTTTTGGGCCTCAGTTACCATCACGGCTGTGCCTGCACAGTTTTGCAGAAAATGAGGCCAGCCTCTGGCCACTGGGTCTAATGGCTTAGGAAAATAAGCAACAGGCCTCTGCATTCCCCCACGCTCTTGTACCAGAATTCCTTTAGCATGGCCTTGTTTAACATTCACATATAACTCAAATTCCTTTTCTGAGTCTGAGAGAACTAAGTCTGGGGCATTAAGAAATTTGGCTTTCAATTTGCTAAAGCTTTGCTCTCCTTCTGGTGTCCATATCACAACATTAGGACAGTCTTGGGTTAAAAAACGCCACATAAAGGTTTGGTCAAAACAGAAAAATCCTCAATCCATGCTCTGCAGTACCCCATAAACCCTAAAAACTGCTATAATTCCTTCTTTTTCTGGGGTAATGGTACTTGTAAAATTCCTTGTATTCTCTCTGGATCAATACACTGTAACCCTCCAGTCAAAATATGTCCCAAATATTTAACCTTTTTCTCTGCCAACTGTGCCTTTTTTCAGACAATCTTAGTCTCCTTTTTGCAAGAAAATTAAGCAGCTTCACAGTAGCCTCTTGTCCTGGTTTGAAAGGACAGGTGTCTGCCAGTAAGGGCAGAATTTTCCCTTTGAATCAGAGACTTTGGTTCCACTCCCCCCAAGTATTATAATTGTTTGAATCAAGGACTCTGAGACAGAGATAAGGGGGTGGGAATAACAGCTCTTTTACTAATATATCTAACCGTACAAGCAGAAAACAACAGCAGTTGTTAAAATTGCTCACAGAACAGAACAGATAACTCGGTGTCAGTCCCTTTAGATGCAAGCACGCTGTTTCTGCTTAGTCCACAGTCCGAATCTGCCAGGGGCAGGCGGAGGGTGCAAGGGGCGGGGCGGGGGGGGGGGGGGGGGGAGGTGGCAGCCGCCACGCCGGTCTCGGGTGGGAACAGGCTGGAGCGGCGGCTCCTCACTTACCGTTTGTGTCCAGGTGATCAGCTGTGTCCGCAGAGGCAGGAGGCTGGAACGGGGCAGATGCAGGGCAGGTGATCACAGACCGTCTGGCTCGCCTGTGCTCCGGCCGCGTGGGCTGAAGATCCCGGGCGTCCTCCTCCGAGCTCGCCGGAAACACGAGTCCCCTCCCGGAAGCCTCAGAGGCCCCTCCAGGAGCCGTTCCCACCCACCCCTTCTGTCTGGACTCATCAGAGACCCTGGGTGTAACCTGGCCAGCTCCATTGGCATGATAATGGGAAAAATTCTTTCAATTGACACAGTAATAGAAAAACACTCAATCCCCAACATTATCCACTCCGTATTTTTTCCATGCCAACATGCTGCATCATATTGAAAACTTTAAATTATATACATACATGTAGTTACAGGCACAGTATCATAGATAGTTCACCCTAGAACAAGGTCCCCTTGGGGTATGCATCGGGTCTCTCCATCCTTTTGCATCACCCACCAAGTGCAACCTGGTCCTTGAGCTAAAACCACCCCACGAAAAGGATTGTCTTTGCTGGAAGCAGAGTTCACCCAGACAGTTTTCCCTAACATGCCTCTCAGGTGTACCACTGGAACCTTATCTCCATCTGCTGCTCCCAAGGGCTCTGACTGGGCAGGGCCTGCTCGGTTAGTGGAACCTCGGGTATTCACTAACCATGTGGCCTTTGGTAGTTTGATCTCCCAGTTCTTGAAAGTCCCCCCACCAAGTGCCTTTAAGGTGGTTTTAAGCAGACCATTGCACTGTTCGACTTTCCCAGCCTCTGGTGCATGGTAGGGAATATGGTACACCCACTCGATGCCATGTTCTTTAGCCCAGGTGTTTATAAGGCTATTTTTGAAATGAGTCCCATTGCCTGACTCAATTCTTTCAGGGGCACCATGCCTCTAGAGGACTTGTTTTTCCAGGCCCAGGATGGTGTTCTGAGCAGTGGCGTGGGGCACAGCGTAGGTCTTCAGCCATCCGGTGGTGGCTTCCACCATGGTCAGCACGTAGCGCTTGCCTTGGTGGGTTTGAGGCAGTGTGATATAGTCAATCTGCCAGGCCTCTCCATACTTATATTTGGACCATCGTCCCCCATACCAGAGGGGCTTCACCCGCTTGGCCTGTTTGATGGCAGCGCACGTGTTACAGTCATGAATAACCTGAGAGATGCTGTCCATGGTTAGATCCACCCCTCGGTCTCATGCCCACTTATAGGTGGCGTCTCTGCCCTGATGGCCTGAGGCATCGTGGGCCCATCGAGCCAGGAACAGTTCTCCTTTCTGTTCCCAATCTAAGTCTATCTTTGAGACCTCTATCTGTGCAGCCTGATCTACCTGCTTGTTGTGCCTGTGTTCTTCATTAGCCCGACTCTTGGGAACATGGGCATCCACATGACGGACTTTCACGGGGAGCTTCTCTACCCGAGTGGCAATGTCTTTCCACTCATCAGCAGCCCAGATTGGTTTTCCTCTACGTTGCCAGTCAGCCTTTTTCCACCTTTCCAGCCAACCCCACAGAGCATTGGCTACCATCCACGAATCAGTGTAAAGCTAGAGCTTTGGCCATTTCTCTCTCACAGCAATGTCCAAGGCCAGCTGAACAGCTTTGAGTTCAGCAAGTTGACTCGATCCACCTTCTCAACCTGTTGTGTGAGGCTCCATATGGCAGCTTTCCACTTCCGGTTCATCCCCACAATGCGGCAGGAACCGTTGGTGAAAAAGGCGTAGCGTGTTTCATCTGCTGGCAGCTGGTTGTACGGTGGAGCTTCTTCAGCCCGGGTCACTTGCTTCTGCTCCTCTTCATCAGCGAGACCAAAATCTTCACCTTCTGGCCAGTTCGTAATTATCTCCAAAATCCCAGGGCGATTTGGGTTACCAATACGGGCGCGCTGCGTGATGAGGGCAATCCACTTGCTCCATGTGGCGTCGGTGGCGTGGTGGGTAGAGGGAACCTTTCCTTTGAACATCCACCCCAGCACTGGCAGTCGGGGTGCCAGGAGAAGCTGTGCTTCTGTGCCAATCACCTCTGAGGCAGCTTGAACTCCCTCATAGGCAGCCAAGATTTCCTTCTCTGTGGGAGTGTAGTTGGCTTCAGATCCTTTGTAGCTTCTGCTCCAGAATCCCAGGGGTCGGCCTCGGGTCTCACCAGGCACCTTCTGCCAAAGGCTCCAGGACAGACCATGGTTCCCAGCTGCAGAGTAAAGCACATTCTTTATCTCTGGTCCTGTCCTGACTGGGCCGAGGGCCACTGCATGAGCGATTTCCTGTTTGATCTGGGCAAAGGCTTGCTGTTGTTCAGGGCCCCAATGGAAATCGTTCTTCTTGCGAGTGACCTGGTAGAGAGGGCTCACAATCTGACTGTACTCAGGGACATGCATTCTCCAAAAGCCGATAGCACCTAGAAAAGCTTGTGTCTCCTTCTTGCTTGTTGGTTAGGACATTGCAGTGATCTTATTGATGACCCCAGTGGGGATCTGGCGCCGTCCATCCTGCCACTTCGCTCCCAGGAACTGGATCTCTCGGGCAGGTCCTTTGACTTTGCTCTTTTTAATGGCGAAACCGGCTCCCAGCAAAATCTGGATGATCTTCTCTCCTTTCTCAAATACCTCCATTGCTGTGTTCCCCCACACAATGATGTCATCGATGTACTGCAAATGTTCTGGAGCCTCACCCTTCTCCAGTGCAGCCTGGATCAGTCCGTGGCAGATGGTGGGGCTGTGCTTCCACCCCTGGGGCAGTCAGTTCCAGGTGTACTGCACGCCCCTCCAGGTGAAAGCAAACTGAGGCCTGCACTCTGCTGCCAAAGGAATGGAGAAGAATGCATTTGCAATGTCAGTGGTGGCATACCACCTTGCTGCCTTGGACTCCAGCTCGTACTGGAGTTCCAGCATGTCCGGCACGGCAGCGCTCAGCGGTGGAGTCACTTCATTCAATGCCCGATAGTCCACAGTCAGTCTCCATTCTCCATCAGATTTCTGCACAGGCCAGATAGGACTGTTGAAGGGTGAGTGGCTCTTGCTGACCACCCCTTGGCTCTTTAGATCACGGATCATTTTGTGGATGGGGATCACAGCATCTCGATTTGTCCGGTACTGCCAGCGGTGCACTGTCATGGTGGCAATTGGCACCTGTTGCTCAGTCACTTTCAGGAGTCCTACTGCAGAGGGGTTTTCTGACAGTCCAGGCAAAGTGTTCAACTGCTTAATGCTCTCTGTCTCTATAGCAGCAATTCCAAAAGCCCACCTGAAGCCCTTTGGGTCTTTGTAGTAGCTGTTCCTGAGGAAGTCTATGCCTAGAATGCACGGTGCCCCTGGGCCAGTTACAATTGGATGTTTCTGCCACCCCTTCCCTGTCAGGCTAATCTCAGCTTCCAGCAAAGTGAATTCCTGTGTTCCCCCCGTCACCCCAACAATGGAAACAGGTACCTTCCCCACATGTTCTAATGGTATCAGGGTGCATTGTGAACCAGTATCAACTAGCACTTTATGTTTCTGTGGCTTTGACGTGCCAGGCCATCGCACCCACACTATCAAATAGATCCTGTCATCCCATGCCTCTCCCTGGCTAGAGGCAGGGCCCCTCTAGCCCTGGTTATTATTTCTTTCCTGGGCATACATAGTGGAGGTTCTTTCCAGGGGATCTGACAGAACATCCTCCTTGCTGTAATACCCTGCACCTTGCTTGTGAGAGGTTGAGGCTACCTTCATTTTAGTGCGGTTCCCTCGGTTAGCATTTCCCTCCCTGAGCTGATGTACCCGTGCTGCCAGGACGGAAGTGGGTTTCCCATCCCATTTTCACATGTCTTTCTGATGGTCTCGTAGGAAAAACCACAGGTCAGCTCGTGAGGTGTACCCTCTCTCCCTAGCTGGGGGACGTGAAGCTCTGACTTGGGGGCCTGTGACTCGTACTGGTGCCACGCTGATCTTCCTCACCTCCTCAATTCTCTCCATCATCTCCCTCATATCCATCATTCTATCTTCGACCCGTTGGAGGTCCCTGGCCACGGCAGAGACATTAGCCTGCATTGGGCCGTTCATCATGCTCTCAAAATTTCTGAGTTTGTTGGCAACAGAACACACTGTCTCTGGGTGGTTATCAGCATTTATCATTGCTATGTAGGTGGTATATTGAGAAGCACCCAAGGTTGCCAAGTTCCATAACATCTGCCCTGTGCACTTGACCTTGTCAGGGTCATTGTCATGCTGTCCATCCCTCCCAAAGAGTACCTCTAATACTGCTGTCTCTCTCAGCTGCTGGATCCCTTCCTCAAGGGTCTTCCAGCGCATCCTACGGTGGTGCTCCTGCATTCTCTCTCTGTGGACAAACTTTTCTCTCACACTCATTAAAAGCCGGTCCCAGAGGGAAAGGAGGCCTTGCTCCCTTACGAATATCTGGTCCACACCTGAATCCTGGGCCAAGGATCCCAAATTCCTGGCCTCAGTTCCATCCACTTGTGCCCCTGTTCCCTTAAGGTCCCAGACCTGGAGTAACCAAGTTGTAAAAGGCTCACGGCCCCGCCGAGCAATGTCTTTACGCAGGTTACGGAGACTATCCTATGAGAGGAACTCAGTGAAAATCTCAACCTCTGGCACCCTTGCTGGTTGTGAGGACCCTCTTTGCTGATCCCCATTATCTAAGTGCCTCGTTTTAATCTTAGATTTCCTAGTTTCCACAGGAGCAACTGCTGCTGGCTGTGGCTGCTCTTGTGATCCAGCTGGAACCTGGACAGATACAACATCTACGGGTTCCACTGCAGCACCATCTGACTCTCCCTCTTTAGGGCAGGGAGAGGGTTTCTCACCAGCTGGAAAAAAATACTCCTTCATCATCTGGCTATGCTCCTTCAACATCTGACTCTGCTCTTTCAGCATTTGGCCTATATCTTCACTAGAGCCCCCACCTACTCTGGGTGGCTCATTTCTGCGGTGGGCTGTGGGGCAGGCTCTGGGGCAGCATCCCTAGTCCCAGGGGCAGGCTCTGGAGCAGCATCCCTAGTCCCTGGGGCAGAGGCAGGTTCTGGGGCAGCATCCCTAGTCCCTGGGGCAGAGGCAGATTCTGGGGCAACATCCCTAGTCCCTGGGGCAGGTATCAGAGTTGTCGTCCAATCCAATATTCCCTTGTTTCTGAATGCTAAGTAAAACAGGCCTATCAGCAACACCAGCCACTGTATAATAATATTGGCAATTAAAACAGATCTGAAATCCTTGAGAACCAGTGGGGTAGCCTCAAAAAAACTGGGTGATGGGTTGGGAGAAAATTTCCCTTGCACTCGTTACCTCACAGTAAGTACCATTACTTAAATAACCCCAGAAACACGCAGTTAGAGTACGATAGCTCCGGATCCATGCAACCGCTTCCCAGAAAGAATTAAAAACCCATGAATTCCTGACATAATCAATCCACCAAACTAATCGGATAATAGCTACAGTAACTTTGGTGAGGGGGCCCAAATTCAAATAAGGGCTTGCAAATGGGAGGGAGATGGCTGTGACCACATGGAACACAAACCAGATTAAACCAGACAACATATTGCCACTTAAGAGAGCTGTTATTCCTGTCTTAACTCTCAACTCAGTGCCCTCTGTCCCACGTCTGGGCGCCAAAATCTGTCCTGGTTTGAAAGGACAGGTGTCTGCCAGTAAGGGCAGAAGTTTCCCTTTGGAATAGAGACTTTGGTTCCACTCCCCCCCCCAAGTATTATAATTGTTTGAATCAAGGACTCTGAGGCAGAGATAAGGGGGGGTGGGAATAACAGCTCTTTTACTAATATATCTAACTGTACAAGCAGAAAACAATAACAGTTAAAATTGCTAACAGAACGAAATAGATAACTCGGTGTCAGTCCCTTTAGATGCAAGCACGCTGTCTCTGTGCTTAGTCCCAGTCCGGATCTGCGGAGGGCAGACGGGAACGGAGGCAGGAGGGGGTGGGGCGGCAGCCGCCACACCGGTCTCAGTGGGAACGGGCTGGAGCGGCGGCTCCTCGCTCACCGTGTGTGTCCAGGTGATCAGCTGTGTCCGCAGAGGCAGGAGGCTGGAACGGGGCAGATGCAGGGCAGGTGATCACAGACCGTCTGGCTCGCCTGTGCTCCGGCCGCGTGGGCTGAAGATCCCGGGCGTCCTCCTCCGAGCTCGCCGGAAACACGAGTTCCCTCCCGGAAGCCTCAGAGGCCCCTCCAGGAGCCGTTCCCACCCACCCCTTCTGTCTGGACTCATCAGAGACCCTGGGTGTAACCCGGGCAGCTCCATTGGCATGATAATGGGAAAATTTTTTTCAATTGACACAGTAATAGAACAACACTCAACCCCCATCACCTCTTCAACCACCTTTTCCTGCTCCCCTGATAAAAGGAAGTCATTCACATACTGCAACAACCTGACTCCTGAGGGTTCAGTAAACTCTCTTAATTTTTTCTGCAAGGCTAGCGCAAACAAAACCTGTGACTGTATATCCCTGCTGTAGGATTGTCCATGTCAACTGTTGTTTTACCATCTTCCCTCCTTCCTCCTGCTCCCACTCAAGGGCAAAATACTGTTTACTGTCCTCTGTAATCAGACACCCCCAGAAAGCATCCTTCAAATCCAATACTGAATAATATCAATGTGTAGAAGGGATCTCATTCAGGATGGTATATGGATCCGGGACTGTGGGATGCCTTGGTTTGACAATTTCATTTATTATTCTTAATTCCTGCACTTTTCTGTAGGTTCTGTCTGTTGTCTTAACAGGCAGGACGGGAGTGTTATAGGGAACATACATGGCTCCAAAAGACCTGCCTTTAGCAGAGACTCAATGACAAGCTGTAACCCCTTCTTTCCCTCCCTTGAAATAGGGTATTGCTTTTTAGACACCACTTGTCCTGGTTTCTTCAAAGTAATTTGGAGAGGCTTTATGTCTAGTTTTCCCTATTTCCCTGGAACTACCCACACTTCTGGGTTTATTTCAGCATAAGCCTTCTCAGACATTTTCCACAAAGTTACCACAGTGTTAGACTCTCTATCTTTTTTCACAATACTAATTTGCATTCCCACTTTAGCCGTCAAATCCCTTCCCAGTAAATTACAATCATAATTAGGAACTAACATTTCAAACCTATCCCCCACATCTACCAATAGTGGTTGAATAAAATGCACTCGCTCGTCCTTTCCAATCATGCCTTGAATAATCAATGATCTTTTTGACAATTTACCCCCCTTAGGGATAAAATTCAAGGTGGATTGAGAGGCCCCAGTGTCTACCAGGAAACACACCTCCTCCTGATCCGGACCCAGCTTAAAAGTTAGCAAGGGCTCCAGTGTGGTGGGTCCCTGGTATAATGGGAGCCCCTGACACCCATAACAATCCATCTCCATTATCCTCTGGACTTCCTCCTCCCGAGGATCCAGTTGTCTCTGCGGGCATTCCTACTTTCACTGTCCCTCTGCCCTGCAGATAGCATACTGATTCCTTCCCAACCGCTGTTTGGGTTGGCTCTCCCCTGCTGGGCAGAGAATGCTTCTCCCACTTCCCTGTGGCCGACCCCGTCCCCTCTGTCCCAGGGGATCCCTTGGACCCTGCAGCTTATTCCTCCGGGGCTGCAAAAACTGCTATCATCTTTGCCTTTGCTTCATCCCTTCTTATATATATCTGCTGTGCTTTTCTAACCAATTCCTCCAGAGGCTTATTCTTCCACTCTTCATCTTTCTGTACTCCTTTCCTTATATCAGGCCAAGCCTTAGTAACAAATTGTACCTTCAACAATGTGTCAAAGGCTGGCCCCTCAGGATCCTTCCCCCTTGTGCTTCTGCAAGGCATCCCTAATCCTCTCTAACCAATGAGAGGGTCTTTCTTGCTTTTCCTGTTCTAACGACATAGTCTTAGCTATGTTGTTAGTTTTAGGAGCTGCTGATTTGATTGCCCTAATCAAATAAGCATGGCAATCGCGAAAGCGAGCCAGACTGGCCTGATTATTTGGGTCCCACTGGGGGTCCCCTTGGGGGATCTCATCATCTACAGTAGGTGCATTGGATCCAGGCCCTCCCACCCCTGCTCAGCCAGGCCGCATGAAGAGGGGGGGAGCCGGGCTGGCCCAGGCCAGGGCCAAGGCTGGGCCGGTTGTTACCTGCCTTCCTGACGGAAGTGAAAAAAAGCAGATTCACTTTACTGGTGTAATCTATGAAAGCGAAATAACTTTCTAATTGGTTACCTGGGCTGTCAACCACCAAATCAGCCCTCCATTTGGTCCCTGCAGCCTACAGAGGAAGCTCTCAGAGAAGAAACAGCCCTCCTCTCAGGCTCTTCTCAGGCGACCCCCTCCCCCTCCCCCAATGCAAAACCAGCACATCCACATTTCCCAAATATTCCTCTATCTTTTCCCCCACCCCTGTGGGATCATCTAAATATGGGGGTAACTCCTTTTTCAATCCTCTTATATCCTGGGTAGTAAGTGGTACAATTGCAAACTCAAACCCTCCCACGTGACCCCCCCAAGGGAGCTTGGCATAGTGGCATCTGGTGTACCCCTGATTCTTGGGTTCAGAGGGCTTCTGATGTCCTATACTGAGTTCCTCTTCTAGTTCTAGGTGGTGATACAATATACTGCCCTCCTCCCCCTGCACTATTATCCTCGAATGGGGCCATAGGAACAGCATTTCCCTGATGCCTTTGCTCCGGAAGCTGAGGATACAGGGGACCTGCAGCTGGCCCTGGGTCAGCTGGCAAAACTGGAGGACAAGACGGGGGAAGGTGGTGAAAAACATCCCAATCCTCACTGTGCTGGTTTTGCATAGAGGGAGGTCAGCTGAGAGGGGTCTGGGGGGAAGAGCACAGGGCCCGGAAACAGGAGGGCTGTCCCCTCTCTGGGAACTTCCTCTGTGGGCTGCGGGGACCAATCAGAGAGCTGATTTAGTGGTTGACAAACTGAGTAACCAATTAAAAGATATTTTGCTTTCATAAATTACACTGGTAAAGCTAATCCGTCCTATTTTCACTTCTGTTGGTTGGTGGCGCAGGTAACAGCCAGTGGGGCCCGGCCCGGCCCGGCCTCCTTCCCTATGCGGCTTGACTGGGCAGGGGGTGGCGGAGCCACCGAAGCCCCCTCCCCTCCCCCTGTTCTCGGCTGGGGAGTCCTGGTGGCCGGGTGGGGGGAGGCTTTTGCTGAGGTCCTGTTTCCCCCCTGGTGTGGCCACGACTCGGCCGGGCTTCTGAGGCTGGTTTTGGAAGCAACCAGGAGAGGAGAGGCCCCCAGCTGACTGCGCGGTGTGGAGAGGTGCAGCTGAGTTTTGGAGACTTCATCCGGCCTTCTCCATGTGGGCCAGAGTTTTTTCTAGCATAGTCTGGCCCAGCTTCTTCACTTTCTGAATGCAATTTTAACTCTTTAAATGCCTGGATCAGACCTAGATCTCCTGAGCGCCCCTGAATGCGAAGAATAAAGCAAGGAGTCTACTGAAGTCAGTGAGATGAAAGCTAAGTTTTCCAGATGGGAAGATGAAACAGGGGATTTCAGGGTTAAATAGAATGGAATGAAGAGTAAAACATGGTATCACTTACTGTGTACTTCACTTATAAGGAAAGGAATGCATAATAAGAGACCCCTGATTTATAGATTTTGCTGGGCTTGCAAAAATGAAGAGGGTCCCTCTTTGTTTAGGGCATTCATTCTTCCAGTGCCCAAACTCTTTACAAAACACGCACTGATCTTTACCCAATCGAAGTGGGCCCCCCTGTCCCCCTCGTTGACCCTGCCCACGACTTTGTCCTCCCCTCTCTTCTCTCACTACTGCCATCAAATTCCTCACATTCTGCTTATATCCCTCTTCTCTATTGCTAAATACTCTCCACGCCTCATCTAGTAAATTCTCTAAATTTCTTCCCTCGGGCCCTTTTATTTTTTGAAGCTTACGCCTAATATCCCCCGTAGATGACCCAAAAATAAACTCACTATTTGTTGAATTCCCACTTCTGCTCCAGGGTCTAGGGATGTATTGCGACGCATTGCATCCCTTAATCGATCCAAAAATTCAGATGGTGTTTCAGAGGGACCCTGTTTAACAGCATATAATGCTGACCAATTTATAGTTTTAGGTATTGCTCGTTCCATCCCTTTTGCTATCCATTCTTGGTAGCTTTCTAACTTCCGCATTTCTGCTGTCCTGTTTGGATCCCACTGTGGATTCTGGAGGGGAAAATAGTCCTTTACGTCCAATTGCTGGGCCTTATAATAATCCTCTGCTAGATCTCCTGCTGTTTTCAGGATTAATTGCTTTTCTGTTTCAGTTAATGCATCCAGCAATAATTGTATATCAGACCAGTCTGGATTATGCTGCTTGATAATATACCGCAAACGCTTTGCTGTAGTTATTTGGTCACTACGGTAGTTTTTAGCAACTTTTTCCCATGCTTCTATATCAATAGTGGAAAAGGGTATTCTTACTAGGACTCTCTCTCCTTCCGGTCCCACAGCCTCTCTCAAAGGGGCTTGTAACACCTTATTTCTCGTCCTAGAAGACACAGGGCTTCTGGGAGAAGAATGGGCTGGACTAAGTATTCCTTCTGAATCATCATCTTTCTGTCTCTGAGTTCGAGGAGGAGATTTGAATAGGTCACTCAAACCCTGTTCCTGCATATCCAAATTGTGCATTTTGTCTAATCTGGCACACCTCTCACCAATATCACATGCTGAACAACACCTTTCAAGTTTCCCTTTGTTTGCTTTCCTTTCCTTCTGAAGGGCCAAAACTAGAGGGTCAGAGGGTGCCTTAATCCCACAGTCTCTCTGCCATTCAGGGTGGTTTCGGAGAGAGAAAAACATGTCACAGTAGGAGACCTCACTCCATTTGCCCTCTCTTCTTAAAAACAACATTAGTTGCAGCAGAGTATCATAATCTAAAGTCCCGGTGGGTGGCCACCTTACTCCATGGTCTAGTCTATAAAGTGGCCACCACTGACTGCAATATTTAATTAGGGTGGATTTATTTTCAGTGCCGCCAGTTCCTGCAACTTCTTTCTAATGTGTTATAACACATCCTAATGGGCTGGCTTTAGGGACTTCTGTGCTCTGTGTAGATCCCATTATCTTTTTTTGTCCCCTGCTTATCTTACACCTAAACTTTTCCTTGAACTTTAGAATTTTTTTTTAATTTTTTTTTTAATCTCCTTCCCACACACAATAGCAACTGCTAGATCAGCCTCTTTGTTTTCGCCGTGGAGCCGTCCGCCCTCAGTCCGATCCTGCAGACAGACAGCAAGGTCCCATCTGGGTCTCCAAAATGAAGCACAGAAATAAACTCCACAACCTATAAAGTTGTGGAGTAGGTACGTATTTTTTTTCAGCACTGGACGCAGGGGGAAAGCATCTTCCCAAATCCTACGCACCTTACATGATTTCAAATCTTCTATTTATCTAGGAAGTTCATGCATATTCTAAATAGCCTATACATATTGATTATCTGCCCCGCCTGTTCCCCGCTCCATATGGAAATCAGCTGTATATTCATTGCAGCTGCGTAGTTTATTGGGTCGGTGGTCTCTAGATGAGTCGGTGGGCTGGAAATGATGAAGAACAGCAGTCTTCCTCGCTGTTAAACTTTTCACCTTGTCTTTCTACGTGTGCGCTGTAGTCTCTCAGTTGTGATATTTTGCAGACTCTGCACTTTTATGAAGAGGGGCCCCCTTCATTTTTGCAAGCCCAGCAAAATCTATAAATCAAGGGTCTCTTATGCATTCCTTTCCTTATAAGTGAAGTACACAGTAAGTTATACCATATGTTTTACTCTTCATTCTATTTAACCCTTAAATCCCCTGTTTCAAAGAGATTGAAGAGATGCCACTGATAAGTAGCTGAAAACCCTTTTTTTTTCTTTTTTCTTTTTTCTTTTTTCTTTTTTCGTTTTCTTTTTTTTTTTTTTTTTTTTTTTTTTTTGTGGGCTTTAAGGGGACTGTGACTACACTGAAATTCCTTTAAACTGTGAAATATACTTGGGGAGGTTAAAGTGCTCGAGAAAAAGGATCTTTTGCCTTGAGGGAATGCGGCTCTGTTTTGGGACTGGAAATATGGACAAAGACATTTAATAGAAAAAGAGATTAAGAGAATTTTGTCTTTCAGCAGCTTGCCTTTAAAAGTAATACCCCAAGTGTGCAGCATAACCCATAACACAGCTCTAAAAAGACTGTGAAGGTGGTAGGAAGTTCATAGCTTGCAGTTTTTCTCCGGGCGGACGCAGATTGTGAAAGTGAAAATTCATACTTTGTCCACACAAAATAGCAATATTCTACCATTCTTTCTATAGTTACCTCTGGGGAATGCACAATCTGTCCCAAGACCTCAGCATTCTTCCCAAGGGACTCTCTGGGGGTATTATGGGACTGTCATCCTTTTGCCAGACCCCCTTCCCAGCTTTACCTTTGCAACCCTCCATGGGTGCCTTGTTTCACCTGTGCTACCCTCCATGGGTGCCCTCCCAGGTTTGCTCCCCAAAGATCCCATTTTACTCACCGGTGAGATTTTCAGTGGTCCTTCCCTGTGGACTCTTCAGGGACCCCTCTGGTCCGCCACTCATCTGCCTCCTGGACATTCTCGGGATCTCAATCAATCTCCCGGCGCCGACTGCCACCAAGGGGAGCTGATCACTGAAACTGGGTGAGGTGTACCTTCAGCTCTGCTCCCGGGCCGCCGCCCCCAGACAGTGAAAATATCCTGGACAAGAGCCCCCAAATTGCCAGGAAAATTAATCCACAAACATCAGAGGTTTATGTCCAAAAAGTAGACAGAAGAGTCCTTTAACTTTATTCAAATAAAGGGAGAGGTCATGAGGCATTCCCCATGGGGTCTCTCAAAATTTTTAGGGGACACAGCCTCCTTTTTATCCTAATTTCCTAGCCGCATTTTCCCTCTCTCTTTCCCCATTGGCTGAGGCACTTGAGAGGTACAGACTCCACGAAATGCCTAATACCTAAAACCCCCTTCTAATGTATACTCCCCTCTCCCTTTTTCTGTTTTCCTTGTGTCTCTGTTCTTTTTCTCTAGATCTAGAGATTTAGCCCAGTCTTGAGTGAGTAACAGTCTGTGGCAATTAGTGGAATTCCTATGGAATTTATGCTTCCCCCCATTGCTTCTTTCACCTCTCTGTATCTGGCCTTATCTACCATCAGGCCCACAGTTTGTTTGTAAAGTCATCTTTTTCTCATTCCTTTCACTAGGAAAGATAAGCGGATGTTACTAAATACATTTATTGACTATTTACTGTGCAAATAAATTCCATAATGCATGATTCTAATAAACACTGCTTATGGGGCTTTATCTTATTGGGACGTTCTTCAGAAAAAATACTTAATTCTCTAAGAAATATGAATTCAAACTCCCTTACAGTTTCCTAAGCACTAATGGGTATCCTGCACGTGAAATTGTTTATATCTATGTAATTCTTTTGCCTTCATTGCGTTGTTGCTTGTTTATCTCATTGTCTTTCTTCTTCTGCTGACTCCACACGAAAAGAAACAAAAAGTCTAGCTTGCCTTTGCTTAAGCATGCTGAATCTTCAGCTAAGACTGCTGCTGCAAAAAGAAATGAAGATTAAGGGCACAGAAAGCAAGTCTGTTGAATAACAGGTGAAAATCAATAAATAAACTCTGAGCGATAATTTTGTCCTGATCTAAAACCTGTTGAAAAATACTGGGAAATGTCTGTTTATTTTAATAGGCCTTGGATCAAGCAACAACAAATCTCATAATGTGCCAGTTTTGGTCCAAGATGCAGTAGCTTCATGTATAGCCTTGAAAATTACCTTGTACCAGTGAAGCTTAGCACACATTCCACACAACAAAAAAAGGATGATGATGATAAGAAATCTAGAGACATTGTACCTGTTAAATTATCACTTTAGGTGCATTTATTTGCTAAATATTTAGCTTTAGTTCCATTCAGTACATTTTTGAATAGATTATATCTGCAGAACATGTTGACCCAGGAAAAGTTACAAGTGCCTACTGTCTCTGAAAAACAGCACTGTAATGCATAAGACACAGAAGTCAGGATAAACAATCCTTTAACATTGGTCAAGCATCTAATGAATAGTGACTGAAAGGAGGCCTTTTACATTGAAATTAAATGTAGAAGACGCTTGTTTCCAACAGCCTCCCTTAGGAGGAGGTTGTATCTAATGGTCAGGCCACACTGAATGATTGGTCTGGCAATACCTAGCATTGTCCATTCAAACGCACCCTTGTTCTGAGCATTTTTTGGTGAGGCTGTTAGAAGTTTATCAGGACATTGTGTTCATCTTTCCTTAAAAATGCATTCTTACGTCTGGAGTCACAGGTGTACTCCTTTGGCAGAATGAATAAACTAGCTCATTTTATCTAGCTTCAGGTTCAGTATTTCTTCCTTTAACTTCTGTTTCCTCTATTCCTTTGCAAAAATATAGACAATTTTTCAGTGAATATATCCTTTTTTATCTGTTTCTAGTTTTCCCAGTAGTAATGAAGCTGATCTTCCCTGAAGAGAGTAAGGCTTCTCCCACATTGGGAACAGTGGCTGATGACAGCCGTGTTGGGAGATGGCAGTTCTTACTGCAGTGATCTGTAGAACAAATTCATTTTTGTGATGAATGAAGAAAACCAAATCCTAAATCAAGAACTACAAGATGATCACTTAAAATTAACAACATAAAAACACTGAAATGTAGATAGTTGTCCTCAGTGAGTTTTGCTTCCACAAGAATACTGTAGAATTAGAGTCACTTTATTTCTGAGATACTTGAAATGGGGAAAAATATGACACAGGTTTCTTACAGGATGTATTCTAAAATTATTTCTGTGTGAAGATACTGATATTTTCTGGGGACATGTGCTATGTATTTGTAAAGGTGCAAAGGGAACCTAAGCAATCCATTCAATATTTCTTTGCCACTTTCCCTTTCAGATGTAATGAGGCTAGCATAGCTAATGTCCAGCTACACTCTCAGCGGTGAGAGGGAGCCAGAACAGGCCAGTAGAAATAGGGAGTAGTGTGGAGTGTTAGCAGATGGAAGTTGGGTTCTAAACAAGTTGCATTTAGGTTAACTTTGCTAATGGAATGTTTTGTAAAGATTTGCTACAGGCAAATAATCTTCTCTGTCCTTAGATTCCTGGGAACAACAGAATGGTTTTAGAACTATGTATGTTTTTCATTCCATCTCTATTCATTGTATGGAGCAACTAGTCTGGATTGCTCTGGGTCACCCAGTCTATTTGCTAGTAAGCATAGCTGTTATGTAAAATCATACATTTCCTTTTATTTTTCATTCTTTCCTTTTTAAATAACACAGCAATACATAGTATAAAGCAATAAAAATGCTACTTTGATGTGCTGGTCTCATTTTCCTGTTTTGTGCAAAGGAAAAGAATAGGGCTCCTACCTAAACTGTTCTTTCTGTATTACTCTTCCTCCACTTATGCTATATTCAGAACTTTACTAAGTCATGTTCCTTCTGCATCTGCTTTTTTGACTGTCAGCCCCAGTCACAGGAGCTTCTGGAAACTTGGTGCTGGATAGAAGTTTTCTAAATGTTGTAACTTAAGGACCTTATTCTCATGTTTTACCCTGCTAGAGAGAGTGGGGGGTCTGAATATATTATATAATATAATAAATGTTAAAGGAGGAATATTATTTAAATGATTAGTGGACATTGACTTTGAAAGAACTCCATATTCAGTAACTTTAATTCAGTCACTTACTGATGGGTCTTCTGAGTATCTCAAATTAATATGGTAACCCCGAGTGTTGGACTTCTGTTTCTTTTTTAAAGTAGGAGATTGCGTTATGAAATATCTTTTTAATAGTGATGCTTTTCTCAGGAATTTCTTTTACTCTATAGCACTGGAGAAGAAATCTGGATATCTAGGAGCATACTTTTTTTTTTTTTCCTTTTCCCTTGGAGTCTTTGGGTTTCACTTCTTGACACTATCATCTGCATAGAAGGTTATTGGGAAGAAAGAACAGCAGTTTTAGGAGCATCTCACCCTCTTTGGGTTCCTGAAGCACATACATACAGGGAGAGCTACATGAAAATAAATTTCTCATGTCCCTGCACTTGTTGCTGAGTTTTGTAGTAGTCCCTTGACAGCACAGGCTGTCAGAGATTAAGCCATTTCACAATTGTTTAAGACAAATAATAGAGTTGAATGTCTGGCCTGTAGCATTTAAAAGTATTGAACAATGGCTCGGAATATCTTTGGAGAGAGAAATCAAAAAAGAATACTGCATCTGATTTAGAACAGAAAGAAAATATGGGGAGGCTGAATTTAACCATATGTAAATGTGATTGTGATGAAAACCTTTTGTTCGCCTGATAGACCTTGAGAGGATATTGCAAGGACTTGGAGGCTGGGATATCATTTTGCTGTTTTGCTTTACTTGCAAGGATGCTGATAATTATTTTGCTTTGCTTGTCTGAAAGACCTTGAGAGTGAGCCAAGATGTCTCTAATTGTTTTGCTTTGCTTGCCAAGATGCTGTTAGCTATTTTCACTTTGCTTGCGTTAATTACCTATCGCTTTAAGTGCTAGTAAGGGTCAGTAAGACAAGGATGAGGAAGACTACTCACCTTCATCCCTCGACCACCAGAAGGCAGAAGAAGACCTCCTAGCAACTGGAGGAGCGTGCGCAGAACTACTAGAGGAGGGGCATGAAACCCGAGGAGCATGCGTAGAACTACTAGAGATGGGGCGTGGAACCCCGGAAACTGAACAACTTAAAAGGAGTGAGCGGAGAGGGGGGGGCGCAGCAGTTTCGGAGCAGGAGCTCCTCTGTCGCCCGGCGCTGTTGATTTTGCTTTTGCCTTCTGTAACTAATAAATCTTTTTAATTTTGATTCGATCCTTTATGGCCCATTGCGTTCATTTATAACAATTTGGTGTCGTGACTCGGATCGAGAATTCGGAGTGGGTTCCCCGCCTGCGGGGAGGCGCGCTCCACTGATTCATTTCAGTGGCCCCGGGACGGGGGGCCCTATCCCAACCTCCACCGACGAACCCAAAATCAAGAAGGCAAAAGCAAAGGTAAGAGGGCCCTGCTGACCCCTTAAATTTTGTGCACAAAGTCCGGACGAAGACGCAGGATGCCTGAGTATAAAGGGATCCGTTTGGACGGGGTCGGGATCCCGGAGTACGACGAGTGGTGTGTGTATGAGAGGGGGGCTGGCAGCCAGACTCCCCAAGCCAGTGCGGACCCTCAAGTAGTGCGGTTCCCATTGACCCACGAGGGCGTGGGCCACGAAACAGGGGAAGTGAAAGTGATTTGTAGTGAGTGAAGGTACTCCGGAGGAATGGGACAGGGGAAGAGCAAGCCCCCTGCAGAAGTTAAGCTCCCACCCATACCCAGAGACGGTACCCTGGGGTTTATATTAGAAAACTGGGACTATTTCCCTGGGACTAAAAATAAGGATAAGGCCAAGATGATACATTACTGTGTAGAGGTTTGGGGTGGGAAGGAAATTTTTAAAAATGTGTTCAGGCCAATTTTTGGATCAACAGAAAATTGGGTAAAACAAAAATTAAATTTTTGGGTCAACATGAAGAAGCCCCCTAACATAGAGGAGAGTGAATATGAAAGAATTTGGGTGGCCCGTCCTAAAGCTTTTATTTATAAACTAACTGAAAAACCAGAGGGCAGAAGGAAAAAGAAGAAGGCAAATAAAAGGGAGGAAAGCTTGATTGTCCCACCACCGTTTGTGCCGGTTCCGAGTGCACCACCCCAAGCAGAAGACTCGGACTCAGACTCGCCTAGTTATCAGGGGCCAGTCACAAGAAGTAAAACAAGGAAAGAACAGGAAGACCAGGAAAATCTGTTCCCACTGAGAGAAATGCCCATGGGGGGACCTCAGGCTGGAATAGGATTTATATCTGTGCCCCTTAGTTCAGGGGATGTTAGGGAATTTAAGAAGAAAATGGGACATTTATTAGAGGACCCACTGGGAGTTGCTGAAAGAGTGGACCAATTTTGGGGTCCCAATATGTATACCTGGGAGGAATTACACTCCATTCTGAACATCTTGCTCACCGCTGAAGAGAAAAATATGATTAGGAGAGAGGGGATGCGTATCTGGGATGCCCAACACGCTCAGGGTCCTGCAGCTAATATCAAATGGCCCCTTCAAAATCCTCAGTGGGATCATCAGAATCCTGTGCATCGAGCACACATGCAGGACTTAAGGACAATCATAGTTCAGGGAATTAGGGAAGCAGTCCCGAGATGCCAGAACATCAATAAAGCATTTAATGAGAGACAAAAGAGGGATGAAACTCCTACAGAGTGGTTAGAAAGGTTAAGAAAGAATTTCCAGCTTTACTCAGGGATGGATCCAGACGGCCAAATGGGACAGGCAGTGTTAAAGGTACATTTTGTGTCTAAATCTTGGGAGGATATAAGAAAGAAGATACAAAATTTAGAAGATTGGCAGGATAGAGGCTTAGATGAGATATTAAGAGAGGCCCAAAAAGTGTATGTTCAGAGGGAAGAGGAGAGCCACAAACGACAGGTTAAAATGATGGTTGCTGCAGTACGAGAAAGTAGGGAACAAGATCGGAGGGAGACACAGAAGCGGCCAGTAAGGGAGCCTAGGGAGCCTAGGGAGTCTAGGGAGAGATGTGACACCAAGGTGTGTTTTTATTGTGGAAAAAAGGGACACTTCAGGAAAGTGTGCAGGGTCAAGATTCGGGATGAGAAGGAGTTTGAGACAGATTAGAGGGGTCAGGGGCTCTATCTTTTGGGGACCCGGAAACATCATAAGGAGCCCTTGATAAAACTAAAGGTGGGTCCCCATGGCCAGGAGATAATTTTTCTGGTTGACACGGGAGCTGAAAGATCAACTATTCAGTTTTTGCCAAAAGGATGTAGTTTATCTAAAGAAACTGCCACGGTGGCAGGAGCAAAAGGAGAACCTTTTGAGGTGGGGGTTATTAAAAGGGTGACAGTTGAATCAGAATCAAAAATTGGATTGGGAGACTTTTTGTTAGTATCAGAATCTGAATATAATTTATTGGGAAGAGATATGATTATAGAACTAGGAATTAGGATAGAAGGAGCAGAGAATGAACTACAAATTAAACTCTGCTCTCTTAGGGTGCAAGATGAAGAAAAGATAAACCCCGAAGTATGGTATAACCCAGGAAACATGGGACAGCTAAAATAACCCCATTTTCAGTGACTATTAGAAATCCGGAGGTCCCGGTAAAAATAAAGCAATATCCCATATCCCCGAGGGTCGACGGGGATTGAAACCTGAGGTAGATAGATTATTAAGCAAGGGGCTGCTAGAACCATGTATGTCACCCTTTAACACATCGATACTCCCTGTGCCCAAATTAGATGGCACTTATAGGTTAGTACACGATTTAAAATAAATCAATAAACGCACAGTGGCTCGATTCCCTGTGGTGGCAAATCCATATACACTCTTAAGTAAATTGGGGCCTAACAATTTATGGTATAGTGTTATAGATTTAAAGGATGCCTTTTGGGCCTGCCCTCTCGATGAGGCGAGCCGGGATTACTTTGCATTTGAATGGGAAGATCCCGATACAGGGAGGAGGCAACAATTGAGGTGGACAGTGTTACCCCAGGGGTTCACAGAATCTCCAAATCTCTTTGGACAAGCATTGGAACAAATTTTACAGGATTACCAAACAAGACTGGGAGTCAATTTGATCCAATATGTAGATGATCTACTCTTAGCAGGGGAACATGAAGAGGATGTAAGAAAAGAAAGTATAAAGCTATTGAACTTTTTGGGGCTAAAGGGATTAAAGGTTTCTAAGACTAAACTTCAGTTTGTAGAAGAGGAGGTAAAATACCTGGGGGACTATTTGAAGAAGGGGGAGAAAAGAATAGACCCTGAAAGAATCCAAGCAATTATGTCACTACCTATTCCAAAGAACAAGAGACAAATCTTAGGACTTACTGGGTATTGTAGACAGTGGATTGAGAATTATAGCAGTAAAGCTAGATTTCTTTACCAAAAATTAACACAGGAAGGAATAATGAAATGGAGGCAGGAGGACACGGAGAAACTTCAGGAATTAAAAGAAAGTCTGGTCCATGCCCGGGTCTTAAGCCTCCCAGATTTAAGAAGACCTTTTTTCTTGTTTGTGAACATAGAAGAGGGTGTTGCATTTGGGGTACTTACCCAGGATTGGGCAGGGAAAAAGAAGCCCGTTGCTTACTTGTCAAAAATTTTAGATCCTGTGAGTAGGGGCTGGCCAACCTGTTTACAAATAGTGGCCGGATGTGCCTTACTGGTGGAAGAAGCTAGAAAAATTACTTTTAATGGGAATCTTAAAGTAATGTCCCCTCATAATATCCGGGGCGTATTACAGCAAAAAGCAGAAAAATGGATATCAGATGCTAGGCTTTTAAAGTATGAAGGGATTCTGAGAGAGGCACCCAATTTGACGTTAGAAACTACTACACTACAGAACCCAGCTGCATTTTTATATGGGAAGCCAGAGCATGAATTTTGAGCCCATGACTGTATAGCTAAAATAGAGGAACAGACTAAGATTAGACCGGATTTGGAGGAAGAAGAGTTGGAAAGTGGTGAAAAACTTTTTTGTGGATGGATCCTCCAGGGTAATAGAAGGAAGGAGAAGATCAGGGTATGCAATAGTGCAGGGTCCAAACTTACAGGTGGTAGAATTGGGCACATTAGACAGATCAAGGTCTGTCCAAGCATGTGAATTATATGCAATATTAAGAGCCTTGAAATTCTTGAAGGGAAGGAGGGGACAATATTTACTGACTCTAGATATGGATTCGGGGTAGTCCATACATTTGGAAAGTTATGGGAAGAAAGGGGTCTTATTAACTCACAGGGGAAGGATCTGATACACCAAACACTTATAGTTGAAATATTAAAAGCTCTGAGAGGGCCAAAGAAGTTAGCAGTAGTTCATTTAAAGGGACACCAACGAGGAATAGATTTAAAAAGCAGGGGAAACAACGCTGCGGACCAGGAGGCAAAACGGGCAGCCCTGAAAGAAATGGCCCTAAAAGAAAAAGGGGGGCAAAAAGACGAGGATGGAGTCAATAACGATGAAGAGACTGATAACATTTTTACGAATGAGGAAAAAGGAAAACTTAGGAGAATGGGGGTTAAAGAGGAATCAGGGAAGTGGATATTATCAGACGGCCGGGAAGTGTTACCAAAGGCAGTAGCTCAGAGGATACTGTATAAATTACATCAGAAAACTCATTGGGGAGCCCAGGGGCTGGTAGATCACTTTGCTGCCAAGTATATGAGCATCGGGCTCCACGATATAGCTAAACATATTAGAAAGGGATGTCCTACCTGCTTGCGGGTAAATCGAAGCAACCTCAGAAAATTACCCCATGGGGGAAGGCCTTTAGCAAAACGACCCTTTGCAAATATTCAAGTGGATTTTACCGAATTGCCAAAGGTGGGAAGAATTAAATATCTTTTGGTAATAGTAGACCACCTTACCCATTATGTGGAAGCCTTCCCGACATCCAGAGAAACCGCACAGACAGTAGTAAAAGCTTTACTGGAAGAAATAGTTCCCAGATATGGTTGTACCAGAAAAAATTGACTCCGATAAGGGGCCACATTTTACCTCGAAAGTAACTCAAGAGTTAGCAGTAGCATTGGGAATAAGATGGGCACAGCATACTCCTTGGCACCCTCAAAGTTCAGGCCGAGTAGAAAGGATGAATGGGGAAATAAAGAAACAACTTACTAAATTGGTATTAGAAACAAAGTTTTCATGGGTTAAGTGCATTCCCCAGGCCTTGTTAAACATTCGGACTCAACCCCGAGCAGATTTAGGAATTTCCCCATTCTAAATGTTATATGCCATGCCTTATAGTCTGGAAAAGACACAGACAAATCCAAATGTTAATGAACAGTATGTTAATAAGTACTTAGTAATCTTAATGAAATTCAGGAGACAGTTGTGGGAAAAAGGAATGTTGGCACAGAGACCACCTTTAGATCTTGTATTACACCAGGTTCAGCCCGGAGACTGGGTACTGGTCCGAAGTTGGAAGGAAAATCCAATAACACCTAAGTGGGAAGGACCTTACCAGGTGCTGCTTACAATAGACACAGCGGTGTGCACTGCAGAGAAAGGGTGGACTCATGCAAGTCGAACCAAAGGACCAATAGATCCTTCCAAGTTTACCAACGATCCTGAGTGGGAAGTGAAAGGCACACCTGGGGACTTGAAGCTAACATTGAAAAAGAAGTTACAGCCTTGAGAGACATTTTTTTTCCCTTTTTCTCCTTTCTCTAGGATATGAGACCTGTATCACATGGATGCTGAACTTTGGGACCCACAATACTTTTCTTTCACAATAGAAAACAGAAAAACTGGAGCGCCACTAGAGGGCAGGGAAAGCTTACTGGGTGTTGAAGTTAAAATCAAATGTAATGCTGAAAATTGTTGGGGAAATTGAAACCCATTTGTATGTTTTGTTTATTTAGTTTGTAAAGAGGAGTGGTGGGCCCATTGCCGCAACGGTTACATCCCTAGGGGGGTGTGTTGCAATTGTTATTTGAGTCAAAGGAAACTCACTTCTCAAGTCCTAGCCACCATAGTGGCTGCTGGTGGGCTTTCGGTGGGATCTGAAGAGTGGTGGAAAATCTTTTCAAAGGGAATGAACCCTCAATTTTACTGTTATCACTCTAACGAACCCACCCCATTTGTAGCAAAATTGTAGCTGCCCTGTGTAGACGGTGGGTACCTGAACTCAGCTGTTACACTCCTCTGATTAAAGCCCGTAAGTGGAGCAAGTACATAAAATGAATCAAAAACCATGGGACAAGCACCCCTCCTGAAGAATACTCCTGCTGGCGAGAAGATTGAACCTCCCATAGCTCGTTGCAACCGAGTTGATGGGCGAGGCAGACGAGGAAAATATTGTGGAGAGGGTTACCCAGGTGCAAAGAGGAGAACAGAGATCAAAACCCAGGGCAGGAAAAATAGACACTGGAATAATCAAAAAAATCATTGGCAAATAAGTTGCGGACAATGGGAAAGCTGCTACTCCAGTTAGGAATAATTTGTTCAATGGTTTTAGAAGGGGTGCATGCGAGTCACGAGCCCTTTAAATGGTCACTTATGAAATGGGAAGGTCAGAGAGAAATTCAAACACAAATTACTTCGGGAAGTCCTAGCTTTAATATAACCCTGGATGACCTGCTTGATAGGAGGGGTTCTAGCCCCTATAGTGTATTCTACATGTGTCCAGCATCTAACCCAGGAAGGTCATACTGTAATTACCCCGGAGAATTTTACTGTGGATATTGGGGCTGTGAAACGATTTCCCTGGGATGGCCAGTCCAAATCCAAGATAAATACTTAAGAGTTGAAAGAGGTCCACATGGATGCAAAAAGCCCTGGACAGACCTGTCAGGGGGGGTGATGTATATCGGTACTTGCAAATGGGTCTATCTTAATGTCACGCAGCCCCAGGACCCAGTATGGGTAATAGGAAAAATCTGGGGAGTTAGAATATGGAAACCTGGGAAAGACCAGGGAGGATATATTATTATAAAAAAGGAAATGGTACCCCACGATCCTCAACCTGTTGGACCAAATCCTGCAAGCCACAATTATAAATCAGGGTGACTTAGACAGCATGACCCAAGAAAATTTCATGAAGGCCAAAAATAAATCACAGTTAATAGAAACCACAATCATGACACAATCAAGTAGAGGGGCCCTATGGAAAATTCTACAAGCCACCTTTAGGCTGTTGAATGACACATATCGCAATTTGACTAAGGAGTGCTGGTTATGCTACAGTATTAATCCACCCTTTTATGAAGCTTTAGGTTCTGTAGCAAAGTCTAAAAGAGTAAACGGGACCAATCCCTCCTTGTGCCTTTGGAAAAGGGAAAAAGAAAACACCCCAGGAGTGTCAATGGCTCAGGTAAAGGGAAAGGGGAGGTGTATAGGCAATATACCTCGAGATAAAGACCACCTCTGCGGGGTAAAAATGGCCGTAACTGATTCCCACGAACCAGCCCAATGGTTAATCCCTGCTGCAAAACACCAAGTGGATTTGTAACACATTAGGAGTAACCCCGTGTATATCAATATCTCTTTTCAATGAAACATCCGAATACTGCATTCAGGTCATGGTAATGCCCCGGATTGTATGCTACCCAAAAGACTATGTGTATGCTCATCAAATCACTCCAAAGCACCACATAGAAAAACGAGAACCATTTACAGCCCTCACAGTTGCTGTATTACTGGGTATAGGAAGTGCTGGAGTGGGGACAGGAGTGGCTTCCTTAGTGAACCAACAGCAAAGATTTAAAAATCTCAGAATGTCAGTAGATGAGGATTTAAGTAGAATAGAGAAGGCAATGGACAGTCTCATAAAATCAGTAAGATCTCTTTCAGAAATTGTATTACAGAATAGACGGGGATTAGACCTGCTGTTTTTACAGCAAGGGGGGCTGTGTGTGGCTTTGCGGGAGGAGTGTTGCACCTATGTGGACCACACTGGGATAGTAATTGACACTATGGCTGAGCTCCAGAAACAACTGGAGCAACGTAAAAAAAAAAAGGGAGGCCCAACAAAGTTGGTATGAATCTTGGTTTAACTATTCTCCCTGGTTAACAACCTTGTTGTCTACCATAGCAGGACCATTAATCTTGCTAATCTTAGGACTCACCCTTGGCCCTTGCATTTTTAACAAAATCATTAGCATAGTAAAGAACAGGTTAGAAGCAGCTCACCTCATGTTAATACGAGCAAAATATGAAGCCTTAAATGGGGAAGAAACAGAAGACTATTTAGAATTAAGTAAGAAAGAATTACAAAGGTTTAGCGAACAAAAGTAATAATATAGAAAAAGGGGGGAGTTGTGATGAAAACCTTTTGTTCGCCTGATAGACCTTGAGAGGATATTGCGAGGACTTGGAGGCTGGGATATCATTTTGCTGTTTTGCTTTACTTGCAAGGATGCTGTTAATTATTTTGCTTTGCTTGTCTGAAAGACCTTGAGAGTGAGCCAAGATGTCTCTAATTGTTTTGCTTTGCTTGCCAAGATGCTGTTAGCTATTTTCACTTTGCTTGCGTTAATTACCTATCAATTTAAGTGCTAGTAAGGGTCAGTAAAACAAGGATGAGGAAGACTACTCACCTTCATCCCTCGACCACCAGAAGGCAGAAGAAGACCCCCTAGCAACTGGAGGAGCGTGAGCAGAACTACTAGAGGAGGGGCATGAAACCCGAGGAGCATGCGTAGAACTACTAGAGGAGGGGCATGGAACCCCGGAAACTGAGCAACTTAAAAGGAGTGAGCGGAGAGGGGGGGGCGCAGCAGTTTCGGAGCAGGAGCTCCTCTGTCGCCCGGCGCTGTTGATTTTGCTTTTGCCTTCTGTAACTAATAAATCTTTTTAATTTTGATTCGATCCTTTATGGCCCATTGCATTCATTTATAACATGATCATGCCCTTTGTTATCTCATAGAGTGTTTGGGCTAGTGTTTTCTGAGGGAGAGAGGTTTAAAATGGCATGGACAAACCCAATAAATGTGTTGAGTAACATAGATATGTTCATTGAAATGGTTGTGGCTATGCCCCTCTTAGCCTGTGCCCTGTCATAGTAACTATGATGCATATTATTCAGATGTATTTTAATGTGCATGTTTTTATGCTGCACATTGGAAAATATTGTACACAAAGACCATAAGTCTCAGTTACGCATCTCTTCCCAAGATGGTCAGATTTGATGCTATCTTTGAGGGAAGGGGAAGCATTTCAAGCCTACTTAGCCACCAGCACAGATTAACACAATTTTTTTTTTTTTTTTTTTTTTGCATGCACTGGCATATACAGCATGTATAGAAAGACATCAATAACCATTAAAAAACGCATTTTGCATAGACATAGCAAATTGAAATAAATATACTATTAAAAAAATATATTGTAAAACTAAGTACCAGACTTTTACAATCATTCTTTTAAATTTACATTTTTATAATTAGGGGGATTTGTGTATGTGCATATACATGTATGAATGATAGTCTAACTTCCCCATTTGAACAAAGTAAGAATATTTCATTTGTGTAGATAGCTATATCCACAAGTTCTCGTGGATCAATTTCTAATGGTCGACTAGAAAATTTGGTCTCAACTCTGGATGTGGAAAGCATTCTGGAAAACATAAGATAACATGGTTTTCATGTAGCTTTGTGAAAAACATTATTCTTTGCCTTCTGTGCTTTGCATGCAGGAGGTGTTTGTCCTTTTAAGAAAAGGCTTGAGATATCCATCCCCAACCACCATACGATTGAAAATCATTTGTAGCTAACACCTTCTTCCTCTCTGAGGACTATAATGCTGGCTTTAGTTGCATAAATGATATTTTGAAGACTAGAAGCTATAGAAAAATATTTGGTAAGAAAATTGGTAGAACAGCATCCTCAGAGGCTGTATTTGGCTAGTCTGTGTCATAGTTTTGCCAGTTCTTTTATAAGGGTCAGGTGACTCCAGTATGTAACCATTTAAAATTTGGATGTTTAAACTAAACAATTGCCACAATGCCTTTGTGAGTATAGCTGATTCTCCTTCTGTGAGGAATGCTTCAAGGAGTAGAGCTGATGCTTTTTTATCATTGTTTATCACTTCCTTTTTATTCCTTACAGCAGAGCAGTGATACTGTTTTCACATTTGTTCTTCTACTGGGATTGTAAAGAAACTGGCCAATTTCCTTGTACTTTGCATTCACCAACATCCTCAGATAGCCTGCTAGGAATTTCTTTTGAGATACTAACGATTTTAAAAATTTATTTACTTTTCTTTTAAGTAGCTTAAGGGAGTCTCTGGTCTAAGTTGTCTTTATGTGCAATCTGTCTATTCTGAATTTGTTCCTCTTTTTCTAATCTGGTGTTATATGAATTTAACACGGCTTGTTATGCAAATGTACAAACACATTAATATCTATGATATGCTATCTATTTTTATGTTTATACTGTATGGTGTTAGAAACATCACGTTTATTTATAGTTTAATATTCATGTCTTATTTTACATGCCGCATGTTAAAAATGCATGATATAATTTCAGATTAAAATAACTTTTTTAATTTGTCCTAGAGTGCAGTCTTAGTAAAGGTAGATGGCAGTTCTGTATTTGAAGAAGCTTTACAGTGAAATCCTGTACTAATTTCTAACTATTTTCAGTACAACCCAGTTGGCTTGTTATCCACAGCCTATTTTGTTCCAGAATGTTTGACATTCCTGTAATTCATGGGCTGAATTTAGATACACAGATTTGTATGGAAATTTGCTTCATAAATATGTTTTCGAAATGTTACTATTCTTTTAAATAGGAATACTTGTACTGGATCTGTGTTCCTCTGTGGCTTCTGAAGCTTTCTACCTTCTGTTACTGGTTCCTATTAATCTGTATTCTGGATGCTCTAAGTACCTGGACCTCTTTATAGCTCTTTTACCGTTCGTGTGATCTGACTGACAGTATTTGTGGGCTAATCACAAGAATCAAATGCACTTAAGCTTCACTGTATTTTGAAAGTTTGCCCTTTTATATCAAATAGTACATTTGCTAAATGCAAACCAACTGTCTTTTGTTAATAAATGAATAGATAGGTTTGCCTTCCTACCAGTAAGAATTTCATTTTTATATCTAGCATACAAAGTCTTCAGAAAGACCGCAGCCAAAAAAAGTGTATGCACTCATGTTGCATGCATTGAAATTACTGAGTGTGTTTCTTTAGTTTAATCCACCACCGTTTCTTTGGCTTTAATAGTATTGTAGTCGGGGTAAGAACTATACCGAAGATAAAGAGAAGGAACATGAAGGAGCAAAAAACAGGTTGCCGTGATCCCCCGAACAATGCAATACAACAACAGGTCTAAAAATAAAATAATTTGAGTTGGGGTTTTTTTTCTGTTTTGTTTGTTTCTTGCTGTGGTTAACATCTGTCTTTCTTTCAGTGTCACTCCAATTACAATAAAGTTAACTTGCTATCACTTTCTTAAACAAAGAACTTCTGGAATCTTCTGGAAGACAAACTGAATATATTGGGGGGGAGGATGTAGAATGGGGTTTGGGATCTCTGAAGGACATATACAGAGAGCTCAGGCTTGCATTTCTAAACTCTTGAAGGATGGAAATGGGCAAAAAGCAATGCACAAGAGGCATTGCTTGTTTGGCTCTGTATATGGGTTGTGGCATGCTGGAAATACTTTCTTACATTCAGGAGGACATTCTTCGTGCATTTCACCTTCTAACCCCTTAAATTACTTCTCACCCCTTAAATTACTTCTAAGTTTCTGAATAATGTAATTTTTTAAATCCTGTAAAAGTTTTTTTATCTCCAATTACATATTTACTGAACAGCCTTGTCTAGATTCAGACTAGAAGTGGTATGAAGGTCTTCTCCTGTTGCTTTTTTTAGACGTTACGTTGCATATCCCTACTCTCTACAAGTGACAAATATTGTTCAATTAAGTATTTAGTTAGTAAATCTTCATGAACAGCATTCACTGAACAGTGTGAAGTGGTTTATTACTTTTAATCCTGGGTGGTAAACTGCAGGCTTTGGTTCTTCAGGGACCTGCATACAGACATGTGCATTTAGTTTTCAGCTACTAATAGACGTCACCAAGGCCACTCTGATTTTTGCAGGCCTCTGCTTTTCATGATTTTTTAAGGTGCGATTACAGTTTATTTAGGCATGGCCAACCAAGCTTTAAAACAGCTAGTTCAGGTATTGCTAGCAGTTGAGGTACAGTTTAACTGATTTTTCATTGAGTTATCTTTTAGAGTCTTTATGTAGTTTCTTGGATGGTTGTGCAGCCTGCATTGGTCTATATTGGTACCTGAAGTTTAAAGAAAGCTTGAATAGTTCTACTGAAGCTATAATCTCTCCAGTCTGAAGCACTGATGTGCTCTAAAGAAGTATTAACGTACTGCAGAAAGTATTTTCAATTTGTAATTTAGATTTCTATCCTGAAAAACTTTTTTAAAGTTCGTCTTAATTCTAAGAAATTTGATTAAGAAATTGATTTTTAAGGGATGAGGTTTAAATTGGCAGAGTTTTGTTTTATAAAAATTACAAATAAACAAAAATATGAAAAAAATCTTAGTAAATAATAATATATGGAAACTCAGTTTCGTATAAAGTTTAAAAAATAGCACACAAAACCATCAAAACCATTCTTTTTTGCTTACCTAAAATGACATTCACTTATTAGTGGCTTGGCAATGTCATTTGCTGAAATGGCATATTTATTTTGGTTTTAGTGGTCATTAGCAGCTCTGAAAACAATGGTATTTTAAAATGTAATCATAACAAGGTTTGTTAATGGCATGCTGAAGTTAACCTTGTGTTTTATCATTTCAGTTACTCATGGTGGACAATGGAACAGATGACTGGAGAATAGCCATGACTTATGAGCATATTTTCTTTATCTGCTTGGAAATACTTGTATGTGCTATACATCCCATACCTGGGAACTATTGCATTCACATGGACAGCCCGACTTGCCTTTTCTTATGCTCCATCCACAACAACAGCTGATGTGGATATTATTTTATCTATACCAATGTCCTTAAGGCTGTACCTTATTGCCAGAGTTCTGCTTTTGCATAGCAAACTTTTCACTGATGCATCATCTAGAAGCATTGGAGCGTTAAATAAGATAAACATCAATACCCGTTTTGTTATGAAGACTTTAATGACAATATGTCCAGGAACTGTACTGTTGGTTTTTACGATCTCATTATGGATAATTGCTGCGTGGACTGTCCGAGCTTGTGAAAGGTAATGTTGTTCTGTTTGGTTGGTTTGTTTGTTCTGTCCATCTGTCTTGTTTTTCTTCTTTGGTTTTGCATTTGAAGGACCTAAATATTTAATGAAATGGATCTTCCTGGTCTTTGATATGTTGAGTGCTGTTTGGATTTCACTCTGTCACAGATTGTCAGGAATGCTTTGGTTTTTAATCTGAAGGACCTACATAGAGAAGTTTGTGGCACAACACATCGTAGTACTGGAGTCGATTTCAATGTTTTCATTGGTAAAACTTTACTAAAACACAGTGGGATGCCATAAATGGCTTTTAACAACAGTTACAGTTGTTGTTATTCTGTTTGATAAGAGCTTTCATTTACTGTGTTTGTGAGTTAAATTTATTGAGAGTACTGTAGATAAAATACCTATGGAAAATGTATTTTTTCAGTTAGACTTTTATTGTCCCATTTTTAAAAAGATATAAAAAAAGTGCAAAAATGTTGTTGGGGAATTGGCAAGGTCAAGAAAAGGTGATGGACTGGTTTGGCTGGGACAGAGTTAATTTTCTTCCTAGTAGCTCACACAGTGCTATGTTTTGGATTTGTGACCAAAATAGTGTTGATAGCACACCAATGTTTTAGCTATTGCTAAATAGTGTTTACAGAGCATCAAGACCTTCTCTGTTTCTCACTCTGCCCACCCCCAGTGAGTAGGCTGGCAGTGCACAAGAGATTGGGAAGGGACACAGTGTCCTAGTTTGAAAGGACAGGTGTCTGCCAGTAGGGGCAGAAGTTTCCCTTTTTGGAATAGAGACTTTGGTTCCACTCCCCTCCCCCAAGTATTACGATTGTTTGAATCAAGGACTCTGAGGCAGAGATAAGGGGGGGTGGGAATAACAGCTCTTTTACTAATATATCTAACTATACAAACAGAAAACAATAACAGTTAAAATTGCTAACAGAACGAAATAGATAACTCGGTGTCAGTCCCTTTAGATGCAAGCACGCTGTCTCTGTACTTAGTCCAGAGCCCGGATTTGCCAGAGGGCAGACGGGAACGAAGGCAGGAGGGAGGGAGGAGGGGCAGCAGTGGCCACGCCGGTCTCGGGCGGGAACGGGCTCACCCTCACCGAGGGCGGCGGCTCCTCGCTCACCGAGTGTGTCCGGGGAATCAGCTGTGTCCGCAGAGGCAGGAGGCTGGAAACGGGGCAGATGCAGGGCAGGTGATCGCAGAGGGTCTGGCTCTGCTGTGCTCGGCCGCGTGGCTGAACGATCCCAGGCGTCCTCCTCCCGGCTCGCCGGAAACACGAGTGCCCTCCCGGAAGCCTCAGAGGCCCCTCCGGGGGCCGTCCCCACCCACCCCCTTTGTCTGGACCCATCAGGGACCCTGGGTGTAACCCGGCCAGCTCCATTGGCATGATAATGGGAAAAATTCTTACAATTGACACAGTAACAGAAAAACACTCAACCCCCAACATTATCCACCCCGAATTTTTCCATGCCAACATGCTACATCATATTGAAAACTTTAAATTATATACATACATGTAGTTACGGGCACAGTATCATATATAGTTCACCCTAGAACAAGGTCCCCTTGGGGTATGCATCGGGTCTCTCCATCCTTTTGCATCACCCACCAAGTGCAACCTGGTCCTTGAGCGAAAACCACCCCACAAACAGGATTGTCTTTGCTGGAAGCAGAGTTCACCCAGACAGTTTTTCCTAACATGCCTCTCAGGTGTACCACTGGAACCTTATCTCCATCTGCTGCTCCCAAGAGCTCTGACTGGGCAGGGCCTGCTCGGTTAGTGGAACCTCGGGTATTCACTAACCATGTGGCCTTTGGTAGTTTGATCTCCCAGTTCTTAAAAGTCCCCCCACCCAGTGCCTTTAAGGTGGTTTTAAGCAGACCATTGCACCGTTCGACTTTCCCAGCTGCTGGTGCATGGTAGGGAATATGGTACACCCACTCGATGCCATGTTCTTTAGCCCAGGTGTTTATAAGGCTATTTTTGAAATGAGTCCCATTGCCTGACTCAATTCTTTCAGGGGTACCATGTCTCCAGAAGACTTGCTTTTCCAGGCCCAGGATGGTGTTCCGAGCAGTGGCGTGGGGCACAGCGTAGGTCTCCAACCATCCGGTGGTGGCTTCTACCATGGTCAGCACGTAGCGCTTGCCCTGGCGGGTCTGAGGCAGTGTGATATAGTCAATCTGACAGGCCTCTCCGTACTTATATTTGGACCATCGCCCCCCCATACCAGAGGGGCTTCACCCGCTTGGCCTGTTTGATGGCACCGCACGTGTCACAGTCATGAATAACCTGAGAGATGCTGTCCATGGTTAGATCCACCCCTCGGTCTCGTGCCCACTTATAGGTGGCCTCTCTGCCCTGATGGCCTGAGGCATCGTGGGCCCATCGAGCCAGGAACAGTTCCCCCTTGTGTTCCCAATCTAAGTCTATCTTTGAGACCTCTATCTGTGCAGCCTGATCTACCTGCTTGTTGTGCCTGTGTTCTTCATTAGCCCGACTCTTGGGAACATGGGCATCCACATGACGGACTTTCACGGGGAGCTTCTCTACCCGAGTGGCAATGTCTTTCCACTCATCAGCAGCCCAGATTGGTTTTCCTCTATGTTGCCAGTCAGCCTTTTTCCACCTTTCCAGCCAACCCCACAGAGCATTGGCTACCATCCACGAATCAGTGTAAAGCTAGAGCTTTGGCCATTTCTCTCTCACAGCAATGTCCAAGGCCAGCTGAACAGCTTTGAGTTCAGCAAGTTGACTCGATCCACCTTCTCCTTCGGTAGCTTCTGCAACCTGTCGTGTGGGGCTCCATACGGCAGCTTTCCACTTCCGATTCATCCCCACAATGCGGCAGGAACCGTCGGTGAAAAGGGCGTAGCGTGTTTCATCTGCTGGCAGTTGGTTTTACGGTGGAGCTTCTTCAGCCCGGGTCACTTACTTCTGCTTCTCTTCATCAGCGAGACCAAAATCTTCACCTTCTGGCCAGTTCGTAATTATCTCCAAAATCCCAGGGCGATTTGGGTTACCAATACGGGCGCGCTGCGTGATGAGGGCAATCCACTTGCTCCATGTGGCGTCGGTGGCATGGTGAGTAGAGGGAACCTTTCCTTTGAACATCCACCCCAGCACTGGCAGTCGGGGTGCCAGGAGAAGTTGCGCTTCTGCGCCAATCACCTCTGAGGCAGCTTGAACTCCCTCATAGACAGCCAAGATTTCCTTCTCTGTGGGAGTGTAGTTGGCTTCAGATCCTTTGTAGCTTCTGCTCCAGAATCCCAGGGGTCGGCCTCGGGTCTCACCAGGCACCTTCTGCCAAAGGCTCCAGGACAGACCATGGTTCCCAGCTGCAGAGTAGAGCACATTCTTTATCTCTGGTCCTGTCCTGACTGGGCCAAGGGCCACTGCATGAGCGATTTCCTGTTTGATCTGGGCAAAAGCTTGCTGTTGTTCATGGCCCCAATGGAAATCGTTCTTCTTGCGAGTGACCTGGTAGAGAGGGCTCACAATCTGGCTGTACTCAGGGACGTGCATTCTCCAAAATCCGATAGCACCTAGAAAAGCTTGTGTCTCCTTCTTGCTTGTTGGTGGGGACATTGCAGTGATCTTATTGATGACTTCAGTGGGGATCTGGCGCCGTCCATCCTGCCACTTCACTCCCAGGAACTGGATCTCTCGGGCAGGTCCTTTGACTTTGCTCTTTTTAATGGCGAAACCGGCTCCCAGTAAAATCTGGATGATCATCTCTCCTTTCTCAAACACCTCCATTGCTGTGTTCCCCCACACAATGATGTCATCGATGTACTGCAAATGTTCTGGAGCCTCACCCTTCTCCAGTGCAGCCTGGATCAGTCCGTGGCAGATGGTGGGGCTGTGCTTCCACCCCTGGGGCAGTCGGTTCCAGGTGTACTGCACGCCCCTCCAGGTGAAAGCAAACTGAGGCCTGCACTCTGCTGCCAAAGGAATGGAGAAGAATGCATTTGCAATGTCAATGGTGGCATACCACCTTGCTGCCTTGGACTCCAGCTCGTACTGGAGTTCCAGCATGTCCGGCACGGCAGCGCTCAGCGGTGGAGTCACTTCATTCAATGCCCGATAGTCCACAGTCAGTCTCCATTCTCCATCAGATTTCTACACAGGCCAGATAGGACTGTTGAAGGGTGAGTGGCTCTTGCTGACCATCCCTTGGCTCTTTAGATCACGGATCATTTTGTGGATGGGGATCACAGCATCTCGATTTGTCCGGTACTGCCGGCGGTGCACTGTCATGGTGGCAATTGGCACCTGTTGTTCAGTCACTTTCAGGAGTCCTACTGCAGAGGGGTTTTCTGACAGTCCAGGCAAGGTGTTCAACTGCTTAATGCTCTCTGTCTCTACAGCAGCTATTCCAAAAGCCCACTTGAACCCCTTTGGGTCTTTGTAGTAGCCGTTCCTGAGGAAGTCTATGCCTAGAATGCACGGTGCCCCTGGGCCAGTTACAATTGGATGTTTCTGCCACCCCTTCCCTGTCAGGCTAATCTCAGCTTCCAGCAAAGTGAATTCCTGTGATCCCCCCGTCACCCCAACAATGGAAACAGGTACCTTCCCCACGTGTTCTGATGGTATCAGGGTGCATTGTGAACCAGTATCAACTAACACTTTATGTTTCTGTGGCTTTGACGTGCCAGGCCATCGCACCCACACTATCCAATAGATCCTGTCATCCCATGCCTCTCCCTGGCTAGAGGCAGGGCCCCTCTAGCCCTGGTTATTATTTCTTTCCTGGGCATACATAGTGGAGGTTCCTTCCAGGGGATCTGACAGAACATCCTCCTTGCTGTAATACCCTGCACCTTGCTTGTGGGAGGTTGAGGCTACCTTCATTTTAGTGCGGCTCCCTCGGTTAGCATTTCCCTCCCTGAGCTGACGCACCCGTGCTGCCATGACAGAAGTGGGTTTCCCATCCCAGTTCCCCATGTCTTTCCCATGGTCTCGCAGGAAAAACCACAGGTCAGCTCGTGAGGTGTACCCTCTCTCCCTAGCTGGGGGACGTGAAGCTCTGACTTGGGGGGCTGTGACTCGTACTGGTGCTACGCTGATCTTCCTCACCTCTTCAATTCTCTCTATCATCTCCTCCCTCGTATCCCTCATCCTATCTTCGACTTGTTGGAGGTCCCTGGCCACAGCAGAGACATTAGCCTGCATTGGGCCATTCATCATGCTCTCAAAATTTCTGAGTTTGTTGGCAACAGAACACACTGTCTCTGGACTGTTACCGGCATTAATCATTGCTATGTAGGTGGTATATTGAGATGGACCCAAGGTTGCCAGATTCCATAACATCTGCCCTGTGCACTTGACCTTGTCAGGGTCATTGTCATGCTGTCCATCCCTCCCAAAGAGTACCTCTAATACTGCTGTCTCTCTCAGCTGCTGGATCCCTTCCTCAAGGGTCTGCCTGCGCATCCTACGGTGGTGCTCCTGCATTGTCTCTCTGTGTAAAAACTTCTCTCTCACACTCATTAAAAGCCGGTCCCAGAGGGAAAGGAGGCCTTGCTCCCTTACGAATATCTGGTCCACACCTGAATACTGGGCCAAGGTTCCCAAATTCTTGGCCTCAGTTCCATCCACTTGTGCCCCTGTTCCCATAAGGTCCCAGACCTGGAGTAACCAAGTTGTAAAAGGCTCACGGCCCCGCCGAGCAATGTCTTTACGCAGGTTACGGAGACTATCATATGAGAGGGACTCGGTGACAATCTCAACCTCTGGCTCCCTTGCTGGTTGTGAGGACCCTCCTTGCTGATCCCCATTATCTAAGTGCCTCGTTTTAATCTTAGATTTCCTAGTTTCCACAGGAGCAACTGCTGCTGGCTGTGGCTGCTCCTGTGATCCAGCTGGAACCTGGACAGATACGACATCTATGGGTTCCACTGCAGCACCATCTGACTCTCCCTCTTTAGGGCAGAGGGAGGGTTTCTCACCAGCTGGAGAAAAATACTCCTTCATCATCTGGCTATGCTCTTTCAGCATTTGGCCTATATCCTTCACTAGAGCCTCCACCCACTTTGGATAGCTCATTTCTGCAGTGGGCTGTGGGGCATCATCCCTAGTCCCTGGGGCAGGTATCAGAGTTGTTTTCCAAGCCAATATTCCCTTGTTTCTGAATGCTAAGTAAAACAGGCCAATCAGCAACACCAGCCACTGTATAATAACAATGGCAATTAAAACAGATCTGAAATCCTTGAGAACCAGTTGGGTAGCCTCAAAAAACTGGGTGATGGGTTGGGAGAAAATTTCCCTTGCACTCGTTTTCTCACAGTAAGTACCATTACTGAAATAGCCTCAGAAACACGCAGTTAGAGTACGATAGCTCTGGATCCATGCAACCGCTTCCCAGAAAAAATTAAAAACCCATGAATTCCTGACATAATCAATCCACCAAACCAATCGGACAATAGCCACAGCAACCTTGGTAAGGGGGCCCAAATTCAAAAAAAAGTTTACAAATGGGAGGGAGATGGCTGTGGCCATATGGAACACAAACCAGATTAAACCAGACAACATATTGCCACTTAAGAGAGCTGTTATTCCTGTGTTAACTCTAAACTCAGTGTCCTCGGCCCCACGTTGGGCGCCAAAATCTGTCCTGGTTTGAAAGGACAGGTGTCTGCCAGTAGGGGCAGAAGTTTCCCTTTTTGGAATAGAGACTTTGGTTCCACTCCCCTCCCCCAAGTATTACGATTGTTTGAATCAAGGACTCTGAGGCAGAGATAGGGGGGGGGGGGTGGGAATAACAGCTCTTTTACTAATATATCTAACTATACAAACAGAAAACAATAACAGTTAAAATTGCTAACAGAACAAAATAGATAACTCGGTGTCAGTCCCTTTAGATGCAAGCACGCTGTCTCTGTGCTTAGTCCAGAGCCCGGATTTGCCAGAGGGCAGACGGGAACAAAGGCAGGAGGGAGGGGGGAGGGGCAGCAGCGGCCACGCCGGTCTCGGGTGGGAACGGGCTCACCCTCACCGAGGGTGGCGGCTCCTCGCTCACCGAGTGTGTCCGGGGAATCAGCTGTGTCCGCAGAGGCAGGAGGCTGGAAACGGGGCAGATGCAGGGCAGGTGATCGCAGAGGGTCTGGCTCTGCTGTGCTCGGCCGCGTGGCTGAACGATCCCAGGCGTCCTCCTCCCGGCTCGCCGGAAACGCGAGTGCCCTCCCGGAAGCCTCAGAGGCCCCTCCGGGGGCCGTCCCCACCCACCCCCTTTGTCTGGACCCATCAGGGACCCTGGGTGTAACCCGGCCAGCTCCATTGGCATGATAATGGGAAAAATTCTTACAATTGACACAGTAACAGAAAAACACTCAACCCCGAACACACAGCTAGAACAGCTGACCCCAAATGACCAAAGGGATATTCCAGACCATATGGCATCATGTTCAGCAATAAAAAATGGGGGAAAGAAGGAGAAAGGGGGGAAGTTTGGAGATATGGCATTTGTCTTCCCAAGTAACCGTTACACATGATGAAGCCCTGTTCTCCTAGAAAAGCAACATGGGAAGTTAAGAATTAACTCCTTATATTGCTTTGGTTGTGCATACAGTTTTTGCTTTCCCTATTAAACTATCTTTATCTCAACACATGTATTTTCTTACTTTTACCTCTTCCAATTCTCTTTCACCTCCCACTGGGGAAGTGAGTGGCTGTGTAGGGTTTAGATGCCTATCTGGGTTAACTCACAGCAGAGGCAAAGAAAAATGGGGGAGAAA